>NC_139149.1:61245661-61858161 GCF_964270905.1 Leucopleurus acutus | reverse complement strand
TTTTAATACAAACATCTATTTCTTCCACAGAATTTTCTTACTTTTCTAGTTTTCCTTTTTCCTGCCAAGAGAAGCCTCTTACCTGAGTCAACCCATTTCCAAACTTTATGTGCATGAGGCTTCATAAAATCCCGTGATGCTATCTTTTGTAATTTACTATCATTAATAATAACAATAAATATTTTAATACATTCTTCATACATTGTTTAATTTCATCTTTTCAAATCAGGAAGGGTTCCCTTGGCAACCAAGTTATGTCCTCTTCCTTGGGTGGCATGATTCTGGTGTAAAACTTACATGATGCGAACTAGTCAAAGATTATTTTAAAATTAACCCATCATTTCCCACTTTACAACCTACGTCAGACCTATATTTTTCTGTGAAAAAGGAGCCAAACTTTTCTGCTGTCTAAGCATTTAAAAACAAAAGTGGAAAAAGAAGAATTAAAAATTATGGTTATGATAAGAAGAGAGAAATTGTATATACATAGTCCTTGCTTTGGATCAGGGGATTAGAACCTGCCCATTTATCTGACATAATTCTGTTATTGCTTCTATATTCCTATATCAGGGGAGGTGGTATCAAATAGACTGAGTGTTAAAAGAGCCTGTGTGTGTGTGTGTGTGTGTGTGTGTGTGTGTGAGTGTGTGCACGTGTGCGCCCACACACCTAGCTGTATCTTGGGGAAAGGTGAGCTTTGTAGTCTAGTAGCTGTTATGGACTGAATATTTGTCCCCCCACAAATTTGTATGTTGAAACCCTACCCCTTCAATGGGATGGTATGAAGGATTACGATTAGATATGGTCATGAGGGTGGAGCCGTTATGAATGGGATTAATGCCCTTGTAAACCTCACAAGAGAGCTTGCTTCCTCTCTCTGCTCACCACTGTGTGATGACATGGTGAGAAGTCAGCAGTCTGCAGCCTGGAAGAGGGCTCTCACCAGAACTCGACCATGCTAGCTCTCTGATCTCAGACTTCTGGCCTCCAAAATGGTGAGAAATAAATTTCTGTTGTTTATAAGCCACCCATTCTATGGTATTCTGTTATAACAGCCCGAACTGACAAAGACAGTAGCCTTAAATTCACTCAAATCATATAGGTGGAACTAAAGATATAATCACATTTTTTATAAATGTAATTTACAGTTTTTATAAATACATTTTCCTTTGCTTTAGTCCAATTAAGTTATTCACAAAGCATTTTCTGGAAAAAGTGAAAATCTGGAACTCAAACTTTTTTCTCAACTGTGGGCTTTAATAAGCAGGAGGATGAGTTAAAAATGCTTATAATATATAGTGGCTTGTTCTAGAAATGTAAAAGAGAAGAGCACATATTCTTTTAAAAACTTTTATATTGTTTTATGAAACATTGTAAAAGTGGCATTATGCACATTATAGAAAATTTGGCAAATTGCTGTAAAAGGAAAAGCAGGAAAAAATTAAACTCAAGTTCCATTTCCTAAAGACAAACAGTTAACATTTTGAAGTATTTTCTTTTTTTAGGATTAGGATTCTTTTAAAAAATCAATTCTGTAACACAGAAAGGGCTTCTAAGAGTTAAAAGCTATAAAAAGTAATTTCCTTGCTAATATATTAATATTTGGTAATGTATATTTAAAGGTAAAACATAATGGAAGGACATGATATAACTTTAAGACGGCGGTTAGGTTGTCCTTTAGTTAACTACAGAATTTACCTTTCACAGGCAATACCACTGCTAGAATGCTATCTTCAAAGGATAATCTAAAATGCAAAAAGAGAGATTCAAGATGTTTCTCTCAGAATTACCTATTGGGAATTTGTTAGCCAATGGTGTCATACCTATATGATTGAATACTACACAGCCACTAAAATTATAAGGATTTTTAAAATAACATGTGAAATGATTGCTAACCAATGGTAAGCCAAAAAAAAAAAAACAGATTTCAAAGTTTTATTTAGAATATGATCTCAATTATGTTTTCACAAAATAGAAAAAATGTGGTACCAAAATACATCACAAAACATCAAAAGGGTTGTTATTTCTGAATGCTGGGATTATAAATAAATCTGATTATTTTCTCTGTAATTTTCTGCATATAAAAACATTTTCTACAGTGAATGTATATGTATCTTATAGTTGTATTTTTGAAAATAAAAGCAAGAACACAAACTATTCCCTTGACCCATTTTCTGGGAACCATACTTGGAACACAAAGGAAGAAATTAATAGCACCAAGCATCCCTTCCTCAGAATAGTTCCTGTGTTTCTAATCACATGGCAGCTGTTTGCTCAATAAGAGTCTGCTCTGAGTTTTATAGAAGGAGCATTTTTTAATTGAGTGCTTTGAAGAGACTTAAGAACCATGTAGAAAGCCAAGTAGGAGCCCTCTCTCTGGCAGGGTTAGCTTGTAACACAGTTTGAAATGTTTTTCAGGGATGGTTACAGCCCTCCCTGTTAGTAGCCACCATTCTCAGGAATCAGCGGCCCAGACACAGGGCTCCTGTAAGCCTGGGTATAAAAGCTCACTTATGGAGGAAGCCTCATGGGACCAGTGTGGGCTTGCGCTCTTCATCACAGCTGGGGCCCTTCTCAAACTTGCAGCAACAGAAAGTGGCTCACGGCTTTGCTTTCCTCCTGGGCAGGTGGAGCCTGAAAATAACACCCATTTTTGATTGTGCAAAAGGTATGATTTGGTGACGCTTCATCTCTAGGCTGGGCCTGTCAACCCTTTTGGTGTTCATTATACTTTTTTCCTCAAAGGCACATCGGTGGCACCAGAAGGCCTTCAATGACAAAACCCAAAAGGAAGAACCTACTATTTCTCTACTTGGGTGGGGGCAGGTGGTCAAAGAGAGGGAGGGACTTACACCGCAAAGCATTAGTGGTCTCAGTGCAATAAAAAAGAAAATGCTCACTTTTCTCACTAGGCTGGTGGGGAGGGAGGAGAAGAGGGGGCTCTAGGAGGAAAGGAGTACAGGACTTTTTCAGAGGCCATTCAAGGGCCTGGCTGCCCAGGTGGGACGTGCAGGTTTTGTGACATCTGTGATCCAAAGTAGGTCATCTGATCAACTTGGCAATGTTTCTTTAAAATAGGAAACGTCGCCTGGTCTTTGACCAGAGGAGACGCTGGATGCTCTCTGAGTTGGCTTGGGGATCGGTATTCAGAAGGCAGGGATCAAGGACTGGTTGTCCTTTATGAATCCTTTCCCATCACGAGAGGAAATGAACAGATTAGAAACCAACCAACAGTGAAAAACGTGCTTATATTTCCGTACGAGGGAGCAGGCACTCCCGTGGGCCTCGAGCTTTGGAGCTGAGGCCTTGCTCCAGCGCAGCTAACGCGCAGGTGCTATTGGGGCTTCGTTGATTCCTTAATGCGCTGGGGCTGTGCTGTGGGTGGAGCTTGAGGCCGATTCCCGCCCTGCCGCCTACGTGCACGCGCACGGTGCTCTCCTCGCCCTCCAGCACCGCGCCGACCAAGTTGGCAGCCAAGTTTTCCAGCTTCTGGGGCAGACTACTCTGGTACCAGGGGAAAAACTGTAGTTGCCTGGACCTTGCTCCACCTGCCGGCTCTCCACCCTTAACCCTGTGCCCGGCTCTTGGCTCTTGCTGTCCGTTTGGAAGCCCGGCGCCCGCGGATTCCCTACTCTAGCACCCGGAAGGCCTTCCTGAGTGAGTCAACACCCCGCTTGCATTTATTTGCTCCTTATTGAAAAGGGATGGGGAAAAAGAGACTTACTTATTACATTTCAAAATGAAATTAGCTTTAAAGTTTTTCTGGTTAGAAAAATTATGCATTCTCACGGTAAGAAAAATTCAAAGAATACAGAAAAATCCTAAGAAAAAAACCAAAAACCATACCTCATCTCAATTCCTAACATTCATTGCTAACCATGGTTAATATTTTGGTGAACATTCTTCTACATCTTTATTGCTTGCTGCCCTCCTCCAGTGCCCTCCCCCCTCGTTCTTTTCTACATTCTCAAATGGGAATATACTATATATTAGGTTCTTAAAAATTTTTTCTTTTAAAATTTAGAAACCTCAATCATTTGTTCTTCAGTCTGTTTTCCTTTAAATTCAGCGTGTCTGAGATTTTTTTTCATATTGGTAAATATAGCACCACATTGTATTTTTGTGATTGTATGGTATTTGCATTGTATGATATACCTTAATTGTATGATATACCTGATGATAGAGCTATCAAGTGTTTAATTAAAAACACCTGATATATCATTTACTTTCAATTTATAGTAATAATAGTACTCTTACTTTTTTATTAGTAGAAGCAATAGAAGAAAAATTGAGGAACAATATTTGTAGACTTCAAAATATCTGTTACCTAAATTTCTAGAAGTAGAATCTTTGGGTTCAAAGATATGTGCATATAATATTTTGACTTATATAGCTAAACTGCTTTCCACTGAATTCTTTTATTTTTTGATAAACCCCAATAATGGGAAAAGTTTTTGATGCCACAACAGCTATCCTCTTGTGAAAAGTTTTAGAATGTACAAAACTGATTTATTATTTCCTTCTGAAAGACAGAGGTAGACAGCTACTTTTTTTTTAGACAGCTACTTTTCATGCAGTGCTTGTAAAGAAATTTAAGTACATGCTTGTGGACAAGTTGATTCATCTTTTTGGGGCTTTGTATCTCATCTGGGTAAGTCAGCCTTGGATTAAATTCAGTCCAATGTCCCTTACATGTCTAAGATTTTACAGTTTTATGATGCCAGGGGAAAAAAACAGCAGCCAAATATCTTACTGTTGCCTGCCTGCCTTTTTATTTTATTTTATTTTTTCAGAGTTTCAGTTGGAGATTTAGTTATGTATTAATTTGGGAATGGTTAACAACCATACGATGTTTTCTCCCCTCCTGTCATTACACTGTCATTGGATGTTATTTCTTTATGAAGGTAGTGCATATGAAACGGGTTATATCCTTTTTTTGCCTGCTACCTACACTTCTCCTTCGGCCCCTAATCCAGGACTCTTTACCCCAAAAGTGACTGCCTAACTTCTAATAGTACACATATACTTTGATATATGTGAAAATAAGCAAAAATAAATATGTGCATATATTATATATACATATATATGTTTGTATATGTGGGTGGGGGTGCACGCACACGGCAGACATGCAGTTTTGCCCATTGCATCTCGCCAGCAGCTTGCATAGTAAAAATGCTGAGGCATTTTGTTAAACCTTGGTTCAGTAGCTTGGTTCAAAGGAATTCCACTGGTTATTCTAATTTCACTCGAGCAGCTTCTCCCCTGAGCTTATATATTCCATCCTACTCAGTTTCTCAGCTTCCTTGCTTAGCAGGTATCTCGAGCTTGACGTGTCTAAAACAGAACTCCTTATGTTTCCCACACCCTCCCTTACCGTCTTCTCCCACAGTCTCCCCCAGTTCGGTAAACGACAGCTCCATTCTCCCAAGAAACACCTTGGTGTCACCTTGCTTTTTCTTTCTCTCACACTGGCCAATTCTTTCTGCTCTGCTTGCAGACACATCCAGTGTCTGACCATGCCCCACCCACCTCCACTGCTACCATCGTGGTCCAAGTCCCTGTCGACTTTCTCCTGGACAATTATATAAGCCTTTAAAGTGGGACCCCTGATCTCACCCCTGTCCCCCTCTAGTTTATTCTCCATGAAGCAGCCATAATGATTCTTTTTTAAAGAAATAGCTTTATTGAGGTATAATGAATATACCATAAAATTCACCTGTTTTTAATATACTATTCAATGATTTTTAGTGCATTTACAGGGTAGTGCAGCCATCACCAATATCCAGTTTTAGAACATATTCATCCTTCCCGAAAGACTCCCCCATGTCCACTTGCAGTTAATCCCCATTCTTGATCCCAGCCCCAGTAATTTGCTAACCACTAATTTGCTTTACGTCCCTATAGATTTGCATGTAGAACTCAGAAGTGAGGGCCCCATGTAGATAACCAGCAATATCATTTGGGAATGGGACGCTAGGCTCAGACCCATGTTTTGGGTGAGCCTTATTCTGTTAGGGCCAATGTAGCAATGCTCAGTGGAGAGCAAGTTAGAGGAGACATGAGTGACCGGATCAGGGGTTTAAAAGGACATGGGGTACATGTACACCCAGGTACAACCTGTCCATAATCTCCTTTGCTCCCCAGTCAGCGAGCGATGAGGAATCAGTGTGCTGACTCAAGGGCCTTGCAGGATCCAGGGAGATAACTTAAACAGACAAACAGGCCAGGGTGTGAGCCATCAGGGAATGGTGGGGACTGTGGTGAATCAGAGAGCTCAGGCCCTGTCCCATTTTAGCCCTGGGGGGATGTAGGCTCAGAGTTTTGCCAGATCTTCTGATGTCAAGACTAGTCTGAAATCTGGATTCTGTGTGAAACCTTCTGTTTAAAAAATACTGATAGCAGATTAACCTTTTTTTTTTTTAGACATTGCACCACATACAATGTGCAGGCAAACAGAATGGGCCTGAGGCTGTGTATGCACCCTCCAACAGTAGGGGCTCTCTTGGTTAGGATAAAGTTGACCAGCTGTACTGTACCACATGCAGCCCACCCTCCAGGCTACATGTTTTAAAGTGTCTTTCTCCTCTAAGGCTGCAGTCAAAGTCTTGTTTCCTCTGCATACAATTCTCCTTGTTGTTGGGTTCTTAGTCACAGTAGTTGGAGTTGGCAGGCAGTTACTTAGAATTTCTACTCAAGTGCTTTTTGAAACCATTTTTTAATTAAAAAGTCAGATCCCAAGATTCACTGAATACCTAGCTAGCCTGCAGTTCCATTACAAGCCTAGAGAAGAGTGTCTGAAATTGTTTGTTGGTTTACGTTCTTATTCGTTTTTAGGACAGACAGGTTACACAAGTAACCAGCACTGGCTGAAATAGAGTGATGGGCAGAGGTGTTTCGGGTGAAAATATGTCTGGCCCTGAAGAGTGCAGGGACCCAGGCTGCAAATGGGTGTGGTGCAGGGATGGCCAATGACCTAGCTGGTCAGGTGTGGGCAAGGAGGGACAGGAGGTTGTCCCAAGAGTCATAGGAGCCGAGAAAGATGGGGTGATGTCTAGAGGAAAGAATCATATTATCCTTTCTGTGGACTAAATCAACACAGACCAGATCAACACAGAGCAAGAACCATATACAGCCAGAACAAAAGCCCTTCATTTCTCAGAAGAGATGGAAAACGATGGTTAAACTTCGTTTCCAGTGGGCACTTTATCTCTCTAGGACTGTTTTCTGGGGTAGGGGTGGGTGGAGTATTAGCATCTCAAGAGAGTGTAAAAGAACACATCTGCTTTGTCTCAGTGTTTAATTTTCCTTTAACCACAGTAATAGATACACTTTATGGTAGTAGTTTTTGGCAGAGTGGTTAAGGGTGTGTGCTCAGAACTCAGTAGGAATTCCCTCCAGATTACAGCTCCACCACTTATGAGTTCTGTGATCTTGGGCAAGTTTTTTCACCTTTTTGAGCCTCAGTTTAGTCATCTGCAAAATGGGTATGGCAATGCCTACTTTACGGGGTTGATGTGAAGATTAAATGCAAGAATCCAAGCTTTGTGCCTGGCATGTAGTACATATTCAATAAATGTTAGCTGCTATTATCGGTGCTGTTATTATTACCACTATTATTAGAGTTGAAAGTGGCATTAGGTCCACCTTCATTATGTCAGAGATGAAGAAACCCTCAGAGCTTCCAGGTTCCGTACCATGGTCCCACCACAGCAGGTTCCTGGAAGAACCAGCCAGTGCATCCTCTGGAGCTCTTTCCTCAAACTCATCACTGCCTGGTGGCTGAAGTTTGCAATCATTGTCTCTCTTCCAGGTGGAATATTGGCATGGAGTTCCCTGCAGAGTTTAAAGGGAAGGAAATAATAGTTTACAAGCTCCATGGGGCCAGGGACCATGTCTGTCTTGGTCTCTTCCATATCCCTCTTGCTTATTACAATGTCCAGCATTTAGTAATATGATGTTTAATAAACAAACACATGTGCATTACATGAAGCATGACTCAGCAAGGAGATGACCACAAACACATCATGGTGGTAAACGTGGCACCCATGAGCAGTGACTTCTCCCTTGGGGGTTGTTCGTGGGCACATTTGCCTGTGTCCTTCCTGTGCTCCTAGAGCTCGTCGAACAGGGATGAAGGCAATTTACACAAGAGGCCATTGCATTTGGCCCCCACATTCCCTCTTTCCTTTTTCTCCCACTCTCTTCCCCTCTGCCCTTTGCTTCTCTTCTTTCTCTCTTATTTCTTCTGCTTCCTGCTCTTGATCTATAATTTAATGAGGATAGGCTAGGTTATACTGGAGAAATAAACCACCTCTAATTTTCAGTGGCTCGATTCAGCCAAGTTTATTTCTGTAAATCTGGGTGTCACTCCAGGACAGATGTCTTCCATGTGTTGGCTCAGCATTCCAGGCTTCTTCTGTCCTGGGCGCTGCCCACAGCAGCAAGGGTGGCCGCTCTCCCCTAGGCTGGATATGGAGCCCCCGAGGGGCTCATGCTGGAATGAAACACCCCACCCCATGTCACATCCACCCACTCTGGAGTGGACTGGTCACTTGGACCCACCCACAGGCTGGGAAGGGTCATCCCTCCATGGTCTCAGAAGGTCCCGGAAGGCAAGGAGAACAGGATCTGGGTGAGCATTAGAAGGCTCTTCCCCAATTCCTTTTCAGAACTCAACCCTTTTCCTCATCTGTTCTCCCTTCTTTTTCACTTACATTCTCTTATTTCCTCATCCCCCTCCCTGCCTCCTCTGCCCTCTTTGCCCGCCTCGCTCCAGCTGCTGTCCTGTGTCCTGCTGCGCCACGCAGAGCAGATGCTGACCGAGGATGCTGCTACGACTGCCGGGTCTGCTCGGCTCTGAGCTTCTTGTCTGGATATAGGTGAAGGCAACGGAATTTGCCTCCTCCTTCTGGGTTCACTGGGGACTTATCACAGAATCCTCCTGTTGTCCTGAGCACTTCTTCCAGAGCCTGGAAAGGACTGGCAGAAAGTCAAGTCAGCCATCTTGTACTTGGGAGATACCAGGCAGCCCCAGAAACTTCCCCTTCTCCCTTCAGGAGTCAGCACCCTCAAAGACCCCACCAATCTCAGCACACGGTTCAGCGGAGCTGGGGGTGCATTCGGAAGGATGTGCATTTGATTCTCTGCACAGGATCTAGGCACTGACCACTTACCTTGATCCTAAGGAGTGATCAGTTTAGTTTCTTGGTAGTAGTATCAAGAAGGTCTCCAGGTGAGTGTTCCAGGTTGGCCTCAGTGAAGCAAGTTGAGATAGAACCTGATTTTTTTTTTTTACTATATTTGTAATAGACGAAGGGAGGCTGTGTGGCAAACAGATGGGAAGCACATGTCCTGGGGGCCAGATTGCCTGGCTATGCCATCGATTTATTGTGTCTTATTGAGTCTCTTTCCTTCTGGGTCTCATTCCTGCAAAGGGAAGTGGTTGGACAAGGTGAACTTTGAAGCATCTTCTAGAGCTACGATTCTCTGAGTTTGGCATATCTTGCTTGCCATGGAGGACAATGCATATGGCCAGGAGTAGAGTGTATTATTTGAAGTCTTATAAAGGCCCCACAGTCTCATCTTCCACAGAAGAGAAGGAACAGAAACAGGGTGAGGAGTGGTTTAGATGAGGTATGAACGGGCAGGTGGAGGTTTGATGAAACTGCACATATTAATCGCTTATTTTCCTCAAAAAGTAGCTTAGATTACCTGTCAGTTATATGCTTTGTAGTTTCTCCTCTTGTTTTTTCCCATTATAAAACTTTTAGTGTCAGAAAATGCTGAGAATGGAAATATTAGGTAATTTAGAACCAGCTTGTTGACAGTCAGTATAGACACATCAGCTGTTGGTGATTTCCCCCAAAGTTGAAGGTTATAATTCTTCTACTCTTTCTAAGAAACAATGGTCTCTTGGAACGTGCAAGTAAATTAGTCATACTGTGTCCTGAGAGTTGGTCTCTGTAATACATCCTGGTCTCTGAAAAAGAGCTGCAGTTGTATAATGGATTTTCGAAGTCTCCAAAGCTGGTTCAACTAACATATTTGTTAGTCTAATAAATGATATTGCTCTTGTCAAGATTTTTCCATGTAGCACAATTTAATAGAGGAATCAATAGTTTCTCAGACATGACAAAAGGGCCTGGGTGTCTTTTGATGAGAGATACAAAGTCTCTTCTTGTTCTAATAAAGCCAAAATGGAAAAAAAAAAAGTTCCCCCTCCCTTCAAGTGTATTTTTATGAAGCTAAAATATACATACCACTTTCTCTAGGAAAATATTTGTTTATCAATATTTTCTCCTACAGTGTCTTTTTACCCAGTTATTACACATGAACATGCATTTTGTTTCCATCTTAATCCTTCCCCTTGTTTGATGAGCTGTCACTAGTACACACTTCTTCAGGAAAAACTCAAGTCTGAGGATACTTTGATCCACTGGGCCTATGGAATTTTCCTTAGAAATCTTTTAAGAAACGTTTTAGGCAGACATTGGCATCTACCTACATTTCTACTCATCATAGCTTTTGTAAAGTCCCTAAAGTGGTTATGTACAGTCAGGGATCATCTCCAGCAGCTCCTGCCTTAACCCGAGCCTCAAGGAGGTTTTAAGGCTGCGTACACTGTCCTCTGACCCCTGCCGCCATATTGATTGATACCTTCCCTGACTTTAGTTAATGGGTTAAACAAATCTCTTTTGGAGTTGTTGAAGCTGCTTGGAAGGAAACTGCATTGGTATTGAGAATATTAGAACATCTGTGTGTCTTGTCCTCAGCCAAAACATTTAGTTTTTGCCATGGAATGTGTTATTTGGAGGATGTCTGACTTTCATGGCTCTGGGTTCCACCTACTGGCAGGAACAATTTGCTGACATTGTCCCTTAGCAGTTATCCCCAAATAACACCATCTTCAAATACGAACCCAAGCATGGGTCAGAAAATGACTGCTGGGGACAGTTTCTACCAAACTGATGAGAGGCTGCTCTTTGAAAGGCTTGCTCCTACAGCTGAGATCATTGGTCATGGCTATCTCTTGAGACAGAAGTAGTCTCAGAACATTTCCAGAGAGAGGACACGTGAGTACATCGATGTGATAGGGGAGCTAAAATTGGCTGTGGAGATCAGCTGGGTTGAGAGCAGGGGCTCTCAATTTGACTGCATATTAGAATTACCTGGTGGGCTTTTAAAAAAGACCAGGGTCTTGACCTTATCCCTAGAGATTCCTGCTTCAGGCGGTCTGGAGTGGGGCCTGGGAAATAATCTCTTTCTCCCTTTTTCTTCTTTTCAGATGATTCTACTGTGCAGTCAGGGCTGAGACCCACGAGTCTAGAGCAGCGCTACTCATAGCAGCAGTTTTGCGTTGGAATTTGCTAGAAATGCACTTGGGAGTGGGGCCCAGGAATCTGGATGTTTTTGGCTCTCTAGAAGACTCTTACCCATGATTCTCAAATGTTAGCACACATCAGGATCACCTGGAGGGCTTGTTAAAATACAGCTCATTGGGTCTTGCCCCAAGAGTGTCTGATTCAATAGGTCTGGGATGGGACTTGAGAGTTTCCATTTCAAACAAGCTGTCAGATGATGCTGGTGTTGCCGGTCTGTGGTCCACACCCGGGGCAGCGTTAGTCTGCACTGGGCTTGGGGACTTGGACTGTTTCTGAATTTGTTGCAAAGGTGGTTGTTTTAAGACATGAGGATCTCAGCTGTTGTAAATGGATTCATAGAACTGATTGCTTTGGCTAGGAACCCGCTTCCCACCCCCGACCCCACTTTTTAAAGGTTTTCCCAACCATGTTGCAAAGCATGGGATAAAACTCCAAGAGTCAGACTTGATCCCGGATGATAGTTAACCACTTTGATTATTTTGACTAAGACATTTTACCAGTTTTATCAGGGTAAAATGAAGTATCTTGAAAGATTTTTTTCCCCCCTTGTCTGTATTGGTTGGTTGTTTGAATGTATTAGGCAGATTGATGGAAGGTTTTGATTGTCAAACACACTTTGTAGTAGAATCTGTTTTTGCCTCAGTGGTAAGAGTAGAACATAAACATATCTTTAGGTAAATAGAAGTAACACATTTTTTCTGTTTCACTGATGGACTGGATGCTATCTGAGGCAGTGGTTCTCCATATGTATTTGGGATGAAGGTAGTGGGGGAGGGTGAAGGGTCCTCTCCAGGTGATTCTGATAAAACCCTCAGGTTTGAGAACCATTGCTTGGGAGCAGGGGTCACAAACTAAAATGCCTCCAAGGGCTGGGAGGGGTAGGGCCGGGTGGTGGGGGCAGGCGGTGGGGCGGGGCTGGAGTCCCCTGCCTGTCTGCAGGGAGCAGCCCTCCTCCCACTCTGGCTGATTTTGGCCACGTGGGAACACTGCACAGCACGGCCAGAGCTTCTGGTTTTAAAAGGAAAGCCAAGGATCCCACTTTTCTTCTGAGAAACGTCCTGATCTTTGAATGTTGGCAACACATTTTTTAAAATGTAAAACTCTTGTGCAGATCAAGGAAAACACACTCGTGAGCAACCTGTTTGTGACTTCAGGGTGCCTTCTGTAAGTCTGAGATTCCAATAAGAGTCATTCAAAATGAGTCCTATTCAAAGTAAGCTAAGAAATACACTCAGTGCCCTGGGTCTGCTTTCTAGCACTGTGATTCCATGAGATATAAGGGCAACAGGGAAAACATTAGTGCATACTTTTTAAAAAGGATCATTTAAGTATCTCAGGCTCCAGCTTGTGTGCTTCCAGATTTTAATGTACTAATTATCCTTGGTATAACATGTTTCTTTGGAAAAGAAATTTGGATGCATTTCAATCTTTAATGCATGGAATTAACAAGATAGGGGTTGGAAAAGTTTCAACTCTTCTCCCTAGAAGAGTGGCCACAAAAGAACATTCAAACCAGTAACTAAAAATCTCAGTGGTATATGCTTCAATGATTGGATCTTGGGTATTCAGGGCTGACTGCATCTTCCTGCATATTGAATTATTGTAGCATTAAGTCCCTGTAACATTTAGGAAATAGATGGCCGACAAGTGACTGAAAAGAGAAATTTAAAAAGCGGGCATCACATTCCTTTTTATTATGTTTATCTGTCCTCTCAAGGACAGAAGAGGTGCTTTCTATCTGTTTAAATCTTGGACTGGCATATCCAGCCCCGAGGTGCTGGGGGGTTTGTGGGCCTCACTCACGCATTTAACCCCTAAGACCTTCCATTTCATTAGGGGAATCTGCCATTATAGAGGCTCATTCCTATCTTGTGGTAAAAGTTTTCTCTGCTCTCTGCTGACTCTGTTGGTAGCTTTGTTAAGTTGTACATTGTCTGAAGTGGCAGGCAGGGTAGAGAGGCCTGGACCGAGCATCGTGGTAGCTCTGTGTTAACCCCATTTTGTTCCCCTTATATGTTGAATGTCAGTTTTTGTGGCCTCTGAAGATACGGTTTGGTATGTGTTGGCAGGTCGACAGAGGGAAAATTTTCAGGGATGAAATCCAAGGTTGTCGCTATTACTCCTAGAACATAAATATAGAATAAGGGTCAGTGGGATTTCCCTGTGGTCCACCCCAGTGTATGGGAAATAGGATTCATCTAAGATATTCACATCTGGCTGATAAGAAAGGGGCATCTTGTTTCACTCTTGCTATTTCACCTTGTGTGTTTTCTGTCTTGGGGTCCCCTTGGGTAAGTTGAAATTTGTATGTTCTTGGATCTCTAGCCAAATGCTATCTAATCTCTCCTTAACCATGAATAAAGCCTTTACAAGCACAGATATACTGGAGGAATCTGAAACTGGGTAGGGAGGCAAGCTTGTTGTAGTTTGGAGAACAAACACATAAATTTTTGCCTGATGTAATTTTTGTGCTTTGGAAACTAACCGAGAAACGGGTAGGAATGGGCAGATCTTTAAGTGAGCAATTTTAGAAAGGAGAAAAATATTATGGAAATTGCAAAGAAAGATGTTGGATTCTGACTTAAGTCCTGGTATGAGTTTGGAATGTTCTAATCTGTTCAGCATGAGCCAGAAATAGTTTCCTAAGGAGAAATACATAGGCTCCTCAAGTCAGACTTTGGCCTCCTGTTTTTGCTGCTGTAGGTAGACCCCGTGCTGACGGCTCTTCTATAGGTAGCTGCTTTGTGACATTGATGGAAAGTCTAAGCCTGGACCATGTGGTGTTGCAGGGTGTTCCAGAGTCAATTTCCCACCATTCCCAGCTACAAAATGTCTACCTTTTCCCAACCCTGTGACCTTAGTCTGTTCTAACCCTTTCTGGTCATCAGTTTATTTATAAAACTGAGAGTGATAATATTTGCCCTGCAGCCTCATGAAGTTTTGATAGTCAATTGAGATAATATAGCTAAAAGTGCTTTTCAAATTGCTAAGTGACTCAGAGATGTAGGGAGTTCTTAGGCGATCTATACTACAAGGATGATACAAGGAACTTGGAAACTTTCCTGCCCCAATCAGAAGGTTGTATGTAAGTGGTATCATATGTCTATAGGCAGGTCATTTAGAAGCACTGTCCCATTGCAATCAGCTCAGTGGTCAGTCAGACTTGAGTTCACATCTTTGCTTTACTAACCATACAACTCAATGTTATTTGAGCCTCACTTTCCTCATTTATAAAAATAGCTATAAAACCTACCTCAGAAAAGTGATGGTGAGGATTAAATGAGATAATATATATGAAAGTTCTTATATAGCTAGGTTCCTATTAGATGCTCAGTAAGTGTTGATTTGATTCATTGAGAAATGCACTGATAACAGTGTTCCCAAAGCATTTGCAATGTATATAAGGGCATCCAAGACTGAATCACTTTTTTGGACCAGTGCAGTTCTTTTAATAAAACCAAAGGAGATGGAATTCAAGGCCTATTGTACCAGTAGGAGGCTGGCTAAAAGGCCTCTCCCCAATAAGTATCACACCTACAACAGTTATTCCTTATGGATAAACTATTGCTCCTCTGAATGTCCTCTTTTACAATGCAAATATCTCTGCATAGGAAACACATGAATAGATTGCGAACCTTAGCTTTTCTGCATCAGGTGGTTGAGCTTGAGTCAGAGGAGTATCTTAGGGACAAGGTCAGAGTCTGACATCAATGATTCAGGGGAATATTCAGCATGGTCAAAATCACCATCAAAGTGCCCACAAATTCCACTACATTTTGTATAGTATGTAATTAGACAACACAGTTTTGCTTCAGAGTTGGACTAGATCACTCTTTCTAGGCGAGTATCAGATGAAATATTTGACTTGTGGTTAGGGTTCAGGTTATATGGGAAAATATTTACTCTTGTTCTTGAGGGTATATTGTGATGAGATACTCTGGGAAGCCAGTGGGCACCAAGAGAGCTCTGGGGAAAAGGAGGGTGAAAAAAAGACGAGGTGTTTTAAAGGCGTGTGCCTGGTGAGCATGGACATGCCTCATCAATAATTGTTAAGTAAGTGAATTAATTACAATTGTTTGCAGAAAGTTTGTCCAATTTATGTCCCCATCAGTGAATATAACAATGTCTGTTTTATAGCACTCTTACAGTAAACATTAAACATTTAAAAAAATTTTGTGCAAATTTAATAGAACAACACATTATTTCATTTTTGTTTTCAATGTGTATTAAAAATATTAGTACCAGTCTCTTCATTTCACAGAGTAGAAGGACGGGAAAAACCAGCTGATTGCTTGTTCTGACTTCAACGACCTCCATCCATATTACTGACATGTTACCATGACTTTCTCTGACACTCACTTGCCCTAAGTGGGGTTTGTTGATCTGAGCAGCCCCTTCAAAGAACTGGTCACTTGGACCTGGTCTGGTCTGGCACTAACTATCCCCTGAGCCAGCTTCCAATCCTGACCTGCCCTGTACCAGGAGGTTGCTGACATCTCTCTTACATAAGACCTCTGTTGAGGACACGTGGTGTCCCAACCCCACTGTGCATCTCAGGACCCTCTTCCACTCTCCTTTCCTTCTCTGTACCTAGCCAACTTCCACTGCTTCCCATCCTCCTGCTGCTAGCTCAAGTCCACTTTCTTCCAGGAATGATTTCTTTCCCCTTTGAATAAATCATACTATTGACCATACCACTCATTTAACAAGACTGTGTTATCAAGTAAATGGCACAGACAATAATTGGCATCTTTTGTAATAAAGGGTTTTGCATGCAGTAGGTAAATAATAACAGTGGTCCCTGGAGTCTATGGGAATTTCATCATGACAGCCTCATTTCTGAGATGGAAAAGAAGATCACAAACCCAAGGTTTAATTCAATAAGCAGCACCTTTGTGTCTAATAGCTCTGAATTCTAGTCTTCCCCCTCAGGGACTCACTACCCACCCTATAGCAAACAGTTTAATCTCCACGTCTTGGTTTTCTCGTCTGTGAGACCAAGGCTCTGTCTGGTAACCTTGGAGAGCAGGGTTACCTGGATTACGTATCCTAAGGCCCTGCCAAGTGGCTAAATTAAAGGACTGATTTAAAGGAAGTTAAGAAGAAGATAAAAATGACACAACCCAGAGAGAGCCCATTATTCAACTCAAGTTGCTCTGTTCTGAGGAATTAGAAGCCATGATCTATGATTTGAGTATAACTCAGGGAACAATTTTGGTCTAACAGCTTCAACTATATTTACAACAGCCTTTCCCCCATTTCAACCCTCTGCTTTTTCCTCTGTAAACTTCCTTCTCTATGTCTAAAGAAATTCTGCTTAAATTCCTTGAGGGTCTGACCCTTTCTGAGCCTTAGTTTATGTTCTTTTGTTCTTGTACTTGACATTATCTCAAATAGTCTTGTAAAATCTTGCTTCTGTTCCCTTCAGAATTTTATATCCCTCAATGAGGCATTTTCCCCACTTCCTTCAGAAAAATAGCTGCATTGCTTTTGTAACTTTTTTCTTTTATGAATATAGATAAAAATTTCAACTTCCTTAAATGATACAGATTGCCATTCCTGGCACTATTGCTATATACAGAATAACCTAAAACAAAGTTATTTGAGCAAAGTTAACATTTGGCAAATCTGTATTAAACCCAGTAGCAGTGGTTGAAATGTTGTAGAGAGGACTGCCTAGAGGAAAGCTGATAATCTGGTTTTGGGGAAAAAAAAGGGGAGCCTAAAATGGCCAGTGGGCTGGTTAGCACAATATTACTTTTCTCTGATACAGTTCATGGATGAAAGTACTGTGATTCAATAGCACTTTTTTTCCCCTTGTTCATTCGTTCCATAGATGTTCACTATCTCAGGTGAAAATGGGTATAGTTTGTTTTCAGGAGAAGATGAACAGCTCAAAACCTTTGAAATAGAAGTTATTCATTTAAGAAATATTTTTTTGAGGGTCTGTGCTATGCCAGACCCTGTGCCGAGAGCAGGGGATACCCTACAGAAGTTCTGTGTCTGGTGGGGGAGGTGAACAAATTAACAGTCAATTATAATACAGTGTGACAGATGTTCTGAGGGGAGGTCAGAACTGAGAGAGGCACCTCAGCTCTTTTAGGGGGTGGAGTGTGGGTCAGGAAGGAAGACTTCCTGGAAGAATTGATGCTTCAGCCAGAGCAGGCTACAGTGTATATATGGAGGAGAGATGGGGTGTAGGATGGGAAGGAAGGTAATACATGAATGTATTAGTTTTCTATTGCTGCTGTAACAAATTATCACTAATTAAGTGGCTTAAAATATCACAAATTCGAGAGGTCTGAAGTCTGAAAGAGGTTTCCTTGGGCTGAAATCAAGGTGTTGGCAGGGCAGTGTTGCTTATGAAAGCTCTAGGGAAGAATCCATTTCAGCTCCCAGAGGCCCCTGCATTCCTAGCCTCCTGGACCCTTCCTCCCTCCTGGATAGTCCAGGACAGTTTCCCCATCTCAAAGTTCTCAACTCAGTCACCCCTGCAAAGTCCTTTTTGCTATGTAAAGGATATATTTACAGGTTCTAGGGAATAAGACAAAGATCTCTTTTGGTAGTGATAGACCACTATTTTGTCTACCACAATGACCAAAGTGCATTTTGGGGGGAAGGAAAAGGGACCCCAGTTATTTGAATATATCTTGAGAGGTTCTGTGCATAGTTTGAAAGATAGCATTATCTAAACCAGTTACCTTCTTATACATTAATCTGAGTCTCATGTTATGCCTGTTCTGAAACCTCATTCATGGCCCCATTCAAATGAAGAAACGAGCCACCATTTGATAGTTTTTCCTAGTAAAGAAAAAGAGAAATTAGGACAATGTTATTTCTTATAATGAAACCGTATGAAATTGTACCTTAAGAAGTAGTGTGGATTCAGAGATGGTTAATAAGTCTTGAGGAATCTTCACAGGGAAGCCTGTTGCTAGACTCAGTTTCCTTGCTTAAGAACTGGCCTATCTTGGTTTCCTTCTCATCTTGCTGTTCAAGTTTTGCAGTTCAGAGTAATAACCTGCAGGTGTGCCTCTTTATCACCTTCCCTGTCACTGAGCCCAAACTGGGGAGCCTTATGCCACCCCTGAATCAGCACTGGCTCCCCCAGCCGGTGTCAGTCTGACCCAGCTGCTCTGCCCGCTTTGGCAGTGGCAACTAACAGGGCATTTCGGGTCCCACCGATCTCTCTGCGGTGGCAGAGGCCGGGGTGGAAAGGATGGTGAGTGCTTGCTCCGATGGAGTGGAACGTGGATAAAGGGGCACCACAGATATGCCACCCGGTCTGCTCTTAGTGGCTGAACGTGAACGGTTAGCTGCTGTAGTGGGTGGAAGGGTGTAATTTTCTTATTTTTAAAATTAAACTTAGAGTTGATGATGAGGCATTGATAGAAAAATGACTGACAGACTGACTCGAAGCTTCTAATACGTCTCATAAGTGTTGTCTCATAAGTGTCTCATAAGTGTTGTCTCATAAGTGTTTTTAACATTTATTACAAAATATTTAAATTTAATATTTAAAATATTTAATTTTATTTAATATTTAATATTTAAATATTTAAATATTTAAAATATTTAAATATTTAAAAATATTTAAAAAATATTTAAAAATATTTAAAAAATAATTTAAATATTTTTTATTTAAATATTATTTAATAAATATTTATTTATTTATATATAATATAATATAAATATAATATAAATATAATATAAATATAAATATATAAATATAAATATAAATAAAAATAAATAAAAATATAAATAAAAATATAAATAAAAATAAAAATATAAATATAAATATAATATAATATAAATATAATATAAATAATAAATATTATTTATTTATTTTATTTATTATAAATAATATTTATTTATTTATATTATAAATAAATATTTAATAAATATTTATTTAAATATTAAATATTAAATTAAATTAAATATTAAATTAAATATTAAATTTAAATATTATAAAATATTAAATATTTTTATTTAATTTTATTTAATATTTAATATTTAAATATTAAATATTTAAAATATTTAAATATTTAAAATATTTAAAAATATTTAAAAAATATTTAAAATTTAAATCATAAGTGTTGTCTCATAAGTGTCTCTTAAGTGTTGTCTCATAAGTGTTTTTAACATTTATTACAAAATATTTAAATTTATATTACATCTGTAAACTGATTTAAAAATTCCAAAACAAGTGAAATTTCAGACATCATATATTTTTTATACAGTCTTTCAAGGCAGGTTAAACGTTGCTTCACCAGTCAGATGTGTTTGCCACATTTGTTTTCCCATCAGCCTTGTCTACACTGAACTGATTCCCCTGTAGACAGTTGAGTTCAATGCTGGGGAATTTCAACAGTCTGTGTAAGTGTTGGCTGGGGCCAGTGCTCTCCTTTGCCAAATTTATGCTTTGCCAGTGTTTGTTCTTTCTTGTTAGCATTCCAGATTTGTTCCTAAACTGGCTTGCCTTCGGGCCCTGAGCCCTTTCTCTGTGTTCTAGCTGGAGCTGCCAGTGGACTCTGACATCGTGGGCCTGGGGCTCAATCTGGCCTTTACTGCTTGCTCATTGTGTGAACATGAGCAGGTCACATGGCTGCCATTTGCTGAGCCCACCTCAGGTCAGGCAGTCATCACAACGCCCTGTCCTGTTGCAGGTGGACAAACAGAAAGCAGAGACGAGGACATGTTATGTCCTCGTGGCTTGTGGGCGATAGAGCTGGGATTCCGGATGTGTTTTTCAGGGTGAGAGGTTCTGCAGGGGGAGGTAGATGAGGGCTGAAGCCTGAACAGTTGGGGTGGCTATGGGCCCCCAATCCCTCTTTTGGGAAGAATTCTACTGTCATCTGTTTGATAATCACCAATTTATTGGAAAAAGGTTTGAAGCTAAAATAGGCGTTGGAAAATAATTATGTTTTTACTCCATTATGCCTTTCTAAGTTATTTAAGCTCCTGAAGAGTCTCTGTCTGCCGTAAACTCAGAATAATAATGGTAGTACAGTCCATACAGAATTGTAGGAAAGAGGAAGTGAAGTAACACAAGTGAACCATCTGGTACAGGATAGGGCCTCCCACACCAATTAGTTCTCTTCATCCTTATACAAAGGCTTTGCATCTAGGTATGGCTCAACTGTGCCTAGGGCATAACTGAACCATTATTTGGATATTTTTACATTATTTACAATAAAGGCTAATTAATTCAACAGATACGTGTTTAGAATCAACCGTGAGCCTAGAAATGTGTGGGTCTGTGGCCAGAGATGGCCTGGTGGAGGGTGGGGTGGGCAGCCAGGTAGTGCGGCGGCTGTGGGAGGTGTCTCCCCCGCCCCATCCCACCCCAGAGAGAGCCTGAAGTCTCAACAGCCTCCGTCAGGCTATTCTTGTCTTTGGCTCTTTTCAAAATTTTTCTCTAAAATGCTAAGCCATGAAGAGAGGCAACTTCTCAGTTTTCCTGAGTTTGTTCCTGAGGAGGAGCGACCATAGCAACACCCAGGGTAGGTTTGGATGAAGACCTGAGATGAAGGGCAGGGATCAGTGGGGAGGTGGGGGCATTCTAAGGTCAACATTTATTTCCTTCCTGACTCAGCCAGAGTGGGCCGGTGCCGGTTGTCAAGGGGCTAAAATGACACATTATGTTCTCCGGGTCTGGGGCCTACAGCCCTGGCCTACGGATGCCTGTTGGATCTGTCCAGTGACACAGATGGGGTTTTGTCTAGGAAAGAGGGAAATGCAGGCCGATGAGCTCTGAGGAGACCAGCTGATAAGACAACCAGCCCCGCATGGGAGAAAGGAGATGGAGCAGATTAAGAAGCAGTGAGTCAGGGACCCAGAGTGACACACTGTAACTCCCACAGACACTGAGTTTGGGTGGGGTAAGGTGAAAACACCAATTTCATACAGGAACCCCAAACCCCAGGAAAAGACTAAATTAGTTAAAGAAGACCTTGAGCGTTTTCCTAAATTTGGTAAAGTAAGGGGTTATACTAGCTCTGCATCTGCCCAAAATGAGTTGTTGCACAAGCAAAAATGGCCAGGTAGAAAATGAAGGTAAGATGTCATTCAGAGCCAGATGTCTCCTGAATGAAGAGAAAGTCCAGCCTAGACCAAGGGCTGGTCTGGTTGAGAAAAGATACCAAGAGACCTTCAAAAGGGACTAGCAATGAAATGAACAGTGACAATCCCAAATGTTGATTTGTGCCAGGAACTCACCTAAACCCTTTGCACGAGTGAGGTCACTCAATCCTAACAACATCCTTATGAAACAGGTACTATTATTTTCCCTATGTTACAGACAAGGAAACTGGGACAGTCAGGTTAAGGTGCTTGCCTAAGGTCAGCTGTGAGGCCAGAGTTCAAACTGAAAGCCTGACCTCAGAACCCATGCTCTCAAGCACCTGCTTTCTCTCTACAAAGTGCACTGTTTGTGTAGAAGTTCTAAGAGAAGCTAAGGCTGGAGCAGTGGTGTTTAACTGGGGCCAGACTTTCTGGATTGGTGAGCAAAAAGTTAGTGTGTCTGTTAGTATATGTTTTGGGTTTTTTATTTTCCCTAAGGAGTGGGAGAACATAGTATTTCCAGAGAAATCAATGACCCCACATAGGCAAAAATCCCAGAGGGTTAGGGGCAATTCTTGCACACCAGCCTCCCAACCAAGGCTCGGCTGCTGGGCTGCCGGTTGGGCCACAGGGCCCAGGCTGACTTGTGTTCTCTGGGCCAACTGCCTGGTACCTCCAGCTGGATCTCCCAGGAAGGGTATTTCTGGGGCTCAGCTGTCTGTCCTCATGGGAACTTTGGCTGGGAGGGATCATCCCCTGATAAGCATTTCATTTGCCAGGCTTGGCTTGGTGTATATTTACTAGAAGATGAAGCCTGTTAAAACAGAAAAATGGTCACTGCACTGGAACATTTTTCTCTAAGTGACATTATCCATGACTTCTACTGAGAAGAAGAGAGGCAAAATCCTTATATTCTGGGCAAAGGCTTTTGCAATTTTCTGGTGATATTGATTATAGCTTATCTAACTTCATAGCAGATCTGTCTTATTCCCAAGGTACCATGTAGCTTGAAAATCGGAAGAGGGGCTGAGGAAGGAGTCATCACACCTATTTTCAGATAAGACTTTGTGTTATGATTAAGTCACTTTTCCCAGACAATTTAGATTAAGCAGAGGTTTTCTTTGTGAAGATCAATATGGTCACTGGTCCCGAGCAGCAAAGAAATATATATGTTTTTTCTGCCATCTACACCTAACAGTGAAGAAGAACAACGAATCAGGAACAACGGATGTGTTAGTCACTTGATTGGTGTCTGAAAAACCATACCATTTTTGCTCTTGTAGGTAGTAGTGTAACTTTCAACCCTCTTAATGTTAGATTTCAGTGAGAGAAATAGGAAAATGTCCTTCCCACCAAAAAGATACATTCTACAATCAGAGTCTGATATCAGTTGTTGTATATTTTCCTGTCCCTTGATTCTTTCAGTTTCCACTATCTTATCTGGAGGAGACAGTGGGAAGTGCTCTGGAGTAGAGAAGATACACGGGTCTTAAATTCCACTTCTGTCACCAGTCACACCTCCAGGAGCCTTTAGTTTCACATCTTTCACATCCTGACCGACTTTTTGTGCTTGATTTATGGTTTATGTATCTGGTTGTACTTCTTTGTGGTTCTGACAATCTTGGCTTCATACATTTTGAGGCTTGTGAGTGTGTTCAGGTTTAGAGTCATTCTACCTCCCTGGTGAACTACACTTATCGTTTTGTGGTGCATCCTTTATCTCTAACATTTCTGTTTGCCTTCAGACCTGTTTTCTCTGATATGAATAGAGGTACCCAAGCTTTTTGTTGTTGGTTGGCCTATTTGCCTTGTATACCTTTGTTCATCTTTTTTGCTTTTACTCTTTCAAAGCCTTATGTTTTAGTGCATCTCTTGTAATCAGTAAAAAAAAAAAAAAAAATTCAGTCTTAGCAAAGTCTAAAGTTAATCAAGAACTTTATTCTTGTCCTAAACAATACTAGGACCTTAGAATATTTTAACTACCATCATCTTTCTTGATTTATATGCTATTTTATCATGTATTTTATTTCTACCATTTTTGTTTCGAGTGTTGTAGTGGGCATTGTGTGCGCTGCCTCAGTTCCCCTTCAGGACTAAGACACTCCTTCTGCCAGATGCTGGGAGAGTTGGTGGCTTATGGCTCCCAACTGAGTCCCTCACTGGGAATTGTTCTCAGCAGAAGAGAATGACCTGGCCCAAAGTCATGTCCCCTCCCTGGTGGCAGCTCATATCCAAGCCTGGTTATTGTTTGTATGTGGCAGGATAAAGGTCCCCTTCCTGAAAGGTGAGACAACACTGGTGGCTATCCCAGCTCCAGAGCTCTCTGTGGGATCAGATAATGTTTTGTTGTGACTACATCACAATTCAACTTCTTTCTCTGCCAATTTCACTTCTTTTACTCCCCAGCAGATGTTGCCTCCTAGATAACTCTCTCATAATCTTCCTGTGTGCAAATCTCAGATTCACAGTCAGTTCCCAGGGAATCCCATGGGCTAGTGTTCATTTAGACTTACGTATTTTCCATTTTATTTGCTAATAATTTCTTTTTGTGTCTGGGATCAATTTCCTTCTGCCTGAATTACGTCCTTTAAATTCCTTTAGACAGAGCCCGTTGAGTGAAAGTCTTCATTTTGCTTTGTTCTGAAAGATAATTTTAATGAATATGGAATTCCAGGTTGACAGTTATTTTCTTGCAGCTCATTGGTGATATTATTCTACTATTTCCTGACTTCCATTGCGGCTCTTGCAAATTTAGCTGTCACTCATTTGAAGGTAATCTGTCTCTTCTGTCTGCCTGCTTTTCAGATCTTCTTTTTGTCTTTGATGTTTTATAGTTTCACCATAGTGTGTCTGAAGGAGGATTTATTTTTGCTTAACTTGCTTGGGATTCACTGAGCTTTCATATCCAGACCGCTGGAGGTGAAAGTTTCACTTCAGTAAAATAATAATGGTGATAATTTCTGTTTCAGCGGGACTGCAGAAAGATTACGTGAGACAATTCATACATATTTCCTATAAGGCAGAATTTCCACAGTTGTGGTTCACTGAGTTAGATATTTTCCCTGATCAGATGTCCTCAACAAGTTCTGTGACCAAATAGATTTGGGAAGTGCTGGTTTGTGCACGCTTTCTTGGAGAGCTGCAAAGCGTATCAACATTATGAAAACCTTGGGAAGTCCTACACTATTTTCCACACTCGTGTCCTTAGAAGAGCCTTGTTTTAAACATCTCTTAACAGCTCATATTCCATGGAACACAGTTTGGAGGAATACCAGTGTATAAAATATCGAGTGAAAGGTTTTATTTAATGAGAAAGCAGTATTTCCCCCTTACAAACAGTCTAGGGTTTTTATTAAGCAAACAACAAGAAAAGGATCCATCACAAGGAAGCAGTGGCTCATCAGTGCCTTGTTCCAGGCTGCCTGAATTGAAACCTGTTCCTGGAGTGGCTCCCCACCTCCCTTGCTGTGAGGCCACCAGGAGAGAAGTGCACTCTGGGTGTGTGGAGCCTTCCATGTTGACTCTAGGTCACATATGCAGTTGTCCTTCTGGGTGTTCTCCCTCCAAGGGGCATTGTTTGGATTCAAGGGCTAGTTTTGAAGAAGTTTATAGTGTAAGAAGGTTACAGTTGCTGATTCTGAAGGAATAGACTTGATGTTAACGGGTGTTTGATTTGGGAGGCCTTCCCTCAGCCAAGAGCACGCCTCCAGAGTGAGCTGGGTGGAGCTGAGAATCCATAACATATTAAGAATGACCTTGAGGTTGACAACCCTAAATGGTCACATTTCAAAAAGGAACATTTCTGATGTTACCACGCATCCTTCGTCCATCGTCCATTTTTTTTTGAGAGAAATGAGAGGTGACGTACAGAAAGTTAATCTCAAGTGTTTGGAGGAGTAAGGAGACAGGACTGTTTTCCTACCGGAGGAATAGGAATGCGTATCTCTACGTATTTGTAAAGTTGGTTTAGGTTCTTTAATTCCTCTTCCCCAGGGGTTTCAGGAGCACGGTCTGTCTCTATTTCCCTGATAAGTGCCGTGAAGAATACTTTTAAAGTGCTGTTTCCAGTGTTGTCTGGGAGAAAAAAATGTCTGAATCAAGCCTGGTCTTACTGAAAACTAAGGCTAAGGCTCCTTCTCGATTCCCTTGACTCTCGGGAAGACATCGCCTGCTTCAAGTATGGTCACAACCACCCTGGGGAAGTGATGACAGTGGGTGATGGGGTGAACTCTGCTCGCAGGAGTGACAGCTGCGTCTCTCACCTGGTAGTTGCGGACACACCTGCCTCAGAGGTACCTGAGCTCCTCCATAAAAATGCAGGTTTGAGGGCCCACTCCAGACCTACGCAGACTTTCAGCATTGTTCGTTTCCCCCCATGATTATGATGCACATTCAAGTTTGAGTTCGCTATAGGAGTAGCCTCAGGTATGCTCACTAGCAATGGCTATTAGTGGCTCAGGTCTCTTTGCCTGATTTTTAATATAAGAAAACAAAATTCCTCCTCACACAGGCTTCAGTGGCTTCTCAGTGTCCACTCACTCTTTAGTTCTGAAATTTAGGGTCTGGTGGACGTGCTCCCTTCCATGGCCTTTGGAGCCTGCCTGGCCCGTTTGTTTGATGTAACTGGGTTGAAATGGGCAAGGAGCAAACAAATATAATTATTAGGAATCTTACATCTCTAGATAACTGTCTATACTTTTCAAAGTGCTTTCAAAACTAAAGCCACAAACACATTATTCATTGGATCCTCCCTACAAATCTATAAGATAAGCAGGATAAGTATCAGTACTCCTGTTTTACAAATGTGGAAGCTGAGGCTCGGCTAGATTAAATGATTCGTTCAAGCTCCTGAATGTAGACAGTGGTGGAGCCAGATTTA
Source organism: Leucopleurus acutus (assembly GCF_964270905.1). Lineage (NCBI taxonomy): Eukaryota > Metazoa > Chordata > Mammalia > Artiodactyla > Delphinidae > Leucopleurus > Leucopleurus acutus. The sequence goes on along the minus strand of NC_139149.1, from coordinate 61,831,839 downwards.
GATTCAAGGTTCCTTGCCTACACCCTCCATTCTTTCTTTCCCACCCGCACTGAACTCTCCCCACCTCCTTGTTCTCTCCCATCCTTGTGAAGGTTTTCACTGCCATTTCCACGAATCACTGTCAACCTGCTGGCCTCTCCATGCTCCTCTGTCCCGGCCATTGTAGACATGGTCAGATTTGCCACCCCAAACACTTTACCAGCCTGACTGCCTGCCAGCAAGCCCTTCTCGACCGTGCGCACTCCCGTGACTGTACCTCTATAGACAGAGAAACGTGGTCCAAGGAGGAGGAATGTTTTGCCTAATCAGGCTGTTTTGCAAACATTCCTTCACTTTACCAACCTTCCTAACGCTTGATTTTGTAAAGCTAAAGATAACGTACACCAATCATTGTGCCATCTGGAGGTAGGTGCATCTGTTTTCCTCTTCTCCTTTTTTCTGTCTCAGGACACGTGTAACTGCCTACAAAAAGGGGGTGCGTTCTGGGCAGTTTGGCAGAATGGTGCGGGAAGATATTTGCATACTTTGAACCCACAAATTTTTAACTGCAGTAATAAGAAAGAGTTGCTGTTCTGATTACCCAGCACAAAGAGGACACTTTTCCAATTCTCCAGTTAACTTGATCCGTGCAGATAGCTTCTTCTCCAGAATCCATGTAGCACTAGATCTGAAATCATGGTCCAAACTACATCATTATCCAGGTAACTATTTAACGAGCTCTTTACCTTCTGGAGGCTGTACACCCAGTCAGGAGAAAAATAAAAGTTGCTCTTTTCTACTAGTCATATAACTTTTGAAAGTCTTCGCAATGCTTTATCGCTCTCCCGTTTGTTCGCACCCTCGGGCTCTGGGTGCAAAACACGAGATAGATTCACAGAGCATGGGGGGAGTAGGTTTGTTCTGCTTTCACAGAGTTTCACGGCATTATTATGCTTTTTGTATGTTTATTCTTCAAAGCGACTGTTTTTTCCTTCCCCAGCGGTGGGGAAGAGGGAATTTCTTAGCTTCTCCTCTTTAAGTCTCTGATCATAAGGTCGTCAAGGTGAACGATGATGTATTCCCTCCCGACTGCGAGTAAATGTGAGCAGCCCCGGCCCAGCAGCTGCCTGCTAAAGTGATTAAGCTGCTGTGTGCCTGCACCCAGCACTCAGAACACGAACTGGGCAACAACCAAGTCTAAAAATAAGCCAGCAGCCACATTCCAGTTACCACGCTGTGGCTGCACTACCCTCTGTAGCATTTTCAGCAGGAGCCTGGGGGCGGGGGGGCGCGTGGGGACATGTTCTGTGCCTTCAGCCTCTATGGGGTTTTTTTTCTGTTTGCCACGTCAAGTTTCTCATACAAGTCATGGTGCATAGAAAACCATTGTTGGGATGCTGGAGTTGGTTTGGTGGAATCCTTACCAGAGACAGTGCCGTGTTTGTCAGTCCTTACGCAGGAGAGGGAGGAAAGCCAGGCTTTTCTGTAGTTATCTTCATAGACATATTCCCTGCAAGCTTCTGAGGCTAATTGTGGTGAAAATGTGCCAGGTAGACCCCTTTCATGCCAACCATAATTAATAGTGTTATAGTCTTCAAGGCCATAATGCTCATCAGTTATTAATTAGCAATTCATTTCGTTGAACAAATAACACTTATGATTGATGATAGAACTTGTAATTGGGCACTAGAAGTGGCCCTCCTGGGACCGACTTACCAGCGGTTATTAACCACGACACAGTAATGAAAAACACAGAGGATCATCCAGGAAAATCCGAATTAAACAATTGTGACACAGCCAAGGTGTTCCTTCTCAAGGGGAGAAAAGTCCATCTTGAGTGTCGGATGTGTATCTTGGGCCTGAGTGTGTTAATTGTTTCTGGTCACATAGCATCGGGGGTTTCCATTTCCTCTTAAGCTTGTAATCAGCTGCCCTATTTTTTTTTCTTCAAAAATCAAATTGTTCCTTGCTAGACAATTCTATTGACTTTGAATTACTCTTGTGATAGGTCATTTCGAGGTATTGTCATGACAGTGCACATAGACTTGAGGGAAAAAAGTGCTTTTGCAAAAAGGTAATGATTGAAATTTTTATTTTAAATGATTCATTAGATTGAAATCACTTTAGATTAACAGATTTTCCTGCCCAATTGATTTTCTGGCATCCGCGTGGTGATCCAGCAGAGACAAAATGGGGGTTCTTAGTCCACGGCCGCGAGGAAACCGAGAGCCTGGCGAATAGAACCAGCAAAGCTGCTTTCTTGCTTGCTCGGTTGGAGCAGGACAACCGGAGCCGGTCAGCTGCTGACCAGATGCTGCCTTCAATTAATATTCCAACCCTCAAAGACATTTATCGCTCACTCTCCAAAGCAGAGCAGCTGAGTAATAAAGGGAACCACTAATGCCATTTTTTTGGAGAGCATTTGTAATGGCTAAATTGCTTGAAATAAATTAGCGCAAAAAATAAACATAGTTTGTACAGTATCTGTAAAGCAAATTCCTAGTCTTGGGAAAATAGACAAAGTGAGAGCTTGCATTTAACAAATGCATGCAATATGCTTCGTTAAGACAGAGCTTTTTTTTTTTTAATTAAAAAAGGGTTAATAAACTCCAATATATCATTGCCAGTTAAACAGGTCCTGCACCATTTTAAGGGAAGTAAGAGGTTACAAAGGAGACAGTTAAAAAGAAACCAAGAGACTGTGTTGTAATGCTAACAGGCAATTAACAAACTCATGGGTGTTAATTATCTTCATACTGTATCATGTTCAATTAGCTTAGTCTCTGCAACAAAGGCAACGATGAACAATTGCTTTGATAGGCGTACAGTACTTCATTTGTAGTTAATCGGTTTAAGCGCTCTGGTTGCTAGGTTACCTTGGTCTCCAGAGGTAAAAAGCGTACAGATGCACTATGTTTAAATGACTACAGAGAACTGTTTAAACTCAAACCATGTATAACTCTTTATTGATTTTTCACAGAAGATCTCAGCTCTGATGATAAGGTTTTGATATATTTTCCTGCTACAGCCAGTTCCTTGGAGTATTGCAGAAAAAAATCTGTCAATATGCTTCTATTATGATCTCTTGATCTGTGCCTATAAAAACCTTTAGCCACAGCCCTTATTATAAATAATGGAAGAAGCAATATCTGATTTTTTTTTTCCACACTGTACTACATGGAGATTTTTTTTCTTCATTGCCTTTGGATCCAAATTACAGGACTTCTTTCTGTACCTGTGCTCTAAAATAATAAAGAAGAATTTCTAGCTCTAATTAATTTGATTGACTCTCAGCAGGACGGGATCAGCTGTAGCATCATGAACTTTAACAATAACTACCAACTGATGGGCAGTTCACATCAATAAGACCATCACTAGCCTCTCTCTCACCTGTCACCAGGCAGGGAGTGAGCAATAACCAGCCCCCCACAGATGCTCCCCGCTTAGCGCTTTCTGCCCTATTAGCAATTTATAATGGTGATCAAGAAACAGTCAGCGGCAAATCAAGACAACTGTCTGGCTGCCTGTTTAATTGGCCTTGTTTGCCATTTGATAAATGGCTCGTGACTACTATAGGCCCCTGTATTTTGACTTTTAATAGGCCACGGTGATTAGACTACCAACAGATACTAGGTCAAAACCGAGGAAAGGTGCAAAAAATGTTAATTAATATCAATAATAGGCAATTATTAGTTAGACAGAAGGACCTACTAGCTGCGTGCTCTAATGGCTCGGAGCTAACTGGAAGAGGAGTGCTGCCAAATTAGCATAACTGTGTATGCAGACTGCATGGTGGATCCGAGCAAACATCTGTTATGTTAGTAATTCAAATAGAATTCCTGCCTTTGGAGTGAGATTCGCGGAGTCAGCAATCCCTCTTGGCCATTTCAAGGCACTAACAATACCCTAGTGACTGGTGTCCTTCCAAATGGGCTGTGTTTTCAGGCTAAGAATTAAATCGCACCTTTTCTTTGGAGTTGTGCTCTTGAGGAGCTTAAGGGGGTCCCTGTCCTCTGGCCAGCAGAGGGTAGAGGAGAAGGGGTTTGCATGGAAGCCACACTGACCTTAGAGGGAAGTGCAATGCGGGCCCAGAACACTCAGGGAGGGACGCAGCCTTCTGTTTTCTGTTTCATAATTAGCACCGAAATATGGCTGTCCAACACGTCACACAAAACGCTGTATATAATTCTCACAGCATGATTCTTTGTTATCCTTTCCTTGAAGTGTGTGTGTTTGGGCTCGTGCAATGATGAAAGGCTGACAGTTTGTTTTGAAACAAAAAGAAGTGAGATGCAGTAGCAGTTAAGACAATGCAATGATAGGAATTGTAAATCCTATTCCCTACACTTGTTATTGACATTTAGGTCACCATGGGCAAAATCCACATGATAGTCGAAGAATTGGAAAGTACTTAGAGATTCTTAAGTCCAAATTGAGAAATGGAAATCCAGAAAGGGCAAGGGACTCATTATGGTCACCCAGCTGGTTCGGGGCATGGCTGGAAGGAGACACAGGTCTCCCGACTTCCCTCCCAGCGCCCTTCGCCTGACCTTGCTGCCTGCCTAGGAGGCTATGGGTTTCTATCTGTGAATTAGTGTCTGGTAGGTATTTTTTTAAATGCACAGTTGAAATGTAAATGTGGAATATGTGTGCTCCCACTGTATAAATATATGACGTTTATGAAATAGCATGTTATCAAATATACTTTATTTTTAGGATTTTTAAAAACTTGGTTATAAAATTCTAAAACCACCTCGAGATGTTTCACATTTTAATGTCAAGCACAGAGTTTTGTTCTGTTTTGTTTTTTGAGAAGATTGCATTATAATTCATTATCCCCTGTTTTATTTTGAGCTCTTCTCTTATACATCTGGCTTGAACCAAACCGGGCAAGGATCTGTGCGTGGTGCCCTTTTCCTTCCCCACCAGAGGACTGACATTTAAGACCCATTTGACTAAGGATTTTCAAGATCTTAAAAAAAAAAGAAAAAGTGTGGGGGGTGTGTGTGTGTGTGTAACGGCACAGAATCTACCTCTTCGAAGGTTGAAATTGAATTGTAGATTATAACCAACTGAAGTTTTCTCCCTCCTCCTCTTCTTACCCCCTACCCCAATACTAAGCAATTCTCTTCAGGCCGCATCTTTTCCCTGATTGCGCTGAGCCATTAATCCTTTTTAGTACCAAAGTGTCAAAGAAAATGGACTTACTTTTTCATCCTCATTCCTGCAGAAATACTTAGAAAATCATCTGGTTTTGCGTCTGTGAGGAAACTATTATGTAAGCTTAAAAATAACATTTCAAATAATTCATTTCTGGGAATAGAATCTTCTAAAATGATGGAAATACAACACTTTAGTTTTTCATTTTTTACCCTTTTACTTAACAAAAATATTTGTTGAATCCTGGGCCAGGATGTAAAAGAATCACAAATATAATGATCAGAATAGTATGTTCACAATTATTTATCTCCTACCATGTGGATCTCTTTACTAAACATTTTCTATGTGTCAGCCACTTAATTCTCATAACAACCCCATGAAGTAGCTGCTTAGTTAAATACCCGTTTTACAAATGAAGAAACTAAGGCTTATTAGCAAGTTTCTATTTAACGTAAGTTTAAGTGCTTAACACTTTGTAATATAAATTATTTTCCTTTTTTTGAGGATTTTAAGAATTTCTTCAATTCCTTTGTATTGAAAATATACTAGATACTATGTTTTAAACGAAGTTTAAGAAGCAACAGCAAAATGGTTCACGTCATAGTATCTTTTTCAGATATGACCTTTTTCAGGTAGAGTGTATATTATACATAAATGTTGCTGTGATATTTTAAACTTTAATATTCCTAGAGTGAAAGGAAATTAGATTTATTTTCTTTTAATTATTAGGGGTTTGGTTCTTTTATTCCTGTAAACTCACTGCATTGTGGTATATTTTCTCCTTAGACCATATTCCATCAAATCTAAGATGTTACTCATTATAAGAAGTATGCGTATTTTATCTGTCACAAAGAAAGAAAAAAATGCTGCCAAGTAAATTATGACACAGTGCTTTCTAATACTTTCTTCTGGGTCGTCAAGCGCATTCGTGATACAGCATTTCTTTAAAAAGTGTTCCACTCTTAACTCTGGGATTTTCTTCCATGTCAATAACATTCATTCTGCAAGTTTTGATGCTGATGCTTTTAATGTTCTCAGCTGAGCAGAACATGACAACCCTGCCGGGACTGCAGCCTAGCTGATAGTGATAGTAGAACACATCTGGATGTAGATTTCAGAGACGTTAAAATGTGCAAAAAAGAATGTGCATCTTAGAATCCATGAGATGTGTTAGTATATCCATCAGTTATCTGTCAGTATCCAAATACCTGTAGAGTGATATAACTTTCAGTTAAGTAAAGCTAATAATTAATTCCAGCCTCTTAAGGTGACATGTAATCACAAATGTTTTTCTCATAGCAGTGTTTGCAGATAAGTTGTTGTTGGTGTGTTGACTGAACAGTGAATATGGTGAGAAATCCTGAAATTTCTATTATTCAGAGCTGGATAAGAGACTAGTAAATTGAGTCTTTGAGGTTTCTTTTATGTATTTGTTACTAAGGTTGATCTTTGCAGTTTTTAAGAGCCCAATTCCACCTGTGGCCAATTATGCCTTTAGTGCTTTTGTTTTACCAAGAGCGCCACCATGGCCTATGAATGCAAGTTCTCTCTCTACCTTGCTGGAGCCAGGACCACCTGGAAAAATATCCTTAAGAGGTCTGGAAAGCTGAAGTCTTAGACCTAAGTGGGTGTCAGAGTGTCTGTCTACGAGGGAGAAGGCCCTAACTCTGATTGGCACCTACGGGTCTGATGCATCAGTGTCTGCTTTTGGTGATGTGCTGGAATGTGTAGAACCTACTATTCCAGAAGAATTTCCTGCTTTCTGTTCTGCCTAGGGCTAGTCCTAGACTGCTTTATTCTATTTTTTTCTCTTTGGCAAATAGTAGTCCTTGGGTAGATATTGACATTTATTGAGCACATTTCTATCCATGCCTAACATAGCCATGACTGGTAATGAGGGGCTAGGAGTCCTCCTCATGGGAAGTAACATATCAGTAACATATTAGTCAAGAGCCATGGTTTTGCAGTCCTGCAGGCCTGTGTTTAAATCCCAGATCAGCCACTCACCAGCTACATGGTCCTGGGCTTCCGTTTTCTCATCAGTAAGATGGGGCCCATGATACCTACTCCATATCTGTTTGTAGGTATCTGAGAAAACATGTATGACACACTTTGCCTAATTCCTGGTGTTAGTGACATTCCATGATTCATCTTTAATCCTTGTGATAATCTTGCAAAGCAGTTATTACTCTCCCCATTTTAGAAATTGGGAAAGTAAAGCCTAAGAATCGTTAACTGTGTTCTTACTGCCTGTATGATTTGGGGCAACTTAATAAAAACCCTTTTAAATCTCAGGTTCCTCATCTGTCCATTAGGGGAGCTACCAGCCATTGCCTCATGGGCTATGGGCATGGAAGGAGATGAAGCACATAGGGCTCGTGACACAATCCCGGGTGTGCTGGGCACTCCAGGAATGTTTGGTGATATGTCTTGTCAAGAGTCACATAGCTAGAAGGATGAGCTAGGTTCTAGTCCAGGTCTTGGAGCATATGTGAGAAAGTGCTGGTTACAACAAGTACATATGAAGACCCTTCTGCCTGGCGTGATCCTGGAAGAGGGAATATCTGCCTTACCCTCCCTCTCGCTCTTGGGGGTTTCTCTTCTCTTCTCCCTTCTGGTCTGTCATCTGCTCCCCAGTTCTGGCTTCATGGGAGGACCACAGGCACTGGAGGAAATTTTCCTTCTCCTAAAGGCCATAGGCATAGCCTCTTTCAAAAAGGTGCATTAAAACACATATAACAGGGCTTCCCTGGTGGCGCAGTGGTTGAGAGTCCGCCTGCCAATGCAGGGGACACGGCTTCGTGCCCCGGTCCCGGAAGATCCCACGTGCCGCGGAGCGGCTGGGCCCGTGAGCCATGGCCACTGAGCCTGCACATCTGGAGCCTGTGCTCCGCAACGGGAGCGGCCACAGCAGTGAGAGGCCCGTGTACCGCAAAAAAATAAAAAAACCCCACATATAACATAACATTTACCATTAGTGACATTTAGTACATTCATAATGTTGTACAGCCATCACCACTATCTAGTTCCAGAACATTTTGATCATCCCCAAAGGAAACCCCTTACCCAGTGAGCAGTCACTCCCCCTCCTCCTGCTCCGACCCCCTGGCAACTACTAACCTGCTATCTGTCCCTATGAATTTGCCTATTCTGAATATTTCCTATAAATGGAATCAGACAATATGTGGCATTGTGTGCCTGGCTTTTTTCACATAGCATAACAAGGCTTATCTGTATCTCTTCCCTTCTCTACACCAGCTCCAGGCAGACACTGAGGAAAGATTTCCCACTGTTTATTTTCAGCAAGTCCTCTTGCCCGTTGACTCTCACCACCATGGCAGCCAGTCAGCTTCACTGTGACGAAGCTGGCTATTTCTATGGAACCTTCCTGCAATGCCCATCAATCTTTAATCTGCTTGTGTAGAAAGGCTCTTCCGCCATGATGGTTTGTGATCTTTGCTTCTGTAGATTGTCCTTCTCTTCTGGTAGCAGATTGCTGTTCCTTTTAGAATGATGAGATTCAAGATGTCTCAATCAAGGCAGAGCTTTATCCTAGCCTCACGCATGATCTCTGTAGGGGCCCACGCCAGTCCACATACCACTTAATAATTTCATCTGGAAATGAGGAATTTAGATGAGTCGCTTGAGCAGGGGGCTGGGAGAAAGAAAGAACAGATAATTCACAGGGCTTTCCAAGTCTAACATGCTATATAATAGAGAGATTTTCTGATAAGGAACGATGGACACCAGATTGCAACATATCTCAAAGTACATAATATTAAGAGTTAAACGGGGGTTACACAGAGAGAATGGGTTGATGATTGGAATTGAAGTCTCTGGTTCCTTTGCTAATTGTATTTCTCATTGAAAATGATTACATTGGCATTTTGGTTTTATTAAAACAACAGCAGTAACAGCTCAATGTACTGAAAGAGCAAGAGGCATTTAGGTTGTGGGCAATGCCTGAAGGCAGGGCTGGATAATCTCCTGAGGTCATCTCCAGTCTCATAATTCTGTGTGTCTGAGTCATCTTGTAATTTCTTGGAGTTTTGTGGGAGAAGAAAGAGGAGATCCCACCTGACAGGAGTCAGGGTCACTTGTCATCTCTTTACCTATCTTGGGTAAATGCATATTTTGCATAGTGATTTCTGTTTGGAAATTGATTTACAGTAATTGCAAGTGGCAGAGAAAGCTTGCTTCAAGGCAGGATTTGAAGTGGAAAAGAAAGGACCTTGTTCAAAGCTTTCTCCAAGGCAGGTCATGCTGAGTGAAGGTTCCTTGTTGGGAGAGAAAGGAATTCCCTGCGGGCCCTGTCTTCTCACCCAGCTGACAGCTCTATTGCAGGTATGGTGCCTCCCTAGCTGTCAGTCATTTGAGGGGAACCTCTGACCCAAGACCTCTCTAGGTTATTAAGGGGGATGGCATACATGTGTCAGGCTGATGACGGCGTATGTGACATAGAAACTGTCACAGAGCAAAGATGAAAGAAGCTGAGCACCTGCCTCCCTCAAGTGGCCACCAAGTCATGCCTGATGTCAGCATTCAGTTTTGGAGGGCGTACTGCCTGAGGGTCATGCATTGTGTGTGTGTGTGTGTGTGTGTGTGTGTGTGTGTGTGTGTGTGTGTGTGTGTGTGTGTGTGTGTGTGTGTGTGTGTGTAGGAAGGAGGGGTAGGAGAGAATATCTTAATAGGATTTTCAGTTTTTCTTGTTATTTCACACACAAAAATTCTGAATGAACATCTCCATTCATGTGCCTGATGTTACTGCTGAATAGCTAGGTAGAAGGATTTGACATTTGGAACCCCAAAGTCCCTTGTCTCTACTGCCTATAAAGCCACAGCAGTTGGTGAGCTGTTCATTAGTGAGCACTGAAAATGCCCAAATAATGCCACAGGATTGTTGCTCGTCTATACTTTGTAAACAGAGATACATATTTCTACATGTAGTATACATGTGTTTTAATCTCACTTATTGCCTAAATATGAAACTGAATTTGAAATAAATCCATCAGGAATGTGCACTTAACAACACATTTAAATAATCATCAGTTGGCACTAATAGCTCTGTAATGACTTATTATCATTTTGGTCTCCTAAGCTGAAAAATTCAGTCCTTCTGAATTTCTCATCCAGGACCCATAAGTTTGAGAGATTCAGAGAGTTTTTCTGTTTGCACTGTGATCTTCTCCAGCTGTAGCTTATTCTAAAATTGGATCTATTCCAGGGTGTAAATATTTGTTAATGAGTTTCAAAAGTCAATTAATGATGCTTAGGAATCTTTTATAATGGGCCTAGAACAGACTTTTAAAACAATCTGAAGTAGATTTTCAATATGGGTGTACAGGTATACTGTTCTGGTGGACAAGCTCTTTTAATAAATAATTAGGGATTCAAAGTAGATGACGTTTAGACATGATTACATTGATGGGTTGTTATTCTTCAAATTTAACTAAAGGGATGAGTATTTTAAACTTCATGACTGACCTGTGGCTTTGAACCACAATGAACTTGCTGACATAATGTGCTAAAAGGGGATGATGGAATCCCTCAGGGTTCTGGGGAAAACATGAGCTTCCTTCTCAGCAGCTTCTGGATGGAGAGAGGGTGTTTTCTGGGAAGTTTCAGATTTAAACACTTGGAGGAAATAGGGTTCAAGAAATACAGGTTTCATTTTGAAATCTGTTCTAGGACTGGTAGAGCTCAAGGACTAGGGGGTATAATATTTATCTTGGAAAGATGCATAAAAGGGTGTGATTCTTTAAAAACCTCGAGTATTTATGAGTTATCATACTAATACAATGTGCCATTTTAATTTCTAATACCCATCAAAATATTAGAGAATTTCTGATTAACCTTTGCTAAAAGAAAATGTGTACTCAGGTAAATTAGGAACATGTCATCCGGTTACACTGATTAAAATTAAGTTTATTCCTGAAACCTCCTATCAGTAGCTAGCTTGGGGATGACTCTTATTGTTAGCTGCATTAATCCAGTAAACGGGAGAATTCTGTTTGTCCTCTGATGCATTTGACTTTGAGACCCCTGGTACCAAGCATCTGTGAGGTATCAGTGAGGGTTTGATCAGGGAATCTGACTCACTGTGAGTGATATGGAAAAGGGAATTTATTATAGAGGTTAGATCTGATAAAACTGTGAGGATGGCTGAAGAAATCTATTTTATCCAATCTAGATAAATTCCTAGATGGCATTATGTAAGCTGATTTAGTTTTATGTTTGACTTATTTTTCAGTATTGCTTATCAAGAAAAGTATATTTGACTTCTTACAGCTTTTTGGTTATTTGAAGGAATGAAGATCTAATTTTCCTGGTTAATTTGGCTAATCTTTCTTTTTTTCATTTTCTATTTTTTACAAATCTCTTTGCAAGAGATTTGTAAAATAGATGCATATCTGTTACAGATGAAGTACTTCATAATGGTGAACGTCCAAAATACGTTTGTTAATTGTCTTTTTGTTTATATCTCTATTCTTAATGCTAGTGATTTGCTTCATTAAAGATGTATTTATTGATCAGGATGTGTTATAGAAAGGTCATTTTTATGTTTAAAATAGAAAACTTGTGGTCTAGACATATATTTGATATACAAACACCATTATTTACTTTGTCAAAAGAAGAGCCTCTTTCTTGAACAACAAAACATTAATAAGACCAAAAGATGTTTCATGATATTGCTATTCTTCTCCCTAATATGAATCTTATCTTTAATTTGGCTTTTAACTAGGTAACCAGGAGTATCTTATGTAATTAACTAAAACACATTAACCATTTACTATGGCAAGGTGCCGTGCTGGGTCATGGGGGTGAAACTTAATTGTTATGATATATCCTTACATTCTCTAAGCTATCTTTGTTTTCTCTTCTATGATTTGGTTAGATTTATTTCTTCAGATGAAGTACAATAAAAACTTATTCATTGTGCATGCTCCTGTAATTGACATGCCCAAGCTGTACGGGTGAGTGCTATAATGGTTTTGTACTGTGTCACTTAGCTAAGGTGGAACTACATTTCCCAGAATCCCCTTCGCCGTATGGTTCTGGGTCAGGGTTGGCCACCAAAGAAATTTATCTGAGATTTGGGAGGCAGAAGGGAAGCAGCAGTTGTTATGCTCTGAAAGTCAGTGTTGGTTGCTAGGCTCCCTTGCAGCTCATGACTTATTGCAGAGCTATCTGCTGGCTCTCCTGATTGGCATTAAGACTGAGTTCACAGCTCCTATGAGATCTCTTCCTTCAGCTGTCTGAGTCGTGGGACTAGCAGTGAAGGGTACCAGCTTCATTGAGGTTAGAGGTGATGAGAGATAGGATGGAGGTTCTAGTTTGTCTCCACAGGTTCCAGTTTGTCTTTTTTCTTTCCTCCTCTGTGTCCAGCTTTTCTTCCTGACTGTTGGCCCTGCTGACCTATGGCAGTTGGTTTCAGGTCCACCACCAGATTTCTGTAACTTCTTTCCCAGTTCCTTCAATTACATAACAAACCCTGTACTTCATGTCACTTGTAGTGGTCCTGCTTCCTCGATCAGATGCACAGATATAGATGAGCTATATCAGAGATGTAAAAGTCACATGTCCCAGTGAGTAACATAAATGAGTGCAGCAGGTCTGCTGTCAGGAAGTTCATGCAGCCTTCTTTGTCTGTTTTTCTTTTTCCCACTCTTGGTAGAGATGTGAAATCAATGAAATATACCTCTAGAGTAAGAAAAACAGCAGCATAAGCGTATTGATAAGTGACATGTGATTGGCTGAGTATCAAGGAGACAGTGGGGAGGGTGTACCTCAGGCAAAGGGTGGCTCCGATTCCATGTTTCAAGAGAAACCCCAAACTGAATTTTTACGTGCCTTCCCCTGATTTTTATTCTGTTGACTAATTACACACACACCCACACACTCACATAAACACAAAATCATGAAGGCAATCCATGGGCCAAATGTAAACATGTAGGTTGTATTTGGTAAGAGCCTCCGCTCTGAATGGGCAGACTGTTGGCCAAGACCCTGGGATGAAGACAGAGGGTAAAAAAAGAGCAAGAGATTGTTGGGGAAGAGAATGATCTAGGGAGTTAGGGAGGGAAGACCCCCAGTGCTCTTGTGGGGTGAACACTATAAACAACTCCATGGGAAAAACAATTCTTTTTCTGTGTGTGTGTGTGTGTGTGTGTGTGTGTGTGTGTGTGTGTGTGTGTGTGTGAGTGAGAGAGAGAGAGAGAGAGGGAGGGAGGGAAGGAGGGAGGGAGGGAGGGAGAAATCATCTAATAAGAACTATCACTTTCACAGTAATTTGCATTATACACAGGGATTTCACATATGCTATTTCATTTATTCTCATTTACTGTCTTATCTACTATCTTGGAAGTGAGTAGGATCAAAGATAAATTACTCTTGGTTCCTTCCCTCAAGGGTTGCAATCCATGGGGGAGACTGATATGTTCACATCCAACTATAGAACAAGAATGAATGTGATTCAGTGTCATGGTTGGGGAGGGATTTTAACAAATGGAAATGGGGAGTGAGAAGGGTGCTGAGTGACACAAAAAGTTTGAGCAGAGGCACCAAGGAGAATTTGGAGACGTCAACAGTAAAAGCTGCTATGAATAGCAAATCAGTAGCAAATGTTCTGTTAACACAATTAAAATTCATTTGTGAATTCCTGAAACTGTGGTTGGGGGAGAATCTTTAACCTGCCTTAATTAATGGTCAAAATTTTAGTCAGTGGCCTACATTCAAGCAGCCTCAGTTTGAGGGGAAGGGAAGTCAAACAACACCCGTTGTCTTTGGTAGGCGAGGGAGGATGGTACTGAGCCTGGGATTGAAGATGCAGAAATGACAGCCAGATTTGTCAAGTGCTCTTAGGTTTGATGATGTCCTACCAAAGCCCAGACAGGAGAGGACTGACAGCAAAGGCTGTCCATTGCCAGAGAGGACAACAAATACATTTTAAAGGTTTTGTAATAAATAATTAAGTGGGCTCTATTTAGATAATACAGAAAATTTGAGTCCAATCTGTCTGGTCTCCTTTCTGCCTAAAACTCTTCATGATGTGTAAAGTTCAGGCTCATCTCTGGCGTGACATTGAGACCCCTTATGCCATGGGCTCAGCTTCCTTCTCCAGCCTGGTGTCTTCCCCTGCCCCCGCCCTCAGTCTCCCCTACAAAGTGCCAGTTCTGTCTGGGTCTGGCAATTTGGAGTAGGTTACTTCTCACATTTCGTGCTGATGTTGGTATTGACACAATGTATTTATTCTTCTCTTCCTTCTTCTCCTCTTCATCCTCTTCCTCCTCTTCTTTTTTTTAACATTACCTGCTTGGTCACATTCTACAGTAGTATTTTTTCAAACTGCAGGTCATAAAATTCACCATGAAATACACTTAATGTCATAACCAGCATTAGAAAATATGAATTTAATAAAATAGAAAACATTAGAATGTATCATGTGAAGTGAGGGTTAAGTTTTGTAAGACTTGTCATACATAGATGCCCACGTGTGTACTGAGTTGCAGTATATCTCTGTGTATGGCAGACAAAAAAGTTTGGTAAACGTGGCTCTGGAACAATCCATTTACATTTTTTTCTCCTTCCTTCCTGCTGTTTTAACTCTATAACAGTTTTCTTCTGGACATAAATTTAAATTATTTTATTTGGCTGTCCACATTTATTAAACTGAGTAATTGCGTAGGTTGCCACTTTTCTTTCCATTGTGCATACACCTTTAAACTTGAATATTTTAAGCTTTTAAAGACTGTAGTTAATGGAGTACCTTTATTTTGATAAGACGTTTAAAATTATACTTGTCACATTTTGGCAGTTCCCTCCCATTCTTCAGAAAGTTCTAGTTCCTTAGGTTAAACTTCAGAGGAAGATCTAGGCAAACATTAGCTAAAAACAAAAACAGGAATAAAAACCAATCCTTTACTCAGCTTAATAGCTTCAATTAGTAATGAAATTATTTTACACCACATCCAAAATTATGCAACAGTGTTATTTAGTTACTAATGATTTAAATAATATCTATTCAGAAAAGGTTTGCATCCACATACTTTCACTCCAGATTAACTTGCATTAACTGCTTTGATGTTTAGAATAAACGATAACCCTGAAAGGACAAGCTATCCTAAAACAGACATTTTAATAGGGGAAACTCAGTTCTGTGTCACATTTTGATATTATGGAAAATAAACTTGGCTCTTTAAAAGGTTCTTTGAAAGGGAACTAGCAAAACAGAAGGTCCCAGAAGAGCTGAACGTCGTGCAAATTTCTGAATGAATCTCTTAGGATTTGTTTTTAATCTGAATATTTAATAGTGTGGCATTGCAAAATTAGAATTATGCTACTCAATTTTAATGGTTAATCTGCTTTAAAAAATACACAAGCTTAATTGTGACATACGAAAGTCCTTATTTAGGGTAGATTTCTAATTTGAGTGCTGTCGGCCCTGCTGTGTAAAGAGTCTCCTGGGTGCAGATTTTTAAGTGCGAGTGTGCGTCTTTACATCTCGCCGTGTAACAGTTCCTCGTTGCCGAGTCCGCTTCTCCGCAAGCCGGGCGCAGACAATAGATCCATCCTAATGGAGTTGTGTACTTGCCATCTGTAGGAGCAGCTGCTGGCCCGCATCTGCACAATATGTTGGGACGTGGAGCTCCGCTAATCTGCATAATAAGGAGGAGGCTCATTCCACTCCAGCTAATAATCGCGAGCAATCGATGCACTTCATTCCCTCACTGCCGAGCACAACCGAGCGGGTTTCCGGCTCTGGGTAGAGTGGGGTCAAGTGAGATGGAATGGGCTGGGGCCGGGAGGCACTCCGTTTACCGTCTAGCTTTTTGCATCGGGCTGCTGGGACCATGGTTTAGTCTTTCTCTTGAGTCATGCTGACATGTGCAAAATCCTGGGAATTGGGACGAACTGGTGCTAGCACATTATTAAGACTGCTAATCAGAAATGCTTTTGGATCAATTAAAGTCTTGGCCAATTTGCATTTTTAAATGCCCCCTTTGTGAGAAGGGCAGGAGCAAGTTTTTGGTTTAATTGTGAACTACTTTGAATCATTTGGTTTTCATCGATGTTTTAAAAAATAGATTCACAGTGCTGAGATCTGATTTTTAAGCTGTTAATATACTTACACCCTTATTGTGAACTAGGCAGACTATGTGAATTAATGAATCAAATTTATGTTTATTTTCATTTATGATGTCAGGATGAAATGACTATATCTTGAAGGCAGTAGAACTGGTAGAAGAAAAGAAGATGACTGTTGAAATGATATAATTCTAGACTGGCCAAAAATCACTTTCTTAATAAAGGAAATGCCAAAATGGCTTCATTTCTTTAGAAAAATCATGTACTTACAAATATAATTTGATTTCATAGAGTTGATTTAGAGGTTAAAACATTTGAACTTAGGTGACCTAGGCTGAGGACAATATTTTAAATCGAATTATAATTTGCCATTATTTATAATAAGTTGTTGTAAGAATTGGTGAGACTACTTCGTCTAATTTCTTGCAGGAAAAATATTTGCATAATTCACCACCCATCAGTGAAGCACAGGGAAAAGAGCATTAATTTATGGAGATGGAAGACTGGTGCTGAAGAAATAATAGCATTCATTTCCATCTTTTAATCAACAGTATTTGGTTAAATAAGATAGCATCTTCTGGTGTGATTTATTTTATTTTATTTTATTTTTTTATACAGCAGGTTCTTATTAGTCATCCATTTTATACACATCAGTGTATACATGTCAATCCCAATCTCCCAATTCATCCCACCACCACCACGCCCCTCCCCACTTTCCCCCCTTGGTGTCCATATGTTTGTTCTCTACATCTGTGTCTCTATTTCTGCCTTGCAAACTGGTTCTTCTGTACCATTTTTCTAGATTCCACATATATGTGTTAATATATGATATTTGTTTTTCTCTTTCTGACTTCACTCTGTATGATAGTCTCTGGGTCCATCCATGTCTCTACAAATGACCCAATTTCGTTCCCTTTTATGGCTGAGTAATATTCCATTGTATATATGTACCACATCTTCTTTATCCATTCACCTGTCAATGGACACTTAGGTTGCTTCCATGACCTGGCTATTCTAAATAGTGCTTCAATGAACATTGGGGTGCATGTGTCTTTTTGAATTATGGTTTTCTCTGGGTACATGCCCAGTAGTGGGATTGCTGGGTCATATGGTAATTCTATTTTTAGTTTTTTAAGGAACCTCCATACTGTTCTCCATAGTGGCTGTATCAACTTACATGCCCACCAGCAGTGCAAGAGGGTTCTCTTTTCTCCACACCCTCTCCAACATTTGTTGTTTGTAGATTTTCTGATGTTGGCCATTCTAACCTGTGTGGGGTGATACCACATTGTACTTTTGATTTGCATTTCTCTAATAATTAGTGATGTTGAGCACCTTTTCATGTGCCTCTTGGCCATCTGTATGTCTTCTTTGGAGAAATATCTGTTTAGGTCTTCTGCGCATTTTTTGATTGGGTTGTTTTTTTCATATTGAGCTGCATGAGCTGTTTATATATTTTGGAGATTAATCCTTTGTCCGTTGATTCGTATGCAAATATTTTCTCCCATTCTGAGGGTTGTCTTTTCATATTGTTTATAGTTTCCTTTGCTGTGCAAAAGCTTTTAAGTTTCATTAGGTCCCATTTGTTTATTTTTGTTTTTATTTCCGTTACTCTAGGAGGTGGGTCAAAAAAGATCTTGCTGTGATTTATGTCAAAGTGTGTTCTTCCTGTGTTTTCCTCTAAAAGTTTTATAGTGTCCGGTCTTACATATAGGTCTTTAATCCATTTTGAGTTTATTTTTGTGTATGGTGTTAGGGAGTGTTCTAATTTCATTCTTTTACATATAGCTGTCCAGTTTTCCCAGCACCACTTATTGAAGAGACTGTCATTTCTCCATTGTATATCCTTGCCTTCTTTGTCATAGATTAGTTGACCATAGTGCATGGGTTTATCTCTGGGCTTTCTGTCTTCTTCCATTGATCTATATTTCCGTTTTTGTGCCAGTACCATAGTGTCTTGATTACTGTAGCTTTGCAGTATAGTCTGAAGTCAGGGAGTCTTATTCCTCCAGCTCTGTTTTTCTCCCTCAAGATCGCTTTGGGTATTCGGGGTCATTTGTGTCTCCATACAAATTTTAAGATTTTTTTGTTCTAGTTCTGTAAAAAATGTCATTGGTAATTTGATAGGGATTGCAATGAATCTGTAGATTGCTTTGGGTAGTATAGTCATGTTTGGATATCTCCATGTTTGTGTCATCTTTGATTTCTTTCATCAGTGTCTTATAGTTTTCTGAGTACAGGTCTTTTACCTCCTTAGGTAGGTTTATTCGTAGGTATTTTATTCTTTTTGTTGCAATGGTGAATGGGATTGTTTCCTTAATTTCTCTTTCTGATCTTTTGTTGTTAGCGTATAGGAATACAAGAGATTTCTGTGCATTAATTTTGTATCCTGCAACTTTACCAGATTCATTGATCAGCTCTAGTAGTTTTCTGGTGGCATCTTTAAGATTATCTATGTATAGTATCATGTCATCTGCACACAGTGACAGTTTTACTTCTTCTTTTCCAATTTGTTTCCCTTTTATGTCTTTTTCTCCTCTGATTGCCATGGCTAGGACTTCCAAAACTATGTTGAATAATAGTGGTGTGAGTGGACATCCTTGTCGTGTTCTTGGTCTTAGAGGAAATGCTTTCAGTTTTTCACCATTGAGAATGATGTTTGCTGTGGGTTTGTCATATATGGCCTATATTATGTTGAGGTAGGTTCCCTCTATGTTCACTTTCTGGAGAGTTTTTGTCATAAATGGGTGTTGAATTTTGTCAAAAGCTTTTTCTGCATCTATTGAGATGATCGTATGGTTTATATTCTTCAATTTGTTAATATGGCATATTACATTGATTGATTTGCATATATTGATGAATCCTTGCATCCGTGGGATAAATCTCACTTGATCATGGTGTATGATCCTTTTAATGTGTTGTTGGATTCTGTTTGCTAGTATTTTGTTGAGGATTTTTGCATCTATATTCATCAGTGATATTGGTCTGTAATTTTCTTTTTTTGTAGTATCTCTGTCTGGTTTTGATATCAGGGTGATGGTGGCCTCGTAGAATGAGTTTGTGAGTGTCCCTTCCTCTGCAGTATTTTGGAAGAGTTTGAGAAGGGTGGGTGTTAGCTCTTCTCTAAATGTTTGATAGAATCTACCTGTGAAGGCATCTGGTCCTGGGCTTTTGTTTGTTGGAAGATTTTAAATCACAGTTTCAATTTCATTACTTGTGATTGGTCTGTTCATATTTTCTATTTCTTCCTGATTCAGTCTTGGAAGGTTATACCTTTCTAAAAATTTGTCCATTTCTTCCAGGTTGCCTGTTTTATTGGCATAGAGTTGCTTGTAGTAGTCTCTTTGCAGTGTCCATTGTCACTTCTCCTTTTTCATTTCTAATTTTATTGATTTGAGTCTTCCTCCTCTTTTTCTTGATGAGTCTGGCTAAAGGTTTATCAATTTTCTTTTTCTTCTCAAAGAACGAGCTTTTAGTTTTATTGGTCTTTGCTGTTGTTTCCTTTGTTTCTATTTTATTTATTTCTGCCCTGAACTTTATGATTTCTTTCCTTTTAGTAACTTCAGGTTTTGTTTGTTCTTCTTTCTCTAGTTCCTTTAGGTGTAAGGTTAGATTGTTTATTTGAGATTTTTCTTGTGTCTTGGCGTAACATTGTATTGCTATAAACTTCCCTCTTAGAACTGCTTTTGCTGCATCCCATAGGTTTTGGTTCATTGTGTTTTCATTGTCATTTGTCTCTAGGTATTTTTTGCTTTCCTCTTTGATTTCTTCAGTGATCCCTCGTTTATTTAGTTGTGTATTGTTTAGCCCCCATGTGTTTGTGTTTTTTACGTTTTTTCACTGTAATTGATTTCTGATCTCATAGCATTGTTGTCGGAAAAGATGCTTGATATGATTTCAGTTTTCTTAAGTTTACCGAGGCTTGATTTGTGACCGAAGATGTGATCTATCCTGGAGAATGTTCTCTGTGCACTAGAGAAGAAAGTGTAATCTGCTGTTTTTGGATGGAATGTCCTATAAATATCAATTAAATCTATCTGGTCTATTGTGTCATTTAAAGCTTGTGTTTCCTTATTAATTTTTTGTCTGGATGATCTTTCCTTTGGTGTAAGTGAGGTGTTAAAGTCCCTCACTACTATTGTATTACTGTCGATTTTCTCTTTTAGAGCTGCTAGCATTTGCCTTATGTATTGAGGTGCTCCTATGTTGGATGCATATATATTTATAATTGTTATATCTTCTTCTTAGATTGATCCCTTGGTCATTACATAGTGTCCTTCCTTGACTCTTGTAACATTCTTTATTTTAAGGTCTATTTTATCTGATACAAGTATCGCTACTCCAGCTTTCTTTTGATTTCCATTTGCATGCAATATCTTTTTCCATCCCCTCACTTTCAGTCTGTATGTGTCCCTAGGTCTGAAGTGGGTTTCTTGGAGACAGCATATATATGGGTGTTTCTCTGTCCATTCAGTGAGCCTGTGTCTTTTGGTTGGAGCATTTAATCCATTCACATTTAAGGTAATTATTGATATGTATGTTCCTATGACCATTTTCTTAACTGTTTTGGGGTTTTTTTGGTAAGTTCTTTTCTTCTCCTGTGTTTCTCACTCAGAGAAGTTCCTCTAGCATTTGTTGTAGAGCTGGTTTGGTGGTGTTGAATTCTCTTAGCTTTTGCTTGTCTGTAAAGCTTTTGATTTCTCTGTCAAATCTGAATGAGATCCTTGCTGGTAAGTAATCTTTGTTGTAGGTTCTTCCCTTTCATCACTTTAAGTACATGGTGCCACTGCCTTCTGGCTGGTAGAGTTTCTGCTGAGAAATCAGCTGTTAACCTTATGGGAGCTCCCTTGTATGCTATTTGTCATTTTTCCCTTGTTGCCTTTAATAATTTTTCTTTGTCTTTAGGTTTTGTCAGTTTGATTACTGTGTGTCTCAGTGTGTTTCTCCTTGGGTTTATCCTTCCTGGGACTCTCTGCACTTCCTGGACTTGGGTGGCTATTTCCTTTCCCGTTTTAGTGAAGTTTTCAAGTATAATCTCTTCAAATATATTCTCGGTTCCTTTCTCTCTCTCTTCTCCTTCTGGGACCCCTATGATGCCAATGTTGGTGTGTTTAATGTTGTCCCAGGGGTCCCTTAGGCTGTCTTCATTTCTTCTCATTCTTTTTTCTTTGTTCTTTTCTGTGGCAATGAATTCCACTATTTTGTCTTCCAGTTCAATTATCCATTCTTCTGATGCAGTTTTTCTGCTATTGATTCTTCTAGTGTATTTTTTATTTCAGTTATTGTATTGTTTATTTCTGTTTGTTTGTTGTTTAATTCTTTCAGGTGTTTCTTCTTTGATTCTTCTAGGTCTTTGTTAAACATTTCTTGCATCTTCTCGATCTTTGCCTCCATTCTTTTTCAAAGGTCCTGGATCATCTTCACTGTCATTCTGAATTCTTTTTCTGGAAGGTTACCTATATTCACTTCATTTAATTGTTTTTCTGGAGTTTTATCTTGTTCCTTCCTCTGGTACATAGCCCTCTGCCTTTTCATTTCACCTCTCTTTCTGTGAATGTGGTTTTCATTCCATAGGCTGCAGGATTAAGCAGTAAACTGTGCAGTTTCTAGAGACCATAGCAGCGCATCAGAGAAAACGAGAGAAGTAATTTCTCACAAATCCTGCCTTCAGAAATTTGCGTTCATTTGTTCAGTAGAGATTTACTGAGTGCCTGTTTCTTGTTAAAACTGGGCAGTGGGGATTCAAAGAGGTTTTCTCACATGGCAGAGACCCAATGACTGTGGTGCAGGGTTAGGGGTACAGGGGGCTGGGGGTAGTCGCCCCTACCCCTCAGCTCTTGGTTGAAGGTGATCACGCTTTGGAGTTCGGGCGGCCGACCCCGCCCGGGCCCAGAGCTGAGCCACCTGGTGTGATTTAGAAGAAAACTTTATTAATAGTCATTTCCTTTAGATAGAATAAGTATTGCTCTACAGTGATAATAAGAGAAAGATCTGACATCTCAAGGCAATATTAGTCAAAGGTTGTTGTGTGAAATCTTGGTGGGGTGTTCTCCAAGGTTAAAACAGTGTTCTCATTCGGAGTGATTCAGCTGACCAACCCTCACAGTGCAGTGAAGAAGTGAAGAGCAATGCACCAGGTGAGCTGGAAGCATTCTTCCCTGGTCTCCTAATTTTAAAGCCCACGTACTCCCATATATCAAGAGGCTATCTACATATTCTTGTTGAAATAGAAATTGCAGCTGCTCCAGCATGCCTCTTGAAGTTTTGAATGACACTTACAAAGAAGGAAAATGATAGTCTGAGTTGGCTGCAAATGTGGGGTCCTGTCATAAAAATTTTTAGTAACTTTCCCAGAAATCAGAAAACAAAGACAGTAGGAGAAAAAAAGCACTGGTTATGGGGATAAAGTTGAGGATCAGTCAGGGAAGAAAACATGTTGATAAACTAAATTAATAGTTAGATTTCATGAACCTATTAGTGTCTACATATTACACATCACTCACCAGCTGTAGGTATTTGGTTCATTTGTTTGTTTGTTGATTGTCTGTTTTTCCATACTTGAATGGAAGCCCCAAGAGAGTAGGGACATTTCCTGCTGTCTTCCCAGCATCTAATAACAAAATAAATCCTCAGTAAATATTTGATTGAATAACTGGTGAAAGTTGTTGCAACATGCCTCCACCCCATGGGAAAGTTTCAAGATCTTTTAGGAGCAGTTCAGGAGCATGACTCTACATTCAGGTTATTCTTACGCTAAAATACAAAATCTCCCTAGTTGACCTTGGAAAACTGTGAAACCTCAAGGACTGGTCATGCCAATGAAAATCCATGAATCTCTTGATAAAGTGTAGGACATTTTGGAGTCTCAGAAGACAAGACCTCAGTGTAATACATGCTTCTCTGCACCACAAGAAAATAAAAGCTCTCCCAATTTCTATTTATCTCCTGTCAAGAGGGACCTGGGTTGATCCTAGAAGTGCCCTTGAGTCAACTGCAGGATGGAATGAGTCAATTCTGAGGAACTTTTTTTGGGCCAGAGATCACTTTTGCGAGGGTAGTTCTAAGAGAGTTTAGGAAGTTGCTTATAAATGAATGACTTATTCATTTATTTCATCCATCGAATATTATTTCAAATAATATATATTATTTCAGTGCTTACTATGTGTCAGGAACTTTTCTGGGTGCTGGATACACTAATGAGTGAGTTCTGCATCTCTCTTCAAATTCTAGGAGGGTATTCTGGAGAACTGTCTGCAGGGAGATGAGGGAGTTATAAGACTCCATGGTTTTGTAAGGATTCAGGGTCCAGATTTGAAACAGGTTTGCAGGGAGACTTGTAGGTTCACCACTCTAATGACTGCCATGGTCTCTTAAAAAAAAAAAAAAAAAAAAAACCAGTTCTCAAAGATTTTTATTTTTATCCTCGAGGGCTTTAGTATTTTTTCCTGGGAAATTAAAATTTTCTATTGTTTTTATGAGTGGAATCTTCTTTTCATTTATATTTTATTTATTTATTTATTTGTGGTACGCGGGCCTCTCGCTGTTGTGGCCTCTCCCACTGCGGAGTACAGGCTCCAGACGCGCAGGCTCCAGACACGCAGGCTCAGTGGCCATGGCTCACCGGCCTAGCTGCTCCGCAGCACGTGGGATCTTCCTGGACCAGGGTATGAACCCGTGTCCCCTGCATCGGCAGGCGGACTCTCCACCACTGCGCCACCAGGGAAGCCCCATTTATATTTTATAATTGGTTGTCGATAGTATTCATGAAAGTCCTTAAAATGTAACTACTAATTTCAAGTGATCTCCCTTATTGAATGCTACTATTTTAACACCTCTTAGTTTTTTTGTTTTGTTTTGTTTTTTTGGTTTCTAAGCATATAACCACTTCAACTAGAAATAATGCTAATTTTATCTCCTCTATCCCGATAGTTAAGACATCTTATTTTTGTTTTTTCCCATAATATTTTGGATAGAATTTTCAGAACACTGTTAAATAATAGTGGTGTGATGAGCATTCCTGTCTTGAATCTTATGTTTTGGGAATGTTACTGATCAAATGATGATGTCGATAATGATAATAGCAGCTACCATGTGCTGAGTACTGACTGTGTGCTACAGTTGTGGATATTTCTATTCCTTCTTCCATTTCAGTACTTTTTACTTCATGTATTTTAAATCTCTGTTATTAGGCGAATATACATTTAGGATTGTTATCTTAACTTGGTATGTTGACCCTATCATCATTATAAGGGTATGATAAGTGTCCCTATCTTTCTGCAAATATTCCTTGTTATGAAGTCTATTTGTCTGATATTAATATTGGGATTTCCTCATTTGATTAGTATTTGCTTGGTATTTAATATTGGTATTAATATTTTCTTGCATTCCATTCTTATGCTTTTGTCTTATCTGTGTCTTTATATTTAAAATCAGTTTCTTCAGACAGCATAGAATTAGGACCTAGTTTTTATTCAATCTGACAAACTCTGCTTTTTAATTGGAGTATTTATAGATCATTTACATTTAATATAATTATTGATATGGTTGGATTCAAGCTACCATCTTGCTCTTTGTTTTCTACTTTTTTCTATCCTTTTTCTTTTTTCTCATTTCCTGCCTTTTTTGGATTAATTGAGCACTTTTTATTATTTTGTTTTATTGCCATGATTGACTTATCAGCTGTATCTTTTCATTTTATTTTTGTAGGGTTTATAATTTACATCTTTAACTTATCACAGTCTGTTTTCTTATAATATTATAACACTTCACATGTAATGTGAGTTTTATACAACAGTATACTCCATTTCCTTTTTCCTGTCCTTTGTGGTATTGTTGTCCTATACATGTCCTATACATGTCTATATACATTTTAAACCCCACAATACATTGTTATTTTTGTTTTAAATAGTCAATTACCTTTTAAGGAGATTAAAACTTAGAAAAATGTCTTATATTTATCCACATATTTGCTCTTCTAAGCAAGTTTTCAAATACCTCAAATTTGAAATGGAGGTATGTTCAAATACCTCAATCCTTTGTAGGTCCAAATTTCCATTTGGTGTAATTTTCTTTCTCCCTGAAAAACGTTTCTTGTTAAAGAAATTTCTTTAGACCTTACAAATCTCATGGCAATAAGTTATACCAACTTCCTTGGTCTGAAAATGTCTATATATCACCTTAATTTTTGAAAGATATCTTTATTGGTTATAGAATTCAAGGTTGACAGGGTTCCCCTCCACCCCATCACTTTAAAGATGTTCTGTTCTGGCTTATGTAGTTTCTGACAAGAAGTACGCTGTAGTTCTTATTTTTGTTCCTCTGTGTGAATTCTCTCTCTCTCTCTCTCTGTGTCCACTTTTAAGATTTTCTCTTTATCACTGATTTTCAGTAATTTGATTTTGAGGTGCCTTGGTAGTTCTGTACCATATAAATGTTAGGAATTATTACCATACACTCCTCTAAATTAATCTCTTCTAATTTAAATATGAGTAGATATAAAAAAAATAGATACCATGGGGAAAAAGAGTACAGAGTGAAGGAAAATTCAGTTACAAGCTTTAATATATTAATTCATTAATCCTTACCGTGAGATAGGCACTATTATTCCCTTTGTCTGTCTGAGGCACAGAAAGGGTAAATGTCTCCAGGTCACACAGCTAATAAGTGGTAGAGCCAAGGATATATACCAGGTAGCTTTAACCATTGCCTCAGGATCCGTCTGGGGGTTATTGGCCATATCCACTCTCAGATCCCCTTTCTTGGATCTGAAATCCAAGAAATACACTTTGAGCACAGTTCCCAGAGACAAACCAGCTAATCTCATTCAGACTTCCTAAAGTAAGATGGGCTTCTCTCCTCATCTTTTTCCTTGATTCTCTGACACTCTAAGCACAGAGTACAAGGAATACCGTAATCCTCAGGTTGAACTTCTAGGTTCTTCCTGCTCCTGCCTCTGTGTATGTAGCTTGCTCTGACCTGATAACACGCACCAGTCCTGGTGGCAGCCTCACTGCTGAGTAGTTATTTTTTGTGAGTTGCAGGGACTGACTGGCAAGGAGGAGATGGGAGCAGCATTCTGGCTGTGGAGTAGTTCAACAACAAAGAAAAGAAATGGCTGCTTGGTTTTCTGTTTGCATAGACGTGACCAGGAGATGGTGGGGCTGGGAAGAAGGATCTTCCCATCTAAATGTTTTGAGATGTGCTTAGCACAGAAGGACCCCTAATTTCATTGCCCACCCCAGTTCCCTTGATCCTGTGGAAGATACTTTCAGATTCCGACTTAGATGCTGTTCGTCCTTGTCCTCAGCAGTCTGGTAAATTTTATAATTTTTCTCTATTTTCGTATGTATTTTAGAGTGTGTCTGGGAGAGGTTATGGCAGGGGCTGCTAGCCTCACGCTTTTCAAGACCAGAAACCTATCATTTATACAGGAAGTTGTCATGAGGTACCTCAGGCCACAAAGTTTTTCTGTGTAAAACCAGGTAGACCCTTCTTTATTATTATTATTATTATTATTTTTTTTTGTGGTACGCGGGCCTCTCACTGTTGTGGCCTCTCCCGTTGCGGAGCACAGGCTGCGGACGCGCAGGCTCAGTGGCCATGGCTCACGGGCCCAGCCGCTCTGTGGCATGTGGGATCCTCCCGGACCGGGGCATGAAGCCGTGTCCCCTGCATCGGCAGGCGGACTCTCAACCACTGCGCCACCAGGGAAGCCCTATTATTATTATTATTATTATTTTTTGGCGGTATGCGGGCCTCTCACTGTTGTGGCCTCTCCCGTTGCGGAGCACAGGCTCCGGACGTGCAGGCTCAGTGGCCATGGCTCACGGGCCCAGCCGCTCCGCGGCATGTGGGGTCTTCCCGGACCGGGGCACGAACCCGTGTCCCCTCATCGGCAGGTGGACTCTCAACCACTGCGCCACCAGGGAAGCCCTGTTTTTGTTTTTTAATGGCTGAGTAGTCCACGATCTTGATGTACTACAGTTTGTTTAACCATTCCTCTGTTGAAGGATATTTGACTTGTTTCTGGGTTTTGGTAATTATGAATAGAGCTGCTATCAGCATTTGTGTACAAGTTTTCACATGAATGTTAGTGTTCATTTTTCTGAGGTAAATGGTCAGAAGTGGGATTGCTGGGCCATATGGTAAGTGTGTATTTAGCTTTGTGAGAAACTTCCTGTTTTCAAGAGTGGCTCTACCATTTTGCGTTTCCATCAGCAATGCATGAGTGTTCCAATTGCTCTGTATCCTCACTAGCACTTGGTATTGTCAGCAGTTTTTATTTTAGCCATCTAGTAGGTGTGTAGTGATATATCATCATGGTTTTAATTTGCATATCCCTAATGGCTGATGATGTTGAATACTGTTTCATGTGCTTATGACTTTGGTGAAGTGTTTGCACAAGTCTTTTGCCCCCTTTTTAATTGGCTTGCTTGTTTTCATACTGTTGACTTTTGAGAGTTCCTTACATATTCTGAATACAAGTCCTTCATCAGATACGTGATTTGCAAATATTTTCTCTCGGTCTGTCACATGTCTTCATTCTCTCAACAGTGACTTTCAGTGAGCAAAAGTTTTCAATTTCACTGAAGTCTGATTTATCCATTTTTTCATTTATGGATCATGCTCTTGTTTATGTCTAAGAATTCTTCAATTAAGCTCAAGTCATGAAGATTTTCTCCTATGTTTTCTTTAATTGTGTTATAGTTTAATGTTTTATCTTTGGAGCTATGATATGAGTTTAGTGTATAAGGTGTAAGGTTTAGCTTGAGGTTGATTTCTTTGCATAGAGATAGATGATCAATTGTTCCAACACCTGTTGCTGAAACCTGTCTTTATTGATCAGCTAATAAATATGTTTGTTTTAAAAACAGTGATAGTATTTGAAACCAGCACTTCTTAAAAACAGTGATAATATTTGAAACCAGCACCTTTGACCTTTCAGACATCACTCAGTGATTCAGTAAGTCAGTCTGACAACCAGTCAATTAGGTGTTCAATCATTTGGTGATTCTACAAACATAAACTGAGTGCCTGCTTTGTGTCTGGCAATATGCAAAGTGCCAGCATTTCAAAGTGTCTGGAATGTGGTTTGTTTTCCTCCAGGGTTTCATGAAGAGAAACAAAGTAGGACAAACTTACCATAGCAATCAGCAAAAGAAGACTCCCTTTGGTTTATGTTATGCCTTTAGAGATTCTTTATTTAATATCTAATCATCACTTGGATGAGCTCCTAACTCTTTTCCTTTTGGCTTCTTTTCCTCATCGACCTAATTTCTAAACGTATAAGTGGTTAGACGTGAATCCTTTTGCTAACGGAAATAAATGTGTTTGTTTTGTTTGTAAACACTTTGTTTCTCAGATTTAAAGTTTGGATTCTTGTGCTGTGGATTTTCTTAAAATGAGGCACACTGGCACCAAACTTACCATTCTTTTCCCCATGCAGAGGCTAGAGCAATACCAGATCTAAATGCACGGTCGATAAAAACAGTGCTGGGGACCATAGATCGTGTAATTCTAGTTATTTTCAGTAAATTTATGATCAGAGTAATGTTGGGAAATAGAAAGTTGATGGTGTTCCCTAAAGGTTGGAACCACTACATAGGTTGGTTTTTGAGAGAGCAGAGAGTGGATCAGATTTAAGTCATGAGACATTAGTGATCTCTCCTGTCTTAACCAGAAAGCCTATTTTTTTCCATTTAAATCGACATTCCAGGGTTGTTAGATTGATAATGGCATGTGGTGGAGACAGCTGGATTCTCATTTAGGTGGTACTTATGCTAGTCAGCTTGGGTTGCCATGCCTTGGTACATTGCCTACCTTATTTATTCTGATGTGTGCATAAAACCAACAGGAAGCAAGATGAGCATGAGTTATAGCACATAATAATAAAATAGTAAAACAAAACCCCCAATGAGAACAGTAGCTAACATTTATCGAACACTTATTATGTGTTAGGTACTTTTTGAAGCTCTTTATATGAATAAACACATTTAGTTCTTCCAACAGTCTGGCAAAGTAGGGGTCAGTGTCATTCCCATTTGACAGATGAGAAAATTGAGGTACAGAGATATGGTGGATAGATTCTATGATAGACCCCAGTGATCCCTGCCTCCTGGCATTTGTGCGCTGTGCAATGCCTCCCCTTGAGTGTGGGATGGCCCAGAGACGTGCTTCTAATCAGCAGAATATGGCAAAGGTGATGGGATGTTATTATGCTTCATAAGACAGTGACTTATGTCTTGCTAGCAGATTCTCCTTGTTGCTGGCTTTGATGAAGCAAGTTGCTATGTTGGGAGATCCATGTGTCAAGGAAAACAATTATTTTTCCACACGGAAGGACATTTCAGAGACTCTAACCATTGCCATGCACCAAGAGAGTCTCAGAAGGATCCCTGCAATTGCAAAGCCTATAGGTTTTAAGTTGCCAAGAGCTACTTAGGAACTGAGACCCTCCATCTAACAGTCCTTGAAGAACAAGAAATGAAATTCTGCCAACAACCATGTAAGAAGCTTGGAAACAAAGCCTTCCCCAGTTGAACCTTCAGATGAGACTTGAGCCCTGGCTGGCCCCTTGATTGCAGTGTGTGAGAGACCCTGAGCAGAGGACCCAGCAAAGCCAGTCTGGGTTCCTAATCCTCAGAAACTGAGCTAATAAACATGTGTTGCTCTAATCTGCTAAGTTTGTGATAGTTTGTTGTGTAGCAATAGATAACTAATGCAAGAGACAGAAAGTAATTTCCCCTTAGTTACATACCCATCTGGCTACAGGCTGTGGATTCTCACTTAATGATCATCATAGGAATGTCCCCAAAGGGCTTGCCACATGGTACTGAATTTTCCATTTAGAAATTAGAAATTTTCCCTAACATTTTAAAACAGTTCTTTGAGTGAGAAATTGTATTTTTAAAACCCCAGGAATCTGAAGGAAAAGGAATCCAGGGAATCTTTTTTGGAGTATGGAGTAAAGTATCAGTCTTTACTTTTCCGTACCATTTTTACTTTGCTGTTCAAGGGGCCACTGATTCTTTGCATTTAGCATCAGTCTACTTTCCTTATATAATGATTCTAAAGGGAAGTCAGGTCAAACAGAGAGGAGTTAATGCTAGAAGATGAGCTGGGGACCATTTAAAATATCCAGCCAGTTTAGAAGAAAGGTGAATGTGGGGGGTGAGTTCTTTTTCAGAGGTGCCTGTAATAAGGAGTGGTTTGGCTTTTTGCATTTAAAGACTCTAATGGGCTATAACTTCATGCCTTTTAAAATTTCTGGGAAAAAATCAAATAAACATGGAAATCAACAATGTGTTAGCATCCTTAATGGCATCTATGCTCTTTCCCTGTCTGTGGATAACAATGTTTTAATGACACATTATGTGCTTGGAAGACTCTCATGACCCCTGAGAGGCCTCTCCCCCTGCCGTAATCACCACCTAGGTAAAGAAAATCCAACCCTCTCAGGAGGCCTTCATCTCTGGAGAGCCCCTTGTTCTAATGTTGCAAACACATAGAATTGTATTTTTCTGCACAGAAGGACATGTTAAGGATGTTTTAGCTTCAGTTATCCACAGAGAGAAACTTAACAAGATTTCTGCAGCCATGAAGCCCACAGGTTTTAAGTTGCTTTAGTTTTCTGGGATCATGGTGGCTTTCTCAGGCTACTCAGCATCTTCTGTTAACCTGGATGGGCTGATATCCTGAGTAGAAAGCTTCAGATAAACACGAATACAGCAAATAAAGCATCAAATAGTGAATTGTGTTCCTACCGTGATTGAGGGTTTTCTGAAGCTGACTGTCGTGAGAAAGTGAGGTACTTTTTCCTTCACACGCTCTTCATTTTCTAGTTCTATCCTCCCATGGTTGTCATACCCCTCTCCATTGTCTCTCTCAATATATGGTGCATATATTCAAAATACTTTGGGTTTGAAGGTGAAAATCCTGATACAAACATTAATCATTCATTGCTCCTCTATGCGGTGAAGTATTCAGGATATTTGCTTAGAGAAAAAAGCTCTAACCTGAGCTATAAATCAAGAATTTCAGACATGTTCTTTTTTTCTGATTTTAAATTATAGTAAAGACTCATTTGTTGGTTAAATTTCTGAGAACTCTTACACTTGCAGTTTTGGAAGCGTCCCTTACAGAGCCGAGAATGTCTTTTTGGCTGTATTTCTAGCTTCCTTGGATATCTTGCTTCCTAAGTTTAAAATTTTAAAATGATTTAGTTCCATTTACCTTTGGCACAACTTGAAGAAAGACCAAGTTAAAAGGCTCTTGGAAAGCTTTTATAAGTCATTTTGGATGACAGTGCATTCAGACCAAGACGGGGATGAGTTAAGTATAAATGAATCAGAAACCCGTGGATGACGTTTCTCTTGTGAGCAACTGTGCTTTTAACGTGGGGCCGGAACGCAGTAAGCCAGAGACAGTTTCGTTTGGGTTAAGCTCACATGGTGACAGAACATTGCTGACCTCCAAGCCAACTTGCTACTGCGTAGTGTACCCAGTAGTGCCCGGTTCCTGTGGGCAGGAGCTGTGTACGTGAGGCCTCACCCTGTGCATACACGTACTCAGCACATTGGTTGGGGGCTAAAGTTGGATAAATGTTCAAATTCTAGATTCTGTCTCCACAGTGTCGTGGAGGCTAAGTGTGTGAGCTCTGGAGTACAAATCCCTCCTCCTCCACTTGTGGTCTTGGTTAAGTAGCCATGCTGAAACCTTAGTTTTTCATTCTGTAAAATGGGGATCGTAATAAAATAGGAGCCATTACCTAGCATTGCTCTGAGAATTGAGTTTGACCGTAGAAAAGAATTTAGTGCATTTTCTGGCGTAAAGCAAGTGCTCAATAAACGTTTGGCAGCTGACTTAAATATTGCTATAGTTTATACATGAGTAACAAACATTGTTATAATTCCTGTAATGGGCCTAGATGGAGTGTGCCATCATCACTGGAGCATTTTTACACCTGATTTGGAGGTAGATTAAGAGGCTCGGCCAACAGGATTATCGTCCAGTGTGGTGCTGTTGGCGGGCAAACCCTGGCTGCACAGCCTCTACACTGGATTCATAGCCTGGCACCACCCATCTGCCTCCGCCTGGCTTTGGAACATTGTGGAATAACCTCAGTTCTGGAAATTCCAGTTAGAGTTGATGACACCAGGCTTCAGGTCCACTTGTGAAAGCCTCATGACGAGGCATCAGTCCACATCAGCGTTCTGTGGCGAACTTCTTTTTGCTAAATGTGCACAGATGGTGGTTCTTTTGTTATGACTCAGGTGCTCCATTTAAATGTTCATTTTGGGGCTTCCCTGGTGGCGCAGTGGTTGAGAGTCCACCTGCCGATGCAGGGGACATGGGTTCGTGCCCCGGTTCAGGAAGGTCCCACATGCCATGAAGCGGCTGGGCCCGTGAGCCATGGCTGCTGAGCCTGCGCGTCCGGAGCCTGTGCTCCGCAACGGGAGAGGCCACAACAGTGAGAGGCCCACGTATGGCAAAAAAACAAAATAACAAGAAAACAAATAAATGTTCATTTTGTTGTGAGACAGCCGTTCGAGCTGTAAATTCCTGTCATCCTTGTGTCGGGTGCTTCATAGATCTCTTACGCTTCACAGTGTAGTGTTCTCACTGTGGGAGATTTGACAAAGCCAGAAAATGCTAGAGAAAGGAGAATTTGGTGATTTGGGATAGCTTCAAACTAGTAAAGTAGTATCTACTGCTCTTCACCATCATCCCTCCACCTTCTCTGCCAGCTCTGACTTGCTTGTTCCCTGGGACTTGCTTCCTGCCTTCCGACAGCCCCAGTGTCCACACCGCCCTTCCCGAACCAGAGTTAAAAATAAATGCTGTCTTTGTCTACTTGTTGGTAATCTGTGCGTGTGCACAGGCGAGCTGTGGTTGCACCCGAAAGCACCGAAGGCTGCCCTCGATGGTGGCGATAGGAGAGGCATGGTGGTCATTCAGAGCCACTGTGAGTGAATGTTTTTGGGAAAAACAGATTCTGCAGCTCTCTTTTAGCGCTAATCAAACACGTTTAGTCACTGCTTTTAAGAATCAAGACGCTGCTGTGCACAAGACTGTTTAGGAATTCCTCCTCCATATTCTGTTCATTTTAGTGAGCCTTATTCAAAGTACTCCCAGCAGACCTCTCCTTTAGGCTTTGGATTCTGAGTCCAGTTCATCTTCGATGTCTTCCATTTGGGAATGGGTGTAAGATGTAGCAAGACAAGCCTTCCTTGTTCCCATCCTCCAGCCGCACAGAGTCTGATGAAGGGACTCACATTGATCAGTCATAACTCTCCTTGCTGACTTCAGACTCCCCCATATTGGGCATTCATTCACAAATTAATCTTTTGTTCAACAGACATTTATTAATTTTGTGACAATCACAGTGCAAGACACTGAGGACCAAAGGGGGAAAGACAGAGTCTCTCTCTTGTGAGTAAAGTGTATTATCAATAAGGCAGGAAGGAATAGAAATAAATTGGTCTATGCCATTTGCTTGGGGCTAATAGAGGTGAGTAACAGTCTTGCAGGAATACAGAATTTATGACCCTGATGAGGCTCCATCCCGTGGGGAGGATTTTATAGGGAAGATGATGTTTAAGCTGAGTTTTGGAGGTAGAGCTGGAGTTCTAGAGGATGGGTGCAAATTCAAGGAGGTATGGCTGTGACTTGTTCAGGGAATGGCCAGTACTTTAGTTAAAAGCAGAGTCGGGCTTCTAGAACCAAATCATGGTCTTGGCTGCCATGCACACTAAGATGTTTCTGCAAGTGGTAGGGAATTGTTAAAGGCTTAGATAAGGGAGTGACACAGTCGGACTCTGAAAGATAATTTGGTGATGGAGTGGGAGGTGGTGAAGGGAGGAGGCTGGGTGAGATGGGAGACAGGGAGGCCAGCCAGGTAGTGACACTAATGACAGCCTGAACCCAGGTAGAGGCTGAAGGAATAGAGAAGAAAGACATGTTACAAGGAGAAAACAGCCGTGGTCTGTGTAAGGAAGGGGAGAGGGGCCCAAAGGAATGGGGCTGGTTGGCTTTCGAGGAGTTAAAAATTCCCTGAAGCAGGAATGAGCACCTCAGACAAGTGGTGACTGGTACACTTTTAAGTTGTTTGCTGATCAGTGTTGAACTCTGTTGGCTCCTTCTGTGATTCCAAAATCTGCAGTAAAACTATGTCACACACACTGGCCTGTGTGAGACGTGCTCTGGGGAATGAACTGGTGGATGGTGTGTGTGCCTAGGATGGGAAAATGAGGGGGTGGTCAGGCCTCTCTGGGTCAGCATGGAGGTATCATGTCCCCGAAAGACA
This sequence comes from Leucopleurus acutus, assembly GCF_964270905.1. Lineage (NCBI taxonomy): Eukaryota > Metazoa > Chordata > Mammalia > Artiodactyla > Delphinidae > Leucopleurus > Leucopleurus acutus. Next base: position 61,797,311 of record NC_139149.1, on the reverse strand, counting down.
CAGGTTCTGGAAATTCAGGCAGTGACCAGCAGAAAGTGAGCTGAGGTCCCAGGTAGGCACAGGAGCCAAGTTAGGAGCCAAGCAGTAGCTGACACAAGCAGCACGGTGACTGACTCAAAGGCAGATGTGAAATTAACCACCTTCCCTTAAATACACCAGAGGGCAGTGACCTCTGCAGGGATTGGAGAAGCCAGGTCCTGCTGCTACATGGCTAGGTGCCTCAGAAGACAGCCCTTTGGGATTTAAGAGATTTGTAGGAGGTAGAGTCCTCAGAACATGGTGGCAAATTGACCATGGGATGAACAGAAAAGGTAGGGATGAAAGATGGCAAAGGGCTGCTGGCTATGCTACTAACTAAACTAGGGAGTTCAGGGAAGTGGTGGTAGGAATTCTTTCTGAAAGGGGGAGTGGAATGGGAGTGGAATATGAAGTGTTTATAAAATATCCAAGTGGAGAGGTCCAGTTGGCATCTAGAGCCGTACCTGTGGGAGCAGGAACAGCTCCATGATGAAGCTATCGTGTTTTTTTTGTACAGAGGAGGCCAGGTGACTAGAAAAGACCATCCAGAGAGGGTCCAGAAGGAGAAGGAAAGAGGCAATGGCAGAGGCCAAGATGGGCTAGCATTCAAGAGACCCTTCCAGACGGAACACTTTGGGGCTGTCTTTCTTGAAAACTTTGCTCTGTTTACTTAAACATTACTTGTTTCCTCTCTTCCTTTCAGCAGTGCTCCCAACTGAAGGAACTATAGATAGGAATTACTCCTTTACCCAAGGGACTTCGAGCTGCCTTTTATAGTATCTATTAATCTTCTAGGTATCAGAAACTTTTCATTAAGAGCCTGTTGTGCTCAGGCACTGAGAATTTAGCAATGTGCTTCAAATATTAGCTCTCTCTAAAAATGGTCACAGTTTATAAATCTACTTCTTGTACTGCTGCTCATTGAGGAAAATGAACAGGACACTTCTGATGCAAAGACTGGAGTCACTTCCTACTCCATCCTGTCCTGTCCTGTCCTGTCCCTTTCCATTCCACTCCATTCGATTTCTATTTCTATACAAGCAGCCTAAATGAGGAGACTGTGTTCCAGAAGTAAATCTAGAAGTCAGTTATTTAAAACGTGGATAATATTTTCTCATAGAATTTAATGTCATAAAAACATAGTGCAACTCCTGTGCTTTTGACAGAGGCCCTGGGGAAGTGGCCCCACTATGTAACTAGAAGAGAAAGCCATGGCTCTGGGGAAAGCCAGCATCCCTTCTCCTCCATCCCCAGGTGCCCAAATACCTGCTGTCTTTATAAGCCAGCCATTTGGATGAACCAATGAGATAAATTAGTTGACCGGAACTCAAGGAGTGAGACAATGAATTAATCTCTCAACCAGCCTACTCGAAGCTACAAAATCTGCTCTAGATTCTTTATACCTCTTTCCAGAAAAAAGCCATGAACAGAACACTATCTATGAGATAAACCAGTTAACAGGTTTAATACTGAGTAGGGCTAGAGGTGATGGGGAGAACAGTGGGGTTACAGAGATACAAGGACACTCACAATCGGTCTGACTTGGTTGGAGGAGTTGACAGAACTCTAGCAGGTGAGGTGGTGGGTACAAGTGGAAGCCTTGAAGTCTAAGGTCAGTATATAGATCAGAGCTGAAGGGTTCTGTCAAAAGGACCAACGTGTTTTAAGTTAGTGGAAGAGGCATTCATTAACTAATTAATCAAGTGTTTGTTGAAAACTGTGCAGGTGGCAGGGAAATAATGGCAAAGAAGATGGTCACAGACTTCAGCTTCTGGAGAGCTTACAATCTAACACAAGAGGTGAGAAAATTCTAGGTTGAGGAGAGACAGGGTGCTATGGGGACCCCCTGGAAGAGGGCCAGTCCCTCAGAAGCAGGAGCCACGGTAGGTTGGGAAGGCTTTCCGGAAGAATATGAATTAGCCAGATGAAGAGAGGCAGAAGCAAGTTCCAAGAAGAGGAAACAGCAGAGCCAAAATGTGGCTGTGAGAGATCACCTGAGAGACCCTCATTTTCCCCGGAGCTAGAATACAGAAAGAGTGGAGAGATAAGCATTTGGCATTTAGCCTTTTCTATAGAGATAGGCATTTGGCATTTAGCTTTTTCTAGAATTTAGTTTCCTCAAGTGAACCAAAATTTAGACTTTCATGTAAAAATATTTACTGAATTCCCGCAATAATGGAAATAGCTTAACCAGAAAGAGTGTTTCATAACTAATATTAAAACTAGTTTTCAGAAAAGAAACCTATTTACTTTCTGCCACCAATTGGATTTTCCCTAATGTGAACTTTGCATCGGATCTGGAAGTTCTTCCATTGTTGTAATTATGTAATTTTAAACCTTTAATAAGCATGTTAAGATAAATTCCTTTTTATATCTAAGAGCTCCTAGAACCAGAGGCAAAAGTTCTAAGAAGCCAAAGAGGATACTTTCATGCTTTCTCATTATTTGTTTAAAAGTAGCAAAATGGTATTTTTTTTTTCTCTCCTTAAATGATCAGGCAAACATTTTCTCTAGGGAAATCCTTGAATCAAACAGTATTTCTTTGGTTTCCCTTACTTGCTTCCACCTTAAAAATGGTTCTAAAGACTGAAGTCCTGGTGGATATCAGGCACCGAAATGAACTGAACCCTCAGGAGGCAATTTCACTACCACTTGGCTCTTAATAAAACGGGTAGGAAGCCAGCTTGGTCAACCTTCACATTTAAATGATCAAAATGTAACTCCTGTTAACATTTCAGAGGGTTCGTCATTGTTAATCATATTTCTAAGTAGATTTAACATTCTTGATGCAAAATTAATATATTTACTTTTAAGGCCCATTTTTTCTCAGTGGGAAGAGGTTGGAATGTTTCAGGAGAGGAGACCATGGTGTCAAGCAGTAGGTCACTGCTGGAGTTAATTTCATTGTCTAAAGTTTAGGTATTGCCCCAGTTTTTTTTTCATTCAAATTGTGTGTGTGAGCATGAAGCTAATTTATTATTCATTTCTAAGAGATTTTTAAAATACGAATTAGAATATTTGAATGACAGGGAAAAGTGCAGAGATTTAATGTCTAGTTCATTCATAAATATGACTCATAATGAATCATGTAGCGTCTTTATCTCTCCATTTTCTTTTGCAGCTAAATAGCCATGATGTCACACCTGTTCTTTGCTGCAGCTTAAATGGGCTGGGAAGTACTCTCAGCCCCTTGATAATTGCAGCTAACACTTACTGAGGATGTGACCTGTGCCCAGCATTGTGCTAAGTGCCTGACGTGTAGTGTCTTGCTGAGATCGCCCAAATAATCCTGTAAGACAGGTGTATACTAATGTGCCCATTTTACAGAGGAGGAAACTGAGACAGAGCTTGAATGAGTGGCCTATAGTTACATCGTTAGTAAGAGGAAGATCCCAGATTTGACTGGGATGAAATGATTAGATAATCAGTTTCAGAGCCTGTGCTCTTCAGTCTTCTGCATACTGCCTTTCTTGACAAAAATGACTAGGTAGAATTTCATCTACCATTCTGGGAACATGGTGTTTTGTGATTTAAAGACAGAATTTCCCTAAAGTGGACTTGATCAACTAGATAACAGAATCTATGCTGATTAAATATCCGTGAGACAGTTTATAGACTTCTTCATGGAGATTTCCCAGAGAAAAGGATTCCTGAATGGAATCACTCGTGGAGACACAAACACTCCTCAGATATGCAGGAATGCAGTAAGACTGCTTTCACTATTACCCCACTTCACTCGTGGTCCTACATGGAAACGCCCTTTATAACAACCGTTTAGAGAAGTCTTTATGAAACATTTGGGTCATATTCATGATAATTATTCAACATTAGATTTCCAAGGAAGCTTTATTTTGAAGCTGATGAGTGCAGAATGAATTGTTAAGCATTTAAGACAAAGTTTCCATAGTAAATGGGAGTTTTCAGCCTTTGTTGTTCAGTTAAAAAAACTGTCTCTGGTCTCAAGGTAGATTGTAAACTAAAAGGCCTTTTAAAAATGTGGCTAAAAATTTCTCTTTAAAATCAATCAACTTTATTGAGACATAATTTATATAAAATAAAATGCACCCAGCTTAAGTGTACAGTTAAATGAGTTTTAACAAACGTATACAGTCATGTAACCACCACTGTAATTAAGAGAAAACCATTTCCATTATCTACTTCCCAGTCACCACCCAGCCCCATCCCCAGGCAATCACTGATTTGCTTTTTGCCACTATAGATTAATTTTGCCTTTTCTAGAATTTTATATAAATAGAACCATTTAATCATTATTAATTTGTGCTTCTTTCTCGCATCATAATGTTTTCAAAATTCATCCATGTTGTTGTATGTTTCAGTCATTTGTCCCTTTTTATTGCTGAGTAGTATCCTGTTGTGTGGACATACATACCACAATTTATTTATCCATTCACCTGTGGTACATAACCGCAATTTATTTATCCATACATCTAGTTTAGCTATTATGAATAAAGCTGGTAAGAACAAGTCTTTATATTTTCTTTTCTCTTAGTTAAATGCTTAGCAGTGGGATTGCTGGGTTGTTTTTGTTTAGCTTTATGTTACATTTAACTTTATATGTTTTCCTAAGTGGTTATACCATTTTACATTCCCACCAGCAATGTATGTGAGTTCCAGTTGCTCTCTATCCTTGCCAACACTTAATATTGTCAAAATCACTGTCTTTTAAAAATGTATATTTTTAACTTTTAAAAGCAAGTAAAATACAGCCTCTTGAGAAAGCTAACTTTAAAAGACAAGTTCTGTCCATATTGGAAAGGTCAGCAAATTCACTCTCTGGCAGTTAGTCGGGGGAGGAAAGTGCTTTGCATCTGTTTCTCTGGAACTGAGCTATTGGCAGCATTAACTGGAGTCCCTTGGCTTAAAATCATTGTCAGGAGATTCTTTGAGAGGGAGAGGGGAGGTGATTTCTTGTCCCTCTAGAGACATTACAGAGCCATACTAATGACTTAAATGATGGTTGTTCCCTCATATCCAGGACTTTATATGGTGTCCAGATGTTTCACATGCTTCAGAGATTACTGTGGGTTAACCCTGTCTCCAAACTTAATACTTGGCTGGGAGAGACCATCTGTTTATTCTTCTGGATATAGATAATGCTGGATACAGAGTAGATGTCCAGCAAGTCCCTCTTGTTGCTTATTTACTTTTCATAAGAGTCCCAGATGAGTAAAGAATCAAACACAGTAGCAGTGGCGGGCCTCCCAGTTAACATAATAAACATGACGTGACATGAATCTTGTGCTGCCTTGTCATTAGGGTTCTGTTAACCACAGTCCTTTGAGTCCTTTGCCATTAAGGAAAACGACGCCAACTTTTGGAATGGAAAGGCTAAAGTTTAGAGGTGCCTTATGTTTGGCCTGCTTCATCTGACAGAAAACTCAGTAGTTAAACCAACTGATAATTGCTTGAGAGAGACACAGCATGAATTCTAATTTGTAAGAATTGATGTTGGACTCTCAGAATCTATTCCACGTCTGCCACTGAGGCAGGCAGTGGAGACACAAAAATGAGAGACACCCCTCCCCCACCCTCCTACCCCCACCCCCTGCTCAGTGGAGGCGAAAGACTAGAAAGCCAACTGCACAATCGAGTGTGTGTGTGTGTGTGTGTGGGGGGGTAATAGGGCTAAGTACGGGGTTTCCTGAGAGTACAGAAGAGGGGCACCTATCACAGGCTCAAATCCATTCCGTGAATATTTGTGTGCCTGCTGTGGACCAGGCACTGGCTTATGGGAGCCATTTACCTTCACAGACCTTCTCGTCTTGTGGGAAGATGGACGGAAAGCCAGTAAAGCAAGTGAAGCAAGTGGAGACTGTCACAGGGAAGGGAGGGAGCCTATGGCAAAGGGATTCGTCCCGGTTTGGAAGGACAGGAAGGACTTGAAGCATGCTGGGAGTTGGGGAAGGGCTCTGACGGGAGGGTGGTGAGAGGAGGAGGGTTTCAGGTGAAACAGCACATGGAAAGTACTAGAATCCAGTGGGAATGTAGGGTGTGCCAGGAAAGGGGAGAAGACCCGTAAGACCAGAGCTCAAAGGCGCTTGTCAGATGGCACATGAGCAGTCCTCTGGTGTGGAGGAGCAGGGGCCAAACCGGAGGGGGGTGAGTGTGGATGCGGGGTCGTGGGGCAGGATGTCAACTCCAGCTTTTAGTGGAGGGCTTGAACTGAGTATGAACCAGCTGAAGGTAACAGTTCTATCAGCATCCTGCACCCCTAAATATAAACCATCAAAATGTGTTAATGCTTACACATTTTAGCCACAAACTTACTGTTTTACTTGGATCTTTAAGTAAAGCCTGCCCTCCCCCATATCATATAAGTTAACACTTCTCTTAATACTGTTTTCCACGAACAGAACTAGCCATAGGGACTTGTGAGTCTTTAATAGAAAAAGCTGCGGGGAATTGTGACAGAGCTGACCTTGAATGCAGGGCTCTGGTCATTCTTCTGCTCTCTCCTATGGACATATTCTCTTCAATAAAAGGTCTTATCAAACTTCCCAGAATCTGGAGTTTCTTCACTCTCTTATTTTGGATTAAGTTTTCATATTTTCCACAACTGGGCAAATTTTCAGGACTCCCCCCATTTCAAACATTCCAGGTGTTTTATCTGTTTTGTTGCCCAGGTTGTAGACCGGTGCCTGGAACATAGAGGCATTCAATGAATATGTCTCGAACGAATGAATGAATGAAAGAAAACATTGACGGTGAACAGACACTAAGAAATTTGGTCTAATTTTGTGTTCTTCCTAACACACAGTTATCCTTACTTCCTATAAGCTGTTCTTCCCAGTTTGAACTCCAAACTTTAGTAAAACAACCCTTGAAAATTCAGTTATTGATTCTGAAACCTAAATGTTCTGCCTGCTCCCCACCTCAACCACCCTTCCTTATTGCTTTTTAGAAATAATTGACTACTGGGGACAAATGCTCCCTGCTTTTTTTTTTCTTTTTTTTTTTTTGCGGTACGGGGGCCTCTCACCATTGTGGCCTCTCCCGTTGCGGAGCACAGGCTCCGGACGCGCAGGCTCAGCGGCCATGGCTCACGGGCCCAGCCGCTCCGCGGCATGTGGGATCTTCCCAGACCGGGGCACGAACCCGTGTCCCCTGCATCAGCAGGCAGACTCTCAACCATTGCGCCACCAGGGAAGCCCGCTCCCTGCTTTTTAAAACCTATGCTTGATTGCTCCAAGGGCAGAACAAAAATTCTTCCTGTGTCTTTTCTCCTAAGTTTTAACCTATATGATGCAAAAGTATTATCTTTATTTGTAATGTGCTACTAATTTTGTATCACTTCACAACCATCAATTCTTATCACCTCCTGGTAGAGGAGACAGTGTAGATTTATATAATCCACGGGCAGGTAGCCGATCCTTTCCCATGTGCCTGAGCTATGGGACTTGCCCTCTGGAAAAGTGTTTGTTAATGAATGGAGGGCAAATTACATTTTATATATCAAAAGTGTCATTGTCCTTATTCAGAGATGCTGTAGCAGCCACCTGCTAGAGAGTCGAGCTCGGAACAGCTCTGTCTCCAGAATGGCTGGAGGGCACATAACATGATTTGAATGTTTCTTTAGCCCATTTGGAAGTTAAATTGAAGTTAAAGTTAAATTGCAGCGTTTGTACCATTTTCCTTTAAACCTCAGGTGAAAGTCTCAGGTTGGCCCTTGAGAAGGCAGTGACAAGCTAGCTGGTTCTTCCAGGCTTCTGACTAATATGGTTACAAGTATGGGCTGGCGACAGCCACCCAGTGTCTGGCAGTGTGGGAGAAAGAGCCCTGCGCTGGGCCCAGGTTTGGGATGGTTTGTGTTCCTGGTTTAAGCAGTTCCGTGACCTTGGGAAGGCTAGCTTCCTCTCTGGCAAAACAAACAGGTCAAGGCTGCATCTTCCTGGCCTGTCTCATGGAGCTACTGTGAAGACCCAAAGGAATGCCTGGAAGTGCTCTGACAAGACAGAGCACTGTCTAAATGAATGCAAAGTAGCATTTTGGAATGTGGTGAAGTTTTTGGCGGGCAAGGCAAAGAGAGCCAAAGGTGATCATTCTAAGAACAGAGCTGTCTGCGACTCTAGCGCTCCATAGGTATTTGAGTTGGTCCCAAACTAGTGACCAGGGAGAAACAGCAAGTGTCTCATGTGGCAGTGGGATCGCCTTTACCATTTCTGGTCCCAAATCACCAGGTGAAAAGGGTTTCCTTCATCTGGCTGCACTCTCTACCTCTTTTAGGGTGACCGCACACCCAGTTTACACCTGCTGTATCCCTTTTACTCTTAACGGTGTCCCAGTTCAGATGATAAGTTATATAGTCACCCTATTTACGAGGCATTTGACCAGGTACTTATAGAGTAAATAGGAAGCTTGAATGTCGCAGGATTTTCAAGACTCTGAGGCCCAGTAGACACCACTATTCTGGACCAGGAGCCAGCCTTTTGCACTCATCTTTTCTCTGCTGTTTAATAACTAGTCATTATCACACCATAGTTCTTCATTCTTTTGTTTAGAAGTCTTCTTGCTCATGGAAATGGGGAAGGAGAGTCTGTTTTCTGAGAGTCTCTCTTCAGAGGACAGACATCTTAGCCATGTCATTAATGAATAAGTGTGAATAAATTTAGGGCAGGCAAGATGATGACACCCCCACCCCCATCAGTATGTCCGCATCCTGATCCCTAGAATTTGTGAAGATGTCACCTTACGTGGCAAAAGGAATTTAGGTTGCAGATGGAGTTAAGGTTGCTGATCAGCTAGCCTTAAAATAGAGAATTTATCCTGGATTATCTGGGTAGATCTAAGGTAATCACAAGGTTCCACAAAAGTGGAAGTGGACAGCAGAAGAGGAGATCAGAGTGATGTGGTCTGAGGAATTGTCTTGCCATGGCTGGCTTTGAAGATAGAGGAAGGGGGCCTCGAGCCAAGGAATGTAGGAGGTCTCTAGAAGCTGGAAAAGGTAAGGAAAGGGATCGTCCCCTGGAGCCTCCAGAAAGGGATGCAGCTGTGCCAACACATTGGTTTAGCTTAGTGAGACCCATGTTGGACATCTAACCTATTAACTGTAAGGTAATAAATTTGTGTTGTTTTGAGCCACTAAGTGTATGGTTTAATAGAAATACTAGAAAATTCATAAGAGGAAACTAATAATAATGGAAAACAAATAATGGAAAACTAAAACAGCACTCATCAGTCAACAGTTATCCATTGGATATTTGTCACGTGTCCAGTACTATACTTAATGCTGTGGGGAAATCCCAGGGAGATAGAATGCACGGGCCTGCCCTCAAAGGACACACTTACACTAGTGCATGGAGAACATTTAGAGAACAATTAATGAGAGTGCTAATTAAATGCTAAATATACTGGGAAAAAGAATTTGAAAAAAGAGATTGTAGAAGAGTGTATATAAGCAAAGTGGGTAACGGGTAAGAATGATGAATGAATGGGAAACTTTGGGGGTTTCTATTTGATGATAATCTCAGACTCCCAAGGAACTTTTTAATCAGTGGGTTTAGTTGCTGTGTGATGGGATTCTACATGGCACACTGAATAAACATTGCATTTCCTCTAGGCACAGTCTTAGGCCCTTTTCTCTTCCCACTCTCCATTGTCTGCTCAGGTGTTCTTATCTGTATAACATATACATGCCAGAGTGGGTGAATGGTGGCTCCCAAACATATGTTCATATCCTCATCCCCTGGAACTTATGAATGTGGCCTTATATGGAAAAAGGGCCTTCATGTATGTAATTACATTACGGATTTTGAGACGAGACCATCCTGGATTATCTAGAGTGTCCCTAAATAAAATGACAAGTGTTCTGTAAGAGACAGAGAGATACACACATACAGATGAGAAGACACACAGAAGAGAAGGCAATGTGAAGATAGAGGCAGAGATTGGAGCACTGTGGCCACAAGCCAAGGAACGCCAAGGATTGCTGGAAGCTGTCAGAGGCTGGAAAAGGCGAGGAAGGATTCTAAATAGAGCCTTCAAAGGGAGCATGGCCCCGCAGACATCTTGATTTTGGACTTCTAGCCTCAAAAACTGTGAGAGAACAAATTTCTGTTGTTTTATGCACCAAGTTTACGGTAATTTGTTACGGTAGCCCTAGGAAACTAGTACACATAGCTCAGTGGCCAACCCCACATAGATCTCTTACAGACTCTCTCTCTGGCCCTGAGAGCCCCAGGCCTGTTTATCCAACTGCCTACCTGACATCTCTGGATGTTTCAGAGCCACTTGAAATCTATCGTGTCCCAGACTCTTCCCTGTCCCCAAGGCTGCTCCTTTTCCAATCTCCCCTAGGACACTGAATGACAGACACCACCATCCATTCAGTTGGGCACATCAGAAGCTTAGGACTCAGTCTTGACAGCTCTCTGCTACATCTTGAGTGTCCAGTCACCAAGTCCCATTGATTTCACTGTTCAAATATTTCTCAAATATTTCCCTCCCCTTGAATTTCCACCATCATCACCTTTGTCCTTGCTCTGATCATCTCTCACCTGAACTACTGCAACTCCCTCTTACTTAAGTCATCTCCCCACAAAGATGGGTCCTGGCTGCCCCCAATCTCTTTTCTACCCTGCAGCCATTATGCTATTTTCAAAATGCAGCTTTGATTATGTTAGCCCCTGCTTAGAACCCTCCAATGATTCCTATTGTGCTTATTACGAAATGAATAGGGACCAAGAAGAGGGGCAAGGTTGAACTTCAGGCTGCACCAGGATCGTCTTTGGGGTCTCCTCTTCAGTCAGCCTGGCCTGCTCTATGTTCCCTCCAGCCACAGGGCCTTTGCACATGCTGCTCTCCCTGCTAAAAATGTTCTTTCCTCCCTTCTTTGTCTAGATAACTCTGACTTACGCTTCTGATCCCAGAGGTTCTTCCTCATGGGCGTTGTCCCTGCATTCCAAACCAGGAAGAAGTCCTCTGATTTTCAGACTTGCATAGTATTCTGTACCTCTCCTTCATAGCTCTTGTCCATGTTGCAATTTTACAATTTTTTGTTATTATTTTATTACTGGCTGCCCTCCCTCACTAGACTGTACGCTCCACTGAGAACAGGAGAACTGTGTCCCAGAGCCTAGCACCATGCATAGTAGGTGCTCAATAAATATTTTTGCATGAATTAATGAATAAAATAAGTACTCTATAATTTTACCCATATTCCAAGAAGGCTCTTCCATCATATGCCTTGCCATTTGAGCATCATAGTGAAGGGAGCTAAAAATGTGGTCACCAGGCACACATGGGAAGAGAAAAGGTATCCCTCCCCACACCTTTTTTTTTTTTAAACCGTTCGGGACTCACCAGCATCATCTGTCTTCTAACTTGCTTGAATATTACAAACTGTCTCTTAGACCTGGTTTTGGAGGAATAAGTGTATAAAGTCTATTTTCAGGAAGCATATGAGTCAGTTAAGCTTTTATTTCCCAGGTGCTATGCCAGCTTCTTGTGATTTCAGCAGGATGCAACAGGTGCACATATTTTTAGCTTTTATGACAAGTATTCTATCCTTATCCTCAGGAGTCCCCAGCCTGAATGCCCTTCATCGAAATGATGCCAGGAGGGGAAGAGCTTACCCACAGCAGTGTGCTTGTGTGGAGAACAGTAAAACTACCAGCAAAACCCCTCCAAACCAAAATCTGAAAAACAAGGAACAAAAAACTCTCTACGTTTCATTGAAGCAAAGGCAAAAACATAAAGTTTTGGCTTATGAAGATGGGACTTTTTTTTTTTTTAAGGAAACAAAAGCTGGTTTTCAAAACCCAGGCCATGGTATCTGTGAAATTAGCATGGAAACAATTGATCCTCACCTGAAAACAAGACACAGACCCCTTAAATATGCTTTGCCTCACCTCCAGTTCTCTAGGGAACTTTTCCCATACCGGGTGAAGGTTCTGAAGAGTACTTTAATTAACTTGTATCAAAGAGACGGAATATAAGAAAGAACTGTGTAAAGATTTCTTTAATTAGTGTATTTTATCAGGTCTTTCCCAACCTCCATCAGGAAAGTAGTTGGTGGGCTGCCTGGGTCCTTGGTGGTATATTCAGTCAATAAGCTATTCATGACTCTAGCAAGTAGCTAGGTTTTTAAACCAATGGGAATTTGGTGGACAATTTCCCTTTGCTCCCTTTAGCTGCATGGGTAGAATCTATAAACAGTTCTCTCTCAGAGAAACAAAGTGCTGAGGTGAGTAAGTGGCCAGCAGGGTCTGCAGCAGGCACGCTAATTGCCCTGGTGAAGAAGCGTGGGCACAAATTTATTCTTAAATGTAACTAAAGAGAGGTTGTAGTGTTGGATTTGGCAGGGGTGGGGTATGAGGGGGAGAGTGAAATACCATCATGCGTGATGTGTATAGTATTAATCCAAAGTCCTTTTTTTTTTTCCTGGTGTAATTTTGGAGAGTCAGATACATTTCATTGTCTTTCCAGAATGGCTATAAAGCCTAGAGAAAGAAGTCTCTCCTTCAGTAAATCAAAAGTTAGCAGACAGAAGGTCAAAATACCCAAAGCCACAAGAACACTAACACTTTGGATATAAAGATTCCCTAAGAAACAAATGCTTGCCCTCACTTTGGAGAAAGCAGACGCCTTATCTTTGTGAGTTTACAAAATGGAGCCAAACTGTACCCGTAGCCACTTTAACTAAAGCAAGGCCTGGATCTTTTAGCAGCGCACAGTCATTAAAGCTCCCAGAAAGCCTCCCAGGAGCCGATGTGCTTGCTTAAGTATATGCTGTAAAAGGTCCCAGAGATTTACAAGGGACTGCTCCCCGCTAAACCAGGCACCATCTGATAAACAAGCAATTTTAGCTGCAGGCTAAATGATGCTCTTTGAGGCTTTGATTTACAATGCTGAAGATGATATATTTGTAGTTCGGGGATAGGTTCTGCTAGGGGCTTGCTGTGATTACTCACCCATGAGCAGAATTCAGGGCTCAAGTCTTCAACTTGGAGGTCAGAAAATTACCAGTGGAATGAAAGAGGGTTGATAAGGTTTATTGAGATGCTAAATAGATATCAAAGGAAAAACTTACTAAGCCAGTGGTTTTGAACACTTCTCAAGCTTTCTGGGGACCGCAGCTTTTGTTAGTTTGCTTCAGTCCCAAAGATATAAAAATAATCTGCAAAATTGATCTGGTGGTCTAATTTTACTTTCATTGCATTTAAAAAGCAAATGTGAGTTTTGCTTACTGCTGACATTTAAAAATAAGAAAAAATGTCCAATTTAGCATTTATGTAATTGCTCGAAAGCCAAGAAATCTGAAGGCAACTTTGAAACAAATCACATCAGCTCCAAGAACACTGAGGAATAGACTTAAGAGTGTTTGACCCTGCATTAAGAACTTCGAGAATGCTTTTAACGCTCACGGTTCTAAGAAGTGATTTGGCAAACTCCTTTGCCCAGAAGTTTTGTATTTACTAAATATGTGAGTGTCCGCTAATATTGATGCTGTGCTAGTACAAAGGTAAATAAAATATGGTTTCTCTGCTTTAGAAGTTTATGGTCCAGTGGAGAAAACCATAGATAATTTCAGTAAAATGTGAGAAGTGTTTAGAGGGAGCTCTGTGGGATGCTGAGGGAACACGGAGGAGAGAAACCCACTTGTTGGGCTTAAAGGGGATTTAATAGAGAGGGAGCCACCTCCCTGGGTACCTTCCTTCCTGTCCCATGACCAGCCACGCAGCCAAGCACACAGAGAGATGAGATGGAAGGCGGTGTTTCCAGCAGCACTGGTATCCTCGCCTGTGGCGCATTCAGAGCTGTGGCCAAATGTTCCTTTACTGAGAAGACTTCAGCCTCCTGGAGTTCTGGTTCAGGCGACACAAGGCAGATTCAGAAATTGCAGACACAGCTTACTAATAAAAGAATCAGTGGTTAATTAGACATAAGGCAGTGGGTACAGCCCTGAGGTCAGGGCTGGCTGTAGGCTAGGACCTCAGCACCAACCTTGGCTTTTTGGTCCACTCTTGGAGCTTGCAGGGAACAGCCTGTCTCAGGAAAGGACCTGATGAAGTTATGCAGATCGTGGCATGCATGCCAGACACTCAGAATGGTATATTTCCTTCCCAGGAAACCTGTGTTTTTAGAGAGCCCAAAGTCCCCATAGGCCTTTGATGATGCAGGAGAGTATATGGAACTGGCTTTTGGGGAGATTAGAAGTAAGGGAAGTAGTTCTCTCTTTTTGTCAGTCAGCTTTCACCGTGCACTATCTCCTCATGGTTGACACAGCCCTGCCGGGCTTCAAGGTTAGTAGTAGTAACTAACATTTATTGAGTGCTTACTGTGTGCCAGGTACTATTCAAAGGGATATATATATATATCTTCAAAACAGCCACATGAGGTAGGTACTTTGTAATCTCTGCTTAACAATATGAGGAAACCTTTACACTTGCTCATGGTCATATGGCTGATGAGGTCACACTCAGCTGCCTCCCTGAAAGGCTAATTTTGCAGAGAAGGACCTTCAGATTGGAAATTCAGGGCATCATTGCCCTGACTCTCCAACAGTTGAATTCTTTAGATTGGCGTTTTAAGTAGGCACTCAGAAATCTTTCCTTTTTAGCCATCCTTCACCCTGATCATTACGTTGCTTCCCTAGGCCTCAGTTTCACAGGCTGGAAAAAAATTGCCCTCCTCCTTCTCCCTCAAAAATAATTGGAACATCAGCTATATAATGCCTGTAAAATACTTAGGACTATGCAAATGAAGGTTATTACAGAGACACAAGGTGATGGTATTTTATAGCAGCCCATTAAGACATATCATTATAAAGATAGTGGGTTACATTGAGTTGCATCCTTTCGCCAGATCCGTTCCTGAATTTTAGCATGGAATTGCATATGCTTTAAAAATCTACCCAAGTTAATTGTCTTTATGAACACAGAGCTCTGCACAAGCTTGACTGGATCTCATAAATTCCCCTGGCCAAAATATTTTTCAAGTATTATAGTGTAATTCACTTTATCATGTCCAGTCTCGGCCTAATAATGCACAACTCCCAGGAGCCAAATATATTTCATGAAGCTTACAATTACTTTTATAAAAGTTGCAGTAAAGTATAATGATTTTTAATGGCATCAATGATACCATTGTATATATCAGTTTCAGTTTTGAAGTAGACTTAAGTTCAAAGACCCAAGGGGACCATTCTCCTCTCAATGCACTTGTGTTACTCCCATTAATGCTAATGGGACAGACAAATGCTGCTCTAGAGGAGAATATATCTGCCCTTAGGAAGGTAACAGGTTTTAATTAGTAATGCTTTGAATCACACAAAAGCAGCTCACCCTCTGTAAACAGCAAGTGTTCTCAGAGATGAGAGCAGGGATCACAGCCTGAGTTACTCCTATGGAATCGTCAAATCTGAGTTTTGTAAATGGTGGAGACACAGGGCTTTCGTCAGCTGAGAATGAGAGAACGAGCCTTGGTTTGGGGAGTGTTGTTGAAATAAAATCACAGGACAAAAGCAGTATTTATTAAATTTCTGAGTGCCTGAGTGCCAAGTAGATCTCTGTAGTGGGGTTATTACAATGACTCTGTCTTTGAAGGGGAAGCTCAGTTAACACTCAGATACTCTGGAAGTGAAGGTCTGATGGTTTAGGGTCCACCTTCATTTGATCACAAGCTTTAAACATAAAAGGGGAAAGTCTTGTGAGGCTTACCCAGCCAGGGGACCCTGTGGTGGTTTAGTGCTAGAGCTTGGGCAACGAAGCAGTTTCATGGGAAGTGGTTCTTAGGCCGAAAGGATAGACACTGGATGGAGGACAGGAAGTAGAAAGGGGCGAGCATTTTGGCACATTGGCTGCTCTACATCAGTTGCTGTCTGGGCAGGTGTCTCTAACAAAGGCTTCAGAGTGAGGAGGCCGGAAGGTCAGTTTCCACCTTCTATGGACATACCTCTAGTTTGCTTTCAAGAAACCTATATTTTTAAAAAATTTTTAAAAAATTGAAATATATTTGACATATGACATTGTGTAAATTTAAGGGGTACAACATGATTTGATACATTTATACATTATATTATGATTGCCATTATAGTGATAATTAGCACCTCTATTATGTCATATAATTATCATTTCTTTTTAGTGGTTGCAATAATTGAGATCTGAAAAAAGAAAAATACATGTAATGAAAGAAAAAGAAACCTATATATGAAAATACAGTTTTTAGGTGTGACTGTTTACCCTAGATAGTATACCTCAGGTAGAGCATTTAAAATAGAATATGTTCGACACAGGACTTTTGGAAATAAATCTTTCACGAATTTAAATGAAATTTAAATTTCATTTAACTTTTGGAAATAAAACTTTCACGAAGTGAGATAAATTTATATTTATCACCTAGTTTAGGTTTTGTAAGGCTAGGCCCAAATGATCACAGATTTTGTGTTAACATTTAGTGGATCAGTCTGGTTTTACCTCTGAAAAAGTAGACTGGATTAGGATGACGATGATACAGAAGTAGGCGTGTGTTTTTCCTTTTTGGTTAAAAAATTTTTTTTTTTAGATATTGGAAGGTTAACAAAAACCAGTATTCATTGTGCTTGACTATAATGACTGGAACAAGAAATTTAATATTGGAAAGACTCACTTAATATTTGGAGGAAACTCTGGAATAACATTCTACTGGTTATAAGCATACTTTTTTTTTCCATATAAATATTTGGGGAATTCTTTGCTTTAAAAAAACTGAAGAAATTCAGTTATGGAAGAAGAGACTCACATTGCCATTTCACAAAGAAAAATATAGATATGTAAGGTAAGCAGAGTGTTTCGATTTGTTCTTGCTGCGTAGTCTCACTTCCCCTCCTGTGACTCTGAAAAAAATCCCATTTATATAAGTATTAAGCTTATAGTAGAAGAAATGTCATAGGCACGTTCGCAAGCTCATGAATTCATTATCACACATATTCAGGCTGGAGATGTGAGGTGTAATGTCCTTTTCTCCAGGGTGGCCCCAAAAGATACACTCCACTGTCAGGACGATTTCATTTAGACCCAATTTCCCCACATCTTGGAGTGTTGCAGATGAATACCTCTGTTCTCTCCACATTTCCCCTACTGACTGACTAGAGACTGTAAATGTTACTAACTTTGAAGTGTCTATTTATGTCACTCTACAGACCGTAACCCTCCCTCCACCCCCCCATCCAACAAAGGTTGGGGTTTTAAGTTTGCACATTGGAAACAGCCTGCTAAATTCTTTTCAATCTTGAAACAGTCCCACTGCACAACACATCAGGAGGGACTGAATGTGAACATCAGCCTTCTTTCTGCCCGAACAGTAGCAAACCTCTTAAACTTCCTGGCTGCATTTCAGTATGGTCATATCCTTTACCACTACCTTTGATTTTTTTTTTTTCCCTCACTATTTTGCTAAGTTAAAGTTTGGTGTTTTTCCACCCCAAATGTTCTTCAACAGCAGCATAATAAATTCTTAGAGCAACTTGGAGACACATCCTATGAAAACACTCTGGATTACAGAGTTACAGAATTCTTTTGGGAAGTGTGGGAATGGGCTTGATTTTGGATATTTAAACAAATTCAAAGCCCTTGTAATTTCTCTGCCTAAACACTGGACACTTCAAGATTGTGGTCTCCAGTGATTCTGCCCTTGCCATTGGTTATTGTTTGTGGCAGCGAATGAAACTGCCTCAGGTCTCTTGGATCCAGAAATGGAAGCCAGGTGTGGAGAACAATAAAACGACCCTACCAGCCTCAGGACTGTTATTACGTCAGAAATAAATAAACTTCTAGTTTAAGCAACTCCAGTTTGGGGGATTCTGATACAGCACAATAACGAATGCAAGTCATAAGAAAACTGAGTAAAGAATGTCCTCCTGTGGATTGTGCCCAGTGTTTGAGTGAAGGCAGGAGCTGGATGGGCATACGAGGGCCTGGGGCTGGGGAGGGAACCAGGAGTGCAGACCAAACCAGTGAGGGTGTGTCTTCTCATACACTGTGAAGCTTCGTTCTCATTGACTCTGGGTTTGGAAAGGTTGAGCTGTTGGGAGGTGTCTTCCAAACCTGCAGCTGGTGGCAGGTTGTACACTGTGTTGTGACACGATATAACTTCATGTGTTAATCCCATCTTCTCAACTAAATCGGTGGTTCTCTCAGGGTGGCTTCTGTGTCTGCCACTTTGATATCACTTACAGTGCCAAGCATGTGTTTTCCTTTTAGTTGGGGCTCAGTAAGTAATGGTTTCTTGATTCACTTAAGTGGATGATACATTAGAGCAAGAATTAAAGAACTATAAATACCCAAGTATAATTAATGTCTTTCTCATCTGCAGAACTGAAAAGAAACAACTTGCAAGATCCTCCATTTCAGCCTTAATTTTATAGGTGAGGAAACTGAGGTCTAAAGAGGTGAAGTGACTCACCCAAGGTCAGGTAGTTAGGGACAAACCCAGCACTAGTACCCAAACCTGCCATCTTGTAAGAATTACTGTTTATTCTAACTGTGGCTTCATTCAGAAGCTGTTCATGGGTTAGCTAACAGATACGGGACTAGCCTCTTCTGCCCTTCACATTTAAATGGTCATACCTATAATAAACATATTTAAAGGGAAATTCTTTTTAATTTTTAAGGAGGAGAATGATTTTTCCAGAGTAGCTGTAATTTGGCAAAATTAGGAGGATTTTGGGGAAGATACACTTTTATTCCTCTGGAAAAGGTATTGGTTAATGGGTTCTTGCTTTATTTTTACTTAGCCGGATGCCTAGGAAGAAATCTAGGACTCTACAAAGTATCCTTAAAGCAAAAGGGACTCCTGTAACTCTTAGACTACAATGTCTATGTTAAAGGATATAAAGGATGTGGGAACTTTGGGGAGGGAGTATCAGTTGAACTCATAATAAAAATATTCAAGATAAAGTTCAGTAATAGACCAGTGATAGAGGGCCAGATAGTATCACTTCAAACTCCTTGGGAGTTCTAGATGGTATCGTGTCCAATCATAATGAAAGGCTGCCACTTAATGTGAAGCTATAATTTAGAACTCAGTATTTCACAATGCACACTGAGGTCTCTTTAGTGGGTTTTGTCTTCTGGAAAGTATCATAGTGCATTAAGGAAACAATGAACTGTTACTTGGATAGAATACCTCTGAAGGGCTCTTCAAAAATCCCCACTGGGCCTTTATTTTCCAGAGACTAACTTTGCTCATATCAATACTAAAATGGATCCCAAAGCTTGATAATGAAGGATATGGTTTGCAGTTTTTAAAAAATTAAACAGGGACTTCCCTGGTGGTGCAGTAGTTAAGAACCTGCCTGCCAATGCAAGGGACACGGGTTCGAGCCCTGGTCCAGGAAGCTCCCACATGCCGCGGAGCAGCTAAGCCCATGTGCCACAACTACTGAGCCTGCGCTCTAGAGCCCACGAGCCACAACTACTGAGCCCACGCACCACAACTACTGAAACCGGCGTGCCTAGAGCCCGTGCTCCACAACAAGAGAAGCCACTGCAATGAGAAGCTTGTGCAGCGCAACAAAGAGTAGCTCCTGCTTGCCGCAACTAGAGAAAGCCCGTGTGCAGTAGCGAAGATGCAATGCACCCCAAAATAAAAAATTAATTAATTAAAAATTAAAAAAAATTAAACACGAATGCCTTCTGGAAAAGGAGTAGATGAGGTGGGTTCCCATATGTCTTCCCTCTTGCGTCTCCCTCCCCAGGTTTTGATTTTAACTAGCAGGTTTATCCCTAAGATTGGCCAAACATCCTAGCAAACATGGGTTAACAAAGACTCAGGAGCCCCCAGTGGCAGAGGGATCGCTTACAGCAGGGAGGGAGATTTGCTTTTCTTTCTCTTCCTGTGGACTGATCCCTTCCAGGCTGCCAGTGTATGTCAGCAAGTTCACAGCCTTTAATTCATTGTAAGCCCCAAGTTATTGCACACCAGCACACTTCCAAGAAAAGACATGTCACAGAAATCTACGTTACATAATGGGACACCGGTACTAATCAAATCTTGTTGTAGCAGTACTGTCCCGTATTAATTAGAGTGATGCTACCAAGACTCTTGGCATTTCTATAGTGACATTTCCTGGATTATTTGACATACTCTGTAGGACATCCTTCTTCATAAAGAAGGCTGTCTGTCAGATACAGATATCTGGCAAAAAGGACCAAGGCTGGGATGTCATCTGGGACCTTCTAAACACTTGCTGTTTTATCTTATGAGTGAAATCAACATAATGGTGTTACTACAGTGTCATTACAGCTGAGCGCTACTGCCTCTCAGTGTTGTGCCGTATGGTACTCCAAGCCCAGGAGTGGCTCAGAGGACCCAGACCTATAGACATGAACCAGTAAAGAATTTGGGGTTTTATTACCTTAAGAGGAAGGTCATGTTGGAGACATCTCATTTGCCTCTTCAGGATGGATCCCAATTGTTAGATTCTGGATGGCTGGGAGGACAGTGAATATGCCTTGTGATCCAACTCATTCTCCTCTCTCCTTCATTTTTTTTTTTGTGTGTGTGTTATGCGGGCCTCTTACTGTTGTGGCCTCTCCTATTGTGGAGCACAGGCTCCAGACGCGCAGGCTCAGCGGCCATGGCTCACGGGCCCAGCCACTCCGCGGCATGTGGGATCCTCCCGGACCGGGGCACAAACCCGTGTCCCCTGCGTCAGCAGGCGGACTCTCAACCACTGTGCCACCAGGGAAGCCCCTCTCCTTCAGTTTTAAGAGGCATAGCGAACCTCCTCAAAGCTTAGTGTCATAATACAACTACAATTTTATTATGCTCGTGGATTCTGTGGGTCGGGAATTCAGAAAGGGCAAAGGGCTCTTCTCTGTTTCTCATTGTTTGAAATGTCTCAAGCAACTGGGGGTGTCTTAAATGGCTGAGGCTGGATTAGCTGGGGCTGGGGATCCACTTCCAAGGCGACTTCTTCACTCACATGTCTGACATCTGGCTGGGATGGATTGAAGGATCCATCAGCTGGGACTATTGACCTGAATATCTGTAAGCGTCTTCTCCAGTATGGCGGTCTCAGGGTAGTTGGACTCTAGCATGGAGGCTCAGGGCTCCATGATAAATATTCTGGCAAACAACATGGAAGCTGTGTGGCCTTTTCTGATCCAGCCTCTGAGGTCACTAGCATCACGTCTGGAATTCTTTATGAATCAAAGCAGACACAAGCATTCCAGACACACAGATCCAACCTCCTGACAGGAGGAATGTCATAGAATTTGCAGCCACCTTTTAAGATTTCCACATGAGCTTTCAGGTTGGTCTGGGAAAGCTCCAAGTGCCTTTGGTGGCTGTGGATGGGAGCAGCCCATTCATGAACTAATCTGTTTCTTTTCTAATCTTACCCTAAGGTAGGGGACTGCCCTCCTGTACTAGTTAGGGTAAAGCTGAAACCAAGACATTCCAGAATAGTGACTCAGGTAAAATAGGTTATTCTTCTCTCAGGTAACAGTCCAGCCGTAGGTAGTGAGATCCAGGGTAGTTAGGTAGCTCTGATCCATAAGGTCATTCAGCGGTTCAGATTCCTTCCATCTTGTTGTTTCATCATTCCTCACGGTGTTGTCCTCTTCCATGTTGTCAAGTGTGGTTTATTGTCACCAGGTTTGCATTCTATCACATGGGAAAGGGCAAGAGAAAATGGAAGGTAAACAACTTCCTTTTAAGAAATTGACATAGATGTTAAGCACATCTATAGCACAGGGAACTCTACTCAGTACTCTGTAATGGCCTATATGGGAAAAGAACTTAAAAAAGAGTGGATATTCACTTTGAAGTTCACCTGAAACTAACACAACATTGTAAACCAACTATACTCCAATAAAAGTTAATAAAATAGGAAAAAGAAGTTAAGCACATCACTTCCATTCACAATCCATTGGCAATAGTTTTGTAATATGAGTATGCCTAGCTGGGAGGCTAGGGAAGGAAGGCTGGGAAGTGTAGTCTCTACCTAAGTGTCCATGAGCCCTGATAAAAGTTGTGTGTGCCTAGCGTCCTGTCACTAAAAAGAAGAAAGAATGGATGCTGGGGGACAATTAGTAGTTTCTGTCACCAGCTTTTGAAACATCCCTGGAATATTTGTCAGGCACATTCAAGAGCAGAGGTTGACAGACTTCTTTGGTAAAGGGGAAAACAGTAAATATTTTAGGCTTTCCAGGCCATAAGATGTCTGTCTATATTCGTTTCCTATTGCTGCTGAAATAAATTACCATGAATGTGGTAGATAAAACAACAGAAATTTATCTTAAAGTTCTGTAGGTCAGAAGTCTGACACATATCTCACTGGGCTCAAATCAGGGCCGCATTCTTTCTGGAGGCTCTAGGGGAGGATCAGTTTCCTTGCTTATTCAACTTGGCAGAATTCGTTTCCTTGCATACAGCCTCCTACATCTCAGAACCAGCATTGGGCCAAGATTCCTTCTCATGCTGCCATCTCTCTCATTGGTTACAGCTGGGAAAAGATTCCCTACTTTCAAGAACTCATGTGATTAGCGTGACCCATGTAAAGTAACATATTCATGAGTTCTGGGTATTAGGATATAGACACTTTTGGGGGGAATCATTCAACTCAGCCATTATAGCTCAAAAGTAGTCAAAGACAACATGTAAATGAATGGGCATGTCTGTGTTAGAATAAAACTTTATTAACAAAAACAGGCAGTGGGTTCGATTTGGCCCATGTATTGTAGTTTGTCGGCCCTCTTTGAAGAGTACGGAAACCAATTGTTGACTTAGGCCTCTCAGGCAGCCAGAAATCTCGAGTCTCCACCACCCTGGCAGTTAGGTATGCCATATTCTGTGTTATCAGAGCAGCAGTCAGTTGCTTCTGTTAAAGCCACTTTTACACTGAATTGTAATTGCTTCCTTCAGTGTCTGGTTTTTGTGCCCAGATTGTGAGCACATTGAATGCAGGAACTTTGTCTGATTCATCTTTTACCTTCCCTAGTGCTTAACAACATCCAGCACTTAGTTGGTGCTCAGTAAATGTTCATTAAATAAAGGAAACCTTATGTAATAGCTAAATGAGGGAGGCATAGGCTAAAAAAACACACACACACACACACAAGTATTTTTCATGTGCTGGGGGAATGTTTTCTCTGGGC
The DNA here is from genome assembly GCF_964270905.1 of Leucopleurus acutus. Taxonomy (NCBI): domain Eukaryota; kingdom Metazoa; phylum Chordata; class Mammalia; order Artiodactyla; family Delphinidae; genus Leucopleurus; species Leucopleurus acutus. The sequence goes on along the minus strand of NC_139149.1, from coordinate 61,774,194 downwards.
AGACCTTCAATTTTGATAAGATTTGATTGTGTTGGTTTTACTCTGCAGGTTAAGTCTGACAACTGTGAGTTTCCATAAAGGTTCCTGAAGATAGATCTTTAAAAAAGTTGAAAACCAATTTTTTGTTGCCTTAATGAAAATGAAAGCCAGAATTATACATTAGCTGGCAGAGCCAGTAGTATGCATTTGACAGACATTTAATTTCAGCCTGCTTTTGCCAAAACAACAATGTGACCATAAGGAAGTTTGCAAATGGAAATGATATTTTCCTGAGTGTTTTCCCAGACATTGGACTTCAGTGTGGGTTGAAAAGTGCACAGAAAGGTTTTTGATCTGCCAAGCCATGGGTTCAGCTGTTGTAGGATGAACACAAAACTGATGACATTAACAACATCTGAGGCTGAAGTGGGTCAGGAATCCATCTCTATCTTATTTATGTGGAGTGTTCTCTCATTCACAGCCTGAGGCCAAAATATGAACTTTATAGGTGTATAGGTATTTGGGTTCTTTCACTGAAAGTCATTTTATATGTAAAGTATTACAAGAACAACTTCTTTCCTCCCAGATGTTCAGTGAAATTAAGATACACAGAGGGCACTTTGTTCAACCAAGAACCAGTCTTAGGTTGGGACCCAGCATGGAGGCTCATTAAATTATAAGACTGTGTAAGACATGGCCTAAGGCTACTCCACCAAGTTGAAATTGGCTCAAGTCTCGTAGGTAGATTGAAGAAAAAGAGGCTAAATTCTTAGTATGAAGTTATGCATTTAAAGAGCTTGCTTACACTTATATTTCCACTCCAAGGTGGTAGGTCTAGAATTTCTTAAACTACTCTTTCTGTCTAAGGGAACCTTTTGAACACCCCACCTCCACCTTTCTGCTTTCCTGGCTTGCATCAAACAAACCTCTTTCCCTCAAATTATGGTCAGTGGCACAGTCAACGTGGCCATTGAATCATTGTACTTGCTAATAAAAACATTAAGATACCAGACCAAACACTAGCTTTCTGGGAATGCCCTTAATGCTGACATCAAACCACTAAAATTGTGTTTTGGAGCACAGCCCTCCAGCCAACGATAGGGTCCTGCCCAAGTTGTAAAAGCTTTTATGCTGAAATTGTCAGACTCATTAAAGCCTGCATGGACTGTGTCTGTTGTTCTCTCTGCTTTTCTCCCTCATCTGTTAGGATGACTTGTACAGAAAATGAAAACCAAAGTTCTTACAAAAAAAGCCAAAGCCCCACTTGATATGATTTACCCTTCCCAAGACTGTATTAGCTACCAGCCAGCCCCTTAACTCCTTCTGGGAATTTGGCATGAAATTGATATTTTCTCTGGTACAACTCAGCCCAGTGCTTTGCAGGACATGCCACGCATGCCGTACTGAACTCTGTCCCCCGGTTGCCTGTCACCCAGAAAGTCTCAAAAGTATTAACCATTAGACCTGGACATTATGGCAGGTAACTCTTTGAAGCCCTATGCTTGGTATTGGCAGGCCATGCTGATTTAAAAACACCTGCCTTAACCAAAAATATCCTTAACCAGTTTTAGTCTGATGTTTCACCTTCCTGTGGCAGGCTTTACATTTTTATTATTTATGGGCTTAGGTAATTTTTTATAAAGTAAATGCAGTAAAAGAAGAGACCTGTTAGGTTTTCTTCTTTGTATGGTCATTTTCTGTTATGGGCTGAATTGTGCCCTCCCACCCCCCAAATTCATGTGTTGAAATCCTAACTTCTGGTACCTCAGAATGTGACTATATTTGGAGATAGGGCCTTTAAAGAGGTGTTTAAGGTAAAATGAGGTTATATGGGTGGGCCCTAACCCAATATGACAGGTTCTACATAAGACAAGATTAGGGTACAGACACACACACACACACACACATAGGGAAGACCATGTGAAGACACAGCAAGAAGACGGCCACCTACAACCCAAAGAGAAAGGCCCCAGAAAATAAAACCAACCCTGCCAACACCTTGATCTTGGACTGCTAGCCTCTAGAATCGTGAGGAAATAAATCTCTTGTTAAAGCCACCCAGTCTGTGGTATTTGTTATGGTAGCCCTAGCAAACTAATGCATTTACTATGAATTTTGTTCTTTTATTTTTCTAATGAACATTGATCACACTTTTTTTAAAAAACATCTTTATTGGAGTATAATTGCTTTACAATGGTGTGTTAGTTTCTGCTTTATAACAAAGTGAATCAGCTATACATATACATATATCCCCATCTCTCTTCCCTCTTGCGTCTCCCTCCCACCCTCCCTATCCCACCTCTATAGGTGGTCACAAAGCACTGAACTGATCTCCCTCTGCTATGTGGCTGCTTCACACTAGCTATCTGATTTACATTTGGTAGTGTATATATATCCATGCCACTCTCTCACTTTGTCCCAGCTTACCCTTCTCACTCCCCGTGTCCTCAAGTCCAATCTCTACATCTGCGTTTTTATTCCTTTCCTGCCTCTAGGTTCCTCAGAAACTTTTTTTGTTTTTGATTACCTATATATGTGTTAGCATACGGTATTTGTTTTTCTCTCCCTGACTTACTTCACCCTGTATGATAAACTCTAGGTCCATCCACCTCACTACAAATAACTCAGTTTCGTTTCTTTTTATGGCTGAGTAATATTCCATTGTCTATATGTGCCACATCTTCTTTATCCATTCAGCTGTCGATGGACACTTAGGTTGCTTCCATGTCCTGGCTATTGTAAATAGGGCTGCAGTGAACATTGTGGTACATGACTCTTTGAATTATGGTTTTCTCACAGTATATGCCCAGGGGTGGGATTGCTGGGTCATTTGGTAGTTCTATTTTTAGTTTTTTAAGGAACCTCCATACTGTTCTACATAGTGGCTGTATCAATTTACATTCCCACCAACAGTGCAAGAGGGTTCCCTTTTCTCCACACCCTCTCCAGCATTTATTGTTTGTAGATTTTTTGCTGATGGCCATTCTGACTGGTGTGAGATGATATCTCATTGTAGTTTTGATTTGTATTGCTCTAATGATTAATGATGTTGTGCATTCTTTCATGTGTTTATTGTATATCTTCTTTGGAGAAATGTCTGTTTAGGTCTTCTGCCCATTTTTGGATTGGGTTGCTTGTTTGTTGGATATTGAGCTGCATGAGCTGCTTGTAAATTTTGGAGATTAATCCTTTGTCAGTTGCTTCATTTGCAAATATTTTCTCCCATTCTGAGGGTTGTCTTTTGGTCTTCTTTCTGGTTTCCTTTGCTGTGCAAAAGCCTGGAAGTTTCATTAGGATCCATTTGTTTATTTTTGTTTTTATTTCCATTTCTCTAGGAGGTGGGTCAAAAAGGATCTTGCCGTGATTTATGTCATAGAGTGATCTGCCTATGTTTTTCTCTAAGAGTTTGATAGTGTCTGGCCTTACATTTAGGTCTTTAATCCATTTTCAGTTTATTTTTGTGTATGGTGTTAAGGAGTGTTCTAATTTCATTCTTTTACATGTAGCTGTCCAGTTTTCCCAGCACCACTTATTGAAGAAGCTGTCTCTTCTCCATTGTATATTCTTGCCTCCTTTATCAAAAATAAGGTGACCATATGTGCATGGGTTTATCTCTGGGCTTTCCATCCTGTTCCATTGATCTATATTTCTGTTTTTGTGCCAGTACCATACTGTCTTGATTACTGTAGCTTTGTAGTATAGTCTTAAGTCAGCAAGCCTGATTCCTCCAGCTCCGTTTTTCTTTCTCAAGATTGCTTTGGCTATTCGGGGTCTTTTGTGTTTCCATACAAATTGTGCAATTTTTTGCTACTTCTCTGAAAAATGCCATTGCTAGTTTGATAGGGATTGCACTGTATCTGTAGATAGTTTTGGGTACTATAGTCATTTTCACAGTGTTGATTCTTCCAGGCCAAGAACATGTATATCTCTCCATCTGTTTGTATCATCTTTAATTTCTTTCATCAGTGTTTTATAGTTTTCTGCATACAGCTCGTTTGTCTCCTTAGGTAAGTTTATTCCTAGATATTTTATTCTTTTTGTTGCAGTGGTGAACAGGAGTGTTTCCTTAATTTCTCCTTCAGGTATTTCATCACTAGTGTATAGGAATGCAAGAGATTTCTGTGCATTAATTTTGTATCCTGCTACTTTACCAAATTCATTGATTAGCTCTAGTAGTTTTCTGGTAGCGTCTTTAGGATTCTCTAGGTATAGTATCATGTCATCTGCAAGTAGTGACAGCTTTACTTCTTTTCTGATTTGGATTCCTTTTATTTCTTTTTCTTCTCTGATTGCTGTGGCTAAAACTTCCAAAACTGTGTCGAATAATAGTGGTGAGAGTGGACAACGTTGTCTTGTTCCTGATCTTAGTGGAAATGGTTTCAGTTTTTCACCATTGAGAACAATGTTGGCTCTGGGTTTGTCATATATGGTCTTTATTATGTTGAGGTAAGTTCCCTCTGTGCCTACTTTCTACAGGGTTTTTATCCTAAATGGGTGTTGAATTTTGTCAAAAGCTTTCTCTGCATCTATTGAGATGATCATATGGTATTTCTCCTTCAATTTGTTAATATGGTGTATCATGTTGATTGATTTGCGTATATTGAAGAATCCTTGCATTCCTGGGATAAACCCCACTTGATCATGGTGTATGATCCTTTTAATGTGCTGTTGGATTCCGTTTGCTAGTATGTTGTTGAGGATTTTTGCATCTATGTTCATCAGTGATATTGGCCTGTAGTTTTCTTTCTTTGTGACATCCTTGTCTGGTTTTGGTATCAGGGTGATGGTGCTTTGTAGAATGAGTTTGGGAGTGTTCCTCCCTCTGCTATATTTTGGAAGAGTTTGAGAAGGATAGGTGTTAGTTCTTCTCTAAATGTTTGATAAAATTCACCTGTGAAGCCATCTGGTCCTGGGCTTTTGTTTGTTGGAAATTTTTTTTTTTTTTGCGGTACGCGGGCCTCTCACTGTTGTGGCCTCTCCTGTTGCGGATCACAGGCTCCGGACGCACAGGCTCAGCGGCCATGGCTCACAGGCCCAGCCGTTCTGCAGCATGTGGGATCTTCCTGGATCGGGGCATGAACCTGAGTCCCCTGCATCGGCAGGCGGATTCCCAACCACTGTGCCACCAGGAAAGCCCATATTGGAAGATTTTTAAGCACAGTTTCAATTTCAGTGCTTGTGATTGGTCTGTTCATATTTTCTGTTTCTTCCTGGTTCAGTCTCAGAAAGTTGTGCTTTTCTAAGAATTTGTCCATTTCTTCCAGGTTGTCCATTTTATTGGTATAGAGTTGCTTGTAGTAATCTCTCATGACCTTTGTATTTCTGCCATGTCAGTTGTTACTTCTCCTTTTCCATTTCTAATTCTAGTGATTTGAGTCTTCTCCCTTTTTTTCTTGAAGAGTCTGGCTAATGGTTTATCAATTTTGTTTATCTTCTCAAAGAACCAGCTTTTAGTTTTATTGATCTTTGCTATTGTTTCCTTCATTTATTTTTCATTTATTTCTGATCTGATCTTTATGATTTCTTTCCTTCTGCTAACTTTGGGGTTTTTTTGGTTCTTTCCCTAATTGCTTTAGGTGTAAGGTTAGCTTGTTTATTTGAGATGTTTCTTGTTTCTTGAGGTAGGATTGTATTGCTATAAACTTCCCTCTTAGAACTGTTTTGCTGCATTGCATAGGTTTTGGGTCATCCTGTTTTCATTGTCATTTGGTTCAAGGTATTTTTTGATTTCCTCTTTGATTTCTTCGGTGATCTCTTGGTTATTAAGTAGTGTATTGTTTAGCCTCCATGTGTTTGTATTTTTTACAGATTTTTCCCTGTAATTGATATCTAGTCTCATAGCATTATGGTCAGAAAAGATACTTTAAGTTTTCTTAAATTTACCAAGGCTTGAGTTGTGACCCAAGATATGATCTGTCCTGGAGAATGTTCCATGAGCACCTGAGAAGAAAGTGTATTCTGTTGCTTTTGGATGGAATGTCCTCTAAATATCAATTAAGTCCATCTTGTTTAATGTGTCATTTACAGCTTGTGTTTCCTTATTTTCATTTTGGATGTTCTGTCCATTGGTGAAAGTGGGGTGTTAAAATCCCCTACTATGATTGTGTTACTGTTGATTTCCCCTTTTATGGCTATTAGTATTTGCCTTATGTATTGAGGTGCTCCTGTGTTGGGTGCATAAATATTTACAGTTGTTACATCTTCCTCTTGGATCGATCCCTTGATCATTATGTAGTGTCCTTCTTTGTCTCTTTACTAGTCTTTATTTTAAAGTCTATTTTGTCTGATATGAGAATTGCTACTCCAGCTTTCTTTTGATTTCCATTTGCATGAAATATCTTTTTCCGTCCCCTCTCTTTCAGTCTGTATGTGTCCCTAGGTCTGAAGTGGCTCTCTTGTAGACAGAATATATATGGGCCTTGTTTTTGTATCCATTCAGCCAATCTGTGTCTTTTGGTTGGAGCATTTTTTTTTTTTTTACATCTTTATTGGAGTATAATTGCTTTACAATGGTGTGTTAGTTTCTGCTTTATAACAAAGTGAATCAGTTATACATATTCATATGTTCCCATATCTCTTCCCTCTTGCATCTCCCTCCCTCCCACCCTCCCTATCCCACCCCTCTAGGTGGTCCCAAAGCACCGAGCTGATCTCCCTGTGCTCTGCGGCTGCTTCCTAGTAGCTAGCTCTTTTACGATTGGTAGTGTATACATGTCCATGCCACTCTCTCACTTTGTCACAGCTTACCCTTCCCCCTCCCCATATCCTCAAGTCCATTCTCTAGTAGGTCTGTGTCTTTATTCCTGTCTTACCCCTAGTTTCTTCATGACAGTTTTTTTCCTTAGATTCCAAATATATGTGTTAGCATACAGTATTTGTCTTTCTCTTTCTGACTTACTTCACTCTATATGACAGACTTTAGGTCCATCCATCTCACTACAAATAACTCAGTTTCGTTTCTTTCTATGGCTGAGTAATATTCCATTGTATATATGTGCCACATCTTCTTTATCCATTCATCCAATGGTGGACACTTAGGTTGTTTCCATTTCCTGGCTAGTGTAAATAGTGCTGCAGTGAACATTGTGGTACATGACTCTTCTTGAATTATGGTTTTCTCAGGGTATATGGCCAGTAGTGGGATTGCTGGGTCATATGGTAGTTCTATTTTTAGTTTTTTAAGGAACCTCCATACTGTTCTCCATAGTGGCTGTACCAATTCACATTCCTACCAGCAGTGCAAGAGTGTTCCCTTTTCTCCACATCCTCTCCAGCATTTATGTTTCTAGACTTTTTGATGATGGCCATTCTGACTGGTGTGAGATGATATCTCATTGTAGTTTTGACTTGCATTTCTCTAATGATTAATGATGTTGAGCATTCTTTCATGTGTTTCTTGGCAATCTGTATATCTTCTTTGGAGAAATGTCTATTTAGGTCTTCTGCCCATTTTTGGATTGGGTTGTTTGATTTTTTATTATTTAGCTGCATGAGCTGCTTGTAAATTTTGGAGATTAATCCTTTGTCAGTTGCTTCATTTGCAAATATTTTCTCCCATTCTGAGGGTTGTCTTTTGGTCCTGTTTATGGTTTCCTTTGCTGTGCAAAAGCTTTGAAGTTTCATTAGGTCACATTTTTTAATTTTTGTTTTTATTTCCATTTCTCTAGGAGGTGGGTCAAAAAGGATCTTGCTGTGTTTTATGTCACAGAGTGTTCTGCCTGTGTTTTCCTCTAAGAGTTTGATAGTGTCTGGCCTTACATTTAGGTCTTTAATCCATTTTGAGCTTATTTTTGTGTATGGTGTTAGGGAATGTTCTAATCTCATACTTTTACATGTACCTGTCCAGTTTTCCCAGCACCACTTAATGAGGAGGCTGTCCTTTCTCCACTGTACATTCCTGCCTCCTTTATCAAAGATAAGGTGACCATATGTGTGTGGGTTGATCTCTGGGCTTTCTATCCTGTTCCATTGATCTATATTTCTGTTTTTGTGCCAGTACCATACTGTCTTGATTACTGTAGCTTTGTAGTATAATCTGAAGTCAGGGAGCCTGATTCCTCCAGCTCCGTTTTTCTTTCTCAGGATTGCTTTGGGTATTCGGGGTCTTTTGTGTTTCCATACAAATTGTGAAATTTTGTTGTAATTCTGTGAAAAATGACAGTGGTAGTTTGATAGGGATTGCATTGAATCTGTAGATTGCTTTGGGTAGTAGAGTCATTTTCACAGTGTTGATTCTTCCAATCCAAGAACATGGTATATCTCTCCATCTATTTGTATCATCTTTAATTTCTTTCATCAGTGTCTTATAATTTTCTGCATACAGGTCTTTTGTCTCCTTAGGTAGGTTTATTCCTAGATATTTTATTCTTTTTGTTGCAGTGGTAAATGGGAGTGTTTTCTTGATTTCACTTTCAGATTTTTCATCATTAGTGTATAGGAATGCCAGAGATTTCTGTGCATTAATTTTGTATCCTGCTACTTTACCAAATTCATTGATTAGCTCTAGTAGTTTTCTGGTAACATCTTTAGGATTCTCTATGTATAGTATCATGTCATCTGCAAACAGTGACAGCTTTACTTCTTCTTTTCCGATTCGGATTCCTCTTATTTCCTTTTCTTCTCTGATTGCTGGGGCTGAAACTTCCAAAACTGTGTTGAATTAGAGTGGTGAGAGTGGACAACCTTGTCTTGTTCCTGATCTTAGTGGAAATGGTTTCAGTTGTTCACCATTGAGGACGATGTTGGCTGAGGGTTTGTCATATATGGCCTTTATTATGTTGAGGAAAGTTCCCTCTATGCCTACTTTCTGCAGGTTTTTATCCTAAATGGGTGTTGAATTTTGTCAAAAGCTCCCTCTGTATCTGTTGAGGTGATCATATAGTTTTTCTCCTTCAATTTGTTAATATGGTGTATCACGTTGATTGATTTGCATATATTGAAGAATCCTTGCATTCCTGGGATAAACCCCACTTGATCATGGTGTATGATCCTTATAATGTGCTGTTGGATTCCGTTTGCTAGTATTTTGTTGAGGATTTTTGCCTCTATGTTCATCAGTGATATTAGCCTGTAATTTCCTTTCTTTGTGACATCCTTGTCTGGTTTTGGTATCAGGGTGATGGTGCCTCGTAGAATGAGTTTGGGAGTGTTCCTCCCTCTGCTATATTTTGGAAGAGTTTGAGAAGGATAGGTGTTAACTCTTCTCTAAATGTTTGATAGAATTCTCCTGTGAAGCCATCTGGTCCTGGGCTCTTGTTTGTTGGAAGATTTTTAATCACAGCTTCAATTTCAGTTCTTGTGATTGGTCTGTTCATATTTTCTATTTCTTCCTGATTCAGTCTTCGCAGGTTGTGCATTTCTACGAATTTGTCCATTTCTTCCAGGTTGTCCATTTTATTGGTATAGAGTTGTTTGTAGTAATCTCTCATGATCTTTTGTATTTCTGCAGTGTCAGTTGTTACTTCTCCTTTTTCAATTCTAATTCTATTGATTTGAGTCTTCTCCCTTTTTTTCTTGATGAGTCTGGCTAATGGTTTATCAATTTTGTTTATCTTCTCAAAGAACCAGCTTTTAGTTTTATTGATCTTTGCTCTCGTTTCCTTCATTTCTTTTTCATTTATTTCTGATCTGATTTTTATCATTTCTTTCCTTCTGCTAACTTTTGGGTTTTTTTGTTCTTCTTTCTCTAATTGCTTTAGGTGCACGGTAGGTTGTTTGAGATGTTTCCTGTTTCTTAAGGTAGGATTGTATTGCTATAAACTTCCCTCTTAGAACTGCTTTTGCTGCATCCCATAGGTTTTGCGTTGTCATGTCTCCATTGTCATTTGTTCTAGGTATTTTTTGATTTCTTCAGTGATCTCCTGGTTATTAAGTAGTGTATTGTTTAGCCTCCATGTGTTTGTATTTTTAACAGATCTTTTCTTGTAATTGATATCTAGTCTCATAGCGTTGTGGTCAGAAAAGATACTTGATACAATTTCAATTGTCTTAAATTTACCGAGGCTTGATTTGTGACCCAAGATATGATCTGTCCTGCAGAATGTTCCCTGAGTACTTGAGAAAAATGTGTATTCTGTTGTTTTTGGATGGAATGTCATAAATATCAATTAAGTCCATCTTGTTTAATGTATCATTTAAAGCTTGTGTTTCCTTATTTATTTTCATTTTAGATGATGTGTCCATTGGTGAAAGTGGGGTGTTAAAGTCCCCTACTATGAATGTGTTACTGTCGATTTCCCCTTTCATGGCTGTTAGTGTTTGCCTTATGTATTGAGGTGCTCCTATGTTGGGTGCATAAATATTTGCAATTGTTATATCTTCTTCTTGAATCGATCTCTTGATCATTATGTAGTCTCCTTCTTTGTCTCTTCTAATAGTCTTTATTTTAAAGTTTATTTTGTCTGATATGAGAATTGCTACTCCAGCTTTCTTTTGGTTTCCATTTGCATGAAATATCTTTTTCCATCCCCTTACTTTCAGTCTGTATGTGTCTCTAGGTCTGAAGTGGGTCTCTTGTAGACAGCATATATACGGGCCTTGTTTTTGTATCCATTCAGCCAGTCTGTGTCTTTTGGTGGGAGCATTTAATCCATTTATATTTAAGGTAATTATCGATATGTATGTTCCTATTCCTATTTTCTTAATTATTTTGGGTTTGTTATTCTAGGTCTTTTCCTTTACTTGTGTTTCTTGCCTAGAGAAGTTCCTTTAGCATTTGTTGTAAAGCTGGTTTGGTGGTGCTGAACTCTCTCAGCTTTTGCTTGTCTGTAAAGGTTTTAAGTTCTCCATCAAATCTGAATGAGGTCCTTGCTGGGTAGAGTAATATTGGGTGTAGGTTTTTCTCCTTCATCACTTAAATGTGTCCTGCCAGTCCCTTCTGGCTTGCAGAATTTCTGCTGAAAGATCAGCTGTTAACCTTATGGGGATTCCCTTGTGTGTTATTTGTTGTTTTTCCCTTGCTGCTTTTAATATGTTTTCTTTGTATTTAATTTTTGACTGTTTGATTAATATGTGTCTTGGCGTGTTTCTCCTTGGATTTATCCTGTATGGGACTGTCTGTGCTTCCTGGACTTGATTGTCTATTTCCTTTACCATGTTAGGGAATTTTTCGACTATAATCTGTTCAAATATTTTCTCAGTCCCTTTCTTTTTCTCTTCTTTTTCTGGACCCCCTATAATTTGAATGTTGTTTCATTTAATGTTGTCCCAGAGGTCTCTGAGACTGTCCTCAGTTCTTTTCATTCTTTTTTCTTTATTCTGCTCTGCAGTAGTTTTTTCAACTATTTTATCTTCCAGGTCACTTATCCGTTCTTCTGCCTCAGTTATTCTGCTATTGATCCCATCTAGAGCATTTTTAATTTCATTTATTGTGTTGTTCATCATTGCTTGTTTCATCTTTAGTTCTTCTAGGTTTTTGTTAAATGTTTCTTGCATTTTCTCTATTTCCACAATTTTGGATCATCTTTACTATCATTACTCTGAATTCTTTTTCAGGTAGACTGCCTATTTCCTCTTCATTTGTTTGGTCTGATGGGTTTTTATCTTGCTCCTTCATCTGCTCTGTGTTTTTCTGTCTTCTCATTTTTCTTATCTTACTGTGTTTGGGGTCTGCTTTTTGCAGGCTGCAGGTTCGTAGTTCCCGTTGTTTTTGGTGTCTGTCCCCAGTGCCTAAAGTTGGTTCAGTGGGTTGTGTAGGCTTCCTGGTGGAGGGGACTAGTGCCTGTGTTCTGGTGGTTGAGGCTGGATCTTGTCTTTCTGGTGGGCAGGTCCACGCGTGGTCATGTGTTTTAGGGTGTCTGTGGACTTATTATGATTTTAGGCAGCCTCTCTGCTGATGGGTGGTGTTGTGTTCCTGTCTTGCTAGTTGTTTGGCATAGGGTGTCCAGCACTGTAGCTTGCTGGTCGTTGAGTGAAGCTGGGTGCTCGTGTTGAGACGGAGATCTCTGGGAGATTTTTGCCATTTGATATTACGTGGAGCTGTGAGGCCTCTTGTGGACCAGTGTCCTGAAGTTGGTTCTCCCACCTCAGAGGCACAGTGCTGACTCCTGGCTGCACCACCAAGAGCCTTTCATCCACACGGCTCAGAATAAAAGGGAGAAAAAGTAGAAAGAAAGAAAGAAAAAAAGAAAGAGGATAAAATAAAATAAAGTAAGATAAAATAAAGTTACTAAAATAAAAAATAAGTATTAAGAAAAAAATTTGTTTTTAAAGTGAAAAAAACAAGAAAAAACAAAAATAAGGACGGATAGAACTCTAGGACAAATGGTGAAAGCAAAGCTATACAGACAAAATCTTACACAGAAGCATACACATACACACTCACAAAAAGAGGCAAAGGGGAAAAAGTAATAAGTCTTGCTCTCAAAGTCCACCTCCTCAATTTGGGATGATTCGTTGTCTATTCAGGTATTCCACAGATGCAGGGTACATCAAGTTGATTGTGGAGGTTTAATCTGCTGTGCCTGATGCTGCTGGGAGAGATTTCCCTTTCTCTTCTTTGTTCGCACAGCTCCCAGGGGCTCAGCTTTGGATTTGGCTCCGCCTCTGCATGTAGGTCGCTGGAGGGCGTCAGTTCTTCGCTCAGACAGGATGAGGTTAAAGGAGCAGGTGACTCAGGGACTTTGGCTCACTCAGGCCGGGCGGAGGGAGGGGTGCGGATGTGGGGCAAGCCTGAGGCGGCAGCGGCTGGCGGGACGTTGCACCAGCCTGAGGCGTGCCGTGCGTTCTCCCAGGGGAGTTGTCCCTGGATCCCGGGACCCTGGCAGTGGCTGGCTGCACAGGCTCCCCGGAAGGGGGTGTGGAGAGTGACCTGTGCTCGCACACAGGCTTCTTGGTGGCGGCAGCAGCATCCTTAGCGTCTCATGCCCGTCTCTGTGTCCACGCTGTTAGCCGCGGCTCACGCTCGTCTCTGGAGCTCCTTTAAGCGGTGCTCTTGATCCCCTCTCCTCGAGCACCAGGAAACAAAGAGGGAAGAAAAAGTCTCTTGCCTCTTCGGCAGGTTCAGACTTTTCCCCGGACTCCCTCCCAGCTAGCCATGGTGCACTAACCCCCTGCAGGCTGTGTTCACGCCGCCAACCCCAGTCCTCTCCCTGTGCGCCAGTGGAATCCGGAGCCTCAGCTCCCAGCTCCTCCCACGCCAGCGGGTGAGCAGACAAGCCTCTCGGGCTGGTAAGTGCTGGTCGGCACTGATTCTCTGTGCGGGAATCTCCCCACTTTGCCCTCTGCACCCCTGTTGCTGTGCTCTATTCCGCGGTTCCAAAGCTTCCCCCCTCCGCCACCCACAGTCTCCGCCCACAAAGGGGTTTCCTAGTGTGTGGATACCTTTCCTCCTTCACAGCTCCCTCCCACTGGTGCAGGTCCCGTCCCTATTCTTTTGTCTCTGTTTATTCTTTTTTCTTTTGCCCTACCCAGGTACGTGGGGAGTTTCTTGCCTTTTGGGAGCTCTGAGGTCTTCTGCCAGCGTTCAGTAGGTGTTCTGTAGGAGTTGTTCCACGTGTAGATGTATTTCTGGTGTATCTGTGGGGAGGAAGGTGATCTCCACATCTTACTCTTCTGCCATCTTCCTTGTTTCCTCCTGGTTGGAGCATTTAATCCAGTTATATTTAAGGTAATTATTGATATGTATGTTCCTGTTACCATTTTCTTAATTGTTTTGGGTTTGTTATTGTAGGTCTTCTCCTTCTCTTGTGTTTCCTGCCTAGAGAAGTTCCTTCAGCATTTGTTGTAAAGCTGGTTTGGTGGTGCTGAATTCTCTTAGCTTTTGCTTGTCTGTAAAAGGTTTTAATTTGTCTGTCGAATCTGAATGAGATCCTTGCTGGGTAGAGTAATCTTGGTTGTAGGTTTTTCCCTTTCATCACTTTAAATATGTCCTGTCACTCCCTTCTGGCTTGCAGAGTTTCTGCTGAAAGATCAGCTGTTAATCTTATGGAGATTCCCTTGTATGTTATTCGTTGTTTTTCCCTTGCTGCGTTTAATATTTTTTCTTTGTATTTAATTTTTGATAGTTTGATTAATATGTGTCTTGTCGTGTTTTTCCTTGGGTTTATCCTGTATGGGACTCTTTGCGCTTCCTGGACTTGTTTGACTATTTCCTTTCCCATATTAGGGAAGTTTTCAACTATAATGTCTTCAAATACTTTCTCAGTCCCTTTCTTTTTCTCTTCTTCTTCTGGGACCCCTATAATTCAAATGTTGGTGAATTTAATGTTGTCCCAGAGGTCTCTGAGACTGTCCTCAATTCTTAAAACATTTTTTTTTTTTTGCGGTACACGGGCCTCTTACTGTTGTGGCCTCTCCTGTTGCGGAGCACAGGTTTCGGATGCACAGGCTCAGAGGCCATGGCTCATGGGCCCAGCCGCTCTGTGGCATGTGGGATCTTCCCGGACCGGGGCACAAACCTGTGTCCCCTGCATCAGCAGACGGACTCTCAACCACTGCGCCACCAGGGAAGCCCTGTCCTCAATTCTGTTCATTCTTTTTTTTTTATTCTGCTCTGTGGTAGTTATTTCCACTGTTTTATCTTCCAGGTCACTTATCCGTTCTTCTGCCTCAGTTATTCTGCTATTGATTCCTTCTAGAGAATTTTTAATTTCATTTATTGTGTTGTTCATCATTGTTTGCTCTTTAGTTCTTCTAGGTCCTTGTTAAATGTTTCTTGTATTTTCTCCCTTCTATTTCCAAGATTTTGGTTCATCTTTACTATCATTACTCTGAATTCTTTTTCAGGTAGACTGCCTGTTTCCTCTTCATTTGTTTTTTCTGGTTGGTTTTTCCCTTGCTCCTCTATCTGCTGTGTATTTCTCTGTCTTCTCATTTTGCTTAACTTACTGTGCTTGGGGCCTCCTTTTCGAAGGCTGCAGGGTTGTAGTTCCCGTCGTTTTTGGTGTCTGTCCCCAGTGGCTAAGGTTGGTTTAGTGGGTTGTGTAGGCTTCCTGGTAGAGGGGACTGGTGCCTGTGTTCTGGTGGTTGAGGCTGCATGTTGTCTTTCTGCTGGGCAGGACCGTGTCCAGTGGTGTGTTTTGGGATGTCTGTGACCTTATTATGATTTTAGGCAGCCTCTCTGCTAATGGGTGGGGTTGTGTTCCTGTCTTGCTAGTTTTTTGGCATAGGTTGTCCAGCACTGTAGCTTGCTGGTTGTTGAGTGGAGCTGTGTCTTAGGGTTGAGATGGAGATCTCTGGTAGAGCTTTTGCCTTTTGATATTACGTGGAGTTGGGAGGTCTCTTGTGGACCAGTGTCCTGAACTTGGCTCTTCCACCTCAGAGGCACAGGCCTGATACCCAGCCGGAGCACCAAGGCCCTGTCAGCCACACGGCTCAGAAGAAAAGGTAGAAAAAAGAAAGAAAGAAATAATAAAATAAAGTTATTTTTAAAAATTATTAAAAATAAAAAAAACATTAAAAGTTTTAAAAAAAAGAAAGAAGAGAGCAACCAAACCAATAAATAAGGCCACCACTGATAACAGGTGCTAAAATATAGTAAAAAACAACAACAAAAAAAAAATGGACAGACAGAACCCTAGGAAAAATGGTAATAGCAAAGCTATACAGACAAAATCATACAAAGAAGCATACACATAAATACTCACAAAAAGAGAAAAAGGAAAAAATAGTATATATCTATAGATTTAAAAAAAGGAAGAGAGCAACCAAATCAATAAATCTACCAATGATAATAAACTCTAAATACTAAACTAAAATAAACATAAAACCAGAAACAAATTAGATGAAGAAAGCAAACTCGAAGTCTCCAGTTGCTTCCAAAGTCCACCTCCTCAATTTGGGATGATTCGTTGTCTATTCAGGTATGCCACAGATGCAGGGTACATCAAGTTGATTGTGGAGATTTAATCCGCTGCTCCTGAGGCTGCTGGGAGAGATTTCCCTTTCTCTGCTTTGTTTGCACAGCTCCTGGGGTTCAGCTTTGGATTTGGCCCCGCCTCTGCGTGTAGGTCGCCTGAGGGTGCCTATTCCCCACGCAGACAGGACGGGGTTAAAGGAGCTGCTGATTAGGGGGCCCTGGCTCACTCAGGCCACGGGGAGGGAGGGGTATGGAATGTGGGGCGAGCCTGTGGCTGCAGAGGCCAGCATGACGTTGCAACAGCCTGAGGCGCACCGTGTGTTCTCCCGGGCAAGTTGTCCTTGGATCCCGGGACCCTGGCAGTGGCGGGCTGCACAGACTCCTGGGAGGGGAGGTGTGGAGAGTGACCTGTGCTTGCACACAGGCTTTTTGGTAGCTGCAGCAGCAGCCTTAGTGTTTCATGTCCGTCTCTGATGTCCACGCTGATAGCTGCGGCTCGCGCCCATCTCTGGAGCTCGTTTAGGCGGTGCTCTGAATCCCCTCTCCTCACACACCCCGAAACATGGTGTCTTGCCTCTTTGGCAGTTCCAGGCTTTTTCCCGGACTCCCTCCTGGCCAGCAGTAGAGCACTAGCCCCCTTCAGGCTGTGTTCACAGAGCCAACCCCAGTCCTCTCCCTGGGATCCGACCTCCAAAGTCCGAGCCTCAGCTCCCAGCCCTCAGCCGCCCTGGCGGGTGAGCAGACAAGCCTCTCGGGCTGGTGAGTGCTGGTTGGCACCAGTCCTCTGCGGGAATCTGAACAATGTGCCCTCTGCACCTCTGTTGCTGGCTCTCCTCCGCGGCTCCGAAGCTTCCCCTGCCAACACACCCCGTCGCCACCAGTGAAGGGGCTTCCTAGTGTGTGGAAACTTTTCCTCCTTCACAGCTCCGTCCCAGAAGTGCAGGTCCTGCCCCTATTCTTTTGTCTCTGCTTTTTCTTTTGCCCTACCCAGGTACCCAGGGAGTTCCTTGCCTTTTGGGAGGTCTGAGGTCTTCTGCCAGCATTCAGTAGGTGTTCTGTAGTTGTTGTTCCACATGTAGATGTATTTCTGATATATTTGTGGGGAGGAAGGCGATATCCATGTCCTACTCCTCCACCATCTTGAAGGTCTCCCCCGATCACACTTTTAATGTTTATAGATTACACCAGAACAGATCTGGGCAGCATGTTGTGGGCCACAGGGAAGTAAGATGATCTCGTGTAGGTTCTGCACCCAGCAGAGTGACCAGAAACTTCTATAATTACCAGTGACATTCCAATAACAATGACCTTAAACTGTCACCTGAAAGGTGATTGCTTTGGGTTGTGACCTTTCTGGACAGTAAGTTTTATATAATGGGTTACAAAATGCTGCCCTGGGGCACAAGCCTGAATCAGGAAGCTCAGAGGACCACATGACTCATGTTTGGCCCACAGAGTGTTCGTTTGTTTGTTTTTTTTAAATCAGCCACGTGAAAGTAGAAATTTCCTGCTGCTCTTAAAATTTTGGAATGTCTGTCCTACTTCTGTGTGGACAAAACTGAGCAAAACTGAGCTGCCATCTCAGTTGGATGCCACTTTCTAATGTGCCAGGGCCACCCCCCATCCCCCACATCGGTCACTTCAGCCTGTCCGCTTCACTTATTACCCAAGCTGCCTGGTCCAGATAGTGAAAGTAAACAGATTAGCGGCTCCTAGATGATGGATTCTGAAAGATGCTTGTTGAAAAAGGTGTTCAGAGGTGAAAAGTATTTGAGAAACTGAACAGCTTTATATACACTTTTATATACACTTTATATACACTTCATATACACTTCCTTGCAGATTTTCCAGTGCCTGAATAGGTTAAAAGATCCGAGAAGTTCTGCAATAGAGAAATCTATTCAACTTTGGTCTGCAGCATTTCCCATTCCTATTTGACTAGGAACTCCCACTTCTTTGATTAACATATATTTGTCATCCTTCTGTGGAACACACTTTGGGAAATGCTGAAATGGATTCTTACAATCTGGTCCTATCTGAAGGCAGAAGAATCAAGTAGAGAATTAGAATTCTGTACATTACTAAGTAATTTGCATATTCATAAAAGAACACTTGAGTGCATGTGAAAATAAATGTAAAGTTGTCTTATCAAGGAGCAGTATTATTTTTGTGATGTTATTTGTTACATCAGGGAAATCTACAGAAATGACCACAGGCCACCAAATGCACAACCAGCGTTATCTAACAAGTGCAACAGTCTTTATAAAAGTTAAATGTTTTGCTCATTGTGAA
This sequence comes from Leucopleurus acutus, assembly GCF_964270905.1. Lineage (NCBI taxonomy): Eukaryota > Metazoa > Chordata > Mammalia > Artiodactyla > Delphinidae > Leucopleurus > Leucopleurus acutus. The sequence continues at coordinate 61,756,127 of NC_139149.1, read as the reverse complement.
ACAGATAGATTTCAGCTTTGAGAGACCTGGATTCCAATTACTTTTGTTGTGCTCCAGTGTCTTTGTTATTGCCTGGATGAAGGCATCACTCTCTTCATATTTCAGGTTAGTGATCTGATTGGACTGTAAACATTTTGTTAGACAAAACTTATACCCATGATACTTGTAGTCATTTAAAACAAGGAATATGTGCAAATGAACCCAGATATCCTTCTGTATTAGCTATTTTATTAGAGTAATAATGTGCGGATCGTGATTTGCATGTTCAGCTAAATGATCGCGAACAGTTTGACACGTAAATTCATGGCTCTTCTACATGCTTCCACTGAGTTTGGCAAAAGCGAATTGGTCTATTTGAGTTATCCTTCTTTGATTTCTCCAAGAAAATCAATATAATAAAGTAATTCTGTCCTGCCATCCTCTTCTTTGCTAAGCTCTTCTCAGAACAGTCAGAAGGTGTTTTTTTCCTTCAATTATTTCAGGCTTGTTTGCATTAAATCCTTTCCAACAGGCTCCAGTAAATGTGTTCCCTTAATAAGGATGTCTCCCTTTGAAATAAGCTAAATAAAATTTTACATTTAAGGTGAGTAAGAACCAGTTATGGAGGAAATTGCTCAATATCTGTTTTATTCTAATTTCTTTTTCCATGCAAAGCATGCTGCGGCTCTATATTGAGGACCAAGTGTGATGATTTGGGATGCATAATTCATGCTTCTGGCCTTCTACGCACACTTATTTTTTCCATCAGAATTCCACGTATTTAGATAAGATCAAAGATTATTCTTTATGGCTATCAATTAAACTTATTTTTAAGGACTATGACGTAAAATATGTGGGTATTTTATTCTTCAGAAGAATGCTTGATTGTGGTAGTGTCATAACACAAGATTTCTCCTGTCAGTACTTTAGATTTTGTTTGTTCTGTGTTTGTTTGGTTTTGTTGCATGGCAGGATTCCATTTATTTAAGTGGCTGGCATCCTGGTTTGTAAAGGTGTCTGGCATGAAAGCTCACATATTTATTAGTAATTCAGGGAAAATCATGCCACTCAGTTCCCAAAGATTTCATCATTCTGTGGAATTTCTTGTATTGTTCACCTTGCCAAAAATGGCATTTTAATTATAAGAAAAGCACATCAAGTCTTCTACTATGTAAAGCCCATTTCCTGGTCTCCTTTTCAACTCCATTCTCTTACTCCTGTTACAGCTGTTTTCATACCTCATTAAGGTCTTCTCCATCTGGATGGCCACAGGCATTTCCAACTCAGTATGTTTATAACTAAATCCATCATCTTCCTCCCCAAGTCAGTTTCCACAGTGTAATGAGTGGCACAAGCCAGAAACCTGAGTGTCATCTTCGATTCTTCACTCTTCTCTGCTCGACACATCCAGACAACAGCCAAGTTCTGTCAATTCTGCTTTCTCAATATCCCTTGGGTCTGTCCTCTTCTGCTTATTTACTTCTCATTGCCACTTCCTGGTCTAAGATGCCATCCTTCTTTTCCTGGATTACCTTGTTACCTCCCGCTCACAGACGTGTGCATTTCTCCTGCCCCTGAACACAGACTCAGAAATCTAAGCGTGGTTGTCAAAGTGGTCAGAGGGGACTGCAGAGAGCTCCTTGTCTGGCATGTTCCCTCGTCCAGCCTTCTCCATTAATCACATTTATTGAGTGTCCACTATGGGAAGGGGCTATTAGGGGCTATGAAGAATCTAAAAAGAAGTTGTGATCTCTGCCTGCAGGTAATCTAGATAATCTAGTGGATTTTTGTGGAGGGTGCTTGGGGATGGGGATGCAATGAAAATCACTGATCATGTCTTAGCCACTGTGGCAATATTTCTGCATTAACACTCTTTTTGGTGGTAAAAAAAAAATCAGAGGGAGCCCATGGCCTTTAAAATGTTCTTAATTTGCCACCTACTGCACAGTAATCCTCTCAAGCATAAATTTTAATCTTTGAGATTAGGATTTCAGCAGTGAGCATTGCATCTGATTTCAGGGCACACCCAAAGTTCAGCACTAGACTAAAATTGCTCCATCTCTGTTCTGGTGATTTGGTGGTTATAACTTCCTGCCTCATTCTGTTTCGTCCTCAAGGTCACTCAGGGCTCTGCAGTATAGCCATATCGGGGGAGGAGGATTTGGGGCTCACTTTGTACAATTCACTCCTCCCTGAGATACTTTTTCAATAACAATGGGCTTTCCTAAGGATCCTGGACATACAGTGCACACCATCAGATTTTATATACTGTTTCTTCCAGATGGTTTCTGAGTTGTCAGAGAAAGTTTTATATCTACAGGGTTGACAGCTTCCCCATCTCTTCCCCTGCATCTTGACAACCCATGGCCCCCCTTCCTGTCCATTCTGTGCTCCGGATTCCAGGAGTGGAGCCACACCGTTGCCATTTAACAGGAGCAGATAACTCAGATCAAATCTCCGTGGCAAATCGGCTTCTTAGCATCTGGTGCCGTTCCTTTAATGAAGCCTTTTTCTCACCATGATATGAGTCCATTAGACACTGAGAAGCTGGAGTATGTAAAAGATTTTGTTTTATCTGGCCCTTCTCAAAGGTACTGTCTGTCATCATGGATGTCTGCAGTAAATATAGCAACAGCATCACTGGATGTGTGAAGCGATTAGATTTATGAGGCACATAAACTGCAAAGCTTCTAATAACCATAATTCCTAACTTCGATCATAATACCCGTATTAGTGTCGTGTTTTCTGGAGGACTTTATGTTTCTAAAAATATCTTAATTGTGGTTACCATGTGTACCCTGTAATTCCTTTAATTTGAAAGTGAAAGGGCTCTGCCAGAGATGAAGCCAGAGGAGACAGCCGCCCCCCACCCCGGTTCCGTATTGTTTATGTGGGCAGTGGGGAAAGATGGATGGCCCGTCTCGCATGGTTTGCAATTGAATTAGATAAATCTCAAAAGAGAGTCCACACTAATAAGGAACAACTGATGGCAAAAACAAGTGTGAGGGATGGGGAATAAAGGGTAGGGTCTTAGTCTTCATCCCCATTCTCCTGCCCCCCCCATCTCCAGGGGGATTCTGTCTGAATGCTTTTAACGTGCTCTCCTTCTAATTATTTGGCATGATTTGAAAAACCTTTGAAAGGATGCTAATTATCAGTCTGTTTTCCTTTTGAGCGAGGCCTGAGATGTAAGTTCAGGTGCTTGGCACAAGATTCTTGGCCTGTGAAGTCTCTCTTTGACTTTTAAGGGTAAAGGAAGACAGATGCTCTTGGGTTTGCTTAGAATACACACACACTGTTTTTTAGCAATTTCTGAACTTAAGCAGAAAAGACGTCTTGTCATTATTCCATGCAAAACTTGGTCATTTGCTCTTGCTGTTCACAGCGCAGTTCTTTCAAGTCCACTATAAGGACTGTCTGACTGCAATGGCTATTTTTGCGTCTTTGTAAAATTTGGCAGATTTGAAGGACACCCCAGATTTAGTCACTGAAAGATGATTCCATACCTACATCACTGAGTTTGACCCTGACAGGTGACATGGTGGACTCTGGCCAGAGGCAGGGGGACTTGCCTAATGGATATTTTTAAAAAACTTTTTTCCGGGCTTCCCTGGTGGCACAGTGGTTGAGAGTCTGCCTGCCGACGCAGGGGACGCGGGTTCGTATCCCGGTCCGGGAGGATCCCACATGCCGCGGAGCGGCTGCGCCCGTGAGCCATGGCCGCTGAGCCTGCGCGTCCAGAGCCTGTGCTCCACAACGGGAGAGGCCACAACAGTGAGAGGCCCGCGTACCGCAAAACAAAACAAAACAAACAAACAAAAAAAACCAAAATTTTTTCTGAGTAGAGATAGAATATAAGCCTATCTTGTAACGTTCAAATACTAAAGATGTGTAAAGTAAATACATAATTTAGCCCTCTAAATATAGCCGCTGTTAACAGCTTGATGTATATCATTTCAGGCTCTTTCCTAGTAATATCTAAAATCATTATTATTTTACATACATGAAATAGAACTATACCTGCTGCTTTACGGCTATGTTTTAATTTAATAATATGTCATGGACACTTTTCTGGGGAAGTGAATACACATTTGTCTCGATCGTTTTAACTCTTCTCTGGCATTCCATAGCATGGTTGGATCATAATTTATTTACTGTTCCCCTTCTGGTGAGTATTGAAATGGCCTTCAATTTTTTGTTCCTATAAATAATGTTTCCAAGAACATCTTGGTCCACGTATCTTTAGATGCTAATGAGAGTATTTCTGCAGGATAAATTCCTAAAAGTGGAATTTAAATGTTTATAGTTGTTATCAAATTGATAGATTTATATGTTAGAAGGTTGTTTTAAAATTGTGGATTTCTTTCCAGTTTTACCAGTAATATATGAAAGTGCTGTTTCTCCGCACTCCAACATGGGAATTAGTCCTTTCATTTAAGTTTAAGCTATTCCTTTGCTCTTTGCTAGGTGCTCAGATAAAACTATCTCACTGTTTTGTTACTACTTGGATTACTAATGATATGAGTATTCTTTTTATATTGGTATACATGCTTTTTCTTTTCATTGTTCTTTATTCATATCCTTTTCCTATTTTCCATCAGAGTTTTCATCTTTTCCTTATTAATTTATAACTCCTTTTTATATATTATGTTTATGATAGAAGCTGGAAATAATTTTCTAAGTGTTTTATTTATTTCTCAACCCTATTTGTGGTGTGCTCTATCATACAGACATTTTGTATTTTTTTGGTAAAATCTATCAATCTTGTCCTTTATGATTTTTACCTTTGTGTCCTGATAAGAAAGATGTCTCCCATCTTAAGATGATAAGCATATTCTCCTATATTTACTTCTAGTAATTATCTGGTTTTTAAAAAATGTTGAAAATTTTAATAAATCATTATTTTATTAGAATAAAAGAATCGAACTTATTGTTTCTCTCTAAATAGTTGGTAATGGCTTCTACACTATTTAATGAGTCAGCCCTCCTTACTAAATTTAAATGCTATACTTAACAGTCACTGAACACCCATATATTCATACATCTGTTTCTGCATTCTCTGTTCCATTCTATCCCTACCAATATCATGTTGTTTTAGTTACAGTTCCTTTAAAATGTATTTGAATCTGGTAGGACAAATGCCCTTCTCATTATGTCTCATTTTCAAAAATTTAGCAGGCATCCTAAGCATTTACTCTTTCAGATTAATTTTATTATCAATTTGTAAGCGTTGACTAAAATTGGAATTTTTGGAATTTTATTAACATACAGTTTGTTTTAGGAATTGCCATTTTCTTCTAAGGGCATTTCTCTGTCTTCTCTTACTGAGTTGTGATACTAACTGCTCTCCCCAGATGTATGTGTGAAGATGGTAGAAAAGACAATGTGGGCTAAAATTGTGGGTTTTGAGAAAGATAATATTATGATTGGCTAGAAAATGACAAGGTAAGTCAAAGCACTAGCAATACAGGAAAACGGAAAAGGGTATAGATAGAAGGAAGGAAGTGCAGAGTGAGTGTACGGTGACGTGAGTATAGAGGGCGGAAAGTGAGAAAGAAAAAACCAAGGAGAGGATGGATTGAAGGCAGGATAAGAAACATCGACCCTTGGCTGCCTGGGCAGGGAAGGGCTGGAGGGGCCGGAGTGGATTCCACAGTCTCCTCCCTGTTGGGTTGGGCTGCACGGAACTTGCTGAGGGATGGCCAGGTGGCTCTGAGGATGGAAGACCAGGGTGAGGGTGGGCCTGGGAGGTGAAGGTGAAGGAGGCGGAGGTGAATGTGGCGTCCTTTTGCCTGTGGTCTGAGGGCTCGGCCAGGAGGAATGTTGAGTTCAGTCAGCATAGAGAGAAATGAGACTAAAGGGGCAGGGTGAGGCAGGGTAATGTGGGCAAGGAGGCAAGCAGGAGGGCCCAGATCAGAACACAGAGTAGGAATTGGATAAAGCTCTGCCCAGGGATGCAGGCCTGGTGAAGACAGACCCAGCCAGAACACTGCAGTCAGGGGCTTAGTTAGGAGCATTTCTGACCATGGGGACCTTGTGAAGCACCTCCCTGCCCACCTCCCAGGCCTCCTACTTCCAAGATTTTCTGGGGCCTGCTACGGGGTTACACGTGTGAAGCATAACTTGCTCAGTCTAGCTGGACTCAATCTGTGCAGTGATGGACACCTGAGCAAAGCTGGGCCACGCACGCACTTCCCAAGGAGAGTTGGCATTGAGACACAGGGAACAGGTGGATCTTTCCTGAAGCAACTGCATTTTCAGTAGATAAATCTCTGGAGGTCTGGGTGGCTGTGCTCCAGCATGAAACTGAGAGAGAAAAACAATCTACTCTGAGAAAGAATAAAACATGTACGCAGAAAGAGCAGAGACTGGTTTTTCCAGCTTATTTTTGAGACCAGTTGCGTTCTATACTTCGAGCAAGATGGGATATTCCAGAATCGCCCCTTTTGTAAAAAAGCTGGCCCAAGCTGGGTTTGTGTTAAACAGAGTCTTAAACAATACAGGGACTAAAGAAGCTAAGCTGGTGAAGTTATGAATTTCCTTGTTAATAAAAAGCCAGGGTCTAAATTAAAGGACCGAAACATCATTAAGGGAATTCCGGAAAGCAGGGATTTAGCAGGTTAGGTTTAGAAATAGAAGTTAGGGTTCTGCAGTCAACTAGACCAAACTTGGCAGGAGAGGGTGGGGTGGAAAGAGCACCGGGCAGGGAAGGAGAAAGCAGCCCAAGGCCATGGAACGTTATCCTTGGGTGAGGATTGCTGGACCTCCCTTGATAAAGCAGGGCAGTTGCACCTGCTTTACGGTCCCTGCCAGGAATTTTTTGAGATGTATGGCAGGGACCAGGTGCACCCAATAGGCTGTAAAATACTATTTCCATGCAAGTTGCTGTAGCTGCCTTGCAGGACCTGTGTTATGATGTGGCGCTCTCTGGGGTAAAGTGCTTGTAAGCTCAGTAGCTGACTGATGTGTGATCACGGAGGGGTTGGAGGGGGAGGGTAAGAGGTGGAGGGTGAACCTGGGGACCCTCGCAGGGCCTCTGGGTAGCATAGCTCCAGGATATGCCATCCTTACTCTCGTCAGTGGGAATGGTGCCCGGTGGGACACCACGTAGAATGCCATGTGAACGAGGCCCCCCAGAGTTGGGTGATGTGGAAGTCCTGGTCCCAGGGTCATGTCTAAAGAGAATGCCCTCTCTTGCTGGGAGTGCTGGCCAGGAAAGGGACCAGTGGTTAAATATAAAAACAACTCCCAACGGGAGGAATTCTCCTGGCAGCTTCATCACAGCTGTATTGTCCAAACCTTTGGGAAAAGGCTGAAAACATTAGGAAAAGCATGGGTCTGGCTGGTACTTGAAGGCATGCACCCCATAAACTGTGTCAGCGCCCCATAAACATGCCACTTTTAATGACGAGTGCATGTCCCTGTTCACCACCGTCATTTATTCGACTGCAAAATCTCCTGGAACTTTGTTTCCTGAATTCCTTTTATCTTAACCACTTAACCAGCTTTGGGGAGATATTGAGGACCTGAGTCATATCTCCCCCTGATCTCACCTGAGCAGTAACCTAACTAGTGACAAAGCCTGTGGAATGATGCTAACAGCCTCACGGAGGCTTCCTGACCAGGCTGGCATCTGCAGAAAGCTGGACCCATCAACTGTCCCATAATGCTTTATGAATGTTCACCCTGGAATAGGGATATTTTAAAACATCTGCTTTGGTGATAATTAACGTGTGCAGGTGCCTGGAAGGTAGAGGGTACATTAAAAATGTACGCACCACGTGGAAAGAGGGACGCCCAGCCAAAGATGCACATAAAAATGTGGTGTGATGCTGGCAGAATGGTGTCAGGAGGGCTGGAGGTTGCAAAAACAACCCCAAACAAAGAAAAGCCCAGTGAAATCAAGTATAGCCCACACCCTAAGGAAGAAGAACTCAGAAAGAACAATGGAAAGAAATCTTTTTGGCAGTGGGAGCAAAAAGAATAAAAGAATGAGCCCCCTGCTGAGTAGGAAGCCCTATCCCAGAGCAAACAGAGGCATGTTCTGTGAGCTTCCGAGTTTCCGTCAAGGGGAGTGGGCTTCAGACAGTGAGGCCCAGGAAGAACGCGGCCAGCGCGCGGGTCTCATAAACTGCAGGGATTGAGGTGTCCAGGCCCAGGTGACGACACCACAGCCCTGAGGGGGAAATTAATTTGCGAGTGTGAGGTGGGGGTAATAGAACTGGTCACCCATGTTTGAAAATCATGGAAGATGGCAGAACTGTCAAAGATTGGAGGACAGTTCTATCTTGATTTCATAAAAGAGAATTCTGACAAATACGGAAGACCAAGATTGCTGATCCCCTGCCTGATTTTGGAACAGATTCTAACATGGTGTGTGGGCCCTGAGAAGTAGAAAAAGACTTGGCTTGTTAGGGAACTACATGGATTCATAAGAATAATTCATTTCAGTGCCACCAAGGTACCTCTTCTCGCTCCTTCCTCCTTCCTTCTCTCTCTCCATCCCTCCTTCTTTTAAGTTCGAAGTTGAACAGAAGAGGAAATTCTGAAGATAAAGTAAACTTACTTTCCTAAAAGTCATTTAATATCATTAATATTTTTGTGACTAAGATGGAAAAATATGGGAAATATGTATAACAATTATTAATTAAAACATTTTCACATAACCAATATATTAGATTAATATATGATTATTGACATAGGCTATATGTTTCTGTCTCCTCCACATTCACGTGTTGAAGTCTAACCTCCAGTGTGATGGTATTTGGAGGTGGGGGGGTTGGGGAGGTGTTTAGGTCGTGAGGGTAAAGCCCTCATCAACGGGATTGGTGCCCTTACAAAAGAGATCCGAGAGAGCGGCCTTGCATCTTGTGCCATGTGAGGTCACAGCTGTTTGTGAACTAGCATTCGGGTCCTCACCAGACACCGAATCTACCAGTGCCTTGATCCTGGACTTCCCAGCCTCCAGAACTGTGAGAAATAAGTGTTCGTTGTTTAAGCCACCAGTATGGTATTTTGTTATAGCAGCCTGAACAGACTAAGACAGTAATATTAACATATAATAAGTAATATATAATATTACATTAGAATATATTATTGGTAATAACATGATTAAATTAACATATAATTTAATATTACATTTTTATGTAAAAAATTGAAAATATCTGAATAAGATGGAAAAATATATGGTTAAGTGGCTAAAGAGCTGCTTAATGGATTAGTGTAGCCAGAAGAAGTAGAATGCAGAGGGTAGGATTTTACAGAATCAACTGGGGAGCTACTTAGAAGTGCAGATCCCACCCACCCAGGCCTGTTGAGTCAGCAGGGGCAAGGCCTGGGAATCACCATTTTAAACAGATCTCCAGATGATTCTCAAGCACGTTCACAGGTCTGTATCTTTAGACCTGACTTCCTCCCTGAGGTTTGGACTTGTGTATCCAAAAACCCTCTCAGCATCTCCACCTGGATGCTTGCCCCAAATAGAATTCTTTATCATCCCCAAACCTCCTCTTCTTTCAGTAAATGGTACCACCATCCATCTGGATGCTTGGCCAAAATCTAGGCGGGATGCCTCTTGCCCCCAAGTTCTTTATTGGCTTTACCTCTGAAGGAAATCATAATTCTGCCACTTCCCACCAGTGCCACCCCCACCAACCCTAGTCTAAATCACCATCTCTCCTCTGGGCTACTGCTGTTACCACCCCAGTCTCCCTGCCTCCACTCTTGCCTCCTATTCCTTCTCCTTAGAGCAGCTGGTCTGCTGATCTTTGTTACCTTTCAGTAGCATCTGACTGCATGGACAGCTGATCCCAAATTCTTTATCTTGACCTCCAAGACCTCAATCTGGTTCTTGACTACTTCAGTTCATGGCTCACTCTCTGACTCCCCATGTGCCAGCTGCTCTGGCTTCTCTTTTATCCTTTGAGCACACCAAGCTTCTTACTGCCTCAGGGCCTTTGCACTTGACATGACAGCCTCCATTTCATCATTCAGGCTTCACTTTAAGGATCAGCACCTCAGAGAAGCCTTCCTGACAACCCCAATTCACTCTCTACTTCATTACTGTTTCCTTTTACTACCTAAAATTCTTTATTATCTATTTATTTGCATGGTTGTTATCTGACTCCTTGATAGAATATAGACCCCATGAACAGGAAATTTATGCCAAGAACATTGCTTAGCCCATGTAGGTATTCAATAAATATTTATTGATGAATGAACCACTGGTATAACAGATGAGGCTAGACTTTGCAATCAGCCCTGGGTATAAATCTCTACTCCATGTCCAGCTTCCAGCCCAATTCCCCTGAGCCTTGTATAACATCCTGGCTCCTATGAGGCTCCTGCTGTCCTTCACTCAGTCATCGAATCCCCCCTCTTCACACGCCATGCGGCACATTTGCTGAAGATTTTACCTGCTTCACGACTTCCTTTCCTCCAGGACTAGCATGACCCTGGGGATCTTCGTCATCCACGTGGTTGAAACAGGCAGCATCGTGGCGCCATAGTTCTCCACAGTGGCTGCATGTTAGAATCATCGAGGAAGCTTTAAAACAATCCCAGTGTTGAGGTACCTAGAATGAGGTACCTAAAGGAATCAAATTCATAGAAACAGAAAGTAGAATGGTGGTTGCCAGGGGCTGGGGGGGAAGGGGGAAATGGGGCGTTAGTGTTGCATGAGTACAGAGTTTCAGCTGGGGAAAATGAAGATGTTCTGGAGATGGCTGGTGGTGATGGCTGTACCACAGTGTGAATGCACTGAACACCACTGAGCTGTACATTTAAAATGGCTAAAGTGAAAAGTTCTATGTTATGTATATTTTACAATTAAAAAAACCAAAAACAAACAAAAAAATACCAGTGTCCAGGCCTGTCTGCATTTCTGGGGATAGGGTTTGGGTGTCAGTACTTTTTAAAAAACTCCCCAGGTGATGCAGCCAGGCTTCACAGCCCCTGCCTTCCCTACCCATTCCCTGTCTTCCTGACTCCGACCATGGACATCCATCCTTCATTTCATCCGCTCCCTGGTAGGACCACACTTGGAGTCATTGGTGGGTTGGGAGGAGGGGGCATTTAAACGCAGCTTTGTCCTATGGCCACTTGTTTCTGTCTCCAGTCGGCTCCTCTTGTACCCTGACAGCCCCTGTCTTTCTGCCCATCCACCCTCCCAGTAAGCATTTAACCAAGTACCTGCCATTGCTGTGTGCAGGGCTGACAGTGAGGACAAGGAAAAACTACTTGTAATTCTTTAGGCTCCACCTCCTAATATCTCTGGACTTTTAAAAAAAAACCTGACTCCATTTTCATTGCTTCGGCCCTGGTGTAGGCCTTCGCTCCCAATTGTACAATTTCCTCAGTGGTCTCCTGACCTCCAAACTCCCCTCCCCGTGAGAACCATTCCTGTTTAAAGCACAAAGCTCCTCATGGCACTCCCTTGCTTATCATTCTTTATTAACTTTATAATATCTTTAGGATCCAGCTTCTAATTTACTCCTTTGCTTCTTTTTTTCTTAATCTAAGTAGGCGAATATAAAGGAATTTCTGGGTTTTTAAAAAAATTGTAAAATATAACATTTACCATCTTAATAATTTTTGAGAATACAGTTCAGTGGCATTAAATATATTCACATTGCTGTGCAACCATCAACACCATCCGTCTCCAGAACTGTTGCGTTTTCCCCAGCTGAAACTCTGTGTTGGTTTCTCTGTTCCTCCAGCCCCCATCAACCACCATTCTCCTTTCTGTCTAGTGAATTTGGCTACTCTAGGTACCTCATATAAGTGGAGTCATACAGCATTTGTCCTCTCGTGTCTGGCTTATTTTGCTTAGCATAATGTCCTCAAGGCTCATCCATATTGTATCGTGTGTCAAAATTTCCTTTTAAGGCCGAATCATATTCCATTGTATGTATAGAGCATATTGTGTTTATCCATTCATCCATTGATGGACACCTGGCTTGCTTCTACCTTTTGACTACCATGAATAATGCTGCTATGAACGTGAATGTGCAAGTATCTGAGTCCTTGCTTCCTATTCTTTTGAGTAAATACCCAGAAGTGGAATTGTTGGGTCATGTGATAATTCTATGTTTCATTTTTTGAGGAACTGCCATAGTGTTTTCCGTAGTAGCTGCATCATTTTGTATTCCCACCAGCAAGGCACAAGGGTTCCAATTTTTCCACATCCTCACCAAAACCTATTTTCTGTTATTGTTGTTGTTATTGCTGTTTTATAATAGCTCCCCAAATGGATGTGAAATAGGTAGTTTTTAAGACCTAGTTGATGTTGAAGAAAAGGAATTTTTGTGAGACCATTCTGTGCAGTTGTACAACTTTCTCCACAGGGCTAGTGGTCCAGGGGTAGGGGCAGAAAGCATTCTTTAGTTTGTGGAACCACTGGTTTGGTCAGGGGATAACATGGAATCATTTAAGCAGCAGTCATTCTAGAAAAGACTGAGATAGATATCTTTCTTAGCCACTGTTAGATAAGGGATTCACCCATTTTGTAGTGATGTGGGATGGGAAGACGATAGTAGAAACACACTGTAGTTTCACTTACACGTTACTTGTAGCTGGTGCTACATGAATTCATGGTTAAGTTTATCCCGGGAACTGTATAATAGCATATTGATTATACTGATAGGTCTCCTGTGAGAGTTCAGTTCTTCCCAGTCTTACTGTTGTTGTCTTCAAGAACTTCTGATCAGAAACCCCTTTGGCTGTTGTTAAGGAGAAGTACAAAGCTGGGTGGCACCAATGGCTATTGGCAGTGTTTCTAATGAGCAGAGAAGACCAGAGCTGACTTCTTCCAGAAAAACTGAGGGCCTCACTCCCCTTCCTTCAGAGGCTTCTGCTCTTCCCAGCATGGGACAGGGCTTAGGTATAGTAGTGAGACTGATAAAAATCCCACATGGGCCCTGGGCCACATCTGGTACAGCATCTGGGTCAGAGAAGAGAAGAATCGTGGTGGCCTCTCTGTGCTGGTCACACTGCACATGGGCTTATGGGTTCTGTTCTGGAAAAGACGGTCTCAGTGGAAACTTACAAAAATGAAATGTTCTCAGCAGAGGCAAATAGACAGGTAAAGAGTCTGGAAGTCCTTCTGTGGAAGAGTTGAAGGGATAAGTGGTATTTGGCTTGGCAAGGAAGATACTAGTAGGAGGAAGGGAATGAGCTACATGCCTTCAGGCCTTTAAGGGGCCATGATTCATGATGTGTTGCAGTACTGGGACAAATGACTAAAAGTTACAGGAAACTATTTTGACTGTTTAAGGATCCTTTTGAAGCTAACAGTAAGAAGAGAAGGAACTATTGAAGGTGACACTAACTGACCTTCAGGCAGGAAAGTAATAGAGAGCTCAAGATTCCTGAAACCAGGAGGGGGTTAAAAAGTGGCATCCTTAACTTCTGCTGCTGAGGAAGTAGGGGTGTTCAGAGTGGTGTTGCACAGACAGTTTCTACATAATGAAGAGAACCTGTTTTCATCTTTTATTTCAAACAAGGTGTTGATCTTGGGGGCACTGTGAGGTGGCTGAAAGTAGGACCTTAGTCCTTGTCTTCTTTGAAGGAAGAATTCGGCAAAGAGTCAGAAGTTGTGAAGCAGATACAGCGTTTATTAGAAGCAAAAAGTACATGTGGAAGAGCACATGGGTGAACTTGGAGTGAATTGTGCACAGTAAGGGTGGCTTCTCTTATGGGGGCAGTCTTCCGGGTTGTTTCTGCCCAGTCATGTTGTTTGTGCCCACATTTGGCCTGACTCAGGGTCCTTCCTGGTGTTGCCCGCTCATCTCTCAGCTAAGATGGATTCCAGCGTGAAGGTTTCTGGGGATTGGCAGGACATATTATGGGCTGGCGGCTCCTCCTTCCTTTGGTCGCTCCCTTAGAGTGAAGACCTCTTCTGTGCATGTGTCAGGCTGGGAAATCCCCTTGACCACAAGAATGAGGAAACGTGGTCGCTTTGTCTTCCACCCACTCAGGACCCGATGCTCCTGCTAGTATTGATATTTTATCTCAAAGCATCAGCAGGAGACCGGTTGCAGCTGCTCAGCCTGGGGCCCATCTATCTCCTACCTCACTGTGACACTTTTCACAAAAGGGACCCAAGGCATACAGTTTACTGGCACAGCAGAGAGAGAATTTTGAGGCTAGAGCCAGACATTACTGGCCTATACAGTAGAACCAGATATATAAAAACCCAGCCCCAGCCCTGGGTGTAGTCAGGCTGGAGGGCCTGGTTGCTGCCACCAGCACAACCTTCCATGGAAACCATTTGAGAAGGTCTCACACCTAAAGGTTCTGCTTCACCAGAGCACATGGGTTTCCATGAAGACTTAGCAACAAGGGCCCTCCCTGAAGCCAGACGTGAACCCTTGTAGAGGGTGTGGGTGAGAGCTGTGTGGGATGTAGAAAAGGACCACATAAAAAAGAGTCTTCTGGGCAAATGCTCAGAGTTCTGTTTGGGGAAGATCCATACTCTGCAAAGTCTCTTCATGCTTGTGGCAGAAGCATTAATGCCAAAACTTGCATTAACTAGTTTATTCTTTTTGTTGGTTTGTTTGTTTTTATACCTTTGAGGGGTGGGGGAACATTTATAGGGAATTTCTAACCCTAGTGTTAAATCCCAGAATTGATGAGGGGTAAAAAGAAGGGCTGCTAAACTGAATTCCAATTCTGGGTTACAGGAAAATTATTAGGCCTGATTCAGGCAGAGGTAGGTGGCCCCTGCTACCTACCTTTGTTCTCCTTTCGGGCAAGGTTTGTCTGACACATCTGAGTGCCGTGTTAAGATGATACCGCAGAGGGAGTGGGACTGTACTAATTACCTGGAGGTCTGCTCTGGTGAGCTGCCACACTTGTGTTTTTCTCACCCTTTCCTTGGTGCCAAAAATCACTAATGAAGCTGTAAAAAGAAAGAGGACGTGTCCGTGGCTCCCTTTTCAATGACATATGGAAAGAGAACACAAACAAACCGAACAACCCAACCAAACGAAACCCTTTGTTGTTCTGGGGTCTTACTGGTACTTTGTCTCTGCTGATTGTTAATTACTGTCAGGTAACACTTTGGGTGATTAATTGACCTCTCTTAGGCAAAACAATAAAGGCCATTTAACTAATCCAGCAGAAAGCTGAGAGCACATTTTGTTGCGCTGCTCTTTCTGTCGCTGGGCGATTCTCCACCTCAGCCCCCCTTCTCTTCGTTTATGACCTCACCTATTTGGGAGAGAATTCTACAAATATATCCTACACTTCATCACGGTCCTCACGGGAACGTTTCAAATCTATTTGCAAATACTATTTTTGGAGTCATTAACAGATGTTTTACTCTTGAAGATGAGCTGCTTATTTAGTAAGTGAAAGAAACCAAGGAACAATGCACAAACAGGGCATCTTATGCGTGTTCTTGCTTCTAAAATCTTTCTGGGCAGCATTACCTCTACTTTCAGATGAGCATAATGGACTTTATGTCAGAGGCTGAACCTCTTTTCCTGGTGCTGCTGATATCTCATTGGGAGCAGTTTCTCTATGTAAAATGCCATAAGAAATGAAAAAATGGGGCTTCCCTGGTGGTGCAGTGGTTGGGAGTCCGCCTGCCGAAGCAGGGGACGCGGGTTCGTGCCCCGGTCCGGGAGGATCCCACGTGCCGCGGAGCGGCGGCTGGGCCCGTGAGTCATGGCCGCTGAGCCTGCGCGTCCGGAGCCTGTGCTCCGCAACGGGAGAGGCCACAACAGTGAGAGGCCCGCGTACCGCAAAAAAAAAAAAAAAAAGAAAAAGAAAAAATGAACCGTGTTGATTTGACCCTTCAGGAACTCACTGTGTAGCCATGAAGGCAGATACACACATGGCGTTTATTCTGATTGTCCAGGGTCCTCACTCAGAAACCCACCTTGCCGGCACCTTGATCTTGGACTTCCTGGTCTCCAGTACGTGAGAAATAAATTTCTGTTGTTTAAGCCACCAGTCTATGTATTTTACTATGGCAGCTCTAGCAGACTAAGGGAAAAAGGAATATCTTAATGGTAGAATTTCATGTATACGGGTAGCTCGTCGGAGAAAGATATTTTGCAATAGTTCGTGTCTCTGTTCTCTTCCTCACACCATACCCTCTAGGCAGTCACCTTGGATTGCTACAAAAATCTGATGTAATCTGATATAATAGCTATTAGAGTTATTAAATCTCACCCAGTCCAAGAGGAAAAAGTAAGTTTATTCTCCTAATTCTGAACATATTTCTGGGATGGAATTTTTTGCACCTATACTATAAGAGTTGATCAGAGAACCATTTTCTCTTGAACAGGTTCAAGATAGAGAAAAATATATTTTTATATTTTGTAATTTTATAACTGATTTTATAACTGCTTTTCCTGAGCTCGTGACTCTTGGGCATACTACATGGGATACAGTTTCTCTAATCGTACCAAGAGACTATGAGGACTGCTCTTAGTTTAACAGGAAATGGAAAATCAGCACCAGAGGGAAAGAGTTTGCAAATGACAAGATATAACCCTTCAGTGCAAGTTATTATAAGGGAAGGCTGAGACATTTTTCTTTATCCCTTCATAATTTTTTACTGAGTTATAATTAACATACTAAATTAGTTTCAGGTGTATAATGTAGTGATTAGATATTTTTATACATTATGAAATGATTGCTGCAATAAAACCAGTTACCATTCCTCACCATACAAAGTTGTTACAATGTTATTAACTGTATTCCCTATGTGTACATTACATCCCCTGACATATTTACTTTAGGGCTGAAAGTTTGTACCTCTTAATCCTCTTCAACTATTTCGTCTGTCCCCCCACCTCCCTCCCCTCTGGCAACAACCAGTTTGTTCTATGTATCTATTTTGTTTCTGTTTTGTTTTGCTTGTTCGTTTGCTTGTTTTGCTTTTTAGATTCCACATATAAGTGAAATCACACTGAGTTTGTTTTTCTCTGTTTGACATATTTCATGTAGCATAATATCCTCCAGGTCCATCCGTTTTGCTGCAAATGACAAGATTTCATTCTTTTATATAGCTGAGTAATATTCTACTTTATATCTCCTTTATTCATTCATCTGTTGATGGAAACATTCTTTAGGAAATGCTGCTCAGCTCTTCCTACTTCTTATTCAGCTGCTGTGATGACAGTAACTGTCTTTGCCCTCTACGTTGACAACCCCCCTTTCTCCTGCCAACAGAATAGCTTGGTAACAGGTGGTGGGAGGGGAGACAAACAGGGGCAAGATCTGAAATGACCTTTCGTGCTTCAGCGTGAGCCAAGGTGGTATTCCAGAGCCAGCCAGAGGCCACAGCCCATCAGCATGGTCTCCTTGGAGCCGTGATGAAGAAACATTCAGGGCCAAATAAACAGTCATATTCTCAAATTCTAGCTTGAAAGGGCAGGTGTCCCTGTTATTGTAATGGCAGGGTCCAAATGACGTTCATTGCTATTACTGTCTTATTAGCTCTTCTTTAGACTTGGAAAATCATTCACCTCTCTGTAGTCTATTTGTTGGGCTGGAGTGTGTTCCATGTTGTTGGTATTGCTAGGTAATGAGGACAAGTAATGGCAATACGTTTCACACAAACCATATACCCACTTATTATGATCTATTTAAAGTAAATCTCTGTTTAAGCTAAAAATCATCCGGAATTATGTATCATAGCACTTTGAAGTATCACTGCAAAGAATTCATTTTCATCTCTAGTTCTTTTAACCCAGTGCTCATCAGACTATTAGGGATAAAGGACCCTTTAAAAAATAATTTCCAATACTTTGTAGATCCACATTTTGTAAAATAAAATAAAAGTGAATCATTAGGAAAAAAGACATACAAAATACAAATATCAATTTTTTTGTTATTAGATTTGGCAGACCTTGTCAAATTACTATAATATTTTTTCAGTGATTGCTATTTCTGTTCTTATCTGCCATTGGCCTATAACACACAGACAAATGACCCCACTCTGAGTAGTGTAGACCAATTACTAAGTAAACAAGCAGGCCCATAGGACTTCTCCTTGGCCCTATCCTTAGGGCAGAGGGCTCATTATCATAGAATTGCCCAGAAGGTTCTGGTCTGTCAAACCCTGAGGGCTTCCCTCTGGGTTCACCATCTCTGGGATCCTCTTCCCGTGGAGGGCAGTGCGTTGAGACATTGCTCCAGATGAATTCATCTTCAAGTCTTCTTCGTGCCAGAACTGATTTAACTAGACAGGCAAGCTTGTCTTGTCTCTGAGCAGTGCCTTTAGGGAAATGTGGCAGAGGTGATATAACGTGAGGTGCCTTTTGCTCCAACTCATCTCTTTTGTGTATTGAAGGCTTTTCAGAATGAAAATCAAAACACAGAGAAATGGTAAAAACAGCAAGAGTGAGTAGCTAAAGGTTATGGGGATTGATTGAGAGCAAGGCCTCATGGGAATGGGTCAGAGGCCACAAGAATTGGGAGAGGGGACACCATGAGCAGAGAGGGCAGAGATGAAACGAGCATGAAAGGTCCCTGAGGAACCTTCTGTCTGGGGTTGGTTTTGTTTATGAGGATTTTAACACTTTTTAACAGTTCACCTCAGTGGTGATAAAGAGATGGAGCCCAAGACCCAGGCCGTCACCCACCGCCCAGGATAAACATGGGGCTTAAGATGACAAAAGTAATCTCCTGATTTTGGAAAATAAGATGTATTATATATATCTTATATATATATATGATTTCTTTAAAACAAAAACAAAATTATAATATTCATGATACTCTATACTGTTAGTGATTTAGTTGAGAAACTATTCTTTAACACTCTTGCTTTCAATTTTCTTCTTAAGAATTCCAAATCTTTTCACCTGTATTATCCACACATCACTGTTGAGATATTATTATTCACTTATATATTCAGTCAACAATTCACTATAGAGGCCTCTGTCTGGTGGTTAGCAGTCTACAAAGTGGCTAGCAGCCATAACAATTTCTTCTAGATTTGTGAGAGTAACCTTCAAGAAAGAAAATATAAATTTTTAAGACTTAGAAAACCGTTACGGGCTTTGGTACAGATTCTAAAGTGAAGATAGTGAGACAATCTGTGCTCTTTCCTTATATTCAAACGTGCTTACTAGCTTCATCATAAGGAAGCCTGTGAGGTTTACGACAGCAAAAGACATTTGAGTGTTTTTGAAGCAGTTTGCTAAATATGCACGTGTGATTGCTTTGCATTTGCTATTAATGCTGATCCTAGCAACATAGGACCTGTCAGAATTAAGGAGGCTTTGGCTGCCTTTGTTTTCCCGTTTGAGAATTCACCTATTCCCTGTGTATAAACTTGCCCTGATTCAATGCCCCTCAGCTGAGATCTGTGAGACATTCATCCTCCACGAAATGCTGGGTGTGTTGGGTTCCTGCCTGAAGTTAGGGAGCTGAGAGCATTTATATTTACTGCAGGATCTCCCACTGAAGAGTTTAACTGAGGTTGAAATAAATTAACACAATCTTCTATTCCATACATACTAATTTGTTTCTTATGCACAACTGACGCTCAAAGTGTATGCAGTTATAATCACAGAGTGAACATTTTTATTTTTTGACTTCCAAGTCTGTGTGTGAGTCAGGAACAAAGTAGGAAGCAGAGCCCACCTCCCCCTGAGATGCTGGATACTCTTACTCTGTCTCCCTAGGGCTCAGCCCATCAGATGCCCCTGCCTGAGGTTTGGCATTCAGGGGTAGTGGTGCAAGGTGGCAGGAGTAGTGGCAAGTGTGAGCGGTGGCTGGGAGAGGTGAGGCGTCCAGTGATCAATGGCTATGGCAGGAGTTCTTTGCTGGGCTGGTTCTCTGTGTCATTCTGGTTCTTGTCCTGGCTCCTACCGGACACACATTTTTTCTACCTGTTTTCTGAGTGTGATTTTCCAGTCTTTCCAGTGATTCTCTGAGCTACTCAGTAAATTCCTTTTTGCTTAATCTGTTGGACCTGGGCTCTGGTGCTTGCAGTTAAGAACCCCAAGTGATACACTTTTAAATATTGAAATTATGGGAATTCGATCATTGGTATCATGTATATTGTCCTCATCCCAAGTCAGCTGAATGAGCACTTAACTTTTAGAGCATTTTGTGGAATCTTTATGGCAATTCCTGAGGCTTAGCTCTGGCTGTTGTAAGGTAGAGCTAGGTGAGTCCTGCCCAGTGTCAGGCAGAGAGGCAGTCTTTATTATTCTGGGATGCTCACACAGCCCAGACTTAGATCTTCCAGAAATGCTGCCTGGGGTCTCCACCAGCCCATTCAGTGCCTCTGAGAGTTAGAAACCCAGTCTCTTCTTCCAAATGGTCTACAGTCTTATTCCAGGATCACACTTGGCAGGTGGGTCTGGTGCTGGGATTTTACCCCACTTGTCCTCTTAGTTGGGAGCTTGTGTGGGGCATGATCTGTACAACCATATCTGGTAGCTCTGCCGCCCTCTGCAGTCAGGCCTCTAATAACTCCCCAAAAGGGCTACAGATGTTGAAGACTTCCTAAGCTCGGACTTGAGGAAGTTTATAATTGAAGTGGAAAGGCAAGTTAACAACATGCAGAAAGGCTAAATAACATGAAAAGAGGTTAATAACAGTTTAAGACAAGGAATAGGACTATATTAGTCAGAATTCTCCAGGGAAACAGAACCAATAGGATATCTATATGTATAGATAGATAGATAGATGTAAAGAGATTTATTGTAAGGAATTGGCTCACGTGATTATGGAGGCTGACAAGTCCCAAGATCTGCAGGGTGAGTTGACAAGCTGGACACCCAGGAGAGCTGATGGTGTGTTCCAGTCCAAAGGCTGGTAGGCTCAAGACCCAAGAAGAGCCAATGTCTTGGTTCAACTCCAAGGCAGGAAAAAGCCAGTGTTCCAGTTAGAAGGCCATCAGGCAGGAAGAATTCTCTCTTACTTTGGAGAGGCTCGGCCTTTTGGTTCTATCCAGTTCCTTCAACTGATTGGAT
This sequence comes from Leucopleurus acutus, assembly GCF_964270905.1. Lineage (NCBI taxonomy): Eukaryota > Metazoa > Chordata > Mammalia > Artiodactyla > Delphinidae > Leucopleurus > Leucopleurus acutus. The sequence goes on along the minus strand of NC_139149.1, from coordinate 61,735,206 downwards.
GAGGCCCACCCACATTAAGGGGAGCAATCTGCTTTACTCAGTCTACTTATTCAAATGTTAATCTCATCCAAAAACATCCTAACAGAAACACCCAGAAAAAGTTTGACCAATATCTGAACATCTTGTGGCAGTCAAGTTGGCACAGAAAATGACCCATTGCAAGGACACATCAAAGATTGTGCGTAATTAATTGCCCAATGAATTATACAGGTAATAAATACTCTGAGAGGTCTGAGGCAGGTGAGATCACTCCAGTCTGTGGTAGCCTTGGAAGGCAGGTAGGTGAAGACTGAGGGACTTGGGTGCAGGAAAGTGAAAGATAAAAGCCCAAGACCTCTACCAGGAGTGCCTGCCTGGAACCTCGGACAGCAAACACCTTCCCCCCCACCCCCACCAACTTCCAAAAGATAAAGCCCAAGCTCCGTAGCCTGAGTGTAAAGTCTTCACAATTGGAGCCAAATCTAGTCATTTGGGACTTATTTCTAAGAGGGCCGTCTTTCTGAGCAGTTCTATCGCTCCATTCACTCCTTCAGCCACCATTTAGCAAATCCGACTGTGTGTGAGGCATCATGACAGACGCTACAGCCAGAATAGTTGATTCCCAGTCCTACCTCCCACTCATGGTCTATCTCTGGGAATGAACTCTCTCCTTTCCTCTAAAATCCCCATTTGGACTCATGTTTACCATGTATTTCTTCATCACCACCCTGGTTTATTATTAACACTTCCTCCTCCAAACATGGATACAATTATTTTTAGTGCAATTCATTTGAAAATAGTACCAGATCAACTATTTTCTCTTGAACTATTATCAAAATGTTTTGTCTTTGACTTTTTAAAAAACATACTTTATGTTTCTTTCATCTCTCTACCAGGATTGTAAAATACGAGGCTGTGTTTTCTAGTATCATGGTATCCTCTGAGCATGCTTTGAAAATAAGCATGAGATGTTTGCTTCTTATACTCAAAGTCTTAACCAGTGAAGATGTAAAAAAAGGGTACCTTGCCCTTTGTCATAGTGGCAGGTGTACAGATTGGAGCTGAGACATCTCTCCAACCCAGCAAGGATGGCTTTCATAGTATCCTCCCCTAGAGAGAGGGACAGTGTGCTCAGGTGGTTATAAAGGTGATTCTTAATTTAAATTCATCTGTAAGAATTTGGAATAAATGAAAGGGAGCAGCTAGCAGGACATATCCCCAGAAAGCAAGGCCTAATTGAAGTTCACTCTGCAGTCCCTTTAGAAGCAGCAGTTCCTTTTTCTTTGCTTTTTTTAAAAAAATTAATTAATTTATCTTTTTATTTTTGGCTGTGTTGGGTCTTCATTGCTGTGCACGGGCTTTCTCTAGTTGCGGCAAGTGGGGGCTACTCTTCGTTGCAGTGTGCAGGCTTCTCATTGCGGTGGCTTCTCTTACTGCGGAGCACGGGCTCTAGGAGTGTGGGCTTCAGTAGTTGTGGCACGCGGGCTCAGTAGTTGTGGCTCCCAGGCTCTAGAGTGCAGGCTCAGTAGTTATGGCTCGTGGGCTCTAGAGCACAGGCTCAGTAGTTGTGGCGCATGGGCTTAGTTGCTCTGCGGCATGTGGGATCTTCCTGGACCAGGGCTCGAACCCGTGTCCCCGGCATTGGCAGGTGGATTCTTAACCACAGAAGCAGCAGGTCTTAGTTGCAAGAAAGAAATAAATGAGTTTCCGAAGTGCCTACTAAAAAGCAGAATGAAGGAGAATAAGCACATTATCCTCCTTTTTCGTGTACAAGCAAACCCCAAGTTATCTGACATCTTTACAATTTGACTTAGAGGTCACCAATGATAACTCATTTCCTAATGCTGGACACTTAAGTAGAAGCAGATTACTGTGCAAGAGTAGAGTAAATAGCATTAGTAATAAAGCCAAGCATCAATTTTTCATTTGCAGCCCGATCACTAAACTTTTAACTGAAACTGCATGTGATACATTGTAGGTGTCCTTATATATCAATAATATTGATTTGAACAAGTTGAATCAAACCCACAATTAGAGTGAAATTGGCAACACTAATATGTGTTAATGATAGGTGGGACACCTAATTTTGAGAAATAGTAATGATCAGAATGCAGCCTTGAATCCTCTGTTGGATTTATCAGTGAACTTAACCTTACTTCTGGTTTTGGCTAAGGCAACACATGCTTGGTAAAAGGAGCTTTTTTTTTTAGGTCATAAACTGAATATTCTGTTACTGCTTGAAACCAAACTACTCAGTGGATTGCTGCTTTCTAGCTGAAACAAGGATGAACTGCCACCTTTAATTTTGGCTAGCTGCATTTTCTCTACATAATCACTTCTGCTTGCGTTTCACTGGCCAAAGCATGTCCTGTGGCTGCAGAGGCCAAAGTGGGTGGAGACATACGATTCTCCCATGGGGGAGAACACCACAAGTCGCATGGTCAAGCCTCACATTTTGGGGTCAAGGATGTATAATCTTTCACAGAGAGGTCAAGAACATATTTGGAATATTAAATAATCTATCATGAAACATGGTTCCTTTTTTCCCAACAACTTTTTATAAGTTCTTCAAGAGAAGACTTCTCTCAAGGCTAAACATGCTCCATTCCTTTTATCGTTCTCTAAGACATGGTTTTAGGGTCTTACCATGCTGTGAGCATCTTTCACTTTGCCTGCATTTGCTGGACTATTAAACTTCATGACCACAGGGACTGTGTCTATTTTGTTCCCCACCAGATCCCCAAAGCCTAGCACAGTACCTGGCATAAATATTTATTGAACAAATATAATGTTCTTTTTAGGTTGTAATCTGATCGATGCAGGTTGCAATGGGATGGTCACCATCCTTATTGTAGATCTTGCACATCTTTTAATATAGCTTAGAATCATGTGTACGTACCCACGTGAACCTATGAACTTGTTCTGATTCCATCGTTGACTAAAACATTTTCTGTAGTTGTTGCTTTTTAAATTTTATCTGCCTCGCATATTATTGCACTATTGTTTTTTTTACCCTATGTGCAGAATTTAATATTTATCTCCTTATAGTAACATCTTATTTCCATTGAGTCCATTACTCCAGCTACTCAGTATTTTCTGTAATCCTGATTTAGTCACCTAGTGTATTTCGTGTCCTTCTCATAGGTGTCATATGCAATCACATGCAGATTAGGTGAGTTCACCTTCCATGGCTATGTTCAAGGAGCAGGAAACATCTTCCAAGAAGTGTTTTGGGGCACACTGTCTGAAATGTCTTACAATCTGCCGTTAATCTATTATCAGAAATCTAGCGGTCAAGGGGTTAACCAGCAAGCAAACGTTGGTGCTGCGGGAGCGGGAGTCCAGGCTTCATCACTTACTAGCCTGCTACTTTGTGTCTGAGCCCTGGTTTTCCCTCTGTAAAATGGAGGGTGGCAGGATTGGAGAGGGTGAGGAAGTGGGATTCATTACAATAATGTATATGAAATGTTTAGCTCTGTGGCTGGTTCCTGGTAGGTGCTAGAAACATGGTTCCTTCTGTTTCTGCTACCTCAGGTGTCCTGTTTGCAGTGCTTCTTGGATCTCTTTTCATTGTGTTCAGAATTAGAAGGCAAACTTACCAATTGATTCAAGTACAGTCCCCACACCCAGAACACCCACGCAGGGTGCTGGGTTATAAATAAAACTCCACTCCCTGAGAGTCCATTCTCAGGTAGCCAGGAATCTTTGAAAAGTTTTCAAATTCACATAGATACAAAAGCACCTGTACATACAGTATAATCCTAGGAATGGTTTTGGAAATAGCCATGGACATTTACCTAGGAAACTAACTTAGAGTTTCCAGAGATAAGTATGCAAACTAACTCTAAAGATACTCTTGGGCTACCCTTCCTCCCTCCCTCCCTCCCTCCATTCTTTCTTTCTTTTTTAGCAGATTCTCCTACCTAATTATGTTTTGCTCAGACACATCCAAATTACTTTGAGCTGGATAACAGAGGGAAACACAAGAGGAATTTGCCTCTGAAAGTCCACAATCTGGAAAATCCACTTGTAGCTAATGAAGAGGAGCTTAGATGAGAAAAGAGAGGGCTCTGGTCTGGGGATTTCAGTGTATTTCCCTTTTCTTCTCTTGATCTCAAATGTCAAGTTCATTTTAACCTGTACTTATGACACATTTTCCCTAATGAAATAACCTGCATATGTGCTCAAGACTGAACCAGAGTAATAAATTTATGCTCTAACCATTATTCTTCACCTTAGCTAGATGTGGAAGTATGCTCAAGTTTTAGTGCATCAAGGACATTGCACCTCGCTTTAAGTACCATTTTATTTGTTCTGGGTTATTCAGTCACTAGCCTCGTTGAAGTCCTTCTTCTGCTTGGGCTCAAAGCCCACAGCTGGGTCCAAGGATGCATACTCAGCCTGGACCCCAGTGATAAAGGTGCTTTAAAACACTTTGACATAAGGCCCCAATATACAGCTTGAGACAAAGGCTGAAGCACTTCTAGCTGACAGGAAAGGGCAGGAAGTAAGAGGTCCGGGCCTGGGATTACCCAGTATAAAAGGTTTAACTCACAGGGAGTCATGTGCTTGGGAAGGAAAGCAGACCATGTCTGGCCTGGGCATCTGAGTTAAGGGCTGCTGGAGTGAGGAGCAATGGGTGGGCTTCCCAGGCAAACCCACCTGACCAATCAGCGTCAGTCCCATCTGCCTCCAAGATGTCAGCCCTCAAATTCGTGCTGTTTACCAGCCATTTTTCTATCACTTTCTTGTGTCTAGTTTGAATGCATTCAGGATTTTTCTTTTCTACATTTTTGCAATTAAGCCATGGGAGGTAATGGTGAATTATTTTGTGGGCATTACCATACCTCTTGTGAGGAAAAATCAGAGTAGGAATTGCTACTTAGACCAAAAATAAGTCAGATTACTGCTGCTCAAAACCATCACTTTATTATATGATAGTTGAACTTCATGATTTGGACCCCTGGGACTCAACATTTATGAAAATGGAGGCAGAGGTCTTCCTGGTTTATCTTACACTTAAAGCAAGAGAAAGGATCTGTAAAACAAATAATGGAAGTGGGCTTACATATCAACCTCATTAGGAAGGCATGCGGTTCCCGGTATTGTAGAAGCCAAGATGTGCTAAAAATCAAAACAAAACAACACAAAAAACCGTTAGTATGCTAATTAAAAGGCATTATTGTCTATTCATCAGCATAAGTCTGTAAGCATTCCTACTTCCAATAATTTGTAAGCCTCTGTCCTTTACTGAGTGTATTAGTTTTTATTTTATAGGATATTTCCTTTTAAATATTCCACAAGTTAGACTAGGCTATCCCTCGTTAGTCCAAATCATTAAATATTTTATCTTACAATAAAATGACTATGGAGGGGTTTATAAACAGACAATTTGTAAAGATATCTGGGATGTAGCTTTTCCTCTTTAATGGAATAAATTTCTGTTCATGGAAATGGGATAAATGTACTTGGTACAGAAATTATTACAGAGAATTTAAGAGATTATATTAAGGAAGAGGCAGCAAAAGTGAGAAAAATAGAACAGGGTGGGAAGTAACGCATGCCAGGGTGGTGAAATAAACCTGCTAGAGAGTTGGTGAGAAACCCTATATCATACAGTATTTTGGTAATTTAAGAATGTACCAGCAAAAAGGAAATAAACTACCAGATGAGAATGAGAGGAACAGGACCCCTAATAGTACCATCAGCTGAAGTGAATTTTAGGGGAAAGTATTTAGTCACATACCTGGCTGTTCCCTGAGGTATCACATTGCAGACTCCATTTTCATTCCATATAATGGAGTGCCGTCGAATGTTTTGGATGGTGTCAAGGGATTGAGAGGATTATTTAAAGTGGTGCTATTCAAAATCTCAGTGCAGAGGAGATGTGTTCCAGTTGTACAGCTCCCATTTGGAGACCAGAAAAAAGTAAAAATGACTTCATACCTGAATTTTCAAGTCAATGCAAAGTGTTGGATAAGCTGACAGATGTCGAAGCCCTCTCTTCCTTGCTGGGTGAAGAGTGAGCCACATGTGATAAAATCAGAACCAGATGGTTCTATAACTAATGCCTCCACTCCTCTGGAATATGCATGTGTGTGTACATGTACATGGCTGTGGCCTAGTACATAGGGAAGAGCCACCATTTCATCTTTTTATTATATAAAATTTCAAACATACACAAAGTAAGCAGAGTAGCGAATTGAACTCCCATGTTCCAGTCACTCAGCTTCAGTCATCATTATTCTGCTTCATATCTCCCTCTACTCACTTCCTATCCCCTACTCAATACTTTTCAAGTTTTTAGATATAAAATTTATATACATCAGAAAATCTTAACTGTATCATTTGGACAAATAGATATACACATGTAACCCACATGATCATTTCATTTTAAGCCCCATGGTTTTCTACAGGGGTCTGAAACAAGACTCAACAACTTGGATCCCATTTTAATGTCAGGATGGCCAACCCAATGCCAATGGCTTAGATTGCATGGTCAGTTAGTAGTGGATATGCTGAAAGGATGTCAGGGTAGGGAGGGATATGCTGTTATTTGTATATATACATGAAAGATCCACAATAGGGCAGAACAGGAAAGAAACATACCTTGCAAGTAAAGGAGTTGGACTTAGAGTGATCTATGAAAGAAGATAAGCAAGCCCACAAGAGAGAGAAGAGACTTCATAACGTTACAAACTCCATGAGAAAAAGGAGAGACTTGCTACTTTTTAGCTATTACATGGCAATTAGAGGAATCCCAAGACAGGGCCTAAGAGGTTGCCTTGATCATCAGTGTTTTAAAGCCTGTTGAAAAGGCTTGTGTTTGACAGAGCCTTCAGGGCATGTCTTCACTCTCTCCTACCTGCCCGCTCCTTCCTCATGGGCACCCTGCTTATTCCCGGCGTGGCTTCCCGCCCCCGTCATCTTGTTGATCATAACTGACATTCTTTTTGCCTCTCGAACCTCACAGCATTTGGGGAAGAGAAGGCCGTTGCAGAGGCACAGTCCAAGAGAAGGTCACAGCCTACTCTCAGGGTGCCTTCTCCCTCCGCCCCTTCGCAGAGTTCCTTTCTGCACCAATTTCATTCTAGGGACAGTTGTCTAACCCGTGAGATGCATGCTTTTCTTCACAGTGTAGCGGAGCCAGCCTCCCAGAGGGAATGCGTGGATATACTGCATCGTTTCCTGGTGAATTCCACCACCCTCAGTTTTTTTCTGAATCCCACCTACGTTTGCAGGTGGTTTCTTGTCTTTGCTCCAAGACTGTTCTGCTTTTGGACCTCAGTGCTGTGCTTGGAATAATACTCAAAAATGTATTCCAGATGGTCCCTCATCTGCTCATCTCTAGCTCTTTCCCACTCCGGTTCTGGATTGGTAGTGTGGACCAAAAACCAGATTCATCAATAGCTTCCTGCTTGATGGTGGGCGAAGTAAAGAAAGTTTCAGCAAATGACTATGAAATGACTATAGCACCTTTAAGGGCAGGAGACAAGACCATTTTTCTGTTGACAGAATAATTTTTTTAATAAAGGCATCTGGTTTCCATGTCTGTTGGTCTCCCCAAAAGGAACATTGTATGGTAAAGTTTTAATACAGTGCCTCCAATTTTCTTTTTTATGCACTGAGTGTAAATTATGTCTAGCTCCAAAACTCTATATTTTGTTTTCCTCAAGGTGGTGCCTTGCTTTATAACTTACGGGAAAGTGAGCCTTAATATATTTTGGGGGTAGAGGGATAAAGGACCAATATTGATCAATAAAGTGTTATTCATTCTTTCATTCTTTTTTATAAGCTCATGTATTTGGTTAAGAATATTGGATTTGCCCCATGGATCTAATCATAACACCTAAGCAGCATTTTGGAGCTAACCACAACCAGTTGGAGTATGTTTGGAACAACTTTGGTTTTCTTCAATAAACTCTCATTTAGCAACTTAAATTTTAAAAATTTACTTAGAGAATATGTATGTATACATACATTGTATGTAATATATAAGCACTCAATTCTTAGAAAAATAAGTTTCTTTATTTTTGAATTCTTCCATAAAGTTCAAGAGTTGTTAGGATCTGAAAAATTGGTATTCACTCTACCCATGTATTTTTGCGTTTGGGTTTTGTTTCTTTTCCCCACCCTCATCCCAGCCTTTGACTTTCTAGATAAGAAAACCAGACATTTCTTGGTCTGTAACAGCATAGGAACTCCTCCAGCCCCTTGGCCATTTTAAAGAAAAAGATGGCGTGTTTCTTTGTTCTGTTATTTTTTGTTACTCTCACTGAGCTATCATAAGGTTTTGTTTGTCCTTAGTCAGCCTTTCCTGTTCCCAGTACTTCAGAAGTATCATCAGCTCTCTGCTGAACTTACAATACTCCTTCTCCCTACTCAGGTAGTACTTATCATCCTGTATTTTTTGCACTGCTTACGTGTTCCTCTTTTTTTCCTCCACACGGATTGGCTTTCACGGTTCTTAAACTTATTTCATTTTCATGACATCCCTTTGTCTCCTCCTCCAAAACAAATCTAGTGCCCTTTGCCTGCTGGGGGCTTTATTTCTGATGGTTTTACTTTACATAAACACAGAATACTGAAGCACTTTTGAATCATCTGTGAAATCCATGTCCAGATTTCTTTAAAAAATAGTACAATTGCAAGCCGTATGCCTTTAAGGATCTGCTTTGTCTAGTCCTTCCTGCAGCTGAGGACCATTGCTGGTTTGGTTTAGGTCCACGGGAGCAAATGAGCCTCTGAGTGTAAAACTGGATGACGTTTGGAACTGAGCTTTCACACGCTTCAGGTGCAAAAATGCAAAATGCTGAAGGCCTGACTTTGGTGTAATTGCTGAGGCAGGATTGCTGAGTTAGCTGAAGGCTGAGACTCCAAATATTCCGTGACTAAACTAATCCCCTCATTTATTTCTACCTGGATTTCTTTTTTCCTCCTGGCCACTACAGCCATTTTCATAATGTACAGTGAGACTCGTAACCTTTATGTTCATATGTTACATCTGAATCTACCCAGGCCGTCGTTAACAGCAGAGTAAAGTAAACATATCCTGGTGGTGTAAAAATGAGTTTCAGGAATCACATCTTTGCCTGACTTTGACAGTAGCAAAAGATATAACTGCTGTGCTTCTAGTTGAGCAGTATCCATGCAAGTATGTGCAAAATCATGATTGAAGTCTTGAATCTCTCCATCTTTGGAGGAATTTTTCTTGAATGCATTCTGTAGATCTGTTTAGCAGGAAGATTGTCCAAATCCAGCCATGTCATATGCAGAAAAACTGCTTTCCTCCTGTAAGAGCTTTTTCTGGAAAAAAAATTTTAGAGGGAGTTGGATCTTCATGTTGTTGCAGTGGAAATAGGTCTTCTTGTCCTCAAAAGAAGACAGCCTTGTCGCTGAGGATGCCCTTCAAGGCTGGGATGGTACAAAGAAAACTCCACTTTCTTTGGAGGAGTTGACCGCTGCCTTATCCTGTGCTCCAAATCCATCCCTTTAAAGGGAGCAAGGTATGCTTTCGTTTGCACCAAGTCCATTGTGTGGTTTGTTTGTTTTTCTTCTGAACAAAGAAGCTGGAGGACATCATGGAAAAAGTGTCATTCTGTTTGTATTTTCTTTAAATATTACCCCCTGGAGAAATTGTTCAAGAACAATTTATCCTTAACCCTTCACCCTCAGATGCTGCCAAGCTTCAAGGTCAGATTTAGCTTAGTTTCTCAACTCCAGAATGTGATTCAGGCGAGTCAAGGCTACAGGAGACAGTCTCAACACTGCGCTCTGGGTCTGCCATCGTGGATATGGCAGGTCCTATAAAATCTGAGCAGGAACTGGTCTGCTGGAAAGCCGGCACCTCCCTTTCTTTGAGCCCCATCTCCCATCAGGATGGGGAACTGGTTTACAGCGTGGAAGGCAGTTGTTTACTTTCCTTCATGTTTCATTAACTTCTCTGAGTAGTGTTCAGCCTCTTATACTGTTTTGTGTCATTTGTTACTGCTGCCGGAGGTATAGACTTGATACAGACTTTGATTATGTTTATGGGACCGAGCCCCTCAGGACTATAGTTTTCAAAACTCCCTGGCGTTCTTCAAGAAGTTTGCTTTATAACCACAGTGATATGAAATGGGCTTCTAGAAAACCAAATCCTTCGTTTCAAACAACCTTTCAGTTCTTGAGCTGGCTTTTGCTTTTCTGCGACAGCAGATACCAGTAGAAGGCAGATGTCCTCAGGTGGGGGGGGGTCCAAGGAAAATCCCATGTGATTGACAGAGGCCCCCGGAGGGTCACTCAGGTCAGACGTAACATATGCCAGGTGATCAGGTGAAAATTCAGCTCCAGAAACTTGGAGAAGATCTCAGCTCCAGAAACCATTTTTAAAGAAAATTAAACTTTCTGAATGGTTTAAACATGTCTTTTTTGTTTTTTAATAGATCTTTATTGGAGTATAATTGCTTCACAATACCGTGTTAGTTTCTGGTGCACAACAAAGCGAATCAGCCATATGCCTACCCATGTCCCCGTATGCTCTCTCTCTTGCGCCTCCCTCCCACCCTCCCTATCCCACCCCTCTAGGTCATCGCAGAGCACAGAGCTGATCTCCCGGTGCTATGCGGCTGCTTCCCACAAGCCAACTATTTTACATTCGGTAGTATATATAACTTCTTAAATGTCTTTTCTTTCTGGAAAAGACATGCTTCAAGAAAATGAAGAAAAAGATAAATATTTGGCAAAACAATCTTTTCTACAAACGCCCCTGGGTAAAAGCAAATGAAAATGGTCCTTACTACCAGGCTGGGCTCTGTTCTACACCTGCATTTTGTTTCTCTTTCTTCTCTGTTTATTGTGTATGTAAGTTTGCTTCATATGATTTCTTTTTTTTTTTTTAAATAAATTTATTTATTTTTGGCTGCATTGGGTCTTTGATGCTGCCGCGCGGCCTTTTCTCTAGTTGTGGCAAGCGGGGGCTACTGTTCATTGCTGTGCGCGGGCTCCTCATTTCGGTGGCTTCTCTTGTTGCACGGGCTCTAGGCATGCGGGCTTCAGTAGTTGTGGCGCACAGGCTTAGTTGCTCCGTGGCGTGTGGGATCTTCCCGGTCCAGGGCTCAAACCCGTGTCCCCTGCATCGGCAGGCGGATTCTTAACCACTGCGCCACCAGGGAAGCCCCGTATGATTTCTTAATTAAATATTTAATAGCACATAATGGTGGAGGTTGGGTGATGTTAGGCTGTGTTTTATTGTGGTAGCTCAATGTGTGTATTTATACTTTGTTGGTAGTGTTTTAAACCACACAGAGGGCACACATGCCCTTCCAGGCAGAGACCTGAGTGCATCTCACAGAGAGGGCTTCAACTCCTGTTCGCTCAGAAAGCCCGCCTACGGCAGCACCAACACACAGGCCGTAATGTGTCCCCATTTAACTGCTTCCCGTAAGGCAGAGCTCCCTTTTGCTTAGTGGGGAAAGGATGCTTTGTTGCTTTGTCTTTCCTTTTAGAAAGTCTGATTTGTCTGTATATAGACTGGAAGGGGGGATGGAGGTGGAGGCAGAGTGTGCAGCCGATAGGGCCAAAAGGTAGTTGATTATTGGTAAGAGGGCAATTGTCATTGGCCCAGCATGAGTCACAGAGGAGCCAGCTGGGCTTGAGAAGGACTTTGTGGCTTGATATGTGTGTGGTGATAAGACATGTTGGGGTGGTGAGGTTGTCAAAGGGGTGAAATGCCAAGGGCCTTTAACTGGCCCAGAGAATTGAAAAGCAGGTCACTAGAGAGCTGGTTTGTTCAAAGGTGAGTTGGCATTTAAACAGGAGTTCTTTTTTCTGCAAGATGAGTGATGGCAGTGGTAGAGTTAGAGGTATGTGTGGAGAGGGAAGTGGGGAGCCTTTTCCTGGGTGCAGGTGGAAGAGCCTCACTGATGAAGTGAGGGTATCAAGCAGAACTCTCTGGGGCCTGTTGCCAGAGTCTGGAGCTGCGTTTTCTAAACCTGTTTAGGTCGTGGACCCATTGAGAATGTGGTGAATGCTCGCTACGGAACCTCACTCTAGAATAGGGTTTCTCAACCTTGAACTTGTGACATTTGGGGCCAGATAATTCTTTGTCATGGGGCCTTCCTGCGCATTGTAGGATGTTTAGCGGCCTTGCTGGCTTCTGCCCGCTCAATGCCAGTAACAGTGGTGACACCGCTAATGTCTCCAGACATTGCCTGATATCCCCTGAGAGGCCAAAGTGACCCTGGTCACTTTGTGGTTTGAGAACCACTGCTCTAGAAATATACAAATATATCCAAAATTTCCAAGGGGTGAAGGTGTGCTGACCCTTGAAGACTACTCATTATGTTTTCTAGGGTGAATATAATATTGAAATATCTCTAGCACCTTCTGTTCTGACTTCTTGGAGAAGTCTATTTCTATCGCGATGGAAATTTCTGTTGCGATGGAATCATGGATCTAAGTCTTTACCAACTTTCTGAAAGGCATGGAGAATTTTTATCCATTAAAAAAAGAGGGCAACTAAGCTTTATAAAATTTAAATTACTTATCTCTGATGTCATGGGTTACAGAACCCAGATTGCCTATCTCCTGGGACCAACACATGTGAAACGTGGGTGAAGTCACTGTAGCTAATAAATACATCATTACACTGTACTTCCTCTTTCTTCCATCTTTGTCTTCCCTCATGCAAATCTGAGAAGCATTTGTCTTTTCACTGTTTGGAAAGCTCCTTTAGTCTCCAGTTGTATCAGACATATCTGAGCGTGCCTTTCCCAGAGAATCTACTCCTGCCCGTGGCCTCTGCTGAGTGGTCAGTGGGGCACATGCCCCCGCTCTTCGCTCTATCCACAAGGGTGAACACTGACCTGAGGGGAAAGGGCCTGTCCCCAAGTTAACTGATGACTCATCACTTGTAGCCTGAATCAAAAGGATAAGCCAGACCAATAACATTCCTCCCTTGAAATTTGAACTTCGTGACCCAGAAGGAAGTGGCCTGTGGGTAGCAACTAAGAGAGGGGAGTTCAAAATCTCCTGATACTGAGGTCCTCCTGGAATCCTGGATCAGTCTCCAAATTCAGTGTCAGAATGGATTAGTGTCAGTAGGGTTCCTATACTCAGTGTAACTAGAAATCCCCCTCATTTAGCCCTGTAATAAACACTCGGTATACTCAATGCAAGTGGGCCTTCTGATGTGGCTGCCTTTCTACCAGACGCTCCACACACAGAGGTGAATGGGATTTTGAATGAATTATAAGGCTGGCTGTTTGTAGTACTCTAAGGCAACATTTCCCACAGGAAAGCAGGCATTGTCAGTGGGACTTGTAGGTGAACAAAGACATCCAAGTCTGCTATGGTGGGGGCGGGTTCTGGCTATGGATTTGTGGCACGCTGCCTGGGATAGCCTTGATATGGGAAGTCAGATGTATGTGCATGTCTCTCCAGGTGTGGATGTTCTAGAGTCATTTAGTGTCTCTCTGGCTGAATATACAACATCTGTTGCTCTGTAAGGAGCTGCATCGACCACCCTAGTAAATGCATATGGTTATGTTTTGTGCTATGGGGATATTTCCTGAAAATAGTGTTTCATTTACCTGGGGCATTGCCGACTCCCCTTTGAGAACGTGGATACCGTATAGCAGTGCTTCTCAACAGTGGTTGCCTGCCTCTAGGCAGGAGGGCATTTTGGACATGTTCCGGGGGCAATTTTGGTTGACACAATGATTGGGGGATGCCACTGGCATTTATGAGCAGGGGCTAGGGATGCTAGATATTGATTTGTGCCATAATCCACATGAATTTTAAATGTCTCACAAGATCTATTTATAATTATCTGAACTTCAAACCTTATTCCATTTAACATAGAAGCACAGAGTAGTTTTGCTTGATTTTTATGGTCACTGAAATTTCCAGGGATGCAACCACCATTTAATTAAGAGGAGATTGTCCTTTTTGTTTGGAAATTTACCAAGAATTCTTCATTTCAGAAAATCATGTTGTCGATGTTACTGATGACAACTGCTGATTTATCATGATGCAATATACTTATATTAGTCTGCCTTGGAGCAGTTACATTTATGATGATTCTGTGTGTGTATGTGTTATAGGCATATCTATCTCAGTTTATGACCACAGTGGAAGGACCACCATTTCAACGTAGGCCTCCGACTCTCATAACAATGTTGAATCAGGAAGAAACACCGAGGTTCTCATCACAGAGTAATATCTTGTAGTCAGATGTTACCAACCTTTAGCTATGCGGCCCACTGTGAGTTTACATTTCTCTCTAGAGAATGTGAACATTTATGCAATTCTTTACATGGAGTCAGACCTTCAGCTTCACCCACATCAGATGGCAAAGCAGGATGCTCCAATGCTGAAGGAAGGGCACAGGTTTTCTCCAACTCAGCAAGAGGAAGCTGCTCTTGATTTTTCCTAACAACTGTTTCTCTCTCTCCTCTTGGCTCTCTCTCTTTGATCCATGCTGGGTGGATTCACATGTCTCTGTCTTTTCCAGTAGCTCTCCCATTTTCCATTACAAGAGGATGACCTGCTCATGTGAAATATCAAGGTTTGAGGATCAGGTTCCAACAACTCTTACTTTCCTCAAAATGATCCTCCCTTTTAATGTTCCTCAGGTTATTTTTTCCCACTTAAAGTTGTTTAAATTTATGACTGTCATCTCCATTGGTCTTGGAAGAGCAGAAGTTCTTGGTCTCTAGAGCATGAAGACCTCTGCATTTGCCATGGATACCATTAATCCTTTCTTTATATAAGATTTTCTTCCTCCTTTCAGTGATTCCTTTATTGGCATCATTAACTTTTCCTGGATACATTATCAGCGATAATGTATGAGAAGAAATGTTCAAATAAGATTACTTTTGGCTGACAATTGAAATGACCTTTTATTTCTTAGCTTCTTCTCTAGCAGGATTAAAAACAGTCCACTTTATTGAGTACTTAAAATATGTCAGGCATTAATATGAGTTTTTGTGTATGTGTTTCATTTAATCCTCATAAAAACAGTGTGAGGTAGGTGCTATTATTATCCCCATTTCATAGATAAGGAATCTTGGAAAGGTTAAATAACTTGCCCAAGATTTCACAATTAATAGGTGTCCTTCTCTGTCCATCAAATATAAGTCATTTAATACCCTAAATAGAAAAGCATCCCAGAGAAGAATAAATTGAGAAAGGAGAAGACTAAATCCATCACCAAGACATTCCATCAGAGTTGTGGTCCTGATAGGCCTAGCTTTCCCCTAAATATTGGCTCACAATCACATTCTCATTACTCATATCTAAACTATAAATAGCAACAACACTATGTCATCTAGAGAAGAATGGCTATAACAGTTGATGCTAACAGATTTCAGTGTATGTCTCTTTTTACTTTAGTTGCTGTCCTGTTTAATTGGTAAATTACTCCTAATCAGAAAACTGAAAAGAATAAAATTTAAAAGCAAGTTACTTAATTTCTCTGAGCCTACATATCTGTTCACAAACATACGACCACTGCTTTCCGTATGTTTGGGCGGGGGAGGATGGAGACTTGAAGTGTGGTTGACTATAGTTTATACTAACAAGGCCAGTGCTGTGGTTTTAAATTCTTTCATGTCTTTTCTCTATGCTATCCACAGATTATGGCCTTAATCTTGGTCCTGAACCATGGCTCTTCAGAGAGACCTGGGAGAAGATGAGTCCCTCTTCTACTGAGAAACACATCGAAATGTTGGACACTGGGTAGGTAAGCTGCATGTTGTCAGTTGGTACTCAGCTCCTCGCAGACTTTCTGTTATCTCATATTTCTGGGACTGGAAACCTCTCTACACAACTCAGACACCCTTGCCAGCTGGGTTCTACCAATGAGAGGCACTCAGGTGAGATTAGAAGATGGGAGGAAAGCAGAAGTCATTCTGCTTTAGGCAGTGATATGGGTGGGAATCCAGGCTCGTGGTTTTCTGCTCCACGGTGGCAGCTTTCAGTGGCATGTGTGATGTCAGGAGCTCTGAGCAACACAACTTTTCCCTTTCACCCAGCCCTAGCATTTTCTTGCAGTTTCATATCTTTGGTAACCCTTTGCTGTTTCTTATTAGCACTCCCAGCCCTTCCAGTATTTTTGTAATCAATTCTCTGTATTAAATCTCCTCCTCCCCTCCCATTTGAAATGGAGTGGTTTCTATTTCCTGGCATAGACACCAACTTGAAAGTAGGTAGAGTGGAATTTATAAGAGCCAATAACATCATCGTCACAGATAAAAGACAATGTGATCTGTTGACTGATTTTATTTATTATAACATGCAAATAATTGTAGCTTAAAGGTGACTTATATAAGGTAGAGTAAATGGTAAGTAGGCATACATAAAGCATCTGTCTAGCCCTAGTGGATTATCTCCTCAGAACAAAAAGTAGTGCAATAAAACAAACAAACAACCCAAGGAAAAAACCACCTTAAACAATTTTCAGTAGTAATACCATAGGTAGGCATGGCGGTATTTTTTCTGAGACTCTTCCCAAGCATTATGTGATAAAGCAAATGAATAATTATGTTGGTGTCTCTGTGTATCATGTTTTTCTGAGTGATAAAAAGGTGATGCAGGTGTGAAATTCATGAGGTTAAGTTAAAAACTTTGTAGTCTTGAATTGCAGTTGGAATCAACGTTTAAACTCATGAGATATTTTATCTTTAAAAATGTATTTCTCATCCCCCCCAAACCCTAGAAACAACGACAGATCCATTAGCAATGAGCACCTTTAGTGCATAGATTGTCATCTTTAAATATAATTTCCCATTTTAAGGAAGCAGGGCTTCTTGGAGAAATGGCTGATTCTAGGCCCGGGACAGGAAATATCTAAGATGATTCTGGAATATCTTGTCATGCCACAAAGCAAGAAAGCCATCAAAGACCAATCGTGTTGTGTCAAAAAAGGCTCAGGAGCCCACTCAAAGAAATTTCCATTGGCTAAATTTGGATTAATATGAACGTCAGTAAGAGTAGTAACGATAGTAGATTGAAGCTCATAAAATACACTTAAATACATGAAGTTATAATTAAAAACAGAAAACATCATTGGCCACCTTAGGAAGGAGCCAACTCATGTAGCAGATGAATAGTTCTTTTACTCCACCTTCCTTTCGTGAGTTGTATCTCACAGTAATCAAATAATTGATTAGAGGAAGAAGATTCTAGCTAATAAAAAGGAAGGATAGGGCTTCCCTGGTGGTGCAGTGGTTGAGAGTCCGCCTGCCGATGCAGGGGATACGGGTTCGTGCCCCGGTCCGGGAGGATCCCGCATGCCGCGGAGCGGCTGGGCCCGTGAGCCATGGCCGCTGAGCCTGCGCGTCCGGAGCCTGTGCGTCCGGAGCCTGTGCTCCGCGACGGGAGAGGCTACAGCAGTGAGAGGCCCACGTACCGCAAAAAAAAAGGAAGGATAGAATTAGAAAATCACCATTCTGTTATCCCTAATAAATTAATAGATTTAGTCAGTGATCATCTAACTTTCTGATACCAATTCCAGTGTGTGTGTGTGTGTGTGTGTGTGTGTGTGTGTGTGTTGGTGAGTTGGGGGCGTTCCCCACAGCACCAAGCAATTCTCGGACACCAGCTGAGTGTCCTACAATTCAACTCAATTCTGACACTGTCTACTTGGAGATGGTATCAGAATCCACATGTTAGAGGCTCAGTCCCGCAAGACTGCCCTCCACTTCAGATGCCACACCAGTGCTCCCGACTGACTGGGTATAGATTGGGGGTTCCAACAATCTCTTCCTTGGGTTCGATTAATTTGCTAGAGTGGCTCGCAGAACTCAGAGAAACATTTAACTTATCAGTCACCTGTTTATTATAAAAGGATATAACGCAGGAGCAGACAGATGGAAGAGATGTATAGCACAGGATATGGGGAAGGGGCTCAGAGCTTCCATGCTCTCCCAGCGTTCTACTCTCCCCTAATCTCCATGTGTTCACCAACCCATAAATTCTCCAAACCCCATTCTTTTGGGTTCTTATGGAGGCTTCATTACACAGGCATGATTGATTAAATCACTGGCCACTGGCAGTTGATTCAACCTCCAGCTCCTCTTCTTTGCCAGGAGGTGTAAAGCGGGTAGAACTGAAAGTTCCGGTCCTCTAATCACATGGTTGATTCTCCTGGCAACCAGCCCCCATCCTTAGGTTCTGCCAAAAGTCACCTCGTTAACATAACAAAAGACACCTTTGTTGCTCTCAGCATTTCGGAAATTCCAAGGGTTTTAGGAGCTCTGTGCCAGAAATGGGAAGACCAAATACATATTTCTTATTATAAATCACAATATCACATCATCAGTGACTGCTAACATTACAGAAAGGGAGCAAACTAGATAGTATGTTGAAAATTACTTAGAGGAAAATGTTAAACCACACTATGGAATGAAGTCAGTAAAACTAAGTCTGTGGGTTTTGACACATACATAAATTCTATGTACATACATTGTAATGTGTACATAAATTGTAAAAAAAAAAAAAAAAAGTAGTGGAGGGGAGCCTAAAGATTAAAAGAGACTTAAGAAATATTGAATAATTGCAATGTAAAGTCTTTTTTGGATCCTGATCCAAACAAGATCATGAGACAATTGGGGAAATGTCAACACTGACTGCTTAATTAATTATGTAAGGAAATTATTACTTCTCTTTTGGTTCAGTAATTTTGTGGTCTTGTTTTAAAAGAATCTTTGTCTTTTATAGATACATATTGAAGTATTTGTGGAGAAATGATGCCTGGAATTTGCTTCAGAATTGCCTAGGGAAGGGGGAATTATGGGGATACATATAAATCAAAATTGGCCGTGAGTTGATAATTGTTGCAGCTGGATGATGGGTACACGGGGGTTGATGATATTACTCTCTCTACTTTTGTTTATGTTAGGAATTTTCTATAATGAAAGAGGAAAAAAATCCTAGGGAAACCTAAGTAGAAGATCTTCTCAGCCCCCTGGTTTCAGGAAATTGAATACCTGCAGTTAGTGGTCGGTAGTTGCTGCCTACCAAGAGTTCCACAGATATTTCTACATATGGAGGCGTTACATCAGGTCTTAAATATATTTTGGAACCAAATTGGTGCCCTTCCGCTTGAAAGATACGAAGGGCTAGGAGCCTCAAAAAGAATGTGTCTCCAATTGTTGCTGTAACAAATTACCACAAACTCTGTGGCTTCAAACAACACAGATTTATTGTCTTCACGGTTCTGGAGGCCAGAAGTCCAAAATGAGTTTCACTGGGCTGAAATCATTGTGTCAGCAGGGTTGCTTTCCTTCTGGAGGCTCTAGGGAAGAATTTGTTCCTCGGCTTTGCCATCTCCTGTCTACATTTCTTGGGCCCATGTCGGCATCGCTCTGCTCACATCTCCGCTGGCTCTGCTGCTTCTCTCTTTCATTTATAGGACCCTTATGATTCTGCTGGTCCCACCCCGATAATTCAGGATATTCTCCTCATCTCAAAATCCTTACTCACATCTGCAGAGTCCCTTTTGCCATGTAAGATAACATATTCCAAATTTCTGGGGGTTAGGATATGGACATCCTTGGCGGGGGGTGGGTGGGCATTATTCTGCCTACCACAAAGAGAAATTAAGAAGTTGGGAAATAGGATTAATAAGGGAAAGTGTATCAGTTAGGATTCAGCCAGGAAATAGGAGTCGTTCTAATAGTTTCAACAGAGGACATTTAATACAGAGAATTTGGTACACAAAAAGATGGAAAATCTGAAAAGTCAAACAAAGGATGGTAAAGTACCCCAGAGTTTAAGAACAGCAGAAGCTACAATCACTTCTAGGATGGGAGGGGTGCAGGAAGGAGGTGGTGTTACCAGAATCCAGGTGCTGAGCCATTCTGTGAGAATCATGGAAAGGCTTCCCAGTGGAATTTGGGAGCAAGGAGGGCTGGAGTGTCTGGTGGGGAGCTGGAATCCCAGAGGAGACACGGGCATCACTGGGAAATACAGTAGCTTCTTGTTATCTGTGGTAGCTGTGTTCTATCAGGTCACCATGAATAGTGAATTAGAACATACCAAACCATTGCTCCTAGGGGAAATACAGGGTTAGGTTCCTGTGAGCCTCCGGTCACAACATTTTCTTCAGCTGATCAATATATAACCGTGTTTCATGTGTGTTTATGTTTGAAGTCATCTTACTTAATACATATATAAAATTGCTTCATTAATATTTAACTCACGGCCAACAGCACTATAACTCATGCCTGAATGAAGCTTATCTAACACAGGCATTTTCTCCATAAGATACATCACTGCCTGCTTGTGCTTGGGAGCACCAGACAGCACGTTGGCCTTGTGCTTGGGGGCCATTTTAAACAGTGAAATCACCAAAGAAGCAAAAATGAGAAAAACATGGTATAAATACATGAAAATGACACTTATTCACAGTATGAGAGCTGTGACAAGAAGGCAGAGCATTACCTTGTTTGACCTCTGCTTGGGAACATGTACGTCAGAGGACTCACATTTTTCCTGCTCTGGGCGTATCCATGAATGACCATGAAGGCACCACAAGTATTGATTTTGGAGTAACAAACAAATTTTAGTTAGTAGGAACATTTACAAACATTGAATCCATGAATGATGAGGCTGAACTGTACTTCCCAGGACAACGATGGAATAATAGCCTGGATTCTCTCCACCTCCCACCTTCTCATCTTCTGCCACTGTTCTCTTCGGCTAAATAAGTTGCAAGGGAGTCTGAGAAGCAGAGTGGGAGAACACATCTGGTTACAGAGAGGTGGTGCAAAGCACGCAAGGTTTAAAGAACTAAGATTTGGTGGTGAAAGAACTAATGAGAAGCATTCAAGGCACTTAATGATTGCCTTTAGATCTACAGATCTTATTGTAGAGGTGATGATGACAGGCTGTTTTTAATTTCCATGAAACCAGTATCAACTGCTTTAAATTGAAATAGAATCATGGAAGATTTATGAAAACTCTTCTACCTGTGAGGACTGAGATCTAAAAATCCTTTAGAAAGGATGAATGAGGACTTTCCTTCCTTAGACATGTTAAAGGACCAGGCAGCTACTTACTTGGCAGTTGTTGGTGGCTGGCCCACCTGGAGGTGCATACTCTGTGGGGTCTGGGCTGGCCTTCGCTCTAATTCTGCTTATGGTTAATATCACCTTGAACTCTGGAGAGTAGCAAATGCCACAGCAGCTGCCTCGCTGTCTTAGATCTGAGAGAGGAAAAGAAACCTGTTGTGGCAGAAGGGTGGTGGATAGAAAGCAAATCAACCAAAAGATTATTTCAGCACAGGGGTTGGTGGCTTACTTGTGATTTATGACACAATGTTTTTATTTGATCTGGCATTACAGGGATAAGTTATTGAGTGCTAATTGTATGTTGATAAGCTGTTCCTGCTTAAATTTATTCCTTCCTCAGTTTTTGTTAATTGGGGCATGTTGGAACAGAAGGGGAATCGTCCACTCACTGCCTGGCTTGGTTTATGCTGTTGCTAAAATGCCAAGTTATAATTGTGTCTTCACCGTTATTTGTGCTAAGTGAATAAGGGGACTCCTACCGGTGGGCTTTTTTTTTTTTTCTTTTAACTTCCCATTAATGTGTATTTCTTTTTCTCATAAATGAAATGTTAAAGAATAATATCACTCCTGGGACTTCCCTGGTAGCATAGTGGTTGAGAATCTGCCTGCCAATGCAGGGGACACGGGTTCGAGCCCTGGTCTGGGAAGATCCCACATGCCAAGGAGCAACTCGGCCCATGTGCCACAACTACTGAGCCTGCGCTCTAAAGCCCGCGAGCCATAAATACTGAGCCTGTGCACCACAACTACTGAAGCCCACACGCCTAGAGCCTGTGCTGCGCAACAAGAGAAGCCACCGCAATGAGAAGCCCGCGTACTGCCACAAAGAGTAGCAGTGGCTCACTGCAACTAGAGAGAAGCCCGTGCGTAGCAACGAAGACCCAACGCAGCCAATAATTAATTAATTAATTTAAAAAAAGAATAATATCACTCCTATTTACTTGTTCAAATTTAGTCAAGTTGCAGCAGAAGGTAGGGTCAGAGGTGGACTGGCAGAAGGCTGGGGAATTCTGAATGCAGAGTTTATCATTTGAAATTTAAATTCTTTTTAGATAAAGCCGTCATGGGGAGGTAGGGGGAGACTGGGCTGGGGGCTAGGAGGGCAGGATACTGAATGTTTCTTGCATAGGTGGCTTTCTCTCTGACTAATCTCTCTCTCTCTCTCTGTCTCTCTCAGCGACTGGAGTGGCAGTGCAGTGTGAGAGGTCAGCAGCAAGACTGGCCAGGCAGAGATGTGGGTGTGGATGGGATGGCGTGGTAACTGCCTGATTTTCGGGTCTTGTTTCTCAAGGGTCCCCATAATAAGTCATCTAACTCCAGGAAGGCTGAGCGTCCAGATTTTAAGAACCCAATATGGACGCAAAACAACAAATGGCCAGCAGGGTTATAAGTAGAAAAGCCAGGTTGAAATGAAAGAAACTCAGCAAGGGCACAGGAAATAGTAATCTTCCAAACAGGCATGCCAGATTCAGGGGACCCGAGGGCTGTCCATATGAGTCACTACACATGGCCCAAGGGGAGACTTGTAAACACTAATCCCAGACACAGAGCTCGCCCTCTGCCTTGGCTTTATGAACTCCGCTGGGTGTGGGCAGGCGTGTACCTGGCTGTAAACCAGAGACAGGTGGACCCCGCAGGTGCTAGGAGCTCCTGGCTACGGCAGGGACAGTGGGTGCCACCCTCCAGGCTTGTTCCTGGGACTCAAGTCCCCTTCCCCCCGTCCGCACGCTGCTGTGACTCCCCTCCCTCTCTCAGTTTTGTTCTTAGACTTCACATATAATCTCTTCTGGCTCATCTCCCTCAAATTAAAATGGGAAAGGGTTCCCTTTAAGTCATCGTTCGTGCAGCTTTCCTGGTCAAAGTAGAGGGAACCTTACTGGCCTCTGTGTAGAGAATTATTGAGGATCAGGTGAGTGTAGTTGCCTAAAGATACCTCACTCTAAGTGCTGAAGGAACCTTGCAACTGGGTAGCTTACCCACCAAATTGCCCTAGAGGTGTGGCTTGTGAGGGTGGGATCATGCTGAAATGTGAGGGAATGGCTCTAGTTCATTTATAAAGCCAGTTTGGCTATTGGTTAGTTAATTAAAACAGGGGTCATAATTACAGGATGATTAGCTAAAATGTCAGTGTTACTATGATGTCCTTCCTGGGGAAGAAAAACAGCTAAGTGCTGGCAGCCACAGACTCACAGTTGCAGCATTGCATGTTCTACTAGAGCATGCCAGGGCCCAGCAACCCTTCTTAGGGACCATGGCAAATAGTGGAAGGAGAGCAGGAGAGGCGGCAGAGCCCTGGATTCTACCTTGGGTTTCACTATTGCCAAGACTCCTTCTGCCTTTTTCCCAGGAATCTGGGGACATCCCAGGGAAGCTTTTGGCTCCCACGGAGCTGGGAACAGGAGCTGGATCCTCTCAGGAACCGGGCTGCCTGGAGTGCTGAGACCTGGAGAGGAAGCCACGTCGGTATTCAGAGGAAAAAGCAGGGGTTCAAATCCCGGGGCTGGGGGAGCTGACGTGGGGTCCCGGAGCTGGATGGGAGACTGGAGTCAGCTCAGTGTGCATTGTCAGAAGACTTCATCCATGTCCCAGCCACCGAGCTGAGCCAATGGCCACCAGGAGCTTTAGACTGAAAGCAGGAAGGTAGAGCAAGCGCGAAGCGTAGAGCCTGTACGGAGTAACTCAGAAGGGTGACAGCAGGACCAGGACCACACAGCTGGAGGTGGCAGAGCCAGGGCGAGATCCAGTCCTCTGAACTCCAGGGAACGCCTTTTCTCTTAAAACCTCCACCTCGGGCTTCCCTGGTGGCGCAGTGGTTGAGAGTCCGCCTGCTGATGCAGGGGACGCGGGTTCGTGCCCCGGTCCAGGAAGATCCCACATGCCACGGAACGGCTAGGCCCGTGAGCCATGGCTGCTGAGCCTGCGCGTCCAGAGCCTGTGCTCCGCAACGGGAGAGGCCACAACAGTGAGAGGCCCACGTACAGCAAAAAAAAAAAAAAACCTCCACCTCACGTGTGACATCCAGGTCCATTCTGACCTTGGGTTGAAAGGGACACTGAAATCGCCCCAAGCAACCATCCATGAAAATGAAATGGGATTCCAGAGGTATTTGAGCTCCGTATTAAACTGTTCTCCTATGTTTTAACTTGGTCAGGTAAGAATTATAGATGATGCTGGCAAAATTCTTGAGAAAAAACAGGTGGTGGTCGCTCCGGTAAAGAGGAGGCTGTAGATAGTTCCTGTTCCATAGAGCGGAAGGTTGGCATTAATACAAACTCTTGGTTTTCCTGGGAATTCTTAACCTTTTTGATTTTTCTGTCTCCTGGGTTGTTATGGCTAAGACCTGGGTGGTATAAGTTTGCCCTAGACCTTGCTTCTCAGAGTGTGGTCCCCAGACCAGCTGAATCAGCCTCACCTGGGAACTTGTAAGAACGACAAATCCATGGGCCCCACTGTGGGCCTGTGGAATCGGAATTTCTGCGGATGGGCCCAGGAATCTGTGTCTTAACAAGGCCTCTAGGTGATTCTGTCACACACTAAAATTTGATAAGCCCTGACCAGAATTAAATGGCAGTTCAAGTAAAAAAATACAGAAGCCAGTACAAAGTAATGGTTCAAACTGACAATTCCTAGCTTGGAGACCTTGGACAAGTAACTAGGCCTCAGTTTCCTTGATTCTGAAATGGTAGCCTCATGAGGTAGTTGGGGAGCTCCAGTGAGATAATGCAGAAAAAGCCAGTATGTAGCACCTTGCTACATTTTTAGTGGACACTCAGTACATGTTACTTACTAGTTCTATGATTATTGTAACCCCAGATGGCTCTAGCCCTGGCATCCCATGGCGTGAGCTCTAGACCCTTCCTCGTGCCCTCTCTCTCGCAGAGCTTCCACAGCATCGTGCAAACCTTGCACTGCTTCGGGGTGAGCGCTGTGGGACTGGGTGGGGCCTCCTGAGCACCTTGGGGAGTGCATCTCTAGCCCCTCGCTCGTTCCTGAGTTTCACCACAAAATCAAGACAGAATTCGACCATATTCTGTCCTACTTCACAGTATGGGAAGCAGGTTGTGGGAACCTCACATTCCAAGCCAGAAGTCAAGACCTGTTCACCCCAAGGATGAGTCTTCTTAGGCAGAGAGGGAGGCCCACATCTCAGCATCAGAGCTGCCCTCGGAAATCCAGAGTGCCAGGCCCTGCTTGTCAGTTGGTCCTGCCCTGGCCCTTCCTCGTGGCTACTGCCACCAGCATCCACACGGTCACTTTGGGAGCAAGAGGCCGGCCGCTCTCCCAAACCGCCTGTCACACAGAACACAGACGCAGGAGTGGCAGCCTGGAGCAGCAGCTGCCTCCCTTGGGGCCACTGTAATGTCTCCCGGGGGGCCAGCCCGATTTTCCTTGGATGAGCCTTGGAAAATTAGTGAGCAATTCTGACTGGTTTAATTTTTCTCTCCTACGAACTTGAGAGACCATGTCCTCTTAATCATCTTTGGAGAAGAAAGACAAGAGAGAAGAGACGTTTAAGGAAACACGGAGCAATTAATCTGTTCATTCACGTTCAGTAAATGACTCTGTGCTCTGAGGACATTCTTTATTCTACAGACATTTATTGGGAACCCACTCTGCATGGAGTGCTGGGGACAGCAGGGTGAATTAGGAATATTTCTGCCCTCAAGAATTCCGCGAGCTGATGGGGAGGAGGACAGGGCAAAGGGACTTCCATTGGGTGAGCTTTAGCTGTGAGCCCGGCCCTGGGCTAAGTGCTTAATCCTCACAAGAACCCCCTGAGGTCTGTATTCTTATTCCCATTCTACAGATGAGGACCTTGAGGCTGAGGGAGATGAGGTGAATGACTTGGAGTCACGCATTTGGAGAGTGGCAGGGCTCAGTGACACAAAAACCCTTCCTTTCTTTACTCTTCCACGCTGCCTTAGCAGGAGCATGTGTGTCCATGTCTAGAGCAATAAACAGGAATGTTAAGTACAATGAGAAGCTGCAAAGTGTAGCTCAGAGGGAGAGGCATTGCCCCTGACTGCCATGTGGGCCTGGAAGCATAGTCTAAGGGAGGGCATGGGCCTGGGCAAGCCAGTGGAGAAAAGGTCCTGAACAACGCTGTAGAGAAGGCTGGGCAAGGGGGTGGGATAGGACAGGCCCTGAGTGGCTCTGTTTGCCCTGAGCGTGGGCTGCAGGAGTTTGCTGTGTGGAGGCTGAAGAACCGAGCAGCCATCATCTCGGGTCAGGCCTCACCCTCAGTGTGATCCTGGCCAGTACCAGCTATCAAGCAAGATGGGATAAGTCAGGACAAAACTTGGAATAGGCCTTGCACTCCCAGATAAAGGTGTAATAAAAGCTTGTCAATGTGTTATACTTGGTTTCATTTTTATCACCATTATCTCCTTACCCACTCACATTTACTAAGTGCCAACGTGTGCATAAAGTGCTTGGCCTTAGGCTCAGAATGGGTCGGCGAATACTCATACTTCTCCTCGCCCAGCCCCTCTCGCTGGTCCGCGCCAGTTCATAGCAACCCCTTCCTGCTGACATCACATGAGAACGTCAGGAAGGAACTGGCGCGTGCAGAGAAGGAAGAAGGTTCCAGGTGCATTATGTGCCCTCATAAGGCGGTAAGATGAGTCCCATTTTATGGATGTGGTCACTGAGGCTCAGAGAGGCCAAGCTGGTAGAATTGGAGCACTCTTTCTCTGAAGGTGGTGCCTTACGAGCTAAGGGGGTAGTTGACAAGTTTTTGGGGATAAATAATCTATGATAAATTTAGTTGATTTAGGTTAATCAATTAAAGTTAACTTGTATTGCCTTAGTTGAGACAGTATAGTAAAGGGGCAAATCAGATTGGACATTGCAGGCAGAGAGTCCTGGGTTCAAATCCTGACCCCACTTAGCTTTTCTGGGTCAATTCACCTACCTCCTCTGAGCCTTTCTTTTTTCATTTATAAAATCAGTATAATAGTACATACTCTATAGGGTCATCAAGGTGAAGTAATACAGTTTATGTGTAGTAGGTAGCTCTGTTCTCGGCAAATGATGTTGCCTCCTCTGCCCTGTCTTCTTCTCCAGGAAATGCTTGCTTCCATTAACTGGTTTGGGCACATGAATATTGACCACTTGATCTGCTTATCCTGAGTATTATGTTATCTACTAGTGATTGCATGGCTATCCAATACCTTATTTCTTGGCCAAGCACAAGGAAGCCAGTATAATTAGCACGGATGGCATGGTTCTCCTCCAAGAATGTCCTAGGTCTGCGTGGTTGGCCTTTGAAATTGCCTGGGTTTCATGATTTCAGAGCCTGTGGAAGTTCAATGTGGCAGGTGGCTGGTTCTTCACCAACCTTTTTCCCTTTTCCTCTCAGCTAGACTAGTATTTCCCAGTTTCCCTTATAGTTAGGTAACTATGTGACTGAGTTCTGGCCAGTGGAACATGGGTGGAGATGATGGGGATGTGGAACGTGGGTGAAAAGCCTGGCCTCTAAGAATTTCTCACAAATCGTCCTCTCTTCCCACATCTGCTGCCAGATAGAGGATCAAGCAAAGGACTCCAAAGCTGTAGAGGATAGAGAACCACCAGATGGAAGGAAACTGGGTCCCTGAATGACTGTGTGGAGCAGAGTAACCATCCCATTCCACAACCTGCATTGGTCCATGAGACAGTATCTTACTAGGTTAAGCCACTGAGATTTGGGGCTTTCTTGTGTTTTTTTTTTGTTTTTTTTTTTTAACATCTTTATTGGAGTATAATTGCTTTACAATGGTGTGTTAATTTCCGCTGTGTAACAAAGTGAATCAGTTATACATATGTCCCCATATCTCTTCCCTCTTGCATCTCCCTCCCTCACACCCTTCCTATCCCACTCCTCTAGGTGGTCACAAAGCACCGAGCTGATCTTCCTGTGCTATGTGGCTGCTTCCCACTAGCTATCTATTTTACGTTTGGTAGTGTATATATATGTCCATGCCACTGTCTCACTTTGTCCCAGCTTACCCTTCCCCCTCCCCATATCCTCAAGTCCATTCTCTAGTAGGTCCTCATCTTTATTCCCATCTTGCCCCTAGGTTCTTCTGATCATTTTTTTTTCTGATTTTTAGATTCCATATATATGTGTTAGCATACGGTATTTGTTTTTCTCTTTCTGACTTACTTCACTCTGTATGACAGTCTCTAGGTCCATCCACCTCACTACAAATAACTCAGTTTCATTCCTTTTTATGGCTGAGTAATATTCCATTGTATATATGTGCCACGTCTTCTTTATCCATTCATCGGTTGATGGACACTTAGGTTGCTTTCATGTCCTGGCTATTGTAAAAAGAGCTGCAGTGAACATTTTGGTACATGACTCTTTTTGAATTATGGTTTTCTCAGGGTATATGCCCAGTAGTGGGATTGCTGAGTCATATGGTAGTTCTATTTGTAGTTTTTTAAGGAACCTCCATACTGTTCTCCATAGTGGCTGTATCAATTTACATTCCCAGCAACAGTGAAATAGGGTTCCCTTTTCTCCACACCCTCTCCAGAATTTATTGTTTGTAGATTTTTTGATGATGTACATTCTGACTGGTGTGAGATGATATCTCATTGTAGTTTTGATTTGCATTTTTCTAATGATTAATAATGTTGAGCATTCTTTCATTTGTTTGTTGGTATTCTGTATATCTTCTTTGGAGAAATGTCTGTTTAGGTCTTCTGCCCATTTTTGGATTGGGTTGTTTGTTTTCTTGATATTGAGCTGCATGAGTTGCTTGTATGTTTTGGAGATTAATCCTTTGTCCGTTGCTTCATTTGCAAATATTTTCTCCCATTCTGAGGGTTGTCTTTTGGTCTTGTTTATGGTTTCTTTTGCTGTGCAAAAGCTTTTAAGTTTCATTAGGTCCCATTTGTTTATTTTTGTTTTTATTTCCATTTCTGTAGGTGGTGGGTCAAAAAGGATCTTGCTGTGATTTATGTCATAGAGTGTTCTGCCTATGTTTTCCTCTAAGAGTTTGATGGTGTCTGGCCTTACTTATAGGTCTTTAATCCATTTTGAATTTATGTTTGTGTATGGTGTTAGGGAATGTTCTAATTTCACTCTTTTACATGTAGCTGTCCGGTTTTCCCAGCACCACTTATTGAAGAGGCTGTCTTTTCTCCATGTATATTCTTGCCTCCTTTATCAAAGATAAGGTGACCATATGTGTGTGGGTTTATCTCTCGGTTTTCTATCCTGTTCCATTGATCTAGATTTCTGTTTCTATTCCAGTACCATACTGTCTTGATTACTGTAGCTTTGTAGTATAGTCTGAAGTCAGGGAGCCTGATTCCTCCAGCTCCGTTTTTCTTTCTCAAGATTGCTTTGGCTATTCGAGGTCTTTTGTGTTTCCATGCAAATTGTGAAATTTTTTTTTCCAGTTCTGTGAAAAATGCCAGTGGTAGTTTGATAGGGATTGCACTGAATCTGTATATTGCTTTGGGTAGTAGAGTCATTTTCACAATGTTGATTCTTCCAGGCCAAGAACATGGTATATCTCTCCACCTATTTGTATCATCTTTAATTTCTTTCATCAGTGTCTTATAATTTTCTGCATACAGATCTTTTGTCTCCTTAGGTAGGTTTATTCCTAGATATTTTATTCTTTTTGTTGCAGTGGTAAATGGGAGTGTTTTCTTAATTTCACTTTCAGATACATTAGTGTATAGTAGGGGACTTTAACACCCGACTTTCACCAATGGACAGATCATCCAAAATGAAAATAAATAAGGAAACACAAGCTTTATTGATACATTAAACAAGATGGACTTAATTGATATTTATAGGACATTCCATCCAAAAACCACAGAATACACATTCTTCTCAAGTACTCATGGAACATTCTCCAGGATAAATCATATCTTGGGTCACAAATCAAGCCTTGGTAAATTTAAGAAAATTGAAATCATATCAAGTATCTTTTCCGACCACAATGCTATGAGACTAGATATCAATTACTGGAAAAAAAACTGTACGAAATACAAACACATGGAGGCTAAACAACACACAATAACCAAGAGATCACTGAAGAAATCAAAGAGGAAATTAAAAAATACCTAGAAACAAATGACAATGAAAACACGACGACCCAATACCTATGGGATGCAGCAAAAGCAGTTCTAAGAGGGAAGATTATAGCAATACAGTCCTACCTCAAGAAACAAGAATCATCTCAAATAAACAACCTAACCTTACACCTAAAGCAATTAGAGAAAGAAGAACAAAAGAACCCCAAAGTTAGCAGAAGGAAAGAAATCATAAAGATCATATCAGAAATAAATGAAAAAGAAATGAAGGAAACGAGAGCAAAGATCAATAAAACTAAAAGCTGGTTCTTTGAGAAGGTAAGCAAAATTGATAAACTGTTAGCTAGACTTATCAAGAAAAAAAGGGAGAAGACTCAAATCAATAGAATTAGAAATTAAAAAGGAGAAGTAACAACTGACACTGCAGAAATTCAAAGGATCATGAGAGATTACTACAAGCAACTCTATGCCAATAAAATGGACAACCTGGAAGAAATGGACAAATTCTTAGAAATGCACAACCTTCCGAGACTGAACCAGGAAGAAATAGAAAATATGAACAGACCAATCACAAGCACTGAAATTGAAACTGTGATTTAAAATCTTCCAACAAACAAAAGCCCAGGACCAGATGGTTTCACAGGTGAATTCTATCAAACATTTAGAGAAGAGCTAACACCTATCCTTCTCAAACTCTTCCAAAATATAGCAGAGGGAGGAACACTCCCAAACTCATTCTACGAGGCCACCATCACCCTGATACCAAAACCAGACAAAGATGTCACAAAGAAAGAAGACTACAGGCCAATATCACTGATGAACATAGATGCAAAAATCCTCAACAACATACTAGCAAACGGAATCCAACAGCACATTAAAAGGATCATACACCATGATCAAGTGGGGTTTATCCCAGGAATGCAAGGATTCTTCAGTATATGCAAATCAATCAACGTGATACACCATATTAACAAATTGAAGGAGAAAAACCGTATAATCATCTCAATAGATGCAGAGAAAGCTTTCGACAAAATTCAACACCGATTTATGGTAAAAACCCTCCAGAAAGCAGGCATAGAGTGAACTTTCCTCAACATAATAAAGGCCATATATGACAAACCCGCAGCCAACATCGTCCTCAATGGTGAACAACTGAAACCATTTCCACTAAGATCAGGAACGAGACAAGGTTGACCACTCTCACCACTCTTATTCAACATAGTTTTGGAAGTTTTAGCCACAGCAATCAGAGAAGAAAAAGAAATAAAAGGAATCCAAATCGGAAAAGAAGAAGTAAAGCTGTCACTGTTTGCAGATGACATGATACTATACCTAGAGAATCCTAAAGATGCTACCAGAAAACTGCTAGAGCTAATGAATGAATTTGGTAAAGTAGCAGGATAGAAAATTAATGCACAGAAATCTCTTGGGGCTTACTTGTAATACCTATTAGCCTGCCCTTAGTAATACAGCCTGCTTATGACTTATAGCAAGGTATTTCCAGCCATCATTAATACCCTCTCTAAATGACCTTATAAAATCAAATGCCCTGGGAGGGGTAATGTATTTCCTTACATTAGCATAAATTATTTATAAGCTTAGCCTGCCAGGTTCAAGCAGGGCCCTCTAGATATGTGGCACTTTTTCTTTTTTTTTTTTAAGATTTTAAAAAAATTTTTATTTTATTTATTTATTTTGGCTTCATTGGGTCTTCTTTGCTGTGCGCGGGCCCTCTCTAGTTGTGGTGAGCAGGGGCCACTCTTCGCTGCAGTGCGCCTCTCTCGCTGCGGAGCATGGGCTCCAGGCGTGCAGGCCGCAGTAGTTGTGGTGCACGGGCTCAGCACTTGTGGCTCACAGGCTCCAGAGAACAGGCTCAGCAGTTGTGGCGCACGGGCCCAGTTGCTCCGCGGCCTGTGGAACCCTCCTGGACCAGGGCTCGAACCCGTGTCCCCTGCATTGGCAGGCGGACTCCCAACCACTGCGCCACCAGGGAAGCCCAGCACTGTAAATGGCATGTGCAGCTGAGGTGGGGAGATGGCTGGTACAGTGGTTCTCAAAGCATCAGTATCACTGGTAACTTACTAGAAATGCAAATTTTGGGGTGCTACCTCAGATCTACTGGATCAGAAACTTTGGGAGTGGGGCTCAGCCATCTGTTTTCACAGGCCCTGCAGTGGTTCTGATGCACCAGGCAAATATTTGAGAACAGTTGAGGGAGGAGGACTGCTGGAGACCTGGAGCTTATATCTGGGGAGAGCAGAACAGAGTGGGGTTCACAGCAACTGCTCTGGTGCAGACCGCTGAGGACTCTCTCCTTAGTTTAAAGATGGCTACCCTCGTGCTGCCTCTTCACAAGGCTGTCCCGCTGTGTGCACACACCCTGTTGTCTCTTTATATGTCCTGATTTCTTCAGATTAGACAAGGGCCCTACCCCAATGGCCTCATTTTAACTTAGTCACCTCTTTAAAAGCACAATCTCCAAATACAGTCACATTTTAAGGGTCTGGGGGTTAGAGCTTCAACATAGGAATTTTGGGAGAGACACAGTTCAGTCCATAACAGCTATGGAATCTGGAATATTACTACTTTCTTATTTTCCTGTCCCTCTGAGAACTTCCTTGAATAATCCTGGAGCCAAAGAGAATTACGTGCTATATTTAACGTCGTCTTTGGAGTAAAAAGCTTGCTCTACTTTATTCTAGCGGTGAAGTTAGAACTGAGTTAATATTTTTGGCAATAAGTTGGCTGATGGAAACTAGATCTCGATAAAAGTAATGCAAAAGTAAATGGGCCCTGTTTTAAATAGAGTTTCCTGGACCTCTCGGGCAGCTGGAGGTTAATTTGTGAATGAATGTAGAGTGTTTGGCAAATAGGGACTGTAAAACAACTTTATAATCTGGTGGAAACCTGCATTTTGCCCTGAGTTGATGACCAGTTAGTGCCGTGGCAAATGGGAAAATACTTTCCTTGAAATTTTGTTCTTTGGAAATAAGCAAGAAGATCCTTTGTTAGGATAGAAAAATGAGTTCCTCTGAGATGCTTTTGAGTCAATTTGGTGTGTTAGTAAGCTCTGGTATTAATCTTAAATAATGACTGAGTAATGCGGCAGAAAAATAGAATGGGAGAAAAAATAGATGGGCAACTCTTCTTAAAACTCATGTTTCACAAGCTTGTATTGTTGTTCCCAAGAGAAATCTTCAGCATGTCAAAGGATTGCTTTATCTTTCATTCTATTCATGTGGGTCTCCCCTTGCCTTTGCTCCCTCGCCTTCATATTAACTAGCAGGGGTCACAGATTTGGTGCCCCTGCTGCCAAGGTGAGCTTTGCCATAACAGCTTCAGGTAGTCTAAACTTGGGGCAATTTAGCTGCCTTTAAAATCCCACAGAATGAACTTTCTTATCATTTGTTAACTGCCAGGGCAAAGTTCACTGAAAAACATTCTTACTGCTAGTCTGTGAAATGGTGGCTGTTGAAGTCCTATGCATACAGGCACGTTAGCCTATGCTCAAAATATGCTTATGGGGCAAATTCTGATATGATTAATGTTGGCATCATTGAGCATACATTAGTGGAATTTGCATATATAAAATTTGAATAATGTTCAAGGACATTAAGTGATTTCAGATTTAATAATGATAATCATAGCTAACATTTATTGCAGTATTACATGCCAGACACTGCTCTAAACATTCTGTATAATAATTAATCCTCACAACAGGTCTACGAAATAGGTCCTATTATCACACCCATTTTATAGATGAGAAAATCGAGGCACAGAAAACTTCAGTAACTTGTCCAGGATGGCACAGCTGGCTTATACGAAGCTGGGCTGTGAGCGCAGACAGGCTGACTCCAGAGCCTACCCTCCCACACCCTGGGCTACATGGCCATAGCCGTTAAGCACACTGAGGCAGGAAAATGGCTTTGCCTTGCCAGGGCAGGTGGTACAGAGCTGAATGGAGGCTTCTGTCCCAAGATAGGGCTTCATAAAACTGGTATTCATCTCAAAGTGTTATTTTGGGGAGTTTGTAAATAAAGTGTGAGTCTGTAGTTTGTAAACGAAGTGTGAGTCTGGGATCCTTGTTCCTTCCCTCTGTCCTTTTGGAGAAACTCTTGTGCGTGTATGCCTGTGTGTGGCCAACAGGTGCCTACTGAGGGCTATTTGGAGGGCCCCTGAGAGCTGCAGTCTTGACTGAGACAGCCCCTGCTCTCCAGGAACACAGCAGAGTCTGGGAGAGCCCAGACTCCAAGACATAATGACAACACAGTCTGACAGCGGTGGGAGTAGAGGTCAGAGTCAGGAGCTGGGTGAGGACACCAGGGAAGGATTTGCAGAGGAGAGAATAAGCTAACTATAAAGGAACGACAGTACTTTACCACTGAGTAAGGTGGGGAGGGGGTGTGTCATTGTATAGAGGGGAAAGGCATGAAGTGCTCCTCACTGGGGGTGCTAGTGGGGGCCATGATGGGTGATGAGCCCCAAGGGTTGGGGCATGAACTTTATCTTGGGGGGGATGCACAGTCAGTCGAGGTTCGTAAGGAAAGTAGTGCCATCCACAAGGACATATGTGCTTTTTTAGCAAATTAAGGATGGATTTGTCCAACTGGAATGTGGTTGACTCATGAAAGAGTATTTATGATTCTAGGAATGGCCTTATGCTAATGTGGAAGAAGTGACAGTCTTGGTAGGAGAGGCAAACACCTCTCCTACCTGTTTGCTAACGTTTGGGATCCCATAGTTAGAGACTTATTCCTTTGCTTAAATGACATCTCCTATCACTTGTAAGATATTCTCGTAAGTCACTTAAATATAGCCACGCTAGCATACACGAGCAGCTTTCCTGAGTGAAGGGTGTGGTGAAATATGGGGAGAAGTGGGAAAGGAGAATGTAGGGGAGTACAGCTGCGAGTTTGAACACATGGAGTATATATAGTGGTAATCCAAAGTGGACTCAAAACTCGGTTACACTGGGAGGTAATGTAATATCAGGGTCAAATAGGAAATGATGCGGAGTTGTGAATTGTTTTCAAATGATGTAAATCATTAGCTCATTAAGTACTTTAAAACCACAAAGATTTATCTAAACAATTTTGAACGGGTATCAAAGCACTTCTTAGTTGCAGACAACAGAATTCAGTCCTGGCTAATTCAAGCAGAAAAGGAGTTTGTTAAAGGATATTCAGTAGCACATAGAGTCTGTAGGAAGGCTTGGGAACAGGCATGGAGTCTGTCTATAGCCAGGAATGGTGACCAAAATCATGCAGCAGAACTGGTCCAGTGGAGACCCTTCTGCTTTCACATTGGGCACAGATGCTACACCAGGCAATGCCAACATCACTGATGTTGGTGTTGAATGATTCCACCAGAACTACTAAATTGCTTCTGGAACCTGGGTCCACTTTCACCGGAAAGTGATTCTCAGAAACACCTCCTTTTTGGCTCATGAGATTCCATGGTAAAGTTGAGTAGGTGTGTTCTATGGATGAACCTTGGTTGCATGCCTGCTCCCAGTGTTGGGGGGCTAGAAAGGTGAATATCTTGTGCTTTTGGTGATAGGTTGACTGTCTTCAACCAAGACACATGGGGGGGGGTGTCCCCAGATCCGAGGGCCAGGGAGCGTGGAGGACAAACAGAATGACAAGGACCCACCACAAAGAGTAGCTTTTGTACATGTTTCTGATGCTGCCTAAGAGTCACACAGGACAAAGGGAACTTTAAGCCCTGCTAATAGTGATGCTACTAAATATTTGAAAAGTAGAGCCTTCTAGTTCTTCCTCATCCACTAGCCAAAAGCCAGTACGTTTATGTCAAAATAAGAAAAAAAATTGCTCAGTTTTAAAATAAGGTTTATCCTTTAACGTTGGACTTAAGAAAATCCCCCCCTCTGTCTTTGTCTTTTTTAAAGTGCTGTTTCTGCCATATTCTCCAAACCTGGTTAAAAATAACCCAAGTAAGTCTTTAAAAAATGTATTATGTAGCAAAGAGTTCTAAGCAAGTGTCCTCTTATATGTATAAAAATGAAGCCCAGTTATAGCAATAAATTTTGACTGGAATGCAGAGTGACTCAGTCAGAGGGGCATGTCATGTGACCATGATGACAGGCATTCATTCATAATTTGATGACTTCTCCATCTAGAATCTGGCAGTCTGACAGCCCAGCACCTGCTCTACCCCAGCAGTGAGCAAGGAATCCCTCAGCTGTAAACGAAGGGACGTGGGTACAAAGAGATGTTTTATCATTCAGTATTTTTTTGGTCTCACTGTCCAAGTATGTAAAATTCAACCTAAAACCTTCAGGTTGACCATAAAAAAGACCTGAGGACCTCATCATTCTGCACAAAGCTCAAGGAGTTGCCTGGAGAAACAATTCATTTTCTGTAACTTTGCAGACATATAAAAATGAATAGGTTGTAAAGAACATTAACAAGTTAGTATTCAGTATCTCTAAAATTTTCAATGTACATACTCACTTTAGGGGAATCTACCCTACAACAATGAAAGCATCAGTGTTTAAGGATATATTTACAAAGATGTGTTTACTTCAGTATTGTTTGGAGTGGGGGAAAAAGCAACCCTGAATGTCCATTAGTAGAGGAATAGTTGAATAAATTCGGTTATATTCTTACTGTGAACTATTATGTGTATGTTTAAAAGAATGATTTTGTATGTATTGACCTGGAAGCCTGCCCCTATATATTGTTATATTTTAAAATCCATTGCCAAAAAAATGCACAGAGGATAAGTAAACCCATCTTTATACAAACATATATGTGTTTGTACATTTATATTTGCTGGGTGAGTATTGAGAAGTATGTGGAAGAATATTATAAGCCAAATTGCCACTTTTCTCTGAGGGATTGTTTAATGTTACAACAAACATGTATTAGTTGTGTAATTACAATACAGAGAAGGAAATGTACTTAACCATTTAGGATATGGTGAGGATTTAATGACACAATATTTATAAAATGCTTTTTATGATCCCTGGTCTCTAGTAAGCATCTGAGAAATGCTGGATATTATTACTTGGTTTTTTTTTTTTCCTGGACTGCTGCAGCATACAGCAGTCTGGCCCTTGCCTTCCTCCACACTATTATTTATTGCAGTCTATGTTCCAGATGGCTCGTAGTCTCTGAGGAAACCACACGCTATCACTGTCACCCTATGCCTGTGTGTATAAAGTCCCCAATCTTAGAACCTCAGGTTCCCCCTTCTTCACCTGAGTAGCTGCTTTGCACCCTTTGGGCCTCAGTTTCAGTGCCTTCTCTGACCTGCAAGTGAAGGTGAGAGATCTGTTCTCTCTGGGCTGTCTGTCCCACGTCGCAATACCGTTACCCTGTTGGAATAGTCTGTCTGTCTGTGGGGCTGCGTCTACCCATCTTTGCATCCTCAGCATCCACCCCAGGGCCACGGAATGGGTACTTGGTAAACATTGATGGAGCAGCTGAAGGAACAGTGGCTGCATGACCATACTGGAAGAGAAAGAGGCAAACTGGTTTCTCAGGAAAAGCTCAGGAAGCCAGACAGGCGCTGTGTCACTGTTTGAGTTCTAGGTGCCTGCTTGGGTTATTCAAGTGCAGTGTTTTCATGTCTCAGGCTTTTGCAAATTGTAAATGGACTAAGGTGTTGCTGCTTTTTAAATGACTAATTTGTTCAGATTATCATATAATGTCCCTCCAATGTCAAAGTTATTAACTTACTGGGACAGTTAATAACTACTCTTTATTGACTTTCTGCATATGTACAATAACCTCAGTTAAACCAATGTCAGGTAAAAGCAATTGAGAAAATATATTGCGGAATGGAAACTCCAGGAAGAGCTTTGCGGTTGGTAACGGAGACTACCATGTGAACAAGATGTACAGTCCTTAAATGGCAGAGGACTCATTTCTTGGCCCTGTTCAAAATACAATTTTCTTTTTTTTTACATTTATATGATATACATTTATTAAATAATTGTTTCTTTATCTTTGTTAGGTTATTACCATTAGAAAACATGTTAAAGTGTATCATTACATTATTGCAAATCTGGTGGGTGAATTAATGATCTATATTATTTTAATAGAGGTGCCTATTAATCAGAAAATTTTAATGACCAGCATAAAATACTATTTTCAAAAAAGGTAAAATTATGACTCCCACACAGAAATCAAATGAATATATGTTAAAATTTTTCCTTAATTTATTAATTGATGAGCGAACACAGACAGATGTTATTACTGATTTAAAAGAAAATCCAAAGAAAGACACATTGCAGATGACCAACATCGAATTGAGTGAGAAAATGGAGGCAAAACTGAGTTTTTCATGGGGAGGTGATGATGGTAAAGGAATATTTTCTGAAAAGGACAGAATTTGCATGTCTACAGACAAGAATTATTTTGCTAATTTTAGTATGAGTATGTTCCAAATATTGCATGGGACATACTTGTACTAAGTAAAAGTTCATCTGAAAATAAAATTTTACTGCTGATCCTGTTTATTATTTTTACTTTTTTTTCCCTCTAAATCTGGCAACCCTATCTGAGTTGAGCATTATTATAACAGTTCATCTCTAAATCCACTAGGTCAATAACCTGCCTACCCCCAAAATGGCAAATTGTTATGTTTTCCACCAAACCTACTTCCTGATCTATATTCCATATTGCAACATGTGACATTCTCATCCACTCTTATCCAAGGTCATGTTCTCTCTCCTTACTTACATTCAATTGATTAGTATGTACTCTATTCTCCAAACCGTGCAATTGTCTTCATCTCTATTGCCTAAGCTTCATGTCAGGGTCTCATCCTCTCTGGCCTAGAGATTTGCAAATTTCCTAAATTAATCTTTCAGTTTTTATTTTCTCCAGTCCCTCCTACATGTTGTTGACAGGTTGTATTTCTGGATTAAATTTTCCCCTCCTTACTTCCAACAGGAGGTTGTTCAAACCCCTTAGCACGGCCTTTCGCAGTCTGACCATGTTCTACTTTCTGGTCACCATCCTCACCGCCCCACCCTCCTTCTGCTCTAGGCATAATAGTTGTTCACAGTGCTGAGTCTCTGCACATGCTGTTTGCTATGCCTGTATTGCTGTCTCCTTCACTCTCTGCTCCCAAATCCTGCTTCAAGAGCCTGCTTAAATGTTACCTCCCCTCTAAAGCCTCCCTGTGTTCCAAAGCTGTCCCCTCCCAACCCATTCAATCTTCCTTTCGTTGTGTTTCCATTGTAGCATTATATTATTAAAACATGTCAATAATTGTACTGTTTCTGTCTTGCTCAAAAGACTGTGAGCTTCTCAAGGACAAGGGTTATGTCTTACTCATTGTTTTAAATATACAGTACCTAGCATAGTGCATGACAACTAGTATGCATACAGTAGCAGAAAAGAAGTGAATACCTATAACTCTTATATCTCCATCAGTGAAAAATTATCGTGGAACACCTGAAGATGAAGTTGCAGCAAATGAAGGTAATAGGAAGCTAACCAGTTAAAGATGGAATAGTGACCGATGCCTGTTCAGGTTCATTGGATTTCACCCAAATGATCATGCTTATACATGCAAGTACATGTTTATTAAGCATTAAGCATATAGGTACAGATGTCTAGCACAGAATGAAGACAGCAGGGACTTGTTGTCCTTTCTGTCCCTCCAAGCGTGAGAGGCACAGATGAAACTTATTATTGTAACAAGATACATCTGATCACCTTCAACGTAACAGTATACATCTCAACTCTTCCAGAATACTTTTGAATACATCCAACGTTTATTCCTGTTAACAGTTTTCCTTGTAGAGTTCATTGTCTAACAGTTCTCCTTGTAGAGTTCATTGTCTGGCCATGGCCTACATGTGAAACCCCCGTTCAGCCCCCAACAATTTCTGAGAAGTCAAGAAGAGAGAAACTCCTTACAAACATTACAGTATTAAGGGCTTTTGCTTATTTCATTTCTTCCATCAGGACTATAACTCATGAATTTCTCATAGTAGAACTAAAAATTGTTTATCAGGATGTTACAGGTGGAAAGAGAGAGATAATGCCATTTAAAAAATGTAGTCTAGGGATCGCCTGCATCAGAACCCTTTGGCGTGCTTGTTAAAAAAGCAGATTCCTGGACTTTCCTGGTGGCACAGTGGTCAAGAATCCACCTGCCAATGCAGGGGACACGGGTTCGAGCCCTGGTCCAGGAAGATCCCACATGCCAAGGAGCAACTAAGCCCGTGTGCCACAACTACTGAGCCCACGTGCCACAACTACTGAAACCCGTGCGCCTAGAGCCCATGCTCCACAACAAGAGAAACCATGGCAATGAAGAGTAGCCCCTGCTCGATGCAACTAGAGAAAGCCTGTGCACAGCAACAAAGACGCAATGCAGCCAAAAATAAATAAATCTATTTAAAAAAAAAACCCAACAGATTCCTGAGCCCAATCTTCATTATCAAATCAGAACTTGTTGGAGTGTGGTTCAGAAATCTGTATTTTAAATAAATTCTGTAGCATATTATTATATATAATGAGGTCTGAGAGCTGGTAGAACAGATACACACAACAGGGCTGATTCCACATACGTATAGGCAACCGAGGCACTCTACTACACCATGAGATGGGCGACAAAAATTCACTTGCACAGGCCCAAGCTTTTCAGACCATCACTGCAACTGCATCCTGGGTGATTGCTGTCATGGCTCTGCCACTGTCCAAACTGTCACCTGTGCTCAATGCGGTTCAAAGCTGCAGCTTGCTGGCTGCTGTGTGAATCACTTCTATTGGTGAGAGAAGCAGGTGGCTCTGTGTGCTGAGTTAAGGATAGATTTTTTCCAACTGGACAAGACTTTAGGATAACGTGTAAGATATTGGAAAATGGAGCAAAGAGCGTGTTTCTGAATAGGGGATAAAGTGCACTGTGATGTCTGACGTTGCTGAATTGAAGTTAAATGAGCGAGGATTCATTCTCGGAGGCAGGCCAGATCCTCCTAGGCACTCTGGTGGACACCTGATAAAACTCCCATTTTTATACTCGGGTATTCAGTTTCTTTAAAGCCTGTTTTTGTTACTACAATATAAACAATTAACCAAGCACTTATTACTTCCCCTTTTATTTCAGATTTAGAAATGTTGGCACTTGGAGCATGATGTAAAGAAATGTGACAAAAGGGCACAAAATTGGTGCCTTCGCTTCGAGCTCCAGGCTAAAACTTTCATCTATAGCTTTGGTCCTTCTTTATCTGAATCTAAAATAGAAAAGATGATTAACGGACCGTGCTGCTCCTCTCTCTTCTTGAATAGCTGACCTTCGTGCCTCTCTTTCGCAGCTGGGTCCCGTTGCCTGCGTGAACACAGAACTCACTGGGAGCATCCAGTCCCTCTGCTCGGTCCTCCTCTTGTTTCTCACTTCCTTTCTGGCGGATAATCTTAATTTAGCCTAAAATATTTCTCAGCCACAGCCCTGGAGCTCTCAGCATTTTGCATACTTTATGTCTTAAGAGGCTAACCTGTTAAGCAGACAGCTTAAACACTTGTAGTGGTTTCCTTATGGGTCCCTTGGTAAAGTACCCCAAGTCTGGGGGAGGCTCAGCGATATTGTGATTGTGGTAGGGTTGTGTAAATACAGCACAGATTCCTGTGGGTTTGATGCTCTTTCTTCCAATGTTTTCAACCTCTTCAAGAGAGATGCTGTTACTGCCATTTTGCAGATATATTCAGGCTTAGAGAGGTTAACTGACTTACCCTAGGCCACACAGCTAGAGAATGGTGATATCAGATTTGAATTCCAGGTCTGTGTGGCACCAAAGTCTATTTTCTCCACATCAGCAAATAGATTTGTTAGGAAAGACTGATAAATAGCGCCCTTAGAAAGCTAGAAAGCTGTGGAAAGCCGAGAGCTGAGAGTAAATTTGTCATAGCTAATCTTCCTTTGCCCTTTAGTGGCCTGGGTACAGCTTAATTAGGGCAGCTCTTGTAGCTATTTCAGGTTTAAGTTTACTGTGTACGAAAGAAACAGAAGCATCCAGGGTGCTAGAGAGGAGAGCACTGGGGAATCCAGGGAGAAGTTTAAGACAGAGGAAGTGGCGGAGGAACTGACAGGTAAATGCTGTGTAAGAGCAGAATAAAAGATTCATGGTATGGCCATACGTAATTACTGCTGATTTAGTAAGAATCTGCTTTAGAGTCATTGCTAAAATCTGTGAGCCTCCTTATGGGTGGGATATTTACCTTTAAAAAGTAAAAATTAAAAAACTGCATTTTAGCGTTGATTTTTGATTTTATCTACAAGGAACCAAAAGATAAAATTCCGTGGTATTCAAAGAGACAAAAATCCGTGGAATTTTTGGCTTTATATTAATTTAAATGGATTCCTATATGTAAAACTGATAAATGTGGAGCCACTTGGATAAAGCCAAGAGAAGGTGTGGGGTCTTCCTGCTTGGCCTTGTCATCCCATCCTGCGATAACCCCTGCGGTATTCCCTCAGGCTTCTGTGGCCCTCAGAAACATAGGTTGTGAAAACTGCATTAGGATAAATAGAAGATGATTAAGCTTCAGGAGGCCTGTGTCTCATGTCTGCTCTACAGTCCTGGCTTTATAACCTTGGGCAAATCTGCACCTCAGCCCCTCACTCAGAAAGTGGAGATCATGATGACCATTGGCCTCCAACCTCCCAAGGCTATTCAGAGCTAGGAACCTGGAGATCCTATGTAAATATCTAGTGATAATATTTTATAGTCATTTGTGGTGGTACTCTCAATCTTTGAATATTTTATTCCTTTTGGAAAACTCCATGCCTCATACATGCTTTCTGATACTCAAAAGTTTTGTACCTTGTATCCAGCTTTCCTAATTGGTTAGGATTAGTCCCACCTCTCTTATTTTGCCATTAGCTATTTTCAACTCCTAATTGGTAAGAGTGTAGAGGGTCCCCAAGACCCCCTCTAGGTTCGGTGATTCACTAGGAGCACTTAAACACTTTCACGGGACTTAACATAGGATTCATTACAGGGAAAGGAAACAAAGCAAAATCAGCAGTGGGAAGAAGTGCATGGGGGCAAAGTCCAGAGGAAACCAGGTGCAAGTTTCCAAGAGTTTTCCCCCGTAGATTCACACAGGCTGTGCATAAGTCCTCCAGAAGCAAATTGTGACACCATGTGTAACGTGGTGTCCATCAGTAGAAACTCATTGCCCAAGGCTCCTGCTGGGGGCTGGTCATGTAGGCACCCTTTGTCTAGCATGCATCAGGAGCCCAGGCTGCCCAGTGGAAAGCAGGTGTTCAGCCTCTACCACATTGTTTGTATAAATAGTTTAGGAACAGTGAGCCAACCTTATCAATTAGGGAATGGTGGGAACCCTCCTGAAATTCTAATTCACAGATGCTAGCTAAGGACCAAAGTTGTAAATGGGCCTTTCTAAGGATAGCAGATTCAGGCCCGCTGTGTTAACTCATTTCTGCTCAGTAAGCTTCAATCTTTTTTTTCCTATTTACCTGTTAAAACAATTTGGATATAAAAATAATTCAGGAGGGCTTCCCTGGTGGCACAGTGGTTGAGAGTCCGCCTGCCGATGCAGGGGACATGGGTTCGTGCCCCGGTCTGGGAAGATCCCATATGCCGTGGAGCGGCTAGGCCTGTGAGCCGTGGCCGCTGAACCTGCCCGTCTGGAGCCTGTGCTCCGCAACGGGAGAGGCCACAACAGTGAGAGGCCCGCATACCGCAAAAAAAAAAAGGGAAAAAAAAAAAAAATTCAGGAAAATTTGGAAGTGTTCTTTTCATGTTGATGATAGCATTTTGAGATGAGAGTTCTCCCTCAAACTCCCTGAACTCAGATAATTTACTCTGCTTTTATAAAAAGCTCATAGTTGTATAAGTAAATGAAATGAAAATAATAAGAACAAACCAAAAATCTAAGATAATATAGTTAACATTTAGAAATATGATAGCAAAACATTATCTTTTTTGTGCAGTAAGTTTCATTAAAATATTTAAGTCTTTCTCTATGGCACAACATTTTTGTATATTAAGAAGGTAAAGAAAATAACTCTGAAAGCTTATGTATTGCTTAGAAAGATGTTAAGATGCTGTTACAAGAGACCCAGTAAAAAGTTAGCTTACAAAACAAAGATGTTTATTTCTCACACTCATAACAGTTCCAACGTGAGAGTTTCAGGTGGATGGAACAGCTCTGCCAACTTCATCAGGGACTCAGCTGATGGCTGCCCTGCCATCTGTATCACGTGGTTCACCACATGTTGTTTTCCAGGTTCTGGCTATTGGCGCCTGGAGGAAGGGGTGAGGAGGGGAAGTCCAGAGCCAGGAATCTCCTCTCAAGCAAGAAAAGTGAAATTGCTCATATAAGTTTTGTTTGTTGTTTATTGGTGAGAGATTGGTCACATGGCCACATGTAGCTGCAAGAGAGGCTGAGAAGTATAATCTAGCTACATGCCTAGGAAGAAGGGATGGGAAACTTTTAGTGGGCTGCTAGCCATCTCCCCCACAGCTCATAAGAGTTTTTCATTACAGGTGCAAACTAGGATATTTAGCACTTTGTTTAGAGACTTGTAACTTTCCAAGTAATCGCAGAGCAAGTTAGGAAATTCTCTAGAATGATATCTAAGCTTTC
Organism: Leucopleurus acutus; assembly: GCF_964270905.1. Classification (NCBI taxonomy): domain Eukaryota; kingdom Metazoa; phylum Chordata; class Mammalia; order Artiodactyla; family Delphinidae; genus Leucopleurus; species Leucopleurus acutus. The sequence goes on along the minus strand of NC_139149.1, from coordinate 61,690,538 downwards.
ACTTTAAAAAGTGCTTTGATAATCTGTAGCATGAAGATTTCAAGGTGGAAAACTCATCCTGACAATTTACCAAAGTGCTTTCAAAATATTTTATTATTCTTGATAGTTTTACCCCAACTTTAGTTGATATATTCTTCTCTTCAGTTTTCTCTTTTGAGCAATGTGTAACGCTTCCTGCCCTAAACCAATCTTTAGCTAAAGGGCTTTCCTCTTGTTGAATACCTTTTAACCTCTATATTATAATTATGATTTCAAGGTTCAGTTGTACTTCCTTAATGTAAATCTAGGGAAAGTGAAAAATAAACCACCTCATTTCCAGTTTCTACTTCTATACTACATCTGTTATCTTACTTATGGATATAACGTAATATCCAATTCCTTAAGTGTATTATGTTTATAATCGACCTGCTTATGCCTCTTCATTCCTGACATATAAATAGTAACATTTGATCTGTTAAGTTTAAAATTGCATTCTAAAGTTGTTTAGAAGATTCTTGTGTTGTTTCATTAGATAATCTCCTATAATTTATGCAGATTTATTTTAAAGTTGGTGTGAATGAAAAGGAGTAGTTGCTAGATATCGATGACCAATAATAAGGGTTCATTTATTACCTTGGCTGGAACTGCATAAAAACTGGGTCATTGACTTAGGTATTTGTTTTTTTCAGTTCCACATTCTAAGATTTCTGTATCACACATGCACACGTACATACACGTGCACACTGCACACATTCATACATAGTGTGTATGTGTATGTATATTCCACTTGAACTTCGCTTTGTCTAAATGTGAAATTTCTCTACTCTCAGAAAATTTCCCTATTGCTAAAAGTGTGGTCCTTAATGTACTGAGATGATCCCATATGTACAATGATGAAGGATTCCATTTTGAGTTGTCTCTTGGTGGTGGAGACATCTCTGTACTGAGGTCTTCTCACTTTCTCCCACAGTCCCTGGTACAGTCAAGAATAGCTATTCACCACATGCCAGATTTGACTTGGGCACAGAGCATGTGGTCAGAGGACAGGATGCGATTGACCTTCATCTGGCTCAAACCATGACCTAGGATTCACATAGGACACTGAGCCAGACTGCTGCAGACAATAATCCCTCAGTGCTTTGAATTTACAGAGTGCTTTAGATATATATATTGCTATATTTCTCTTCCCCCAAGCTCTTGCTAACCTACTATCTCATCGTGGTTTCACAGAAGTCTGGAAAAGTATGAAGTGAGAAGCATGATTAAATCTATTTTTCTTACCTTTTAAATTTTATGTTTTCATTTTCCTCCTTCCCTCCCTTCCTTTCTTCCTTCCTTCTTTCCTTTCCTCATTCCTTTCTTCTTTATTTCCTTTTTTCTTTCTTATTCACAGAAAGAGAAACTAAAGGGGTAGAGATGTTTAAGTAAAATGTTTAGAATTCAGGTCTACCAGCTGCAAAACCAGTGTAATTGCTACCATATAAGGATATAGATGGAGACAGAGGAGAGACAGAAAGAGAGAGATTTGTGTTGTGTCTTAGGGGGAGGGAGTGAAGCAGTTCACAAGTGTTTCCACTTTAAGCTTTTCCCTGATTATCCAAACCTTTGTATCGTGGAAGGCACCCAAGGAGCCATCTGGGTCAGCTTCCTACCACTGCATGGCCCCACTCCTTGATCTGGCTTCCTCTTGATCATTTCACGGATGAGATGCTCATATCTCACAAGGCAGCACCTCATCCTGGTTAAATCGTTTGTGTGGTAAGAACATATATTGGGCTGCAATTTGCTTCCCTGTGACTTCCATCCCCTACAGGAATACATAAACAAGTGTAATCTTTTCCTTGACAGTCTCTAGTCTAGACATCTGAGAACACGTATCATGACTTCACCAGCTTTTCTCCCCTCCAGGCAAGCATCTCTATTTTGTACAGCTTTGCCTCTCTACGTTTATATTGCATTTTATCCTTGTGCTTCTTAAGATGGACAGAGAACTGAGAGCCAGACTCCCACCAAGAGAACAATGGGCACTTACATTCCCTGAGCGGAAAGGCATGTGGAAGTGGAGATTCAGAGCATCTCTGGGGGCAGATGCTGACAACGCTGTCCTGACTCTGCCCCCAAGATAAGTTACCTACCCCTTGTCTACTTCTGCTTTTTCATCTGTAAAATGATGAACTAGGAATCAATGAAATAATGCTTGTGAGCAGTTGGGAACAGTGCCTGACACATAAGTCTATGTGTGAGCTGTCATTGCATTCTTATTTTTGGCAGTCATTTCACAGTTAGAACATTCTGAAATTTGAGGCAACCAAAGACCATGGTGCATTTTTGTACCAACCAGTAAAAGTCAATATCCCTCCTCCCTTGTATATACGAGTGTGTGCGGTTTGTATGTGTGTGTGTTTGAACCTGAATGAAGGGTTCTATTCCTGCTAAAAGTCATCTGGCTTATTTCAGTATATATCCTCCAGCCTGTTAAGTGGTTTGAATCTTGAAGGTGCCCATCCAACATGGCAAGTCTCCCTCCCAATCATGACTTTTATGACTCCAATCTTACATTGAAAAAAAAAAACCAAGTAAGACTAGAACAATTACAGAGCACTTTTTTGGTTACGTCATCATCCAGACTACACTGGTTTATCTAGTCCCTCATAGTACAAGCTATTTAATTTCATGTTTGTCTGAAATCGAGATCTCCACTTTGCAAGGGCTCTATATTGACTTACCACTGAGTATCCATATAGTTATGCAAGGAAAGGAGATTAGTTTGGCATGATTTATTTATAAAGCAAATTTTCATTTTGCTCCTTTCTCAATTCTCTTAGCTCTTGATAAATCACATTAAATACGTGTGGTGCTGGCTATCATATGCATAGCTATCACTGTAATTTTGCTTATGGACTTGACCAGGACCTGTGATTTTACTGTTGAGGACCAAATCCAGTGTGTGTTTCTGGTTTAGCAGAAACTAATTATTAATCCAACCTTGGGTTTTACTTTACACTTATAAACTGTGAAAATACTCTTTTGTTTCTTCAAAAGTCTTCCAGTGCTTCACAGAAAGTAATTTATTTCCCTTTAAACATAAACAACACTCAAGAAACAAAGAAAAGAAAACCAAATAGAAGAGCATGTCCAGAGACTCCTAGTAATTTCTTTGGGATAATCCGTGAGGTTGAGTAACAGAACCAGTAAAAATCAGATTTCCTCTCTGCTTGCCTAGTATTTTTTCCCAAGAGCAGCCCTGCATTCCGTCGGCCCTTATGTCTCTCATGGGAGCACCTTATCAGGTAAGATTTCAACTGGAGGTTCACATGAGGCTCCATCCGTTTGAACACCTATGAATCTTTTGAGGTTTTGGTCCATCATTACTTTGCAGTAATTGTTTTGACATTGTTGATCTCTCAAAACATAAAAAGTATTCCCTGCCAATAAAGGGGCTGTGATTTCATTAAGGATTTGTTATATTTCAAGGGGGAATAAAATGTTTTATGAAAAACAAAAGGAACCTTGTCATATTCTATTAAAGCAGACTCCTAACCCCCACTGAAATTGCCTGAGGACTTACATGGCTCCTAATTACACACAGTCTACCTTAGATTTTCATGTAATTTAAATGAATGGGTCTTGTACTGAACGTCTCATTTCTAAATTACTCAATGTCTCTTATTTAAATTGCTCAAACTCAATATTTTGACCTCCTTCCTCAAAGAGTCACCTAAGAGAATAGAAGATTATGGAAAAAAGGGAACCTATCTCTCAGTTATCAAATTACTCATTATGTTTTTAGACATGACTAGTTCACATTTCTTTACTAAAATACTGTAGAGGTTTGCCATAAGAGGAGAGGACTGGATGGATAATTTGAAGAAAAGGATTTTATTTCCCTAAACAGTTCCCAGAGAGATTAGAAAATACTTATTACTGCTACCTTAAAATCTGATCTGTAGGGCTTGCCCACTGCTCTCTGCATGTGAGGGAAGCAAACTGCCAGATTGTAAACACAGCTTGAGTTGCCTCCTTTTTGACGTTTGAAATAAACTTAGGTCCCCTTGGGATCTGAATTTAGTTTTGACAAAATGCCACTTTCTGTTTCAACAAAGGATAAAAGGAAATCACCTCATAATGGTTCCTTCTTAAACTAGTTGTCCTTAAAGTGGTCATTTTGAATGAGCTAAGGTATAGATTTGAGAAAAACATTGAAAATCAGCAGGAATTTTTAAGTCCTTGGTTTGAGGTGAGTTTCACATGTTTGGAAAATATTGTATTTTCAGAGTTTAGTTGGACTGGGATATGAGGAAGCACAGGGTGGGAGTGGAGGAGGTTAGGGAGTGGTGATTATTTCCTGGCTGTCCCTGAAGCTGGAGAGAGAGAGAGAGAGAGAGGGTGGGGGGAGGGAAAGAGAGTGAGAGAGAGAGAGAGAAAGAAAGAGAAAGCAAGATAGAAAGAAAGGGAGGAAGGGAGAGAGGGAGGGAGGAAGGAAGAAGAGGAAAGAAAAGGAAAGAAAAGAAAGGAAAATCAAGCTTTTGGTCAACTTTAAAAATATCCCTTTCCGTGTCACACTTTCACTGTTATGGGGCTGCTGGTTCCATTCTGCAAACCTTTCCTTACATCACCAAGTCTGTTCACTGTCACAGTGATTCTCATTGAAATGCACAAATAAGGGTGGATAAAAATTGTTTTGTGAAGTGTTATGTGTGAGCATGGATGGGTGGTAAATGATAATATTAATAACAAATATAATAAAATGTAATGATAATAAGCTCCGTGCTCTGTGACGACTTAGATGGGCGGGATTGGGGAGGGGGAGGGAGGTCCAAGAGGGAGGAGATAGATGTATACATACAGCTGATTCCCTTCATTGTACAGCAGAAACTAACACAACATTGTAAACCAACTATACCCCAGTAAAAAAAAATAATTGACATACAATAAACTGCACTTATTTAAAGTGCACAAATTAAAAAAAAAAAACTGATACTAATTGAGGACTCACTCTGTGCCTGACAAGATTTTTACATGTCCCAATTCATTTTCTTACAACAACTCTATGAAGTAGGTACTATTACTATTGTCATGTTTCAGATAAGGAAACTGAGGCACAAGCAGGTAAGTAAATTAATCAAGTTGCCTCAGCTTTTAGGCCAATGCTACTTACGTAGTTCGCTCTCTCTGTAGCATGAGCTTAGATTTTTAGCAACGATCGCCGAGGTAAGTCAGAAGAAAGGCATCCCCTACCTTCCAGACTGACTAGACTGGAGTCAAGTCCTGCTGTGTTGTCTTGGTGGTGCCGTGTCAATTCCCAGCAATAGTAATTAGCAGTAGTGTTTGGGGGAGGGACTCTGGTGGGGAGTGAGAATGTAGCAGTGTTATCATCTTCTGGGACGAACTCAGACAAAAGCAGAAACTTCTAGGAGGGACGTCTGAGACATGCACAGGACTGGGATTTGGGGCACTCATTGATTCATTCAGCCCATATTCATTGAGCACACACCATGTGCCTGGCACCCCATTCTCAACCGTGGGGACACCATGGTGAACCCAACAGGTAAGGCCCTTCCTCTCATGGAGATGACATGGCCTCGTATGCAAAGCTGCGTTTCACTCACACTGTCTGGATTTTCAGTTGTCCACAATTCTCTGCTTTAGAGGATGTTCCTTCTATGTTTCAGCTACTTGTCTGGAACCTTCTCCCTGTAAACGAGGTTATTTTCTGAGGCACAGAAAGGGATTATACACATTCAGTCTATAAGAGCAGGGGAGGGAAAAGCTCCTGCAGGTTATTTAAAATCTGCACAGATATCCAAGCATGACTTATACAGTCCTGGGCTCCAGCCCAAGAATGTGCTGTGTCCACAACTACCATACTGCATAAAAACCCACATTAAAACAGTAATAACAGAGAGGGAAAGAAAAAGTCATGGAGACAGAGCTGAAAGGGTTCTTGAATTAAATCACTTTTATCTGGGCTCATTCTCTTAAGGATGCAATCAACTCACTATTTCAGCAGCTTGGGACCTTAGAAATGCATTTCAAGATTAATTATAAGGTGAATTCTTTACTATGGAAAAATATACTACTTTCCTATTACTTCTAACAACAGATTCTAGTTAATGAAGCCTTGAAGCAGTTTAGTGGCTTGACTGCCACCTACTGTTCATTTTTTGCCAAAACTCACAGGTAGTTTGGGCAGGAGGTAAGAAAAACGCCTTGAGCAAATCATTTTTTTTGAAAAAGCGTTTTAACATATGTGCTGTAATGTAATTATTTTTAAAATTTAGGAGATCGAGAGAATGTGATTAATTCCATTTCAAATTACTATCTTTGTCTTAGTTTATGACAGTCACTTTGGTTAAAAATGAAAATTCTACAGCATTCTAAAAATGTGTATATATATATATATATATATATATATATATATATATATGCAGGGCATTTCATTTAGTCCTGACAGAGCATTATACTTGAAATTTATAAAAATATGCCACAAATGCATCAAACTGAAAATATCATCTCAGGAAGCTGGCATCTGATCTTTAAAACAGAAAAGAGATCTCTGTCATCATACTTTTATGCTTACACGGCTTGTGCAGACTTTGAAAATGTAAGTACTTTTTCTATCTAGATAAGGAGATCAAGTACTGTACATCCCCAGCTATGTCTGAGTGACTCAGGCTTTTGATAGAAGTCTCTTCAGTTAACACAGCAGTCCTGAGATTCTGTTAAATGTTTAGAACTCAGAAGGCCGATGGGTTAGTGCATTTTTCTCCCTCATGTCTGAATTAATCATTTTAAAGTAATAACTAATTTTCTGGATATGACAATGCTATTTACTATTGAAATATAGAATCTTGGTGGACACTTTGTAAACGTGATCCTAAGACACAATCTATGTGAGTTATTTTATTTTTTGATCGCCCCTTTACCAGCCTTTGCACTGAATTATGTATGTAAAGAAAAACTGTAAACTGTTTTTTTTACTGTCATCTTACATGTAGGTATATGCTTTCGTATTTTCAAATGTGTTTGTAGATTGTTTCATTCACACTTAAATCCAGTTACGTTTATTTTATTTTTTTAAAGCATAAGGCAAAAATCACCTAGAACATTTTGGCCTTATTAAAATGTGCTTCCTGCTAAAGCTGTGTTGCAGTTTTCAATATAAAATGGTGTCAATAAATTCTAACATTCTAGAAATCTTTTCAGCTAAAGTTTCTTTTCTCTACCAGGGACAGGTAGAGAGTAGTGATAGTTTCATTCGCTAACACAGTATTGGTAAAAGAATATGAATATCCTATTTTTTTTTTGCCATATAGTATTTTTTTCTGATATCTGAAATAGCCATCTTAGATTTTAAAAATCACTATGAGCTCTGTGATAAGCCCTCTCTGTATATAGTTTTACAGATAATTGCACATTATTTGAAAGTTTGTCCTTTATGGTGCCAATAATATAGATACAAAACAAAAGCTTTTTTGTGTGTCTTTATAGTGACACTGATAGAATTTAGAAAAGTGATATGAAACGATATTAAGCAACATGAGCAAATTGGATCAAATATTAGTTTTACAGACTTTTCCCCCAAGTGATTCCATCTAATAACAATGACACTAATCCAAAGCCAAAGAAAAATAGTTCTACTTAAAATATTGGCAAAGAAGCTGAAACAAATACAATTAAGCTTGACCTTTTAATAAATGTCTGTTTATTGATTTAAATTCACTTTTTTTTTCTTTTTCTGAGCAATGCTGACGAGGCATGTTAGAATACAAGCACGTATAATAACTCGGACACAACCATTTTTATTTCTTTTGTGTGTCATTACTGAAAGATTGAAGCCAGCTTCACCTAAGTGTAGTGATGCAAAAATAATAGTATCCCAGTCTGGCTGCTCTAGAGCAGAGGCAAACAAGAGCTTCCTATTAAAGTCTTCGAGGTAGCTGACATGACGCATCTAGTCAGACGTAAATAATGACAGACGGAAACTATCATGAGGTCTGTGAAGCATCAACGTACTGCTATCATTTTCTCTCTAACCTTGCCTTGCTAGGAGCTCTCAGCCTTACAGCCTGAGAGATCATTTAAAAAGCAAATCCTAATGACTCTGCCCACTCTAACAATAGTCAGTGAGATTGGCATCAATTTAGCTCAGTTTAGAAACTCAGGATAGCAGCCATTGTCGACTTGTGACACCCTAAACTCCGCTTGTTCTCCACATATCAGCCCCCAATGCTACCCCTTCCTCGTGGCTATTTCCACGCCTGGCAAAGAGATTCTCTTTGTAGGAAAATTATTCATCTCCGTTATTTGTGTGGCACTCTGCATATAATCTCATAGGCTGCACAGATTTTCCTGGGCTAACTCATTTGGTACAAAAAGCTTTAAGCCCCCCCTCTCTTTTCCATGTGGCACACATAATTTTGTGTATATTATGTATGCACAGGGTAACAGTGGGTAAATAACATCCCAGTGTCCCTGTAGCTTAAGACTAACATGGTTATGGTTCAGATAAACACATCTGTACATGGCTGCCATAATCAATGTGGAATGGCAGAACAATTTTGCAGATGCAGTCCCAGGAAGATTAAAAAAAAAAAAAGCTGTCTTTTCCAGATTCAATAGAATCTATTCACCAAGAAACCTGTGATAAAGCAGTCGCACGTTTTATTTGTTAAGACAGTGATGACTTTGCAAGCCGGTGGGGACTGAAGCTGATGTACAATAGGATAATAGCATGATCACTTTGCAAATCAGCATGTGGCTTTGCCTGGGTGCTGGCGGCAGAAGGGCACGGGGTTCTGAGAACTCTAGCTGGCAACCTGAAAAGGCAAGGAGATCAAACTGCCTGGCTGTGAGTGTAAATGTTTGAGGATAAATTGGCTGTGACTCTCCTTCTGCTTGGTTAAAAACACATCGCATATATGCGTTTTTGCTGTTTTATAAGAGGCTTGGAGGTAAATGTATGGGCCTGCGTGTGTGGAGTGGGTGGTGGTGGGGTTAGGTAGCAGAAAAGAATGGGGGAGGCTCACAATAGCCCATCCTAATGGAGAACTATTGATCTCATTTCAGAACACTTTAATCTCCAGCTAAACATCTTACTTACCTTGTGTAAAAGAGATGCCAAGTTGAAATAAATAATAAACACACAATATTTTAAGGACTTTTGAATTTTGCATGGTAATAAATATTAATGCAGCTGTGACTCCCGAAGAAAATAGAAGGCACTTAATTCTGTTGTTGATATCAGGTACTGTGCAGGTTGATTTCCCGAGGTGAAAGTGAAAAATGCACTATTTGGACTTAAATTTAGATTTAATAAATAACTAATTTAGGATCTTGTTCTATATGCAAGGATATAATCACAAGGCATTCATTTTTAAAAGGTTTCATTTATTCTTGTGAGCTTAATTATTGCAAGGAAACTGTGAGCAATTTGTTTTTTACCAGTGTCTGATTTCTGAGAATGGTTATTAAATATTAAATGGATGCATAATTCAGGCAATTAAGAAAGTAATCACACAAAGTAATGTAATGGAAGTTAATTATTACTGCATAAGCAAATAGTTCATTAATGCTAGTAGTTGGTTGCTATAGCTGCATCCTTAATACATGCAGAACTGAAGCATGAATCCTCTGTGTATTCAAGGAGCTAGTAGGAAGTGTGATGCTGCAGAGAGAGCGCCACTAATGAAAAACAGAAGCAAATAAGGCCATATTGACCCCTGACTTGTCTAAATAAGGTGGGATCATCATTACTTAAGAGAGTTTTATGGAAACCACGACTGCACTAGCTGCTTATAATTTTTTGGTAACACCAACCATGTTTTAAATCAAGGAGAAATCAAAAGGAATTCAGCTTGTTAAAACAAAAGTCACCAATTGTACTTCCCCTGTTGCTGTTGTTTTAAAATCAACTCTTTTGTTACATAGCTGAAGTCATTATTTGCAACTTAAAAAGACGCCATAGACTTTTTTTTTCATAAAAACATTACAGCGGGTAACAGACATTATTTGTCCTGCCCTGGAAGCCCAAGTGAAAATTCTGACATTTCTTTGCTAACACTATCTCCCTAAAGCATTATACTTTTTAAAGGCTATTTTATATGAATTTAACACATAGGAGTTCTGGCGCTCTCCAGACCTTGGGCTGCAGCGAGGCGGTGGGAGCAGGCCAGGCAGAAAGGGAGGAAAGCGAACAATGGCGAGGATTTAGCCTTGAGCCCCCAGGACCGAGCCAGGCCTGCCTCCAGAGGAGACCAGCTCCATGGGCTCCCTTTTTAACTACCCAGAACCTCCCAAGGCTCCCTGCAGCAACAGCACTGCCTGCCCCATCTCGTTAGAGACTTCCACCCAGAGAAAGGCAGTTCTGTGAGGCCAGGTGCTCTTCCCCCATCCTGACTGAGGCATCAAGCTGCCGTAATCCTGACATCATTTGCTTGTCTACTTACAGTACCTTGCTAAGCTATCCCCACCAGCTCCCAGGCTGGAGGCTGTGCTCGGTGGGCACAGTGACAGTCAAGAGACATTGGTCTTGTCAAGGGGATGCTTCCAGCCATTCAAGGACGGTCTCCTCTCTGTTCCTAGTGCTTGGCTTGCCACTGCAGAGGATAGAAAAGACCTACAAGACAGACTCCAACTCTGCTTTAGGAAAGCGGCTTACAGTGCTCTAGGAACAGTGCTTCTTTTAACCTGTTTTTTTTTTGGGAGGGGCGGTCATAGAGCTTTTGGACACTCTAATGCAATTGGGCATTTACACAAAAACGTGCATTTGATTTTAGAAGTTTCATGGTCTCCTTAATCCTGTTGATGGATCTCAGCTTTAAGACCCTCTGCTTTGGAGGAGACCAATGTCTTCAGATAGCGAACATCTAGGAGATAATCTGTTTGGGGTTTTGGCATATAGACTATAAATATAGCAGAGGGGTTGGTGTGGTCTGAGGTAGTTTGGGGAAGGCTTTATGGAGTAAATGAGCCTTGAGGTTGACATTGAAGGGTGGTCGGTATTTTGAAGTCAAAGGCAGAGCAGTTTTGTCTAGAATAGCATGAGCAAAGGAAGAAAGGTAAGATTTCATTCATTTATTCATTAACATTTTACTTCATTCATTTATTCATTAGCATTTTTATTCATTTATCAAATATAGAACTCCTACTGAATTAGATAATCACGGGGAATAAAGGTTAAGACACGGTTTCCTGACCTCAAAGGATTTACAGTACAGAAGATGCAATACGGCAAGCACATAAATTAACATGTTACAAAGAACATGTAGTTGCTCTGAGTGAATTCAGCTGGGGGGTTTCAAAACACTCCACGTGAGACGCGTTTGGGCATTGTTGCAAGGAAACTGTGCAATTAAATGGGCAGATGTAAAGCACTCACTGACAAGACCTCACCTTTGGTTTGGACGTCATACCTCAAAAAGAGGAAGGAAACAGTATGGGCAAAGTCAGGAAGGTGGAGAAACATGTTGTGTGTTTGGAAAACACGTTTAGCTTGAATAAAGCACAGGTTATGAGTAGGGAAGGCTTCAAAAGGTGAATGGGGACAGGTCATGAATACTCTTAACTGGCAAGTAAGGGGATTTGACTATCACGAATGGAGAACCACAAATTTTCCTTAATGTGGTGTTTTAGGACAGTACACCTAGCTACAGTGCTCAGGAAATGTTGGCATGGAGTGGTACACTTAGCAACAGGGGGACCTCACAGGCCGCTGCAGAAACGCAGGAGGGAGCCACCGAGCGGGATCTTGTTGGTATATGTCTGAGGGAATTAACTTGGTGAACTGCGGGTAGTGAAGGGGGAGGCTTGGGAATTTCTAATTCCTACCTACCTGCTGGGGCCATAGAAGGGACATGACCCATGGGTCACTTTCAGAAGGAGACACTATTTTTACTCACCAGGAAGGAAGCAGGCGTGTCATCATGACAGTGGACTTCTATGGTGTCTCTGCCACTCTCTCCTGGTCCTAGCTTCAGAAGGACGGGAAATACATGCCAGCTATATCATTTGTCCCCCCCCACCCCAGCCTATTTTCGTATCTTCTCACTCAGAGCAGTGTTTGCCACACAACGCTGGTGTGTAAGTCCAGATCATTTCCATAAGTTTTTGCCCTTTAAACCAAACTATTACTCTGCCAGGGGTCAAGGGGTTCCTTGAGGTTTCAGAACGTGGGCTTCACCTTCCCTCTGATTTAGAAACAAGCTTCTCTTTCAGTTTTTTTTTTCTTTTTTTTTTAAGTGGCATCTCCCACAGTACCTCATTTGATCTCCATAAATGCGAGAAGTAAATTGGGAAGATATTTCTCTTTTACAGATGAAACACAGAGGAGATAAATGCCTAGCTTAAGACAACATAGTGAAAGACGACCCCCAAATGAAAACTTTCCACCTCAAGACGGTACTGATGTTCAAGACAGCCCTGAGTGAAAGGTAGCAGGAGCCGCTATTTTCTCTACTCTGATCCACAGAATTTCTTCCAGACTCCTAAGTTCATCCTAGCATTTATAGGCTAAGCTCAGGTCAGGTGAGCTCTGTCTGTGCCTTAGGGATTACTTAATTTCCCATTCAGCAGTAGATCCTTTCTCTACTCTTGCAGAGATTTCGATCGCGGCAAGCTCGTATTCTAGTTCTCATTGTCTGCTGAGGCACTTTTCGCACTCTAGGGCAAATGTCATTTCTGCAGTTTCTCTACTTGGGAACAAGTCTCTCATTCCCTTCCAAGTCACCAATGACTTTAAATGTCAGAATTTATCCCAGCAATACTAAGCAGCCACTTCACTTGCTTATCAGCATATTGTCCAAGTTCCATTTAAAGTCTCAAGGCCAGTGCTTTCTTAAACTAATTCTAGAAGTTTCCAGAGAGCCCCAAAGGGCTTCCAAAATTTAGCTGCTGCTTCATCACGGTTGAGGTGAAAGTGATCAGATTATAGAATTCTTCTCCTATGTTTGACATTGTCACATCTGATGCCACAAAACTCTCCTTTAACACACTCCGAATTAGCTGCTAACCAGTTTCTTTCACTCCACATTTCAAATTCTTTAAACTCTGGAAAAGCAAGCCGCCACAACCTGAAGGCTGAAGATATCTGTTTTGGACGCTCAGCTGTTTTAATGGCCTTTACAACGTGTCTTTAGGACTCTGCCCGATTCTCTTTTGGCAGTCTTCACTGTGATGGGGGTGGAAGTGGAGGTTCGAAAGGGAAATCCCCACCTCACGTGCATGCAGGGCTGGCCTGCACTACTCTCCTTAGACAGAGTCTAAGCTGCCAGAGACGGATTCAGCTCCCACATTGGAGCTCTCCTGTTAAACCCTCCACATCACCACAGTGAGAGAAAAACACGCCTTCTGGGGACTAATGACTGATTCCCTGCATCATGTCTAATGTATCCCAGGGTGCTAACTTCAGCACACCTGCCTCCACCACTGGTAAGGTAATGAGATCACTTATGAGTCACTGGTCACCGACAACATTTATAATTATTCTTCAACCGAATGTCATTGCATAGCCAGTGTGCAGTGTTCCCCAGGAGGTGGCGAGTTCTGTCACCCTGGGAGCCCTGTTTTATGGGTAGTTGGTTGGGGAAGTGGTTCAAAACCCTTTATAAATGAGGTGGATGCGTTTGGAAAGGTTCTAGGTGTCCCATGTTACGCTGTTAAATTTCGTTACTAATTACATCATCAAGAGGTAATTAATTATAGCCCTCTGAGGCCAGAGATTTTAAAATTATAGCCACCCAGGAAATTTATCCCATAAAAAAAGGAATGCATTGGCCTGGATAACTGAGGTGGTTGGGGAAAGGTGTGGGGTGGTGGCGCACAGGGAGCTCAGGAATCCAGTTCGCTTGAGTTCAGTTAGCACCGAAGTCCATTCACAGTTGTCTGTGCTGTGGAGTTTGAATGAGGCTGCATTAGGGACACACTTCTCAATTTTAGAGAATCAAAAGTTACCCAATTTACTCAGGAAGATATCTAGAATAATTATTTTTCTTCCTTAAATCAGTCCCTTTTTTGGCAAGTTCTCAGAAAGCAGAGCTGATATTCAGTTTCAAGTGAGAAAAGAAATGTAAACTTCCTTTGAGCCGCATTTCAAGATAATGTAGATTTTTTTTGGGGGGGCATACCAAATAGCCAAAGATAAATACAAGACAGTGAGACACAGTGTTCCTGGACTCTCTTCAGAAGAGCTCTTTGGACTCGGTCTCTTAATACCATCTCTATCCCCCTTTGCATTTCTGCCATGAGTGAACTAGAGTGAGGAGCTTATTGCCTCCTTTCCTGAGAGGCATGCCAGTGGAATGGTTAAAATGGGACTCTGGATCGGAATCCCTTGATTTGCTTCCTGGCTCCTCCAAGGTAATTTTGTGTATTACTTAGGGTAGCCCTAGTTGCTATAACAAATAAACCCCATGTTGTCAGTGTTTTGACACAATAGAATTTTATTTCTCACCCATGTAACAATCTAGTGCTGGTGTTCCTGGTGAGCAATCTTCCATGCTGTGATTCAGAGATGAGGCTCCTTCATCTTGTTGTTCTTGCGTTTCTTAGAACCTCAGCATCTGCTCTATCCAGCCAGCAGATAAGTAGGGAGTGTGAAGAAAGCACAGTCAGTAACTGACAGAGCTGGAAGAGACACACATCCCTTCCACAGCTTTCTGTTTGCTAAGAACTAGTCACATGGTGCCACCAGGATGCAGGGGAGGCTGGGAAATGTAGTCCCAGGCTGAGCTGGTGGATTCTATGGAAGGGGGAGAACAAATGTTGGTGAAAGCTATTCTTGCCACAATTCGGCCAGATACTTCAATATTCTGTACCTCAGTTCAGTTCCCTCATCTATAATATAGCGACAATAGCAGTACCTACTTCAAAGAGTTGATTATGGATTCAATTAGATAACATATATAAAATATTTGGTACACAGAAAGTACTTCATAAAAGTTGGCCATCATTTCAACAGTTGTTATTGTTGTTAATTTTTCCGGTAGTTACTTTATTACCACCCAACAGAGACTCTCATAATTAATATCTCACATTACTCTAATTAAAATAGATAGCCAAACAGTGTGTGATAAGTCTCATGGCTCTTTCATGAACAAAGAGAATCTATTTAATGGGGTAGGTATAAAACTAACCTGTGTGACAGTCAGGCAGTCCCTGAAGGATATGAAGCCTGCCTGTAAAGTCATGGCCCCTGCTCCCCTCCTGCTGTATGCTCTACACTCAGAAGGAAAAAAAGTTAGAATTTCTCAGAGGGGATGACAGAACAGTTCATCATTTCATTGTCTACATGTTATTTTTCAGTATTTCCATACCATTTCCATTAGAAATTATAGGAAGCTTTTGTCTTTGAATCTGTATCTATATGTACTTAAAGACTCAAAAAGGGCATTTTCAACCTGTGATTCATTTCTATTTCAATAAAACTTCATAAAGAGAACCCAATTCAGTAAGGTCAGTTTTCCTGGCTACTAAATTCCTCTTCCAGAGTGCAGAAAAATTCCATGGTCACCAGCAAGAATCCTGGGAAAGTAAAAAGAAATGAATGAAGATAATCTAGACATTTTATACACAGAGTGGGGAAGGCATGCTGGTGATTAGACTGTTATACTTCCTGAAGGGCTGCTTACTTTTATTCAGTGTCATAAACCAAGCCAGGCCAAATCGCACCACACTTGACCCAACATGACTCAGCAGTGGTTGGCAAGCTGAAAGTCAAGGCTGTATAGCAGAGTTTTTAATCAAATGGACTCTGTTAGCAGAATACTTGGGTTGGAATCTTGGCTTCACTCTTAACTATACCTGCACAACTTTGGGCAAGTTACCTACCCTTTCTAAATCTTGGTTTTCTCGTCTCTAATTTGGGATAAAAATAATGCCTGCCTTATATGTTTCATTGAGATAATTTCTGTGATATACTTAGTACAGTGCTTGCCGCATAATAACAGCAAGTACTTACATGCTCTGTCTTAAGAGCTTTCCTTGCATCTACTCATTTAATTCTCATAACAAACCTATGGGAAAAGGTACTACAATTAGTCTCATTTTACAGGTGAGGAAACTGAGGGCCAGAAGGGTTGAGTAGTCTCCCCAAGATCACATAGCTACTCAAATTGTAAAGTCACAATTCAAACCCATGCCCAGAGTCCAGAGACAATGCTCTTATCTTCTGTATTATGCTGCCTCTTCATAAGGGCTCAGAAATGTTATCCATTATTTACATTTTTATGAAAAGGTAGAGGTTAAGAATTTAATTCAGGAATGTTTGATAACATAGCTCTGAAATTGGGGATATGAGGGGATAAGAGCCTGGAAAACCTTTGCTCATTAATACCTACTGAGTTAGTAAATGAGTGAATAAATGAATGAGTGAATTAATGTGTGGATGAAAACAAACTTGCATGATCTGAAGCCAGGGATATGTCTCAGAATCAAACTCTGGAAATTAGCATCAGCTGGAAGACATGGACCTTGTACCACCATGGCATCACAGTGAGCAAAAATGACACTTCTGATGCACTGGTTGTGTTTGAGTCAGGGGAACCTCCCCGCTGAGTCTCAGACTTCAGATGGAAGAAGGCTGCTACCCCTTGAGAAGCACTCAGTGTGATGATCCTATGTCAGGAGTGTGTGGGCAAAGATGATTTCCCTCAATGCAGCGCTGGCCCATGTAAAATACATTTTTATCTGACTTGCTAAAGCCCCATTTGGTGTTCCAATAGCAGAGTATAGGAGGCATGAGTGTCCTCTGCATTATGCTAATTGTTTAAGCACGACAGTTTATTACTTCAGTCAGAGGGGTAATGTAGATCAGGGAGGGGGGAAAGGTAGGGCACAAACACAATTTTCTAGTTTTTGAGAAGCAATTACAAATAGATGAGAAGCCGTAACAATATTACACGTAGGATGGCTTATCAGTAGGACTGAAAAGGCGGCTGGAGCCTGTGCAGTCAAGAGCAGGAGTGGTTCAAAGCTGACAAGTCTACAGCGATGATTTAAAAATAGCAATGGTAATTCTGCAGCAAAACAGAACAATGAAACCAAGAGTAACGGTGCTCAGAAAAGACACTGGCCCAACACAATGCTCTTTCATTGGGTAAGCTATTTTCATAGCAAACCCAAATTTCAAAATGTCAGCCTGATAAATAGGGGAGATCTGAAAGGATAAAGTCAAGGTGTTTTGTTTTAATACTTAAAAAAAAAAAAGGAAACTTACTCTTGTTTCTAACAATCTTTTAGAGCTCTAAGGAAAGAGCATGTTGTGCTTTGAAAAGAGATCTAGTTATATCTTGTCTAGATGCTATTTTAATGTATACAGGCTTAAGTAGGTTTGGATCACATTATGAGGCTCATTTTTTCTCTATAACAGAATGAATATTGGTTAGAATTCAATAACCATGAAGAGCTATAAAAGTTTATAATGTCTTACTCTAATTTCCATTTTCTTCTGAACGTAAGTGTTATCTTGGTATGGTAAGATTAGATGAGGTCTACCAACATCTGGTAGGATAAAGTATTTACCAACCTGGCAGGGTGGCTCTGAGTCCTAGATGTTTTGTTTTAAGTCTTCTGTTGAATTTGTCACAATATTGCTTCTGTTTTATGTTTTGGTTTTTTGGTCAGGAGGCATGTGGGATCTTAGTTCCCCAACCAGGGATCGAACCCACACCCCCTGCATTGGAAGGTGAAGTCTTAACCACTGGACTGCCAGGGAAGTCCCTGAGTCCTAGTTTTGAGAGCCATCTCTCCTTATTGGCTGGTAGATCTTGGACAGTGTTTAGGATCTCTAAGCTTCCCTTTTCTCATTTCTAAAATGAAAGTAAAATAGCCTGCACTACATAGGGTAATTTTGAGGCCTGAGTTAATGAATGCAAAGCACTTAGTGTGAGCTAAATTAATAGTAGCGGCCATTATGGTTATTTTACTGCTACTGCCTGTAATCTTGGGCAAGTATCTTGGACACAAGTATCTTGTGTGATACTTGGCAAGTCTCCTCATCTCTTTGGCTCTTGAATCTTTCCAGGGATTGAGCGAGGTAGCTTTGAGGTCCCTTACATTTATACATATATAATTTATTTCATTCTTCATAGAAACCTCTGTGTAGATTAAAGCAGAGGTCTAAACAAGGTTTTCCAAGAACAGTGTGCCTCTTAAGAATCAGGAATTTTCATCCCAATTGTTCCTCCTGCTAGGTGGAGGTCCCATTAAAACATAGTTCATATATGAGATTAGAAATGAGATCATAATGGACTTCAAGGACCATGCACCTTGACACAGCTGGCAAGAGCATCTTGACTTTATATACCAGCTCTGTCTTGGAGGTATGTTCTTATTATTAATCATTTAAAACTAAAAGAAAGATGTTTCAGGTACTCTCCTGTTCTGTCTTAAATCCCTAGCTGAAAACACACCTAGAATTAGAATTAAATAGGACCCATGGAGGAGCAGAGAGCAGTCCTGTCACTGTCTCCTCAGCATTGTTAGTTGCTCTGTGATGGGAGAGAGAAAACCATCCATAAAGTTACAAGTGAATTAGAAAGTGGCACAGCTGTAAGAGTCCAGGGCTGATTTCAGACTATATTTTGACATTGATTATGCCTGCCTTTGCTATTGAGTGTCATTCCAGTCAATGGGATGACAACAGGGAGTTTAAGGGAGCACAGAGAGAAAATTTTACACAGGAGCGCAAAGAAAGTAGTAAAAGGAAATGCTCAAGATAAGCTAAGCTAGTTTGGGGCACTTGGGTTGAAGGGCCAGGGTGGAACCTCTATCAAGTAGGGTAACAGGAGTGCCAGAACATTCTCCCCACCAAATCCTGTAGTTGTCACAGAAAACCTCACATCCTTTCCTATTTTCCATCTTCTCATCCTCATATATGTTGAAAAGGTTAATTATATTTGGAAATTGTTTTGTTTTAAGGATCTTGAAAAACAATTCATGAAGTTGTGAAAGACTGAGAATTAAGCCCTCATTCATGATGAAAATCATGTATAATTTTTATACTACTTAATATTTTACAATGCATTTAATGCATTTTACCTCTCTGGGCCCTTAGAAATGTGAGGCCTGCATTTGTATGATAGTGTTATCTCTATCAGTTGGATGCATTAGGCTGCAAGTAACAGAAAACTCAACTCAAAATGTCTTTAATAACATGTAAATGCATTCTTTTGGGTCAGAGCTGTGAACAGATTTCAGGATTGGTTGATTCAGTAGCTCAACATTGTCACCAAGACTCCCAGTTATTTCTACCAATGTGCTGTCATTGGTGTTACCTACATCCTCAAGCTGGTAGGAAGATGGCTACAGTAGTTCTAGGCATCACAGCAAAGCCCAGATATTTTCAGAGGAAAATGAAAGGTCATTTCTCCCTGATGACTCTCTTAGGAGTGAGAAATTTTTTCCAAAAGCCCTCCTGCAGGCTTCCCTTCACGCCTCATAGGGCAGAATTGCATTGCATGCACTTCTTGAACTAGTCATTGGCAAGAGGAATGGGATTACTTTTAGACCAATCAGGTCTATTTCTGGGGATGTGGTCAGGGTGCCCTGAAGCCCATGGCTGCATGGGAGAGAGATGGAGGATACCAGAACAGAATGAGGTATATGTTAACAAGGAAGAAATGGGGAGCAGACACAGTGTAGGTAACTCATAATGTCCACTATACCAGATAGATAGATAGGCAAAACGATAGATATAGATACAGATATAGATATACACTGAGACTCAGAATGGTAAAGGGATTGCCTAAGAAGTGGCAGAGCCATCGTTGATAAAAGCTGTGTTATAAAGGGTATGTAAAATATTCACAGAACAGATAATGTTCTGGCTGGAAGAGACTATAAAGGGCATCAAATCCTTGTTCTCTCCTAGGACTTTGAGGGCGTGGGCCTTGGTATCACTAGCTCCTTAGCCAAAAGCACTTACTAACACATACCTCTGAATTGAACTTATCTCTGAAATCTGTTGATCTTCCCTTTGAAGGGCAATGTGTGTGAGTCCTACAAAAATTTTGCACTGGTGGGAGAGTGGTAGGAGAGTGAGCCAGGAGAGCTGCCTGTCACTGAAGTCCCTCCTGCTTCTGAGGACAAAGAGTGTGGGAGGGCAGGGAAAGAAAGGGGCTTGTTTCTAGCTGAGTGTCTCCCATGACATTTGGAGGTGGGAATGGACAGCTCCTTATACTGAGCAGCCTTCGCATCCACCCATGTACACCTCCAGAGGCCCCTGTGGCCTTCGTCTTTCTTCTCTTCAATTCCTACAGTCCTCTCTATCCTTTACTGCATTTCCTGCCCCAAGCCCTGCTTCTTTTTCTTATCATTAAGTCCAGGCACTCATTTCTATCTGGTTTTACCTTGATAAACCTAGAGGAGGAGCTGAGAATTGTTTTCAGGTTCTACAAGTAGAAGAAGGTCAAAAACAGTGGCATTGGCTGTTCTAGCCTCAAGGTGAAGCATCTTCAAGACAAGCAAACCTTTCTCCTGCAAAAATCGACTGACCACACGGAGCATAATTCTGGTGTATTAATATGCTAGCTGAGTCTTTGTCTCTTTGCTGAACCTTATCAAATATTCCTAAGATTGTCTACCTTTTAGCATAACTGTAGAACATCTTAATGCTAAAAGAGCCACTCTCCCCCACCTTATCAAAGACATTTTTATACAAACTTGGCAGGGGCAGGGACGAGTGTGCTCCTTATCATTGGGCCTGCCGCGCACTGTCAGGGCTGTTGGCCACACCGTCTCTGGCTGGGCCACCAATCATCAGTCCCTTTGTCCTTAGGTCTCTCTCCCCATGATTCAAAGTCCAGGTGGGGGTGTCCGGCTGATCCTGGGTCAAATATCCTTGCTCTGGGTGTGCTTGTGTGGCGGGGTGAGGGGATGGGGAGAGTAAAGAAGGAGGGCGTTCCAGCTTAAGTTTTTGGAGTGTAGGGGGGCGGTGGCCTGTCTCCCACCAAAGCTAATTCAGTGTACAGTTTAGATGTTGGGGGTTCAAACGTCAAGTAGCCAACAAAAGACCGGAATCTATGATACAGGGGTGTGAAATGCCTGGGTTTCTAGAGTGGAGAAGCTCAGACCCAATCAGAACAGAATGATCACATTAAAGAAAACCTTCTAGTTAGCAGAG
Source organism: Leucopleurus acutus (assembly GCF_964270905.1). Lineage (NCBI taxonomy): Eukaryota > Metazoa > Chordata > Mammalia > Artiodactyla > Delphinidae > Leucopleurus > Leucopleurus acutus. Next base: position 61,669,441 of record NC_139149.1, on the reverse strand, counting down.
TAAATCAAATAATCAAATTGTTACCAACCCTCCCGAGTCGGTCCCCAACAGGGTCCTTCTCCCTGGTGTAGCTTGCTCCAGTAGAACAAGACGGAGTTTGGTTCTGGAAGCAAAGGAAAGCTCTAACTCTGATCAAAGAACGGAGAGGTGCGGGCTCTACGGCACACGCTCTCCCCGGCAGGCTGTGGGCGGGGTTGCTTTAGGGGGATTTTGTCTGTGGGGAGGGGGTGGAGCTCTCACGGGGCTGGTGCGGCTGCGCTGCTCAGCTCGCGTAGGGTCTCTGCGCCCGGCCTGCCGCCATCTTGAGTCGAGTGTCCTGTGAGGGCCTTCAGCGCACGTCCCGAGCTGAGGTGTCGGCTCAGCCGTTTCACAGGGAGCTCTCGTTTGAAGGGCTGGTGGGAAGGCCTCTACATGCGACCCGCTATGAGCAAGTGAAACAGACTAAACGCGAAGGGAAAAAAGGTTAGACTTTATCTTATTGCCCCGATTCTGTTTTTATTTCCTGGGAATTGTTTGTGGGCTTTGTTGGTGACAAAATGTTTCTTAGGACAACTGTGGTGGTAGTTCTCAAACTTGTGGGTGCGTCACAATTGAGGAGCACTTAGTAAAAATACCCCGTTTCTAAACCTCCCCCCAGACCTGTTGAATGAAACTTCTGGGGGGAGGGGACGAGGAATCAGCAATATTCAGAAACTCCCTGGGTAATTACGATGCATTTGGTCTGGAGACCTCCTCTGAGAAATACTGCTGTGTGTGGCCTGAGAGAAGTGATCAGCAAAACAACAAAAATAGCTAAATTTAAGTAGAGCTTTCTAGGTTAAACACTTTACCCAGGTTATCTCATATCAACCTCACAATAACTAGCAGGTGGTACTAGATTAACCATTTCACAGGTGGGCAGAGAGATGTTAAGTAACTTGCCTAAGATCACAGAGCAGGTAAGGTTTGCAGCCATGGGTCTTATCGAGGTTTGTGGGTCCTGAGGATTGGTCCCATGGAAAATGCAGAGAGAGAAAGATGATTATCACATCCAAAGAGGGCAAGAAGCTTAAAGAGGGAAACACTAATATAATCACAATGACTAATATGTTTTACCTTAATTTCTTTTTAACGTTCTAAAATTTGGTTCAGTAATTTAGAAACCAGAAAAGAGAGAGGGGGGAGGATAAATTTTGTATGACATTAGCTAAAATTGTATTGTCTTGATTTTCTTATTTGTATGGAGATAAAATTAAGAGTCTAGAATCCATCCCAGGTTCAACTAATAGCAATCCTCAGACAGCCAGATTTATTCTCCTTGCTTTTAACTGAAAGAAAAAAAAAAGTCAAATGATAAAATGATAACCAAAGAGAATTATAGGGCATGTTCTCAGATCACGTTGAACCCAATATCCTATGTGTTTTTTATTTGTGTCCAAAATACCGCCCAGTGATACCTGCCATTTGGAATGATGGTCCCATGACCCCACAATCACAAGTCACATAACAAATATGAGTGCACCATGCTGAACTTGTTAAGGAATGAACATAGCTTGAAACGCAAAGGCTTAATTTTAGTTGATCAGAGAATTCAATTAACCAGAAAATCCCATTTGTTGAAAATACAGTACTTTCCCCACCCCCCCTAAATGTCGTATTTTCTGTATCTGTGTGGCAGGGAGGTGCGGGGCTGGGGAGGGGTGGGGTGCGGGGGTCTTGGGGGGAGCCTTAGTAGGGATGAGAAGAGGTCAGCTTACACTTTTCAAAGGAAAGGAGTAACCAAGTGTTCTGTGTATAACAAAAGATATCAGTCACCCTGATGAGTTTGGATTCAACATAATGAAAAACAGGAGAGTTTCAGAAAAAGAAGAGTAGCTTCCTGCCAGTCCAAGTGGAGGGTCCCACTGGGAGGCAGAGAGATGCACAAAAGTCTTTTTGTATCCATGATCCTTTGATCCTTTATTTTTATGGTGGATAAGACAGTAATTTTTCTACTGACCCACAGAAAGATACCTAAGAGAAGCCCAGAAACTGCCCTGGATTATAGTGAATTTAGAAAGTGGGCAGAAAGCATATATAAAGATAATTTCTTTTACCTTATTTTATATATCACTTTCCTTTAAAGAAAACACTGAAAACGCCACATATTTTCTTTTTTAATCCTATATCTTTATGAAGTGTGAAAAAGAGGTATTTTGAATATTGTTTAATAGATGGAGAAACAGAGAAATCTACCTGGCCTGGTCAGCTTGGATAGTAGAGAGGTGTCAGACGAGGGGTTTAAGGGTCCCTTGCTGCCCCCCACCCATATCTTCTCTGTTAACTATAACTTTCATTGGTTAACCTTCATTAGCAATGTGGCCTCAAACTGTTTTCTGCTTGAAGTCCCACCCCATCCCCATTTCCACTGTAAATAGCATCTTGGTCAAGAAAAAGTGATTCTGAAAATGCATCTCTTGTAAGAAGAACTGTAAAAACAAGTAATTTCACTCTAGAAGTGAACTTCCTACTTGAAGGGGAGAAAAATAAGAAAGATGGATGACTGTGGAATTTTCATAGAAGTTTTTCACGCAGGAGATACCGTGGGCATGTCCTCCCTTTGCAAAGCAAGTGGCTCTTTATGTGTGTCTCAAAACATCCTGTGGATTTTACCGTCTATTTCAGTGGGAGTTTTTGAGACATGGAAGGGAAAGAGACTTACTGACCTTTAAAAAGCAGCTGATCCATTTGTAGTCTCTACTGTCGACTTAGCAGTTGCTTCAATATTTCAGTGGAGGTTTTTAATAGAAAGGAGGTTCAGGAGTCACACATTTTATTTTGACTTGACCATTGGGAATTACCATATCTGACCATCGGGGAGGAATTATAAATGTTCTTTAGTGTCACTTTACTACATGACGATCAATTAATAGAGCTTGTGCTGAGGAGGATAGAGAATGGTAGCAATGAAGGAACTAGTTGATGTGGAACAAAAGAGCTAGTGAAAAGATTCGTTTTTCTGTGAAGTTAAAATAGACGAGTGAGTCTCTGGACTCAGTCTTTCACGAAGTACTAATGGCTGGCTTTCATTTGAGAAGGGACAGATTCAGGGCAGTATTGGGATAAAGGTTCATGTTCTCTTGTCTGGATAAAAGTTGTTCCATTCCCATATTGGAAAATTCTGAAAAAATATTTTTTCCTGAAAGTTAGTTTTAGTGTTCTGGTTTCAGTGAAACAACCCAGAGGGTTCTATGATAGTCCAAGAAGTACAAAAGGGATAGTGAGAAGGAGCCGTGCTTGGAGGGGAGCTACATATCCCTTACAACCAGCTGCAGAGGAGTCCCTTGATGATTATAGATGAGATATCCATAGCTTTTGAGTAATTGCAAAGGTAAAGTTAGAGAAAATAACTAGGACCATGATGGTGGAATGTTGTAATCATCCAGGAGAGAGCTGATCAGAGCCTGACCGAAAGAATGGAGTTGAAGGGGAATAGTAGAGAGATTGCATGAAAGGACAGTTGGCAGTATTCAGAAAGAGACAATTGCTGAGTGAAGGGGAGTGGAAGAAGTAACAGTAATTCTGGGATTTTAATTTTTTTACTTGAGAGTGTATAATTGGACAGAATAGCCATGTGTGATGGGTAAACAAGGATGAATTTGGTGTTTGTTAGCAATTATGATTAGAGCCAGTCTTGAAAACAAAATGGACAAACAAAAATGGACCAACAAGGACAAAAGGGACCAGACAGATCTAGGTGTCATCTATGACTATTTCTAGAGTTACTTGTGGTTCTTGCAGAGTGGCTTATTTACGGGAGTGGAATACAAAGCCATACTGAGCTACAGATAGAGTTAGAGTGTAGCGTATTTTGAAAATGTTTCCCAGATGATTTACCAAAGCCACAAAAAATGTAGTGAAAGAGGAATAAGCAAGGTGTATTGATCAACCAAAATGTAACTGAATGTAATTAGCCAGTGAATAATTATATTAGAATCAAGGTAAGACTATCTCAACGCATAAATATCTTCTGAAAATTATACTGTTTTGAATTCATTAAAAATTTTAAAAAATCTGGACTACTTTTACTTTTACTCCATTGATAGGAAAAAGAATATTCCTCAACTTTGTTCACCCATAATAAGGGGAAAAAAAGAGCTTTACATAATAAAAAGATTAAGTACATGAAAGTTCCAACATATTTCTTAGCATAAAGTTAGTACTTTATAAGTGTGAATGTGTTGAATAAAATTAAGTGAGATTCCTACAGTTTGAGTTTTATTGCTAAGCTATTTTATCCTTTCAGTTGAATTTGTATAATATATAGTCTCCCCTAACACCTGCATCCATCTTTACCCTTCTTAAAAGAATAATCCAGCTTCATCTTCCCTGTTTTCTCACTTTCTTCCAATCCCTTGGCTTTGCCCACTCACCCTCTGCTCAAACTCACCTGGAGGAAGTTGCTAATTGCCAACTTTCAATGGCATTTTCAGTTCTTACTTTACCAGACCTCACTGGAGTATGTGACACCACTTTTTCTTTCCTGCCTCTGTATCCACCTTTGGCTTGCTGGACATTTCTCTCTCCGTTTCCCCCCAGTCTTTCTGAATTAATCTTTCTCATTTTCCTCTGAAACTTCCACTTCCTCTCTCCAGGCCTTGAATGCAGTACTTCTTTATGAGTGTATCCTTCTATTCTGCTCTCTTTCCTCTTTCTGCTTTCAGTTTTAGTATAAAAATACATCCATGGCTTCAGTTACCACCTTCAGGCCCGTGACTCCAGAAATACATATGCAGCTGAAGTCTCCCTTGTGTTCCAGAGGAGAAGTGCCATCTCCCTGGACACTTCCACTAGGACAGCCATGGACAGTTCAACATTACCACATCCAGAACAGAATTCATTATGACCCTCTAACCCCATAAGCTGCTTCTTCTGTATTCCCTATCTCAGTGAACCATAATACCATCCTCCCAGTTGCCAAAACCATAATCTGAGACTCATCCTTAACTCTTTCCTCATGTTCAAATGATGGAGATGTCAGCCCTCAACTACTGTTGATTATGTTTCACTCCTACTGCTATTATTCGAGTTCAGACTCTTATTATTACAGCCGTTTCATCCTCCTTGCCTCCAGTTTTGCCATTCATTCATTCATTCACAACACAATTATGGAGTGTTTGCTAACATCCAGGCATTGTGCTGGGGATGCGTTCCAAGAGATGAGCATGGCCAACCTGAATTCTGCTCTCATGGAGACTCCACTAAGGCCCATAGTCACCTTAAAACCCAAATATGATCATGTCATTCTTTGTTCAGCATCCTTGAGCAGGCTCTCAAGCCTCAGGGCTACGTCTGCCTTTCTTAGATTGGTGTGGAATGGCTTGTGTGAGACACTGCCCATTGCCTCCCCAGGGGAACCTCAACTGCAGCTGGACACAGGGCCACCCAGAAGGCAAGGCATTGTCTTCCAGACTTCCATGCAACCAGGGTGGTGGCCACGTGACTCAATCCTGGCTGATGAAGTGTAAGGCTGCTTAAAGCCAGTTAAACTAACCTGGGAGGGGTGGTGGAAGGGGGCACTTTTTGCCCTCTGTCTTTCTTCATTCTTTTGCCCTGCTACACAGATGTGCTGACTGGAGTCCAGCAGCCATCTAGAACCACGAGGAGACCTTGAGTATGGAAAGGTGTGTACTAGGATAGTGAAGCAGAAAGATGGGAGCCTGAGTCCCTGAAGAAACTGAAAATTGTGGAGCCCTATACCATCTTTGGCCCCCTTACCAGCACATCTTTTTGTGAAAGAGAAATACACTTTTGCTCTTTTAACTTGATTAAAACACAGTTAGTTGGGGGTTTTATATTACATGTAGTGGAACTTAACTAAATAGATGAGACTTATAAAGACCTTTACAATGTGAGCCTTTCTTACCTCTCCAGAATTAGCTTATCTTACTCCTCACGAAAGTCCTAGAATCCCCCCAACTCTCTCTTCTCTCTTCTCTCCCTCTCCTCCTCCTCTCCCCCCTCCCCGCCCCTGCCATGCACTCCCACTCAAACAGTGCAAACTCACACCTTCATGCTATTGTCCCTGCTGCTCCTTCTACCTGGACTTCCTTCTCCCTTTACCTTCACACATTCTTAAGTCTAATTCTTACTGGCTTGGTTCAGATATCACTTCTTCAGACCTACTGGTTTGGTTCAGGATCCTTCACTACCCCTTCTCAGCCTGGCTTAGGTGGTGCCCTCCTAAGTACTTCTTCTGTATGCTGTGCTTATGGTCTTTTTAGTCTACTACCTAATACATTTCTTGTTTCCTTATCTGAGTTCTTCACTAGCCTGTAAGGGCAGAGAGTATATGTGCCTGTTTGAATGAATAGATTGCACTCTAATTTCTCTTGCCCGTGCTGTCAATTTCATATCTAGTCAATGGAAGAAGTTTAAACTAACAGGGTTGGGCTTCCCTGGTGGCGCAGTGGTTGAGAGTCCGCCTGCCGATGCAGGGGACACGGGTTCGTGCCCCAGTCCGGGAAGATCCCACATGCCGCGGAGCGGCTGGGCGCGTGAGCCATGGCCGCTGAGCCTGCGCGTCGGGAGCCTGTGCTCCGCGACGGGAGAGGCCACAACAGTGAGAGGCCCGCGTACCAGTAATAAATAAATAAAATTAACTAACGGGGTTTTATAACTTGATGAAGGATGATATTAGAATCAATTTGCCTATCTTCCTGTTTTCTTTCTTGTGTCCTGGGCACATGTGTGGGTGGGGTGACTTCATGTGAGTTGGGACAAACTTGCTGAAGTGGAACTGTTCCCTCAGGGAAGATGGGGTAAGTGTGTATAGCAGTTTTCTAGGTACTCTTAAAAGTCTTCTTACAATTGGCCACAAACCTATGAACCTGCTCCACACGTTGTTAATGTTCATTTGGAAATCTTTTGCATACACTAGGGCTAGGCTGAGCCGTCTCAAATCCAAATCTTCACCCTGCATGGATCTACTTCCTCTCTGGAGATGTCCAGTCTCTTTAATGGGCCACACAGACCTCTCTTCTACTTCTTCGGCCTCATCTCTTACCACCATTTTGCCATTTCCTTTGCACACTAAAAAGCTTGTTCTTTTGGGATAGCCCATATCATTTCTTACCTCTAAACCTTTGCTCCAGCTACTTCTTCTGCCTGGATTGTCTCCCCTAACTTCTAAAAGTGCTAACTCCACCCATTGCTTAGGGACCTTAGAACTTGACTCAGGGGACTTTCTCCTCCCAGAACTCTTCCCCAGGCCTCCACTGGCTGGGTTAGGTTTGACTCATGGCCCCAGTAACCTGTGCTTGGCTCACCCATAGCACTTGCCTCAGCAGTTAATAACCCATCTCCAGTGTGTTGGCCCCTCCAGAGGCAGGAACTGCATCCTGTTCATCTTCAAATCTTCCTGGTGCCTGGCACATGGCAGGCATGCAAAAATATTTTGCTTAATTAATAAGTGAAATATCAAATGGAAATGCTCTCAGAACCACACAAATTACCTTATTGCACAAATTTTCCTCGTCTCACTCTGACGAGCCATCAGTTTTCCCCTTTGCACGTTTCCACATCCTGGGTGGGACTGATGATTTAATCAGCTCATGTGAGAGTTTGGAGTGACATCTTGGGAACTAGCCTGATGTTGGAGGAGGCAGGGGGACCGACCGTAAACTCTTTATATGAGCAGAAGGCTGTTCAATAACTGTGAACATTCGCCCCTAGTTCTGAGCTTCGTCACAGCTCCCTGACATGCCATATCACACCAAACAGAGACCAGGGGTGCTCACTCTGGCTCAAGAGAGTTATCACCTGCCTGGAGCATAACCTGACATCCCAGGAACTTCTTCACCTGGGGAAACTGAACCAGAACTTAGAGGCTTAGAGGTTCTTTGGTGGAGGTCCTACTGTCTATGAGACCCTTGGCTGCTATCTATCCAGACTGAGTTCCCCTCCTTCCAGATGAAAAAGGTGCCAGAGATTCATATATGTGGGGGCCTAGTTGGTGCTGATAAAAGGTCATGTAGAACCTGTGTGATCTTAGATAAGTTATTTAACCTCTGTGTGGCTTAGACTCCTCATAAAAAGCATGAAAATGCCTATGTCATAGGGTTAATAGGAGGACTAAATTAGATAAATTATTGAGTCTTGCAGAGGCAAGGTCTGTAAGTAAGTGCTTATTAATGTCAGTTGCTATTATTACTGTTGTCATAATACTGGTCTGTGGTGTCTACAAAGAACAAATCTTGAGAAGATAAGTGAGACAGAAAAATGTCCTGGAGGGGAACTGAAATGAAAATGTAAACCAGCGTCTCCGTGTTGGAATTCAGAATCGTTTCATTAAGGAAGACTATGTGTCATGTCATTTAATGATCTAAAAAACAAAAAAAAAACCAGAGTTTGCATGAAAAACTTGTATGATTATGACTACTTTTTCCCTTGCCTCCCCTTTTTGTGCTGTCACTAAATTTCCTGTGCAAAAGTCACCTCTTGGGTCCCTCACATTGATTTTGCTCAATTATCTTTCAGCGCTGCTCTGACCTATTTATGGGAAGTGGCAGGAGCTTTCTGCCTTCCCCAGAGATCTCACTCCTCTTTTCATAAAGATAGAAAGTGGTCATTGTTTCTTTTAAATGCTAAGCTCTCTTGCCTACCTTAGAAGATGTGGCTGACATCACCTTTTTGGTCAAGGGACTATGTTTCCTACTGAGGAAGCTTGAGATGGAGCAGAGGGCAGGTGATAGGCAAAACCAGGGAACACCTTAGGTCCAAAGAAGCCTCAACAGTAGGGAATCCTGGGGCGCAAGGTGCAGATAAGTAATCGTAACGCCAGTTTGCTTTTGTGTGTGTTGGTGGTATGCCCACATCCTCCTTTGCCTCTTACCTCTCTGCTGGCTGCTTCTCCATCTCCTTTGCAGAGTTCTCTTCCTCTGCTGGTCTTTCAGTGCTCATGTTTCTTTCTCATGGTTCTGTTCATGGGCCTGAGCTCTTACTTTTACTTTCCCTGGACCATCTCAACCATCCCAGGGCAACAGGAACCAGATCTGTCTCCCAAGCTCCAGACAAGTACATGCAACTTCCTTCCCGGTTCCTACTTGGATATCCCACAGGTCACTCAAACTCAATATAACAAAAATCACATGTTTATTCTCCCTCACATTTGCTTCTCCCTCAGTGTTCCTTGTCTGAGCAAACAGCACCACTCCCCAAGCTGTTACCCAAGGAGCAACCTGGAAGTTGACCTTGACTTTTCCGCTTTCTCTCTCCCTTCCCATTCAATCAATCACTAATACCTGTCACCTCCTCTAGTTCTTCTCTACATTAATCCAGGCCACCAGCACTTCTCTCCTGGGCCAGTGCAGGAATTCCTCTGCTGCCTCCTCTGCTTCTAGGCTTGTTCCAAGCTGTTCTCCATCCTGCAGCTAGTTGGATAGTCTAACACTGAAGATCCACCTGATCTAACATTTTCCCCACTTTCCCATTGCCCTAAAAATAATACCCAGGCACCTAAACATGCTCTAAGGCCCAAGATTCAACCTTGATCTAGCTTCCAGCTGCATCTCTCCTCAGCCTTCTCCTATTTTTGTGCTCCAGTTACACTGAGCTTCATTCAGTTCCTCTCACCTCTGCACCTTTGCACATGCTAGTCCCTCTGCCTTAGCATGCCCCCACCTTTGGCGTCTGGGTTAACTCTACTCCTCCTTTGCCTTCCAACTTAAACACCAGTCTCTCTAGAAGCCCTTCCCTAAGCTTGAATGGATCCCCTGCTCTCTCTATTCCTACCAGCATAACATGCATCACAACTGGCATCATTACTTGTTCAAGATTTGCATTGCTTGATAGTATTGGAGAGCAGGGAATATATCTGTCTTGTTCAATTGTATTTCATTGCCTGGCATACCAGGCACAGTCATTGCTCAATAAATATTTATTAAATATTTAAATAAATGAATAGAAATAACAAAAATCTCTCTTCATTGTTTTATTTTGAATTTTGCTGATCATCAATAAGATTGAACTGTTTTGGTATGTGTTTCTTGATCATTTATTTTTTATTAGTTGCCATTTCATATTTGTGGCCTATTTTTCTTTGTTTTTTTGTTACTGGTTGTTAAGAACTTTTTGTAAATTGAAGATTTTAGTTCCTTTGTATTTTGTAAATAATTTTTCTGATTTACCCCTTATTTTTTACATTTGGTATTTTTTCTTATAAATAAAGGCTTTAAGTTGTTACATATTCAAATTGACCAGTCTTCTGCATGAGGATTAGAAGGGGCTTCCATATAGGCATATGTTTGTATCTGCAAAGTAAAGAAGCATGCCTGACATATTTCCTCTGTAAGTTGATATGGAGGGGAATGCCTGTGAGGAAACATTTATCTCTTACTTTGCTATAATGTTGTAAAGTATTTTGTAGATGCTTTTTTTTTTCCAACAAAAATATTTAAGCATAACTGTTACGACTTCCACTTCCTAAAGATAGAGTGAATATGTTTTTCTCAATTCCTCCTGCTTAGCAAAACTAAAAACCTTGGACATTATTTAAAAATCAAACACAAGACTCTGGAAAGTAGAAAGAGGAGGGAGATCATCTATGGAACTTGCAACCCCAGAAACAACATGGTGGTGAGTTCCTGGGTTTCTCTCGCATCATACATCCCAGTCTTAGAGTTGAAGAAGCCATTGCAACCCAGAAACGCCAAGGGGCACAGACAAACATAGCCCCCCAGAAAGCCTGCTGTCTAGTTAAAGGACCAGGGAAAAGGCAGCCTACACACTCCCACCCATGCCAGCAAAAGCTAAGTTGGGCGGGTTACTTATGCCCACCTTGGGCTGTAACAAGGCACCTCTGTCCCCCTTCCTGCTGCTGGGGTGGTGTCAGAGAAGGCCAAGTAGGGAGCCAAGACTTTTCAAGGTGCCTTCCCCCAAGTATCATTGGAGACCATGTGGGGAGACAGAACTTTCCACTCCTCATGGCAGTAATGAGACTCCTTTCTGTTCCCCACTGGGGTAGTGTCAAAGGAAACCTAGGGAGAGTCAGGACTTTCACCATCACCCAGGGGGTAATGAGGTCACTATCACTGCAGTGTTGATGGAGGCCACAGGGTGATCCAGAACTCCCATCCCCACCCAACAGTATCAAGCAGCCTCCCACCCTCTGTTGTCAGTGGAGGCCACGTGGGGAACCTAGACTTCTACCTCCACCTGACAATAATGAGGCAACCCCCTGCCAGAGTGGCATCAGAAAATGCCAGCTAAAACAGAAAGTTTAAGTAAAATCCAGAGTCTCCTAACTTAATATGCAGCTCTTCAGGTTTCAGCTGAAAAGTACTCCTCATAGCAAGAACCAGGAAGATCTCAAACTGAATGAAAAAAGACAATCAGTAGATGCCTTACTAATTTCCTAGGGCTGCTGTAACAAATTACTACAAACTGGCATAAAACAATAGAAATTTATTCTCTCAAGAGTTCTGGAGGCCAGAAATCCAAAATCAAGGTGTCAAAAGGGCTGCCCTTCCTTCAAAGGTTCTAAGAAAGGGTCTGTTCCTTGCCTTTTCCAGCTTCTAGTGATTCCAGGTATTTCTTGGTTTATAGCTGCATCACTGTAGTATCAGCTTCCATGGACACATTGCCTCCTCCTCTGTATTTCCCTTATAAGGATACCTATCACTGGGTTAAGTCCTGCCCAGATAATCCAGGATGATCTCTTCAACTCAAGATCTAATCAACAGGATCTAATCAACATTTATAGAACATTTTACCCAACAGAAACAGAATATACGTTCTTTTCAAGTGCACTTGGAACACATAACAAGATAGATCATGTCCTGCACTATGAAACAAAACTTAACACATTAAAAAAATCTGAAATCATACAGAGCACATTCTCTGACTGCGATAGAATTGAACTAGAAATAACAACAACAAAAAAAAATCACAGGAAAAATTGTAGCACTAAATGCATGTATTAGAAAAGCAGAAATGTCTCAAATTAATAAACTAAACTCCCACTCCAAGAGCTTAGGAAGAGAAGAGCAAGATAAGCCCAAATCAAGGAGAAGGAAAGAAATAATACAGATAAGAGTGGAAATCAATGAAAATGAAAAAAAATAGAAAAGTCAATAATGAAAACAGCTGATTGTTTGAAGAGATCAACAAAGTTGACAAACCTCCAGAAAGACTGACAAAAAAAAGAAAAAGATACAAACTACCAACATCAGGAATGAAACAGAGGCTATCACTGCAGATCCTGTAAATATTAAAAGGATAATAGGATAATACTAAGAACAATGTTACATGCATATAACTGACAACTTAGATGAAATGGACCACTTCCTCAAAAAACACAAACTACCACAATTCATCCAATATAAAATGGATATCTCTATATCTACTAAGGAGATTGAACTCATAATTTTAGAACAGAAAAATGAAATCACCAGGCTCCGATGGTTTCACTAGAAAATTCTACAAAGTGTTTAAAGAAGAATTGACTTCAATTCCACACAATCTCTCACAGAAAACAGAAGAAGGAATACTTCCTGATTAATTTTTATGAAGCTAGTGGTACTTGGACATAAAAATGACACAAAGATAATACAAAAAAAAGAAAGAAAACCACAGGCCAGTCAATATCCCTCATGATTATAGATGCAAAAATTCTTAAACTATTAACACAAAGAATTCAGCAATGTATAAGAAGAATTATACAGAAAGATCAAGTGGGATTCTTTCCAGGAATGCTGGTTGATACCAGAAAATCAATAAAATCCATCATATTAACAGACAAAAAAAATCATATCATCATATCAATTGATGCAGAAAAAGCATTTGACAATATTCAAAACATATTCATAATAAAAACTCTCAGAAAAATAGGAATACAATGGAACCTCCTTAACTGATAGAGAATATCTACAAAAAACCTATAGCTAACATTATGTTTAATGGTGAAAGGCTGAATGCTTTCCCCTCTAAGACTGGGAGCAAGGTAAGAATGTCTATGCTTACAACTCTTATTCAGGACAACTCTTCAAGTTCTAGCCAAAGCAGTAAGGCAAGAAAGAAACTAAAAGCCATAAATATCAGAAAGGAAAAAATAAAACTGTCCTTATATGAAGATGCCATGATTGTTTAGGTAGAATGTCTCAAGGATTTTAAAAACAAAGACAAAAATAAAAAACCTCTTAGAAGCTAACAAATGAGTTCAGCAAGGTTGCAAAGTACAAGATAAATGCACACACAAAAAATTGTATTTTTACATACTAACAATGAACACATGGACACTGAAATTAAAAACACAATATTCTTGGGCTTCCCTGGTGGCGCAGTGGTTGAGAGTCTGCCTGCTAATGCAGGGGACACGGGTTTGAGCTCTGGTCTGGGAGGATCCCACGTGCCGTGGAGCAACTGGGCCCATGAGCCACAATTGCTGAGCCTGCGCGTCTGGAGCCTGTGCTCCGCGACAAGAGAGGCCGCGATAATAAGAGGCCCGCGCACCGCGATGAAGAGCGGCCCCTGCTTGCCACAGCTGGAGAAAGCCCTCGCACAAAAACAAAGACCCAACACAGCAAAAATAAATTAGTTAATTAAACCAGTCTCTTGGAGAAAGATACACATTATGGAAAAAAACAAACAAAAAAACCCCACAATATTCTTTATATTTATTCCATAAAAAAAGTATGAGTAAATCTAATGGAATGTATACAGAATTTTTATGCTGAAAACTATACAAAGTTGATGAAAGAAATAAAAAAATAAGTAAATGAAATAACATACCTTATGTGTGAATTGAAATATTCAGCATACTAAAGATCTCAATTCTTCCAAATTAATATACAGGGTTAATGAAATTCCTATCAAAATCCCAGCAAGATTTTTTTGTAGATATAGACAAAATTATTCTGAAACGTATATGAAAAGGCAAAGTAACTAAAATAGTTAGATCAACTTTGAAAAAGAATAATGTGAAAAAGAAAAATAATTTCAAGAACTATAATATAGTTACAGTAATGAAAGTATATGGTATTGGCAGAGGGATAGAAAATGGAACAGGATGGAAGGCCTAGAAATACATTCACACAAGTATATTCAACTGGTTTCTGACAAAGATGCAAAAGCCATTCAATGGAGGAAGCACCTAATTTTCAACAATGCAGCTGGACATCCACAGGCAAAAAAAATCACCCTTGACCTAAGTCTCACATGTTATACAAAAATTAACTCAAAATGGTCATGAACTTAAATATGTAAGCTAAAACTTTAGAATTTCTAGGAAAAAACAGGAGAAAATCTTCATGACCTAGGGTGAAGCAAAGAGTTCTTTGACTTAACACCAAAAGCATGGTATATAAAAGGTAAATTGATAAATCAGACTTCATCCAAATTAAAAACTTTTTCTCTGAGAAAGATCCTGTTAAGAGAATTCAAAGACAAGTTAAAGAGTGGGTAAAAGTACTTACAAATCACATATAATAAAGGACAGGTATCTAGAATATATTTTTAAAATTGTCAAAACTCAAACAAAAATTATAATTAGAAAATGAGCAAAAGATATGAAGAGTCTTGTCACCAAAATGACAACTAAGCACATGAAAAGATGTTCAACATCATCAGTTATTAAGGAAATGCAAGTGAAAACCACAATAGGATATTACTATACACCTATCAGAATGGCTAAAATAAATTTGACACCGCCAAGTGCTAGTGAAAATGGGGAGAAACTGGATCACTCATACATTGCTGAAGGGACTGTAAAGTGGGTGGAGCCACTCTGGAAAATAGCTTGGCAGTTTCTTAAAATACTAAACATGCAACTACCATATAACCAGCAATTGTACTCCTGAGCATTTAACCCAAAGAGATGAAGACAGTGTCCATACAAGAACTTGTGCTTGAATGTTACAGCAGCTGTATTTGCAATAACCAGAAACTGGACACAACCCAGATGTCTTTCAGTGGCTGAATATTAAACAAATTAGCACATTCATACCATGGAATACTACTCAGCAGTAAAAGTGAACATGTATTGATGCAGAATAATTTGGAACATGTATTGATACAGAACAATTTAGACAAATCTCCAGGAAGAATAATTACACAGAGTGAAAAAAGCCAATCCCTAAAGTTTACATACTATATGATTCCATTTACATAACATTCTTGAAATGACAAAATTATAAATTGGAGAACCAGACTAGTGGCTGCCAGGGGTTAAAAAGGGGGTGTAGGTGGGAGGGAGGTAGGTTTGGCTATAAAAGGGCAACATTCGGAATCATGATAGAAATGTTCTGTGTCTGACTTCAATGTCAGTATCCCAATTGTGATGTTGTATAAAGTTTTGCAAGATGTTACCATTTTATATGTGATCTCTCTATATTATTTTTACAACGCCATGTGAATCTATAATTATGTCAAAATAAAAAATATAATTTAAAACCCCGACTAAAACCAGGTTTTAAAATAGTTTTATTTAATACTTTCAAGATAATAATTCGTAGAAAAATTAACTTGGGTTTTGTTAATATTACCAGAGCTAAAACAATTTGAGTTTTGATAGTGTAAGATTCCTTTGACCCATGTAACTTACTATGTCATAAATTTCTGGATATGTTGGTTTTTTTAAATTTTTTGCTTTATTTTGTTTGTTTCTTTTGAGAAACCATGTCTTTAAAAATCTAGAGAAAGATTTTTTTAAGTATAATGCAACACTTGGAAAAGAATTATGCTTCTTTAATAATTCAAATTACAATTGGCCTCTATCTGCCCTAAATTAAATCTCTGTGAAAGAATTAGGGGAAAATGCTCATGGCTTGGAAAAGACTAAGTTCAGGTAATTATACTCTTGGCCACAATAAACCTTACTTTTTTACCATATACTTTTCTCTTGGAAACAAAACACAGAAAACTGCACTAGAGTACCCTTGCTCTGTCGTGAATGGTGTTACACTATGAGTAAATCGTATCCCCTGTTTACACATCTTGGGACATAAGGTGCTTTATTCATGGAGGCCCCATGGCTTTGTTTTTGACATTGCTGGTTTAAGTTCTGTAATCAATGAGAACAGGACTAAATTCCAGCTTTGTTCCACTTGAGCTCCTGTTAGGCCAGCAAGGTGGGCTTGAAGAGTATTGGCCTTGGGGTCACAGGGTTTGGGCTCAACTCTGCCTCTCTCATTTACGAGCTATATGGCATTGGGAAAGTCACTTGAACTACCTGAGCTTAGAATTTTTTATTTGTAGCAAAAGAAAAATTATATCTTCCACCCAGGATGATGAGAAATAGAGAGAAAATATATATAAATAGGTTTGCTCATATTATTAGCTCAGTAATTGATCACTCTTACTATTACTGTTATTTGGGCTTGGCACTTGCTATGCTGTATTTCTGTTTATCTTTGATTTATCCTTTCAACTGGATTGTGAGTACCTGGAGGGCAGACATGCCACCAAACCACCTTTATAACCCTCACATCTTTCAGGATAATGTCTTGCACTCAGTAGGGGCTAAGTAAAAATATTAGTTGATAACAAAGATGATGCTATAAGTGGAACAATTGAAGGTAGTATATCATGTTGAAGTTCCTTTAACACATCTGTGCACAAATTTTAGTGCATTGGAATGAACTAGGGAGTTGGTAAAACAGATCTCTGTTCTCTACCTCCTACCCCAGGGAATCTGATACAGCAGGCCTAGGAGTCTGCATTTCAGAAAGCTCCCTGGGTAATTATGATGCAGGTGGTCTATGTACTGATCACATTTAGAGAAACCATGCTTTAGTAGATAACCTATGTCTTGCTGACTGTTAAGATGTAAAGAGATTGCCCATATGATACATAAAGTAGGAGCTGATGATTGTTGAAATGAAAATTTGGTCTGCAGGGTCATCCAAAAAATCCACTTTATCACTGAGCTGCCAGGCACATATTACAAAACTAATCAGAACTTACTTTTAATTAACATGTTTTATGTCCTAGTTATCTAAGCCAAAACTATATATGTACATGCTGTCTTCTTGGCTCCAGCTTGCCTAGTGAAGAGAAAATAGAAATGGAATAAAATGCCCAGTGGGCATTAGACTGCAAATACATTTATCCTGCAGCAAAGCATTAATTTATAAAGGCAACTGCAATGCATTATGCATACAGTCCATCCTCATTTGGACCCCAAACTGACTCTTAGAGAGACATGTCCTTTCTCTAGTGGCTGCTATTTAGGACAAAGACTTGGAACTAATAACAAAATGATTGTACTTCCTAGGAGTGCTACCCTAAAGCACTTTCTTTCATTATTAGGAAGACTTGATACAAAATTAAGCAAATAAGAACTGGTGGCAAGAGTTATGTCCTCCTTCCACCATAGGGATATAGGGACCATTTAGAGACAAAAATAAAAGTGATTTTGTTCTTCATGAGAACAAGTAATACAGAAAAGAGCTGTTATTTCCTTTTGGTTTTCATTCAAAGACTTCAAAATACTGATTAAGAATAATGCCTGTTTTCAGATGGGTAATAAGAAAAAAAGGGGAACATTTTCTTGTTAGGCTATAAAACTGAAAATAATCATTTTGATGTCTTCTCCTCCATCCTTACATTATTTACAAAACTACTTCTATTAATATGTAAATTATCCAAAATAAAATATAAAATCAGTTTACTAAGAAATCACGGTTCTGTAGAAGATACTAGTATATAATATATGTATTCTGGAACTCAATGATAATCCAAGTCCTTGACCCTAACATGGGTTCTACGGTGAAATTGATGTAACTGGCCCCTCTTGTAGGCCATGTCAAACATTTCCCATTCCTGAGAATATGAACAAAAAATGGACTTTGAAAAAAAAAATGTATTCTTAGATCTTGATTCTACTCCAACTCTGCAATAATTACAGTAATTACAAAGATAAAGGGTAAAAGTCACAAAGTGCTGGCTGGGACATTCCAGAGCAGGAGAAAGCTTGGCGCCATTTTTATAGTTATGCCTGTTAAGATTTAATAGATGGAAAGTTTCATTAGTGAGCTGTGCTGCAATTAACTTCAAGGAGGTTCCAGACTACTGTATGTTGCTGTTACCGACAGAAAACTGTTCAGCTTTCCCTCTTGAAAGAGTGTATTGGATTTTCAACACTTTAATTATAAAAAGTTATAAGAGGCATGATTTTAAAAAATTTAATGTAGAGCCTAGTTTCTCCTTATCATAGAACCCATAGTAATAACAGACTTTTATTCTTCATTTGACACGCTAATTGTTGACTCTCTGGGAGTGAGTCATTTTGGGATTGTATCATTATTGGTATTAATTATTTTAGACAGAAAAAAGGTACAAAAATCTTTGTACCTCTTTTTCCTCTCTCTCCTCCTGTCTCATAAAATCATGTCCTAATGGGATTGTGGCAAATTTGGAAACTATGATTTCTTTAAATCGAAGAATTTCCTGAATCACATACTCCACCTTTACTGTAGAATGCTTGCTCTCACCTCTGACAAGCTGGCAAATTTCAGAGAATAAACACTGGAATCCAGTGACTTGCTTTTCTCCAGTGGCTGGTCAGATTCCAGCCTACTTTTGGAGCTTTGAGTCTAGACGAGTAAAGTGTCCATAGGCAGAACTTTGCAGACTCCTCTTCGCTGGAGGTGAAGATGGTGCTCCCCTTTATAGTATAAGCAAACTGGATGAAGGTCATCCAGTGTTATTTCTCATGGAAATTACTGCCATGTTCTGGGTTTTGTGTCCTTCAGAAGACTTTCTCTATCTAGCATGTTATTTGATTTCTCTATCCTATGACATGGCTAAACTGTTATGGTCCTTACTGTTATGTTTTATTGTGTTAAACAGCAGACTGCTATGAGTCTTTTAATGACTTAAAGAATGAGATATGTATTTCATGACTTTTACAACCTGTCTTAATACTCCTTCCAGTTACAATCCACCCACCCGCTTCCATTCTACATGTGTTTCCGTTAATAGGCTGCAGATTTTTTACGTGTGGTAAGTATGTAACCATGATAGGCACTTTCAGAGACATCTTAGCTTTTTCAGACACAAGGATGCAGTTTGGTGTCTGGGAACAGTAATTTAGTTTGACAAGCAGTTATGGAGTACCTAAAAAACTAGAGTTTTAATCTACATGGAATTATCCCACAGACAGTGTTTGCTGCTGTCCGAGTGGCACAAATGCGTCAGTTCTTTTCTACCTAAGTGTGAAGTCTAGAAGTGGGTGACATATTATTGATATTTTATCATGTGGTAACACTGTTGCTGACTTACAAGTGGTTGGAAGACCATGGTCTGTCTATTGGACTAAACTTCTCCCTGAACTTGGCGTGTCCCCAAAGTCCTACCTCCTCCCCAGTGGATAATCTTTCGTAAAGTTCTACACCCTCCTTATTTTCCTTGTCTTCGTGAATTCATCAGACCTGGCCACGCCATGTCCCAAAATGTGACCAGTATGTGAAGAATGGCAGGAAGTCATGCTTAGAGATTCCACAGTCCCCCAAGAGGTTCCACAGTAGGGTACAGATCAGGGCACAGGGCCCCATCAACCCTTTCCACACACCACAGTTTTCAGTACTTTGATGCCTTTTGATGTAGGGTCTGTTTTTTGGAAAATCTTTTTTGGTTTAGTTCTGAGAAAATTATTAATACTTGGGTTAAGGTTGGGTCAGAGTTTAAGAGATCAGTATGTTTATTTGGGTTTTATATATTTATGGTTGGTTTTAGTTTCTGCTCTTAAACACCAGCAGCAAATTCTTGGGGTTTGTGAAGGATTGCATCACTTTCTTTCTGTCTTCTTGTGACATGGTGTCTGGATAATGCAGTTAGAAATCAGACTGGGAATTAAAGTCTCTTTGTCGCAACTGAGTGAGTGCAACTCCGGTGCAGTACCTTGCATCATGTTATATATTTTTTGACTTCTCTGTTAATCAACGTGTTTGTTTATCAGTTTTCTCACAGAAGGGTAGTTAGAATTAATCTTTAAAATGCAGGTAAGCAGTGTAACATTATTAGAACTGGTTTGTGTATGTCAAATGGATTGCTACATTTTGCATATTTAACTATCTTTTTTGGTCTGCATTCTCATTTGAAGAAACATTTAACTTTTTATAAGCAAGGACAGTATAATATACAATGCTACTAAGCCTAATATTCAAGAATGTTTTCATACATGTCTTAGTATTAATTAGGGAGCAGTTCTTGTTTGACATGTTTACTTGGATTCTTAATAGGTTTCCAAGTGGGGTAATGCAGTAAGTACCCAGAAAAACTAACAATTATCTAGGCTAAAGAGCTTTGGATTTCACTGTAAAATTAAAATTGTGTGGAAATTGTGTTTTCATCCTACTCATATTAACCTTTTCTTATCCATATTAGCTAAAGGTTAACTTGTTCCTGCCATTTTTATGAAGTGAGAAGCAGGAACTTTGTCTTTTTATGAAAGGAAGCACAGGAGTGACAAGCAGTCATTAGAGATTGAAAGTAAAAGCGACTGTGAGATTGTTATAACATAGCTTATTGTATAAGCCCAATTTTGACTTTTGTAAGTGCTGATATTAGGAAGAGTGAGCATAATTGCATATATGAAATTTATATTCATTTTACCCTGTCTGATGCCAGTGCCTGTTGGGAGACAGAGTGCTATGACTTTCTGGGAGGGAAATGAATCTCACAGGCGGGTGTCACTGCCCCCAAGCACCAGAGTTGAGGAAATCTGGGGTTTTTTGTTGTTGTTGTTGTTTTTATATTTTCTTGGCTGGGCTGCACAGCATGTGGCATCTTAGCTCCCTGAGCAGGGATTGAACCCACGCCCCTTGCTTTTGAAGGATGGAGTCTTAACCAGTGGACCACCAGGGAGTCCCCAGGAGATCTGTTTTAAGTGTAGCTCAGAGACCAAGGGAGAGAATTCCTGTTGTTTTCTTTTTTTGTTTTCCTGGCTTCACCACTGTGTTCCCAAGTAGCTAACTTGTTTCTCTGTCTCTCACAAATGAACAATATGGCCAAAGGAAATATTATTAGTGTCTTCACAAAATGGCAGAGTGGAAAAGGATTGTTAGGTTTCCAGATCTCATTTCATAAGTATTCAGGGAAAGGGAGACCCTGAGAGGGGTGAGTAGCTGGTTATCTGGGTGGGAGAGTTATCTCCAGTAATTGTAAGGCTTTCAATAATGGTAAATTCTCCTAAGAATCTGAGGAAACAAAAATGGGAAATAACTCCTGTTTACTAGGTTTTTTAAAAGTTGATTGGAAACATTTTTAACCTCCCTAAAGAGAATAGGAGAACCTCAATCTTTTAAAACACTAGTTTCCAGTCAGTGGGGTGAACCTTTTGCTAGAATTTGTCCCATAATTTCTAAATGAATGAACAGAAATAAGAAAGGTATTATACTATTTTATGCTGAATTAACCTCACTATATACTGCTAAAGATCTATCTCTGGAGACACATCATAAAAACTAAGCACTTTTACCACCATGGCACTATTAAAAAGTATTTCATATTTTATTATTAGGGTGTAAAATTACTAATCAAGGGTGGGAAATGACCAGGAGAAAATAGGAGAAAAAGAGAGTCATTGAAACATGCTGAAATATTACCAAGCTTTCATGAATGTATTTTTCCCCTCATCTTTTAGGGCCAGCACATTTTAAATAAAAGTCAATATGTTTAGAATAATAGACCATAATAAATAACTGTTGCAAATGAATGAATTCGGTTTTGTCTAGCAGGATCATCAAGGCAGAAGAACTTCTCTAAACGCATCATTGATTTCAATGAAAGCAAAACTTCTTTTAGGTTATGAACCCCTCCTATATTGCAAAATTGCTTCCCCTCATGCCAACACAAACAGTACCACCCCAGAATTAGGGGATTATTATGTTGGTTCTAGAAGGAGGGTGTTGAATTGATGTCTAATTTTTAGTAAATCCCATCAAAATTACTTTTTGAATAAAGGAACAAATATAATCATATATTTGGTAAACCATAATCTGGAGAACATTCCACAGGTCTTTGTCACCCTTCAACGTATCCTTAGAATGTACCTCAAGAATGCCTCCAGAGAGAGAGCTGGAAGTCAAGGCACTTGCATCGCATTTTGAGTTCCATCATGCTGTGTCTTACGTAGGCTTCTGAGACCCTCTAATCTTTCATTTTCTTCTCCCCTTCTATTGTTCCTTTCTTCTACATGCCAAGAAGGCATTGGGAGATTTAGGTGACGAGGTTGGACCCTTTCCTTCTCATGAAAGGCAATATAGGCTCTGGAGTCAGACTACACACGTTCACATCTCAATTTGATCACTTATAATGTCTCAGTTTTCTCATTTGTAAAGTGGGAATAATGATGGTTTCTATCATGGAGGGGTTAAATAAATATGTATAAAGTATTTAGAACAGTTCTTGAAAAGAAATGCTATTATTATTAAGTGATTACTACTGTCTTTCTTTTTATTTATTATTTTTTTATTGGAGTAAAATTGCTTTACAATGTTGTGTTAGTTTCTGCTGTACAATGAAGTGAATCAGCTATATGTACACCTGTATTCCCTCCCTCTTGGACCTCTTTCCCACCCCACCCCCCATCCTACCCATCTAGGTTGTCACAAGTGTCAGTGCAAAGGCTGCATCCACTGAGCTTTCCTGGTTCTCCTAGGCAGAGTGTTGTACTTTGTGTATAATCCCAGTAGAGCAGTTTGTTTTTTAACAGTTTGTTTCCATGTGTATTTCCTCACGAGACAATAAATCCCTTGAGGTAGGGATTGGAGGATGGTATTTTACTGGTGTATTCCTAACACTAGCACAGTTTCCAGGCATTCATTAGGCATCCAGTGTTTATGAATGAATGAATACATGGATGGATGAATGAATGCATGTTTCACTTGTTGTCTCCCAATATCCATTCTCTACTTGTTTCTTCAGAAATAGAGTCTCCAAATTTTAGCAGAGCATATGGCTTTCCAGCTAATGACCACATTTCCCAGCCTCCCTTTCAGGCAAGGTATGGCCATGTGATTACATTCTGGCCAATGGAATGTACATGGAAGTGTGGTGTTCCATTTATGGGTTATGCCCTTAAAGAAAAGAGACATGTCCCCCATTTTCCCTTTTCCTCCTGCCAGTGGCTAGAAGGTGGATGTGACGGTGACATCTGAAATAGCTGTCTTAGACCATGAGATGGATGGCACTTGTTGAGGATGGCAGAGCAACAAGATCTAATAATTCATATGTTCTTAATGATGTGGAGCTGCTATACCAGCCCCGCACAGCTTGTATTCAAATATCTCTCTTGTTTGGAGCACTGTTTTGCTGTTGATGTTTGTTTTGGTGGTAGGTGGGTCTTTGTTTCACCATCTGAGTCTGCCCACAGAGCTACATTTATTGAATCTCCGCCCTTTGATAGATAAGTTTCTAATGCAGATAACATTGATAAAAAAAATAGATAAGAATTAGCTTATCACAGCTGATTAGAATTGAGCAAGTGTGTGAATTAAATATAGCAACAAAGGCTTTGGTTTAACTATTTGAAAAAAGCATTTAAACCTTATTGTCCATCTATTCCCAGTTGTCTAATGGTTGCTCTGACTGGTAATGGGGGAAGAGGGATGAAAGATTACACAAAACTCTGGGTTACAGGACTGAGGCCAGGGAGCAGTATTTATCCTAGGAAGTGCTTCTATTCAGACCTCATTTGGATGGGCAGGAGGGACAGAGTTTTCCCAGGAAATTCCCATCATCTCAACAAAACAGCCTTCCTCCCTACCCGGTACCCTGTGGGCGAGCACTGTGCTTGCCCGGTAACAGAGTCAACAGGGAAAGGGTAGAACCCTCTTTTCATCTGCTCTTCTATTTGTCATGAACTCCTTTTTGACTTTCTAAGCAAGAGCTACTAAACAGAGAGCTGCTTGGGTCTCTGAATCAGGGATTTGGACTTGATGTGTGGCATGAGGTAACCAGTTTTCTAATGTCAACAAAGATTTGCCAAGAAATTGACCAAGATGCTGTTCCACAGATTTTCATTGTAAAGGAAAATCATCCTGGGGAAAATTAAAAAGGGGCAGTAACAGCTTGATGGTCATTTTGAGAAAGTACAGAAAATAGTGATGAAACATGAATATTCAGATCCACATAGGTACAGTTTTGAAACTTTTTATTAACATACAACATACACATAAGAAAGTGTCTAGACCATAAGTGTACAGCCTTATGTACTCTTACGTACATAATTTTTAATTTTCAGGAGCCATATACACCCATGTTTACTAGAACACAAATCAAAAATGTGCAGCATACATTTTAAAACTCTGGAGCTTCATGGTAAAATGCTGAAATACAGATGATAATATTTCTCATGAATATGGAGATATAGCATGTTCTTGGATTGGAAGAATCAATATTGTGAAAATGACTATACTACCCAAAGCAATCTACAGATTCAACGCAATCCCTATCAAATTACCAATGGCGTTTTTTACAGAACCAGAACAAAAAATCTTAAAATTTGTATGGAGACACAAAAGACCCCAAATAGCCAAAGCAGTCTTGAGGGAAAAAAACGGAGCTGGAGGAATCAGACTCCCTGACTTCAGACTGTACTACAAAGCTACAGTAATCAAGACAATATGGTACTGGCACAAAAACAGAAACATAGATCAGTGGAACAAGATAGAAAGCCCAGACATAAACTTACGCACCTATGGTCAACCAATCTATGACAAAGGAGGCAAGGATATACAATGGAGAAAAGACAGCCTCTTCAATAAATGGTTCTGGGAAAACTGGACAGCTACGTGTAAAAGAATGAAATTAGAACGCTCCCTAACACCATACACCAAAATAAACTCAAAATGGATTAGAAACCTAAATGTAAGACCGGACATTATAAAACTCTTAGAGGAAAACATAGGAAGAAGACTCTTTGACATAAGTCACAACAAGATCTTTTTTGATCCACCTCCTAGAGTAATGGAAATAAAAACAAAAATAAACAAATGGGACCTAATGAAACTTCAAAGCTTTTGCACAGCAAAGGAAACCATAAACAAGATGAAAAGACAACCCTCAGAATGGGAGAAAATATTTGCAAATGAATCAATGGACAAAGGATTAATCTCCAAAATATATAAACAGCTCATGCAGCTCAATATTAAACAACCCACTCCAAGAATGAGCAGAAGACCTAAATAGACATTTCTCCAAAGAACACATACAGATGGCCAAGAAGCACATGAAAAGCTTCTCAGCATCACTAATTATTAGAGAAATGCAAATCAAAACTACAGTGAGGTATCTCCTCACACCAGTTAGAATGGGCCTCATCAGAAAATCTACAAATAACAAATGCTGGAGAGGGTGTGGAGAAAAGGGAACCCTCTTGCACTGTTGGTGGGAATGTAAATTGATACAGCCACTATGGAGAACAGTATGGAGGTTCCTTAAAGAACTAAAAATAGAATTACCATGACCCAGCAATCCCACTACTGGGCATATACTCAGAGAAAACCATAATGCAAAAAGACACATGCACCCCAGTGTTCATTGCAGCACTGTTTACAATAGCCAGGTCATGGAAGCAACCTAAATGCCCATCGACAGACGAATGGATAAAGAAGATGTGGTACCTATATACAATGGAATATTACTCAGCCATAAAAAGGAACAAAATTGAGTTATTTGTAGTGAGGTGGATGGATCTAGAGACTGTCATACAGAGTGAAGTAAGTCAGAAAGAGAAAAACAAATATCGTATATTAACGCACATATGTGGAACCTAGAAAAATGGTACAGATGAACTGGTTTGCAGGGCAGAAATTGAGACACAGATGTAGGGAACAAACGTATGGACATCAAGGGAGGAAGGTGGCGGTGGGGGCGGGGGTTGGTGGTGCTGTGATGAATTGGGTGATTGGGATTGACATGTATACACTGATGTGTATTAAATTGATGACTAATAAGAATTTGCTGTATAAAAATATAAATAAAATTCAAAAAAAATATTTCTCATGAATACAAAAACGTTTTCTCCAGAGTTTCTATAATTTTACATTTGTAAGTTGGAAATAGGAGGAACTCGTGTTTTTAGATGCCTAAATTTTTTAGCTCAATTTTTGTATACGTAGATAATGGGAATTCAGAGCAATTTATCTCAGCCTCCTCAGCAACCATCTCCTTGTCAGTTCCACATATGCTCCATTTGTCTTCAGTGCTACTCTCATCCTTAAGCTCTTGAGGCCTCAGTTTTCACAGCTGTAGACTGGGAACAATAGCTGAACACAAGATTGTGCTGATCAAGTGAGATAATGTATAGAAGGAGGTTCACGTGACATTTGCATGTAGGAAGACATCAATAAATGGTGTTTTGTTATTATTATTATCAACTGATGCTGGATTTAGGGGACCTACAGAAACAGTGGCATAATTGTATTGAACTATATAATATTCTTTCTCAGGTGGATGGGCTAAGCCTGAAGTGAGATTGCCAGATTTATGTCCTTTCTAGATGAAATGTGGATCCTTTAGCAACAGGAGGTAAGAGATATATGGTTTACATGTGGACTTCTGGTTATGACTCTTTTTAACTGATGAGTTATCATGTTGGAATTGGTGTAACTCTGAAGAGAATATTTCCAAACAGTCTTCAAGGAATGTCATGTAGCATTTATTAGAGTCCCTCCAACAGGGACACTTCCCACTTGCTTTGATTTAGTGACATTACTGCTGGTTAAAAGCCTTAGGTAAGGCCACACACAGTGGCTGGCGATTTGGATAATTAGAAGGAATGGCAGAGGCCTGTCTCTTTACAAGGAAGTTAGCAGTGACATGCAATTAAAGCAAACCACGGAGGGATGCTGGGTAGCTCTAAGGATTATAGTGGATCGAGTGGAATCAAACCATACTTACAGATTTCCCTCTCCCACAAAGGATTTCTGCTTGCCTATTTTTAAAACATATTCCGGAGATAACTATGCTATTTCACACAAGCAGAACAAAAAGAACAATATAACTCACTGCATGGTAAATTTCCTCATAATTTTGTGGACTGCAATGGCCAGTTGGTGAAGCTGTTTGTCCATTGGAATCTTGATAAGGCATCTGAACCTTGAGTATCATACATTTATTGGGGTGGTGTTTTCTGCTTGAAAAGATGCTTTCATGTCTGTTACCTATTTTGATGCCCACAACTGTATGAAGTGAGGTGAGGAGTCGCTATGATGTCCATTTCAAACATAAAGAAATGGAAACTGAGCTCTGAGAAGGGATTTGCCCCAGTTTGTTTATGGGAGAGGAGAGTAAAACACCAGTTACGTGACTTACAGTGCAATACTCTTTCCGACACATGGAACCGTCTTCTCCAGCATAAATGTGCATTCTTGCTTTCTTAGCTTTTCCAGGGTTCAGTTTTCTTTCCGTCTCCTCCTGAGTCCCTGCAGTGGTCATGAGTGCCTTAGAGAATGAGCTGAAAAATGCACACACATGCACACACGTAAAAAATTGTATCACCTTCAGACCACCTCCTTCTAAAATCTGTGTGGGCAGCAGTATAGGGTTTGTGGAAAATACTAGTCTGAGCTTGTTGGGGCACATGGCCTTCTGAGGGGGAAAAGTCGCACCACGAAGGTTTGTTCGGCCTTAATGGCACTGGGTGTCGCTCAGCTCATGTCAGCTTGGTTCAAACCTCACAGCAACCTTCAAAGGTGAATATTATTGGGCCCATTTTATAGATGAGGGCACTATGAACACTTTAGTGGAATTTGAAGCCGGAGGGAAACTTTTCACCACAGTGCTGCACATCCTCCCAAAGTGGTGACAGTCTGTTGGTGATGAGCTATTCTCCTAGTGGTCAGCCCATGCTTGTGTGTAATGGTATGGCTGGGAAGGGGGAAAGGAGGTTTCTAGAAGCCTTTCAGCAGCAAGGATTCCTTGGGGAAATCCTTTCCTTGGGGGTGACAGGTTGGAACTCTTACCAGGGGTAGAAATGTGAAGTGTGAAAGAAGTGTTGAGATACAGGGATAGAAAAGAACATGGTGGCATCCACAGGGTGGTCTGTTTCTCTTGGGATGTGTGTTGGATATCCAGCTGTTGTATTAATTTTTATAGATTCCATGCTACATTCTTGCTAACTTGGCAAATGATTCATGAAGTTACTGTAATGGGGTGAGTAAACTCATGGGTAGAGCTGGGGCTGGGAGAAAGGAAAAGGCAAATCCCTACAGTTGGGGTTTCCTGAGCCATAAATAACGGCCATGTTGCCATTCCCAGCAATATGCTTCTGTCATTAATTAACTTTTATGGAAAGCTATGGTGTTCATGACTTTGGCCTCTCCTCACTCTTGATCTATGTGGTGTTATGTGGTGTAGACAGCAGTGCTCACAGGTGGGATTTGTCTGACAGGGGAATCTGAATTAGCTGATGTGAAATGCCCACTAATATATGGCATGGCCCTGCAGAGGGCGAGTGCATGGGGAGAAAGCAACCATGACACGCTCCCTGTTCCTGCCGATTGTTTTTTCAGCGCCTACACATGTGATCAGAATATCCTGTTCTCTGTTAGGTTAAACTTTAAGTGTGAGATTTTTTTGGTGTTGTTAGAGAATGCTGAGCTGTCGCTCTAGGATTTGGTGATGTGGTGCTCTATGCTTGAGACATGAGCAATAAAGATGGAAAGTTCCTAGAGACACAGGACAGCTCCCATCTATCAGAGCCAAATGGGGCGATCCCAGGCCAGCCTTTTGAGATGCCCCACGGTAGAGTTAACATCACACCAGAAAATTATCCCTCACCTTTAACCTAAAGTCTTCCAGCTTGGTTTCCAGAACAGTTGTTTTTAAACATTAGCATACATCAGAATCGCCTGGAGGGCTAGATAAAACACAGATTGCTGGGCCTCTCCTTCGCAGTTCCTCTTTTCTCTCTAGATTAATTGAGATATTATTGACATACAACACATGTAAGCTTAAGGTGTACAATATGATAATTATATACATGTAATTATTGCAAAATGATAACCACTATAAGGTTAGTTAACACCTCTACTATCTCACATAATTATGATTTTTTTGTTTGTGGTGATATTTAACATCAACTCTCTTAATTTTCAAGTTTGTAATACAGTATATTTAATTATAATCACCATAATATGCACTAGAGCCCGATCTTCTTACTCCTATAGTTTGGAGTTCGTAGCCTATAACCAACATGTCCCCATTTCCCCCACCCCCAGCCCCTGGCAACCACCATTCTACTCTCTATTTCTATTAGTTTGGCTTTTCTTAGATTCCACACGTAAGTAAGAACATAGAGTATTTGCCTCACTTTGTCTTATTTTGCTTAGCATAATAAGTTTTATTCATGTTGTTACAAAAGGCAGGCTTTCTTCTTTATGGCTGGATAATATTCCATTTTGTGTGTGTGTGTGTGTGTGTGTCTGTGTGTCTGTGTGTGTGTGTGTGTGTGTGGTGTGTGTATATATACACACCAGATCTCTAGAGTTTGTTTTTTTTTACATGGTCTTCTGTGCAGTTTTTTTTCTCCTTTTTATTTTGATTTATTTATTTAACATCTTTATTGGAGTATAATTGCTATACAATGATGTGTTCGTTTCTGCTTTATAACAAAGTGAGTCAGCTATATATACACATATATCCCCGTATCTCCTCCCGCTTGCATCTCCCTCCCACCCTCCCTATCCCACCCCTCTAGGTGGTCACAAAGCACTGAGCTGATCTTGGTGCTGAGGTATGTAGCTGCTTCCCACTAGCTATCTATTTTACATTTGGTAGTATATATAAGTCCATGCCACTCTCGCACTTTGTCCCAGCTTACCCTTTCCCCTTCCTGTATCCTCAGGTCAGTTCTCTACGTCTGCATCTTTATTCCTGTCCTGCCCCTAGGTTCTTCAGAACCATTTTTTTTTAGATTCCATATATATGTGGCAGTGTACAGTATTTATTTTTCTCATTCTGACTTACTTCACTCTGTATGACAGACTCTAGGTCCATCCATCTCACTACAAATAACTCAATTTCGTTTCTTTTTATGGCTGAGTATTATTCCATTGTATATATATGCCACATCTTCTTTATCCATTCATCTGTCGATGGACACTTAGGTTGCTTCCACGTCCTGGATAGTGTAAATAGTGCTGCAATGAACATTGTGGTACATGACTCTTTTTGAATTACGGTTTTCTCAGGGTATATGCCCAGTAGTGGGATGGCTGGGTCATATGGTAGTCCTATTTTTAGTTTTTTTAGGAACCTCCATACTGTTCTCCATAGTGGCTGTATCAATATACATTCCCAGCAACAGTGTAGGAGGGTTCCCTTTTCTCCACACCCTCTCCAGCATTTATTGTTTGCAGATCTTTTGATGATGGCCATTCTGAGAGGTGTGAGGTGATACCTCATTGTAGTTTTGATTTGCATTTCTCTAATGATTAGTGAGTGATGTTGAGCATTCTTTCATGTGTTTGTTGGGAATCTGTATATCTTCTTTTGAGAAATGTCTGTTTAGGTCTCCTGCCCATTTTTGGATTGGGTTGTTTGTTTTTTGGATATTGAGCTGCATGAGCTGCTTGTAACTTTTGGAGATTAATCCTTTGTCAGTTGCTTCGTTTGCAAATATTTTCTCCCATTCTGAGGGTTGTCTTTTGGTCTTGTTTATGGTTTCCTTTGCCGTGCAAAAGCTTTTAAGTTTCATTAGGTCCCATTTGTTTATTTTTCTTTTTATTTCCATTTCTCTAGGAGGTGGGTCAAAAAGGCTCTTGCTGTGATTTATGTCATAGAGTGTCCTGCCTGTGTTTTCCTCTAAGAGTTTTATAGTGTTACATTTAGGTCTTTAATCCACTTTGAGTTTATTTTTGTGTACGGTATTAGGGACTATTCTAATTTCACTCTTTTACATGTATCTGTCCAGTTTTCCCAGCGCCACTTATTAAGGAGGCTGTCTTTTCTCCATTGCATACTCTTGCCTCCTTTATCAAAAATAAGGTGACCATATGTGAGTGGGTTTATCTCTGGGCTTTCTATCCTGTTGCATTGATCTATATTTCTGTTTTTGTGCCAGTACCATACTGTCTTGATTACTGTAGCTTTGTAGCATAGTCTGAACTCCGGGAACCTGATTCCTCCAGCTGCGTTTTTCTTTCTCAAGATTGCTTTGGCTATTCGGGGTCTTTTGTGTTTCCATACAAATTGTGAAATTTTTTGTTCTAGTTCTGTGAAAAAAAACCATTGGTAGTTTGATAGGGATTGCATTGAATCTGCAGATTGCTTTGGGTAGTATAGTCATTTTCACATTGTTGATTTTTCCAATCCAAGAACATGGTATATCTCTCCATCTGTTTGTATCATCTTTAATTTCTTTCATCAGTGTCTTGTAGTTTTCTGCATACAAGTCTTTTGTCTCCTTAGGTAGGTTTATTCCTAGGTATTTTATTCTATTTGTTGCAGTGGTAGATGGGAGTTTCCTTAATTTCCCTTTCAGATTTTTCATCAGTAGTGTATAGGAATGAAACGGATTTCTGTGCATTAATTTTGTATTCTTCTACTTTACCAGATTCATTGATTAGCTCTAGTAGTTTTCTCGTAGCATCTTTGGAATTTTCTATGTATAGTATCACGTCATCTGAAAACAGTGACAGTTTTATTTCTTTTTTTCCGATTTGTGTTCCTTTTATATTTCTTTTTCTTCTCTGATGGCTGTGGCTAAAACTTCCAAAACTATGTTGAATAACAATGGTGAGGGTAGGCAACCTTGTCTTGTTCCTGATCTTAGAGAAAATGGTTTCAGTTTTTCACCACTGAGAATGATGTCGGCTATGGGTTTGTCATATATGGCCTTTATTATGTTGAGGTAAGTTCCCTCTATGCCTACTTTCTGGAGAGTTTTTATCATAAATGGGTGATGAATTTTGTCAAAAGCTTTTCTGCATCTATTGAGATGATCGTATGGTTTTTCTCCTTCAATTTGTTAATATGGTATATCACATTGGTTGATTTCATTTATTGAAGAATCCTTGCATCCTGGGGTAAACCCCACTTGATCATGGTGTATGATCCTTTTAATGTGCTGTTGGATTCCGTTTGCTAGTATTTTGTTGAGGATTTTTGCATCTATGTTCATCAGTGATATTGGCCTGTAGTTTTCTTTGTGACATCTTTGTCTGGTTTTGGTATCAGGGTGATGGTGACCTCGTAGAATGAGTTTGGGAGTGTTCCTCCCCCTGCTATATTTTGGAAGAGTTTGAGAAAGATAGGTGTTAGCTCTTCTCTAAATGTTTGATAGAATTCACCTGTGAAGCCATCTGGTCCTGAACTTTGGTTTGTTGGAAGATCTTTAATCACAGTTTCAATTTCAGTGCTTGTGATTGGTCTGTTTACGTTTTCTATTTCTTCCTGGTTCAGTCTCGGAAGGTTGTTTTTTTTTAGGAATTTGTCCATTTCTTCCAGGTTGTACATTTTATTGGCATATAGTTGCTTGTAGTAATCTCTCATGATCCTTTGTATTTCTGCCGTGTCAGTTGTTACTTCCCCTTTTTCATCTCTAATTCTGTTGATTTGAGTCTTCTCCCTTTTTTTCTTGAAGAGTCTGGCTAATGGTTTATCAATTTTGTTTATCTTCTCAAAGAACCAGCTTTTAGTTTTATTGATCTTTGCTATTGTTTCCTTCATTTCTTTTTCATTTATTTCTGATCTGATCTTTATGATTTCTATCCTTCTGCTAACTTTGGGGTTTTTTTTGTTCTTTCCCTCATTGCTTTAGGTGTAAGTTTAGATTGTTTATTTGAGATGATTCTTGTTTCTTGAGATAGGTTTGTATTTCTATAAAGTTCCCTCTTAGAACTGCTTGGTGCATTCCATAGGTTTTGGGTCGTCATGTTTTCATTGTCATTTGTTTCTAGGTATTTTTTGATTTCCTCGTTATCTTCAGTGATCTCTTGGTTATTAAGTAGTGTATTGTTTAGCCTCCATGTATTTGTATTTTTTACAGATTTTTTCCTGTAATTGTTATCTAGTCACATAGCATTGTGGTTAGAAAAGATGCTTGGTGTGATTTCAGTTTTCTTAAATTTACCAAGGCTTGATTTGTGACCCAAGATATGATCTATCTTGGAGAATATTGCATGAGCACTTGAGAGGAAGGTGTATTCTGTTGTTTTTGGATGGAATGTGCTATAAAGATCAATTAAGTCTGTCTTCTTTAATGTATCTTTTAAAGCTTGTGTTTCCCTATTTAATTTCATTTTGGATGATCTGTCTGTTGGTGAAAGTGGGGTGTTAAAGTCCCCTACTATGACTGTGTTACTGTTGATTTCCCCTTTTATGCCTGTTAGCATTTGCCTGATGTATTGAGGTGCTCCTATGTTGGATGCATAAATATTTACAATTGTCATATCTTCTTGGAGTGATCCTTTGATCATCATGTAGTGTCCTTTTGTCTCTTGTAACAGTCTTTATTTTAAAGTCTATTCTGTCTGATATGAGAATTGCTACTCCAGCTTTCTTTTAATTTCCATTTGTATGGAATATCTTTTTCTGTTCCCTCACTTTCAGTATGTGTGTATGTTTCCCTAGGTCTGAAGTGGCTCTCTTAAAGACAGCATATATATGGGTCTTGTTTATGTATCCATTCAGCCAATCTGTGTCTTTTGGTGGAAGCATTTAATCCATTTACATTTAAGGTAATTATCAATATGTATGTTCCTGTTACCATTTTCTTAATTGTTTTGGGTTTGTTATTGTATGTCTTCTCCTTCTCTTGTGTTTCCTGCCTAGAGAAGTTCCTTCAGCATTTGTTGTAAAGCTGGTTTGGTGGTGCTGAATTCTCTTAGCTTTTGCTTGTCTGTAAAGGTTTTAATTTCTCCGTCAAATCTGAATGAGCTCCTTGCTGGGTAGAGTAATCTTGGTTGTAGACTTTTCCCTTTCATCACTTTAAATATGTCCTGCCATTCCCTTCTGGCTTGCAGAGTTTCTGCTGAAAGATCAGCTGTTAACCTTATGGGGATTCCCTTGTATGTTATTTGTTGCTTTTCCCTTGCTGCTTTCAATATTTTTTCTTTGTATTTAATTTTTGATCGTTTGATTAATATGTGTCTTGGCGTATTTCTTCTTGAATTTATCCTGTATGGGACTCTCTGTGCTTCCTGGACTTGATTGACCATTTCCTTTCCCATATTAGGGAAGTTTTCAACTATAATCTCTTCAAATATTTTCTCAGTCCCTTTCTTTTTCTCTTCTTCTTCTGGGACCCCTATAATTCCAAGTGTTGTTGCATTTAATGTTGTCCCAGAGGTCTCTGAGACTTTCCTCAATTCTTTTCATTCTTTTTTCTTTATTCTGCTCTGCAGTAGTTATTTCCACCATTTTATCTTCCAGGTCACTTCTCTGTTCTTTTCCTCAGTTATTCTGCTATTGATTCCTTCTAGAGTATTTTTAATTTCATTTATTGTGTTGTTCATCACTGTTCGTTTGCTCTTTTGTTCTTCTAGGTCCATATTAAACATTTCTTGTATTTTCTCCATTCTATTTCCAAGATCTTGGATCATCTTTACTATCATTACTGCGAATTCTTTTTCAGGTAGACTGCCTATTTCCTCTTCATTTGTTTGGTCTGGTGGGTGTTTACCTTGCTCCTTCATCTGCTGTGTGTTTCTCTGTCTCTCATTTTGCTTAACTTACTGTGTTTGGGGTCTCCTTTTTGCAGGCTGCATGTTCGTAGTTTGCGTTGTTTTTGGTGTCTGCCCCCAGTGGGTGAGGTTGGTTTAGTGGGTTGTGTAGGCTTCCTGGTGAAGGGGACTAGTGCCTGTGTTCTGGTGGATGAGGCTGGATCTTGTCTTTCTGGTGGGCAGGACTGCATCCGGTGGTGTGTTTTGGGGTGTCTGCGACCTTATTGTGATTTTAGGCAGCCTCTCTGCTAATGGGTGGGATTGTGTTCCTGTCTTGCTAGTTGTTTGACATAGGGGGTCCAGCACTGTAGCTTGCTGCTTGTTGAATGGAGCTGGGTCTTATTGTTGAGATGGAGATCTCTGGGAGAGCTTTTGCTCCATTTGATATTATGTGGAGCCAGGAGTTCTCTGGTGGACCAATGTCCTGAACTTGGCTCTCCCACCTCAGAGGCACAGGCCTGACATCTGGCTGGAGCACCAAGACCCTGTCAGCCACACGGCTTTTGGGAAGTCTGAGGTCTTCTGCCAGCAGTCAGTAGGTGTTCTGTAGGAGTTGTTCCACATGTAAATGTATTTCTGATGTATTAGTGAGGAGGAAGGTGATCTCCAGTTCTTACTCCTCCACCATCTTGAAGGTCTCTCTGTAGAGTTTTTGATTTTTCTGGAGTCAGGCCTGAGAATTTACATTTGTAACAAGGTCCCAAGTGCTGCTGCTGCTGCTGTTTCAGGGACCAAGTTTTGAAAAGCATTGCTCTAGACTATGATTATGAGGGTAATAGGTAAAAGCATGAGTTTTGGAGTCAGAGAGCCCTGGATTCAAATCCTGCTCTGTCACTGTGAAATTATGGAAAAGTTGCCAAGCCTAGACGTCCTTATCTGTAGAAAGGGGATTGCAAACATCTGATTTGGTTTGGTTTGATTGGGTAAGGATTAAATGAGATAATCTATGTAACTTGCTTAGCGCAGTGTCAGGCACATGGAAGTGACTTCGCAGATGTGAACTTGTGATATTGGTAGTGTGCCTCTTAGAGTTAGGGTCACCAGAACTGCTGGCCCAAATGTTAAGGCAGAGACATCTATTTAGGGCAGTCTCTTTGAAAGTTAAGAAAGTCAGAGAAAATGTAGATGTGAAGAATTGTAAAACAGAGAACATGGGACCATATTCTGTAAGACTTTCTGATATGCTACAAAAAGAAAAAAACAAGAGATCTGTCTTGCATCAAATAGTGAGAGAGTCATCCTCCAAAAGGTGAAGTTTAAAAAGGGGGGTAGAAATGGAAATCCTGAACTGGACATTGGGACTATTTTTATTTAACATGTAATTCCCAACAAGTATATGCAGAGTGGAGTTTTTTCCACAATGGGCTTTTGAAGTGAAGGGATGAAGAACATGTAAGTGAGGGAAAGCAGGATACAGTACAAGGCACAGCACTGTATATGAGCTTATTTATTTGCAAAGATAGTACATGCTTGGGCCAGTTATAAAGCAAGAAATGTTTGTCATCCTGGGACCAGATGTCTCCTGTCTTCATCTTCATCCTACTTCTGGCTCTCCATGTGCTCTTTACTCAGTGGTGTGTATTGTAGCTTTCCATCTCCTTCTCAAGCTGCACCTCACTAGCAAAATAATTCCCAAGGAAGAATTTACAAAAATTGTTAGCATAGTGTAAAATTATGTCCTAAACTATGAGCATCCCTAGAATAGCATCTCCTAAGCTGTGTTTCTTGGAACAATGAATAGGTGGTCTGTGGAAAAGCATTCTTGATGTAATATGTATTTCCATATTAAAGGACTGAGAAGTCCTGAAGTTAAAAAAAATAGCTATGTGATTTTGATTAAATCATCCTTTTAAAATATTTTCAACATTTTTCTATAATGAGCATGTATTACTCTTATAATAAAATGTGAATCAAATTACGTTAGGATAAAAAAGAATGCAGTCTAAGCCACCAAATGTAGCTTCCAGCCTTCTTTCTTCTCTACCTGTTACAGATTATTTGTGTCCCCCCCCCCAAATCCATAAATTGAAGCCCCAACCCCCAACCCCCATCTGGAGACTTTGGGAGGTAATTAAGTTTAGATGAGATTATGAGCTTGGGGTCCTTATGATGGGATTAGTGTCATTCTCAGCAGAACAAGAGAGACCAGAGCTTTTTCTTTCTCTGCCATGTGAGGATACAGCAAGAAGGCCGCCATCTACAAACGAGGGAGCAGGCCCTCACCAGATGTTAAATCTGCTGGCACCTTGATCTCAGACCTCCCCGTCTCCAGAATGTGAGAAATAAATATTTAGGGTTTAGCCATACAGTCTTTTGCATTATGTTACAGTAGCTCAAACTGACTAAAACACTACTCTTCCCTCACTTCTGTGGAAAAACTAAGGATGGCATGATGTCAGATTCTAAAATAACATGTTCTTAAAATGCCATTTTTGAAGGATAACTGAATGTACATAGTTTGTATAATTGTTGAATGCCTCAAATATTTGCCATATGGAAAATCTGCTTCATCCCAATTAAAGCCATGAATCCACAGTCACCCTGAGCAATTAATTGTTCAACCTACTTAGTCTAAATTGGGTCAATCAAATCATGGGACATAAGAACTTACGGTGGCAGGAGAACCACAGAACCGAGGAACTATATCCAACTTCACTCTTCTAAGCTTGAGCACAGGCACATGGTCATGGACATCAGTGCTACATTTGTAGGCAACAACTCAGCGAGCAGGCTTTTCCTGAGAAAGGAGATCTTCTCCCAAGATTGGGTTCAGTACAGACTGTAAGGGCCTAACCTCATATCCTTTGGAAATCTCGACTTCACCCCTGGGAAGTGTTTAAAACTTCAGTTGGGGTGTGGTTGTTCTATAGGTCACATTCTTCTTGGGGAGAGAGCATTTGAGGTCTCTGGTATTTTGAGGATAATCAGGGGCCTAGCACTATCAGGTGAGATGCCTTTGGAAAGAAACTGAAGTGTGTGTTAAAATTAGGTTAGAAAACAATATATGTTTGACATTCTAGAAAGCAACTTCAGGCTGTTGAGTCCAACAGTGTGGCACAGTTTTTCCAGTAGGCGATGGAGAAGTTCAACAAGGCTTGTCTCTCTTTGGTGGAAATGACATGTAATCCAAATTGGGTAAGTATCACCCAGGCCAGCAAAGTTGATTAGACTTCTGTCTCAAGTGGGCATTGAGGTCATGATCACACTTTGATCTTATGGAGGGGTGCCACCTGCAAGCAGCAATAGGCCATTTGGGCTTTCCTGAGCAGAGGTCAAACTCGAGGCAATGTGGACACAGGAGTTACTGTGCTGACCTGTCCAGAGCGCGTGTGAATTAATGACAAAAATTGTTAATTTTGGTAAAAATAAATTTCTTACTGGAAAAAATATTGACTTTTTTTTAAGCAATTTGGGAATTGAATTAAAAACTCAATATTCTTAATTTTTAAGCAGTCAGTTCATTAGTATTAAACTGCCAAATATCTCTTACTGGAAAGGACCACAAGGAGATGAAATAAAACACACTGTAAGGAATTGTACCTGTAAAAGGAAACAATAAGAACAACTGCAGGGCCCACCCCTCGCACCTGGCTCACAGTGGCAGTGGAATTTGGTACTTGGCAAAGTGTGTACTGGGCTCTCCCGTGTGGTTGTGCTTGAAGCATGTCTTGGTGGAGTGTGCTCTCTCTCATTCCTCGTGGCAAACTGTCCTAGTGAGAGGAAGCTCCAGAATTCATGCATAAGACATGTCATGGTAGTAATAATAGCACTTACTCATATTTACATTTATATGTCTGGTCTTTTCTTAATCTATTTCTCAGAAAGAAAACTCTAATACTGAACTGTCTGGTTTAAAACCAGACACATGGCAACCATATTTACTAAAACTTCACTGGCTGCCAGGCAATGTGCTATTTGCATTCACATGTATTATGTGTATTATGTCTTATTAAACCCTTGTAATGGTTCTGTGAGTAAAGTATTCTATTCCTATTGTACAGATGAGGAAACTAGAGCTCTGAGAGGTTAAGTAACTTGCTTAAGGTTATCCAGCTAGTTTCTAATAAGGTAATATGGTCTTGGAATATGTAACCTCACATATCTTTATGTTCCTTTGATATTTGATACACTGAAGTAATGGAAGATTTCCCTAAATCTGCCCTCAAGCTTTTCCTTGATTGATCTGTGAGTTCAGAGCACTTCAAAACTGAAGAGTATCCTTGGGATCTCAGAAAGCATGATGTCTATGAAGTATTAGAAAAAGATCTGAAGAGTATCCTCAATAATCAACTGTTGATAAACTTAAGTGAGACCAGATTTTGCACACACACACAAACACACACACACAAATTCCCCCAACAAGCCATGAAAGACAAGAAGAATTACAGGCTTTGATAGTGACTGGTGTGGTCAGAAGTCACCTCAGGGTCTCAATATACCGTTAAGTTTCAGTACCTACTCAACTGGGGTCACTTACTGGCTACTGGGTGTCTAGTTTGATTAGATTTTCAGACTCTTTATTATTTTCAAAATTTTCAAGAGATCTGGTGCAATGGATAGAACCACATGGAGAGACACTGATGCCTCTTCCATCTTCCTAAGAAAATGCTCAGAAAAATCACATGGTAGTTTTCAGATTGCAGGCTCTTCTAATGGTGTGAATGCTTTAGGCTGTGATTCCTAGAGGTGTGAACGAATTTCTTCCCAAGAGAATTTTTACTCTCCCTTCCACTGATATGTTGGAACTTCCTATAAGGGAGCATTTCACAATAAAACTTCTAGAACCATCAGCTGTATATTAGTACAGACTTGATGAATATGTCTTGGTTTAAATCTGGGACAACAAAAAGGACTTCTGAAATAATGTTGCAAAAAATAAGTATCTTTATCCATTAACTGACTTATGGTTGCATTGGTATAGCCATTTCTATTTCTGAATTAACTAGAGGCATTTCCCCTGGCCTTCTGAAAATTATACAACTCCTAGATTTTACTGACATAATGCTAGGTGGTGGGTACTGTTCCTCAACTTCATTTTAAAAGGTGTAAAGAGAGAGGACCTTCAAGATGGCGGAGGAGTAAGATGTGGAGATAACCTTCCTCCCCCAAAATACATCAAAAATACATGTACATGTGGACAACTCCTGCAAAACACCTACTGAACGCTGGAAGAAGACCTCAGACTTCCCAACAGCCGTGTGGCTGATAGGGTCTTGGTGCCCTGGCCAGCTGTGAGGCCTGAGCCTCTGACGTGAGATAGCTGAGTTCAGGACATTGGACCACCAGACACCTCCCAGCCCCAGGTAATATCAGTCAGTGAGAGGTCTCCCAGGTGGCTCCATCTCAACACTAAGACCCAGCTGCACTCAACGACCTGCAAGCTATAGTGCTGGACACCCCATGGCAAACAACTAGCAAGACAGGAGCACAACCCCACCCACTAGCAAAGAGGCTGCCTAAAATCATAATAAGTTAACAGACACCCCAAAACACACGCAGTGTGTTTTGCAGACACCTCACACAGTCCTGCCCACCAGAAAGACAAGATCCAGCCTCATCCACTGGAACACAGGCACCAGTCCCCTCCACCAGGAAACCTACACAACCCACTGAACCAGCCTTACCCACTGAGGGCAAATGCCCAAAACAACAGGAACTATGAACCTGTAGCCAGCGAAAAGGAGACTCCGAACACAGTAAGTCAAGCAAAATGAGAAGACAGAGAAATACGCAGCAGATGAAGGAGCAAGGTAAACACCCACCAGACCAAACAAATGAAGAGGAAATAGGCAGTCTACCTGAAAAAGAATTCACAGTAATGATAGTAAAGATGATCCAAAATCTTGGAAAAAGAATGGAGAAAATACAAGAAATGTTTCATACGGACCTAGAAGAACTAAAGAGCAAACAAACAGTGATGAACAACACAATAAATGAAATTAGAAATTCTCTAGAAGGAATCAATAGCAGAATACCTGAGGAAGAAGAATGGATAAATGACCTGGAAGATAAAATAGTGGAAATAACTACTGCAGAGCAGAATAAACAAAAAAGAATGAAAAGAATTGAGGGCAGTCTCAGAGACCTCTGGGACAACATTAAACGCACCAACATTTGAATTATTGGGGTCCCAGAAGAAGAAGAGAAAAAGAAAGGGACTGAGAAAATATTTGAAGAGATTATAGTTGAAAACTTCCCTAATATGGGAAAGGAAATGGTCAATCAAGTCCAGGAAGCACAGAGAGTCCCATACAGGATAAATACAAGGAGAATCGTGCCAAGACACATATTGATCAAACTCTCAAAAGTTAAATACAAAGAAAAAATATTGAAAGCAGCAAGGGGAAAGCAACAATTAACATACAAAGGAATATCCATAAGGTTAACAGCTGATCTTTCAGCAGAAACTCTGCCATCCAGAAGGGAGTGGCAGGATATATTTAAAGTGATGAAAGGGAAAAACCTACAACCAAGATTACTCTACCCAGCAGGGATCTCATTCAGATTTGACGGAGAAATTAAAACCTTTACAGACAAGCAAAAGCCAAGAGAATTCACTACCAAACCACTTTACAACAAATGCTAAAGGAACTTTCCTAGGCAGGAAACACAAGAGAAGGAAAAGACGTACAATAACAAACCCTAAACAATTAAGCAAATGGTAATAGGAACATACATATTGATAATTACCTTAAATGTAAATGGATTAAATGCTCCCACCAAAAGATAGACTGACTGAATGGATACAAAAACAAGACCCACATATATGCTGACTACAAGAGACCTACTTCAGACCTAGGGACACATACAGACTGAAAGTGAGGGAATGGAAAAAGATATTCCATGCAAATGGAAACCAAAAGAAAGCTGGAGTAGCAATTCTCATATCAGACAGAATAGACTTTAAAATAAAGACGATTACAAGAGACAGAGAAGGACACTACATAATGATCAAGGGATCATGCCAAGAAGAAGATACAACAATTGTAAATATTTATGCACCCAACATAGGAGCACCTCAATACATAAGGCAAATACTAACAGGCATAAAAGGGGAAATCAACAGTAACACAGTCATAGTAGGGGACTTTAACACCCCACTTTCACCAATAGACAGATCAACCAAAATGAAAATAAATAAGGAAACACAGGCTTTAAATGACACATTAAATAAGATGAATTTAATTGATATTTATAGGACATTCCATCCAAAACCAGCAGAGTACACTTTCTTCTCAAGTGCTCATGGAAAATTCTTCAGGATAGATCATATCTTGGGTCACAAATCAAGCCTTGGTAAATTTAAGAAAACTGAAATCATAATCAAGTATCTTTTCTGACCAAAACGCTATGAGACTAGATATCAATTACAGGAAAAAAACTGTAAAAAATACGAACACATGGAGGCTAAACAATATGCTACTAAATAACCAAGAGATCACTGACGAAATCAGAGGAAATCAAAAAATACCTAGAAACAAATAAAAATGAAACCATGATGACCCAAAACCTGTGGGATGCACCAAAGCAGTTCTAAGAGGGAAGTTTATAGCAATACAGTAATACCTCAAGAAACAGGAAACATCTCAAATTAACAACCTCAACTTACACCTAAAGCAATTAGGGAAAGAAAAACAAAAAACCCCGAAGTTAGCAGAAGGAAAGAAATCATAAAGATCAGATCAGAAATAAACGAAAAAGAAATGAAGGAAACAATAGCAAAGATCAATAAAACTAAAAGCTGGTTCTTTGAGAAGATAAATAAAATTGATAAACCATTAGCCAGACTCCTCAAGAAAAAAAGGGAGAAGACTCAAATCAACAGAATTAGAGATGAAAAAGGGGAAGTAACAACTGACACGGCAGAAATACAAAGGATCATGAGAGATTACTACAAGCAACTCTATGCCAATAAAATGTACAACCTGGAAGAAATGGACAAATTCCTAAAAAAAACAACCTTCCAAGACTGAACCAGGAAGAAATAGAAAACGTAACCAGACCAATCACAAGCACTGAAATTGAAACTGTGATTAAAGATCTTCCAACAAACCAAAGTTCAGGACCAGATGGCTTCACAGGCGAATTCTATCAAACATTTAGAGAAGAGTTAACACCTATCCTTCTCAAACTCTTCCAAAATATAGCAGAGAGAGGAACACTCCCAAACTTATTCTGTGAGGCCACCATCACCCTGATACCAAAAGCAGACAAAGATGTCACAAACAAAGAAAACTAAACGCCAGTATCACCGATGAACATAGATGCAAACAGAATCCAACAGCACAGTAAAAGGATCGTACACCACGATCAAGTAGGGCTTAACCCAGGAATGCAAGGATTCTTCCATAAATGAAATCAATCAGTGTGATACACCATATTAACAAATTGAAGGAGAAAAACCATATGATCATCTCAATAGATGCAGAAAATGCTTTTGACAAAATTCATCACCCATTTATGATAAAAACTCTCCAGAAAGTAGGCATAGAGGGAACTTACCTCAACATAATAAAGGCCATATATGACAAACCCATAGCCAACATCATTCTCAATGGTGAAAAACTGAAACCATTTCCACTAAGATCAGGAACAAGACAAGGTTGCCTACCCTCACCACTGTTATTCAACATAGTTTTGGAAATTTTAACCACAGCCATCAGAGTAGAAAAAGAAATAAAAGGAACCCAAATCAGAAAAGAAGAAGTAAAACTGTCACTGTTTGCAGATGACATGATACTATACATAGAGAATTCCAAAGATGCTATGAGAAAACTACTAGAGCTAATCAATGAATTTGGTAAAGTAGCAGAATACAAAATTAATGCACAGAAATCTGTTTCATTCCTATACACTATTGATGAAAAATCTGAAAGAGAAATTAAGGAAACACTCCCATTTACCACTGCAACAAATAGAATAAAATACCTAGGAATAAACCTACTTAAGGAGACAAAAGACTTGTATGCAGAAAACTATAAGACACTGATGAAAGAAAGTAAAGATGATACAAACAGATGGAGAGATATACCATGTTCTTGGATTGGAAGAATCAACATTGTGAAAATGACTATACTACCCAAAGCAATCTACAGATTCAGTGCAATCTCTATCAAACTACCAATGGCTTTTTTCACAGAACGAGAACAAAAAATTACACAATTTGTATGGAAACACAAAAGACCCCGAATAGCCAAAGCAATCTTGAGAAAGAAAAACACAGCTGGAGGAATCAGGCTCCCGGAGTTCAGACTATGCTACAAAGCTACAGTAATCAAGACAGTATGGTACTGGCACAAAAACAGAAATATAGATCAATGCAACAGGATAGAAAGCCCAGAGATAAAC
This sequence comes from Leucopleurus acutus, assembly GCF_964270905.1. Taxonomy (NCBI): domain Eukaryota; kingdom Metazoa; phylum Chordata; class Mammalia; order Artiodactyla; family Delphinidae; genus Leucopleurus; species Leucopleurus acutus. The sequence continues at coordinate 61,625,468 of NC_139149.1, read as the reverse complement.
CCACTCACATATGGTCACCTTATTTTTGATAAAGGAGGCAAGAGTATGCAATGGAGAAAAGACAGCCTCTTCAGTAAGTGGTGCTGGGAAAACTGGACAGCTACATGTAAAAGAGTGAAATTAGAACAGTCCCTAACACTGTACACAAAAATAAACTCAAAATGGATTAAAGACCTAAATGTAAGGCCAGACACTGTAGAACTCTTAGAGGAAAACATAGGCAGGACACTCTATGACATAAATCACAGCAAGAGCCTTTTTGACCCACCTCCTAGAGAAATGGAAATAAAAACAAAAATAAAAAAATGCGACCTAATGACACTTAAAAGCTTTTGCACGGCAAAGGAAACCATAAACAAGACCAAAAGACAACCCTCAGAATGGGAGAAAATATTTGCAAGCGAAGCACCTGACAAAGGATTAATCTCCAAAATTTATAAGCAGCTCATGCAGCTCAATATCCAAATAGCAAACAACCCAATCCAAAAATGGGCAGAAGACCTAAATAGACATTTCTCCAAAGAAGATATACAGATTGCCAACAAACACATGAAAGGATACTCAACATCACTAATCATTAGAGAAATGCAAGTCAACGCTACAATGAGGTATCACCTCACACCTGTCAGAATGGCCATCATCTAAAAATCTGTAAACGATAAATGCTGGAGAGCGTGTGGAGAAACTGGAACCCTCTTACACTGTGGGAGGGAACGTAAATTGTGGGTGGGAATGTAAATTGATACAGCCACTATGGAGAACTGTATGGAGGAGGTTCCTTAAAAACTAAAAATAGAACTACCATATGACCCTACCATCCCACTACTGGGCATATACCCTGAGAAAACCATAATTCAAAAAGAGTCATGTACCACAATGTTCATTGCAGCACTGTTTACAATAGCGAGGACATGGAAGCAACCTAAGTGTCCATCGAGAGCTGAATGAATAAAGAAGATGTGGCACATATATACTATGGAATATTACTCAGCCATAAAGAGAAACATAATTGAGTTATTTGTAGTGAGGTGGGTTGAACTAGAGACTGTCATACAGAGTGAAGTAAGTCAGAATGAGAAAAATAAATACTGTACGCTGCCACATATATATGGAATCTAAAAAAAATGGTTCTGAAGAACCTAGGGGCAGGACAGGAATAAAGATGCAGACCTAGAGAATTGACCTGAGGATACGGGAAGGGGAAAGGGTAAGCTGGGACGAAGTGCGAGAGTGACATGGAGTTATATACACTACCAAATGTAAAATAGATAGCTAGTCTGGAGTAGCCACATAGCACAGGGAGATCAGCTCTGCTTTGTGACCACCTAGAGGGGTGGGATAGGGAGGGTGGGAGGGAGATGCAAGAGGGAAGGGATATGGGGATACAAGTATAGGTATAGCTGATTCAGTTTTTTATACAGCAGAAACTAACACAACTGTGTAAAACAATTATACTCCAAAAAAGATGTTAAAAAAAATAAAATGTGTGAAGAGTGTGTGACCTGTCCTCTTTTAGAATCTGCACTCATGATTGATGAATTTGTAAGCATAGCACTTCTGAAGTCTTTGGCAGCATGAGCAGAAGTTGGTTTCTCTGCAATGATATACAGGATTTCTGGGGATGAATGTTTCCTTTTCATTAGAGGCAGAAGACCCATCTATTAGAAGCTGCTCTCTAGTTTTTCAGGCATGTAGAACTATACCAGGGTACTTTACTGGGCCATTAGAAATGTGACCTTTGAATTGGTCAAGAGGTTCAGAAATCCCACAAATTTGGGGGTTGAGAAACGGTGCAGTGTAATGGCCTCACTAGTCTATGGATTTTTTTCATGAAATTTAAGTCCCATATCAATAATTGATAGGGTGGATAATAAGCACTTTTCAAACAATCTGATGTGTTTATCAAATACCCTCAGTTTAAGTGAAGCAGGATAGTGAGAGTTTTTAGAAGAACATACGTTGTGCCTCACAGATGTTGAGAAACACAGCAGGAATGTGTTCAGGGTAACTTTATCTTATATGCTTCAAAATACGATAAGCCTGTCAGCATGTGTAAATGGTAAGGACTCTTATTCACAAGGGATAGAACCTGCCTCAAACAAGCAAGAACACCAAAGGAAACTTACTAGGTCCCAGATCTGGGGAAGCCTGGGGCTGGAGCTGTCTTTGTGACCACATTGACCTACATGACGTCCTTGGCTTGCCTTCTCTCCCTCATTCTAAGTAGTAGCCTTATTGCTTTTCTCCTTCATTCCAAATGCTTCCTTCCTTCATGTAGAATCTTCAGGCTTACATTCATCCAGTTTAACTATTCCACAAAGGAGTAAAAAGAGCTTCTTTCTTGCAGGGTCTTATGCAAAATCCAAAAGAAGGACTCCGTTATTCCTGTAGTGTCCTGTGTTCGTCACAAGCCCACTGTTTCAACAAATGTATGAGGCACTGGTCCATGCAGTGTGAGGAAATCAGAAAAGGACTCTTAAGATCCTGGGCTTCCTACAAAATGGTAGGAGGTATACGGCATTAACAAATACATAATTTGAGGCAGCATGTGAAATTAAGACAAGAGAAATCTAAAACGATGGTAATCAGATCAGCTGACTGTGACCAGAGCTCTTTCATGAGGAAAAATATTTCATCTGTTTATTGAAGAATGGATTAGATTTCAGTGGTGAGAAGTCAGGGGCAAGAGGAGAGTCATTCCAGAAAAAAAGGAATGGTATAAAGAACCACAAAGGGACAGGAAAAAGGGAAGAGTTAGCACCTTGATGTGAATAAAATATGGGTTTTGTAAAGGAAGAAATGTGAACTAAAGTTAGTATGAAATATTGGTATCAGGTCGTACAGGACTTTGAGATCTTCAGCTTTAACCTAGTTGTTTCCACTTAAAACAACAACAACAAAAAATGCTGTGTAGGTCCAGTAAAGGTTTTAGAGCAAGGAGAGGCAGGATCAAATAATTCATTAGAGAGTTTCAAATGGCAGTCATAGTGAGGAAGGATTGGATGGGGAATTTACTGTAGCTGGCCATTTCCTTTTATGTCCCATAACCACCTCACATTCAGTGCCACCTCTCCCATTGTCTTTTTGTGGCTGCATCATTTTCTTAGCAATTCAGCCACGGCCGTTGGTGATAATAGGTGACAACATGGATGAGTCACAGTGCTGTCCTTGAACACCAGTATTTTTATGTGGATGAAAATCAAGTTAAAATGAGTATAGAAGACACACTGAGAGGAAACACATAGCTGTCTCCCAGCCTGGGGGCCAAGGAGCAGGGAAGGTCCTGCCCTCTTCTGCAGGTGAATCGAGCTGGGTGAAGTGAGCTAAAAGTCTAATTGCTGTGGACAGACAGACAGACGGGAACCCCAGATCATTCTGAGCAGTGGCAGGTGGGGAGTCTTTCTTCACCTCTAGCAGCCAATTCCTGGAGACAAGCCCCCTTGCAGTAATACAGAGGTCCCCCAGAGGCTTCATCCAGGTCCAGAAAAACTATCAATATGTATTTGAATACAGGTCAGTGTTATAACCAAGACCTCAAATAATAGTGGCTTAAGTCAGATAGAGGTTCATTTTTCTCAGGCAATAATCTGAGCATAAGCAGACCAGAGCTGACATGGCAGGTCACAGCATTAGCAACACACAGCTTTCTTCTCATGGTTTCATCATGTCCATAATCCTACCATTAGGAGGGGGAAGTGGGACCGTACAAGGGTTCACTGAAAGCTGTAAACGTCATTTCCGCTTACACTCTAATGACCATAATGTAGCCATGTAGCTGCACATAGCTGGAAGTGCTCGGGCCATGTGCTCAGCTAATAATAACAGCTGATGCTTACATAGTGCTTCCTGGAACCAAGCACTGTTCTAAGAGCTTTGCACATGTTGGCATACAACAACCCCATGAGATAAGAACTAGAATTATTCCCATTTTACAGATAAGGTAACCAAGCACAGAGACATGGAGTAACTCACCCAAGGTCATCAGATAGTAAGTGATGGGGGTGACATTCAAACCCTCACTGTCTGATTCCAAAATGTGTGATTTTAACCATTCTGCAATGTTGCCTCTAAATTCAGGGTTCTGTTAGTAAGGGAGAATGAAAATTAGGGGACGATCAGCTATCACTACTCTAGCACCCCAGCATTCATGTTTGTCACACACAGCGATGGCTCCAAGCTTTGGGATACTCTCCGTCATTGCTCTGTTCTCTCCAGTTTTCCACACATTGCCATTCACAACATTCTACGTCCCCACGCCACATCCCTGTAGAGATGGCTGACATGATAACTTCCGGTCTAGCCTCCTGGCTTCCAGCCTCCATACTCCAGCCTCCCCTATACTTCCCCACCAAATGAATCTTTCCTAAATGCCATCTTTTTCATGTCATTCCCCTCTTTAGAAACCAACAGGGATAAGCACTACTTAACTGGATCAACTTCCTTCTTCTAAGCCTGGCCTTCACTTTCACAATTTGGTACCAAACATACATTCCAAACTTACAAATCCCTCCTCAGGGCCCACGCAAATCCTCTCTACAGCTGTCACATTGGTCTGTTTATGCCATATGTGTTCCTGTAACCCAGCTCTCTTGGAAGAAAAGGAAGGGTCACCCATATATATATAGGAAGTTTGCTCGAGTCCTTGGACCACTGAGAATGGCTGCACCTTGCCCCTGTTTGCTTGTCTGAAGTCTACCCATCCCAGCTTGCATCCTACCTGCCCAGTGACTAACTTAGAGTTCTGTTCCCATGTGCACTGAATGAATATATGATCAGTGGCTTACCCACCAGCCCATGACATCCACTCCTCCCTGTGCTCTCATTGCTCCTCCCACCCCTGGCCAAAGGTGTTAGCCCTCTTTCTATGTATATAGTCTTGCACCGCATGAGATGGAGGCCAAGTTTTGTCCTATTGTGATCACCTATTGCAGTGAGGTGCTCAATATACTTTGCTGATTGGCTAGGGGTCGGTCCTAAGTGACTTATTTAGTCACTTTTAAGAATCCTTGTAAGCAACGTAACTTGGAAAATGATTGTCCACTAGTGTTCTACAATAAGCAAAAATGTCACATTAAGTCTGCTGGATTGCCTAATGTTAAATGTAAAGGAAATAAGAATATGGCATCTTTTCCTTTGCCGTGATGTATATTGTCCACGTTAGACAGTCAGAAAAAGTAGATATAGACTTGAAAGGATGTCTCATCCTCAGACACTTTCCTGTATTTTGTATAACAAGAAGTATTAAAGAGTTTTTCCAGATACTTGTAGATAAATTTGAGCTGAAGTTGAACATCTCTTGAATTTTGAACATCAGCTATAGGACATGGGGTAGGAAACCAACGGACATTAATGAAAGAGCTTTATTTCAGAAAGGATGGGATCACGTGCTTCTGGAATGAAGGAGGAGGAATGTACTTTCAAAGGGGTACCTTCCAGAAATCTTGTTTGTGCTCTTGGCTCCAGGGTAAGAAGGAAGAAGTGGTGACATGAATATATTTTAAAGTCAGGGCATTGTAAGCTTGTCTTAGACTTCTGAGCTTTCAGAGTGTTTGTTCAGGAGGTGGTTGCCAAGGTTTTACAACTTTGCTAAAAACATTTGGTCTCCTCTTTAGATCCATTCAGTTGATATCATTTTTAGTGACTGCCAAGGCAGCATTGTTGCTGAGAATTGATGCGGCAATGAGTCTTTACTAGCACCCATCTAAACTGGACTTTTGTATCGTACATTTTACTTTGATTACATTTTTTCTTTTAGAAATTCCCTGGAAACCAGCTTTGTCTTGTCAACTGAATAACAAGCATGGAATTTATATAATCACTGCCTTGCCACAGTGCAACTGATTTGCATCTTCTGGCTAAATGCAAATTGTCCATCCTTAAGTTCAAGGCATTTGCCTCTCTTTAAATGAACAGCACTAAAGTGACTTGTAGACATGACTGTTTGTTTAGCTTGGCTTCTCTCTTTGATCTCATGTTAACATACCTTAATGGCAGGTAATGATTGATAATAGAGTATTGTAAAGTTCAGGTAATAAATACTGCTTAACTCATAATAATGCTGAATAATGTACTTTTTATGACTTGGTTTGTTGGAAAATTTCCTTGTCAGCTTGGTCTAATTGTCCAAACAAAACCACCCATTACTTGAAGAAATACATGTCCACCTTAGACACATTAATTAGGGTCATGGCTGGGCTGCACAAAGGAATATAGTAACACTTTAGTTATCTTTAAATGTAATCTTTGGACAATCTTACTAATGCTAGACTCAGGTTTAATGAGAAACTTTTGTTTACACTTGCCCTTTGAGGCTCACGAGCCTGCGTTGGAATCTATGGTGATGGCTGTGGACCACATGTACACACACCATGGTCTCTCCTTTGAGGCTTCCAGAAGTCATCAATTCTAGTGGTTTGGACATCAAAAGTCACAAAATTAAGTTTTCTTTGGCATGAGGGGTGGGGGTATTTGTATGAAGAGAAAAGGAAAATCTTTTAAATTTTTTATTGCTAAATATTTGAAGACACATGGCATTGAGATTAGAGTAAAAAGGGGATTTGGTGTCTTGGTATTGACAAGCTTGAGGGCTGTACATAAAAGTGCTGGGTGAAGAACTGCTTGCCCAAATATGGTATTTCCATGATGCTTCACTGACTTTGAAGTCCCAGGAATATTCTAGAGAATATAGTACAATAGAAATCCAGATGACCATGTGGGCTTTTTACAAAATGACCAATGTAACACCCAAGGTTTGACTGCAGAGCATTCCCATAATGAATCCAAAAACAGCTCTCTGAAAAAGAATGCTTGGTTTTAAAGTTTGGAATGATTCAATTCATGATTCCAAATGCATGAACTGCTACTATACTCAATTCAGGGGCTTGTTTCCTGCATATTGTGAAAAAAAAGTGTGTGTATAATTTTTCAGATTTGAGCCAAATTGTTATTTCATTGATGACAGTTTCATGTCTTATTTTATACCTGAAATTCTAAGAAAACCCACAATGGGAAAAATTTTATTCTCACTTTGTTGTAATCACATCATTTTTTCTCCTGACAGGTCTCTATAAATGACTTGTTCTTTAGTTCTTATACATTTATAGTTTTACTGCCATTAGGTTCCTAGAATGGCTCATTTTGATGAATAATATTGTCCACTTCACACACACATTACTTGCTGTCTACCTTAAGTCTTTTTTTTTTTTCTTTTTGGCCACACTGCGAGGCATGTGGAACTTCCCTGACCAGGGATAGGCCCATGCCCCATGCAGTGAAAGCATGGAGTCTTAACCACTGGACCACCAGGGAAGTCCTACCTTAAGTCTTATTTTTCTTAAAAGCAGGATATTTCAGATTGACTTTAAAATAAACAAAATCTGTTGGTCCTTAACAATTTTGCCCTTTTATCCTGATGATTTATTTCATGTTCTACTTTAGTCTGTTTTTGCTGAAATTCTTGGAAGATTACAGAATCAAAAATGACAATCTTTAGAAATTTGGTTTCCTGGATGTATGCATACAAAGATTGGTGTCTTGGTGGGATTGGTTTGCTTGCTCCTTTCAAGTAAAAACATAAATACTTTTTTATCATTGTTAAATACGAGAATATGTGCCTAAAACTCTCATAGCAGTTAATTAATAAACCATGGACTTCCAAAAATGTTCGAGGTTAAGAACTGCATGCATCAAACAATAGGTACATTGCAAATATCACTGCCAATCAACTGCTTTCCCTTTCCTGATGGATCTGTGCTGATGCTGTGCGAGGCTCACAAATTGACATGTCTCATAAGTTTTTAAGACAGACTAATGCAGGAGGAATGGTCATTTGACCAGTGTATACTTGGATTACATTCATCTTTTCTGATTTTAAAATTCATTTAGATAGGAAACAAGTCTTCAGAATCCTTCAGTTTTATATATAATCTATTTCAAGGGGAATCCATTTCAGCTGTATGTTAATGTCTAAGTAGATATTTTTAAGCAACCGGGAGACAGTTAGTGCAAGTGTTCTCAACCCTGGCTGCGTGGTAGAATCATGTGGCTAAGTATTTTTAAAATGTTGATATCCCAGGTCAACCTAAGAAAACTTAAATTCGAATCTTGGGGCTGGGACTCTGGCTTTATATGGGTTTTTTTTTTTAAACTTTTCCAGGTGCTTCTAACATGTAGATCAGAAGTTAGAAACCACTGATTGTGTATAATGTTTCTAAAATCCAAGTCTAAGAGAGCCCTTGTGCAGAATTGACTGGGGCACTTGTTAAGTGCACTTTCCCAAGCCACCCTTGCTCAAGACCTCCTGAAACAGAACTGCTGAAGAGAGCCTGGAAGCTGAATTTTTCATGTGAACTTCACATGCACACCGAAGTTTGAAATTTACTACTGCGTTTGAAATTTACTACCGGTCTCAGGTCTCACCTAAAGAAAGTTAATCATCACAACAACCCTTTGCAATGGGTTCTAAGAGTACCATTATACAGGTGGGAAAACTAAGGTAACTCTCTGGAGGTCCCAGTTCCACTGTGGAAGCAGGATTTGAGCCTATGGGGTTGACTTGACAGCTGTGCACACAGCTACTACTTCATAGCTCCACAGCCTCTAGATGTGAGCACTGCTCTGGGGTGATTACATATGTCCAGCTCTGTGGTAAGTTACGTGTTAATGAAGTACATTAAATAAGGTGAAATGAATGGTGAGATACAGAAACTGGAGGATTAATTCTGATTGCTGGTGAGGGTTTCAGGAAAGCCTTCATGAAAGGACCAGGCACCTGAGCTGACCCTCTAAGGATGGGGAGGGCTTCTCCAGGCAGAGGCTGTGCAAACACAGGCAGAAGAGTGTGTGAGGTGCTCAGAGAATGGCAGAAGTTTTCTATAGCTCAGTGCAGGGTTGTACTAGGTAAGACTGAAGTCTGGAAAAGTAGATTTGAGACCTTGTATGTAGGAATTGGATGCAGTTTGCTTCTTACTTATTCCAGCAATAAGCCATTCAACCAATAAATATTTTTATTCCAATACTAGATGGTGGTTAGTGAGCAGAGGAGAAAATTTTTTAAATAGACTCTTTAGTTAGTGGCATTCAGGAAGTCATACTCCAGTAGTCACTCATGGATACTTTAAAATATTATTTATTAACTTTTGAATAGGAACTACCTTTGCATGGGATAAAATCCAGATGAACAAAAGGCTGCGAATGAAAAATAAGTCTCCCACCCACCCCTGACCACCAGCCACCCAGCTCCCCTTTCCAGAGGCAACAATTGTTGTTCAGTTAGTAAAGCCTTTGTTCTCTCTCCCTAACCGCCCCCCCCCCCCGCCCCGTCATGGTCACATGGTAACATGATCTGTGTAGTTGTAAACCCTTCCAGTCCCATTAACTCACCGAGATTTGGCCTGGTTATACATTTGCATCCAGGGTTCTCATGGATATTCGTTCAACAAGCTTTACTGAATGCCTACTGTGTGTCTACTTTTGAAGGCCTAGACTGGGGACTGGGAGAGCAAGAAGAGGTAACACTTGCCCTTAGGGATCACACAGCATAATAAGGTAAACCACCAAAAACTAATTATGACAGTGCAATCTGGGAAATGTAATAGCAGTAAATTCATGGCTTTATGAGGATAAGTGGCCTCTAAGGCCCAAGCTTTTAGTTCCTGCTGCCTCTGGGCAGAGAAAGATGCTGAGCCACTAAAGCCCTAGGCTAATGTCATACTTAAGGTGAACTGTATCCTTCCAAACTCACTGTGTTTTTTAGTTTTGCATAACTTGATCAAAATCATTCCTCCTTGTCACAGTCTCTTCCACATCTAGACATTTTCAGATGTGTATTCTCTTATTTTATTATTAATTACTAATCATGGTTACTTATTTTAGTTGATTTATTTTACTTCTAAATTCTCGCAGTATAGTTTTGAGTCTTGGGCAGGTGGAATAAACCAAATTTTGTGAGTTTTGTGCCACTGGCATGTGATTTTGAGCACTGCTTTGTTCTGTTTAATTCTTATGTGGTCCCACTGAAATATCAATAGGTTATGAATATTCACAAGAGTACAGGTGGCAGTAACTCCTTTTACAAAAAATAATGCACATGTAGCACATAAAATTTTTATTCTTTTGAGGCAGTTTTCCAAGCTGTGTTCCAAGGACACATTTCATAAGATATTAATAGATATTATACTGAAAAAAATTCTATGGTTCAGTAAGTTTGGATATGAAGAAATAAATGGGCTTTACTCGAGAAATTTTTAGAGCCTTTAGTATGATAACCTACATTGTGAATTTCTAGGAGAACATTGTATGTGGTGCTTCTCAAACTTATTTGACAGTGAAAACTAGTTTTTGTTTGTTTATTTTTTAGAAATATAGCCATTGTCCTCTTGGGACATTCTGTTTTATTAGATGACTGATGATGTCTAGTGCAATAGATTCTGCATGTGAAATTCCCCCAACAAATGGCTCTCAATCAGAAGAGAAACACTCTTAAAAGTAGCCAGGTATATGCATATTTATAGTTACAAACCATGTGTATGTAACTGAAGTGGAAGCTTATTTCTGTGTGTTGATGGAACTTCTGGTTTACTTTCTTAAGCTCTTTACTGTGTCCTGGCAAAGCCTTGAATGTGGACGGCTCTGACTTGACTTCAGAAAGAGCCCCTTCAGCTCTGGGGCTGGCCTTCTCCCATTTGATTCCTCTCTCCCTTTTCAGCCTTTTGATTTTTGTTAACACTCCCCTCTTTCCTCTTCTCCAGCTGCTCCCTCTGCCTTTGGGGAGATGTGGACAAGAGACAATGACTGTGAAGATGGCAGAAACAGGCAGAGTGGGGAAAGACTTGACAGAGAGCACAGAGAAGGGGATGGGGAATTATGAACAAAGGTAGAGGAGAGGAGCATGGCAACCATGGGCCTCTAACAATAATCTCTAAACATTTACGCCTCATCATTTCTCCTTGTGGGCAGATGGGGGATCGAGCGGCATGCAAATCACATAAACCCAGACACCAGAAATGTTCACAAATTGCCGGGGAGGGTTTGGCAACAAAGAGGAATGTTGTCATCTTTGTTGCTATGTGATGAAGACTATTTTGGAAGTTCTTTAGGAAAGTTCTAACCAGACAAGTTTTTCCTTTTTGTTGTCACTTCCCCCACCATCAGATTCTATGCATCTATAGTCTTATCTATGTTCATAGAATGAACGAAGCTGTAGTTTACCTCCATCTGTAGCCATTCTTACTGCATTGCTGAGAATGAGGAAAAAGGGTGTGAAGGGAAGAAATAGGCTCAGAAGCTCAGAAAATCACCAGTGGATGGATGAGTGGAACATAAGAAGCTGCAGACAGAGGTGAGCAGACTTCAAAAGAAAACCTTTCTTAGGGTGTATTACTTAGGATTATATTCAGATGTGAGGGACAGAAAACGCAAGATAACAATGGTTTACATAAGATAGAATTTTATTTCTCTCTCATCTAGGAGTGTGGGTAGGCAGTGTGGGGCTGGTGTGGTGCACCATACACCTTATATCTTTTCTATTAGAGGCATGGCCTTCACCTCATGCTCCAAAATGCTAACATCAGCATTGTATGCAAGAGGATGGAGAAAGGAAGGAAAAAAGAGAGAGTGAGGGAGACATAGGGCAATTATGTACTCTCCTTTCAGGAAGGTTTCTGCAATGACTATCCAACATCCCGCTTACATCCCATTGACTATAAATGGAATCGGCCAATACCTAGCTGCAGGAGAATCTGAGAAATTCAGTTTTTATTCAGAGCAGCCATTTGTCCAGTCAAAACTTGAGCTCATTTACTGTGGGAGAAGGAGATAACCAATGTGAGATTGGGGAATGTGGTAGACTGTGTAATTATTCACAGAATTGTTTAGTCCCTCACTTGCCACTGACATCAGATTTGGCCACATGACTTACTTCAATCAATGAAACATAAGCCAAAGCTTTAAGAGCCAACCAGTAGTTTACCACATCCTCTTTGCCCTCTGCCAAGGGACTGGCAATATTCCAGTCACTGGAACATCACTAGGTCCTGGAGGGGAGATGACACAGAGCAGAGATGCAGCTGGCTTGTGACAGACCTGAGACATGAGTGGAAAATCAACTTGAGATTTGGAGGTCATTTGTTACTGCAGCATAACTTACCCCAGTGTTTTCAAAATACAGTCCCCAGACCATCACCATCATCCTCTTCCAGGAACTTGTTAGAAATGTACATTCTCAGCCCCACCCTGGACCTACTGATTAGAAACATAGGGGCAGGGCCCAGCACACTGTGGTTTAACAAGTCTTCCAGGGGATTCTGATGTGGCTAAAGTGTTTGAGCCACTGTCCTGGTCTATTTTGACCGAGATGGGGGACTAGAGGTATCTGTCTCACACATGGGCTTGACTGTCTGCTACCTATAGGTGGAACTAGGGAGCAAGGGCTGCCATCTGTTCCTCATGCGAGAGAGAAAAGAAATGGATTCAGTAACTACAAGAGTGAAAGTGGCATCTTCCTGTCATTTGGTGTGACTTTAGCCGCAAGGAAGGAGACCAGGAAATTTGTTATTGCAAGAAGTGGATAGTTGTACCCGTATCCTTGAAGAAGCAGGAGAAGAGTGATGCATTAGAAGTGGATTTCTCACTTCTTTGACCTTATGGCACCCTATTGTTATGATTGGAGTGCACACAAACCACTAAAACAACATATCTTACATGTTAAAGTAAATTGCCCTATTAAATGGCCTATATCTGATTTTCACCAGATAAACTACCACCTCAAGACAGTTGAGACACCCTAGTTTGTTCCAAAACATGGCTGACAAATTACACTTTGAATCCTCAGATGTGCTGAGAATGATGTGTGTGCATCCTGCAGAGGGCAAAACCTGAGGCTATTCCCAGAAATCCCTATAGAGTAGGGCTGGAAATAAGCAATGGACACATCCTCACAGTAAGTTTTTTTTTTGACTGCGTTGGGTCTTCGTTGCTGCGCGTGGGCTTTCTCTAGTTGCAGCGAGCGGGGGCTACTCTTCATTAAAGTGTGCAGGCTTCTCATTGCAGTGGCTTCTCTTGTTGCAGAGCACAGGCTCTAGGTGCATGGGCTTCAGTAGTTGTGGTGCGTGGGCTCAGTAGTTGTGGCTCGCAGGCTCTAGAGAGCAGGCTCAGTATTTGTGGTGCACGGGCTTAGTTGCTCCATGGCATGTGGGATCTTCCCGGACCAGGGATCGAACCCGTGTCCCCTGCATTGGCAGGCGGATTCTTAACCACTGTGCCACCAGGGACGTCCTCACAGTAAATCTTTGGTGCCTTTTTCACCCCCTTGCAGAACTTTCTGTATTATCCAGATTGCTTTGGTCTACTGGACAGAATTCCATATTCTAGATGTTTCCTAAGAATCCAACATCTCCGTTTTCCTGTGTATTATTCTCTTATGACTCCAGGTTTGATGATTAAATGGATGGGAACTAAGATATCTGCTGGTATCTTACTCTCTTAGATGTAGGTTTTATTTCAACACTGCCAATCTAAAAGTATGAAAGCCCATGGTACAGGCTCTAGGAGATGTCTGTGAAGAGGACCATGAAGAGAAGCCAAACCACGGCAAAGTGTGAGAGGAGAGAGTGAAGCATGTGTGAGGCCAGCAGTCTTGGCATGTGGTGGAAAGGTGGCACTCATGCCCCTCCTTATTCAGGTGACTGACTGTATTTCCCCCTCTGCTATGCTTTTGTGAGAAATTCAGGTTTCAAATAAAAATACCAAATAACCCTAATGAGGCAGCGGTTTAGCTTGAATCAGCAATATTCTACATACATTTGCCTCTCAGTGTGAACTGAGCAAACCTCCCCATTGTGTGAAGGAGCAGGCACCTCATTTGCTGCCTTTGGCTGAAGAGTTGCCATATTCAAAAGAACAAACATGATTTCCCTAGGATATGACTTTGAATGTGCTATGGTCAGTTCTCAGACTAAGATTTTATATTAGTCATTTGGCATTTTTCTGAGTCCACATGGAAACCCCACTGTCTCATCCTACTGAATGTTCTCTGCAAAATACCACTGCATCAAATCCAAATGTCCTGAACTGTGTGGGAGAAAACCACAGAGGACACAGTTCTGGCCCTGATTCCTGAGCAGACTTTCTGCAAAACCCCAGTGCCTCTTTGCCTGGGACCATCTCCAGAGCAGTGCAGGGCCCAGGACAAATCCTCGCCTCCACTTCCTAATATTTTTCTATAAGGAAGATCAGATTTAAGTGAATGTCAAGGGGAGCAGAAAACTAGAAGATGTCACACAAAGGCATCATGATGCTGAGAGTGGGGACAAGGGTGAGTTGTAAGGAAGGAACACAGGCCCAGCATTCCCTCTGCTTGTGGGTCTGTGAACTATCAGGGTCTTTTAACACTGGTTACTTGACCTTGACAGTGAATTTTGAAACTCTGTTTGAGCTTCTTTCTTTCCTTTGAAACAAATAGTATTGCTCTGAACTGTTTAGTAACTGTGGGGAGAATATGAAAAATGAGACAAAGGCAAGCAGCTTCTTTAAATTTCTTCCTGCCTCAATTTATTTTCAAGACCAAACAAACATTGGGTCATTTGGCTTTTGGGGATCAGTCCATGGAAATTTCTGGGTTCTGATGCTGATGAGCCAACAATGGAAGGTTCTCCACAGAATTCGGAGGTGAATGATATCCCTGAAGCTGCTCTTCACTGGGGTGGCTTGTTGGAGTGACCTACCCAAATGGGTATAGCCATAGGATGGGATGACCCTCAGCTGGGATGTGGCTCCTACATGTCAGACCTCTTGCCTGAGTGTTCCTCGTCTGTCTCTGCCCTTTTCTTCCCCCAGGTTTTTATAGCTGTGCCTCTTCCTGGTCTGATGGCTAATCACTATTACAGACACTCTTTCTGGGCATATCTCAGCTTCTAACCTAAGCTGCACAATTGTAGTGGCCTCTTTCACCACGATTGTTACTGAACCAGGTTCAGTTTGCCTGTTGCTCAGCAAGCCAGAATGCTAAGACACCCAAGTTTGCAGCAAAGAGAGTTTATTTACAAGGCAGCCAAGTGAGGAGACGGGAGAACAAGCTTCGGATCTGCCTCCCCAAGGGCAAGGGGCTGGGGTATTTATGGGATGAATATAAAGAAGCAGGGCGGTCTGGGGCGTGGGGGGCATGGGCACCGTGGGGAAAGGTGATTGGAAAACGGGGTGGTAATTGTCGCTCTGTGCAGGTGTAACTGAGCTATAGGCCTCTGCACGTGCTTAGCATGATCTGAGGGTGGAGTTTCACCCCTCTGATGTCAAAACATCATTAAGGGGACATTTATGCATGCCCAGTTGGAGGGTCCGTGGTCCTATCCAGTCTTAACCAGCTCAGCTCGAACTAGACACAGCTGATTCCATTCCTGGAAAACAACTCAGCAGACATCTTATTGTTTAGGCTCCCTGCTGCTTGGAGGATGTGCAGGTCTTTTGTAGCAACAATTAAAACTACCTTTATTAGTGAAGGCAGGTGAAGTGGATTTGACTAATGATTACCCATGGTTTCAGTGTCCCCTATCTTTTGATCATTCCTCAGTCTTGAGGGAAGAGGAGCAATGACCACTCTGGGTACTTCCTGCTAATAAGGGGCATAGACCTCACAAGCGCTTGAAGAATGAAACAGTTTAGCAACTCATCATTTTCTGCAGTTCACAGGAATAACTTAAAAACAATATACATATTCTAATGAAGGCAAATTATTTGCTATTTTATCATTTTTATATTCACAGTCAAAACTTGTGCAACATTCCCAAACCACAATGGTAGAGACTTAATAAAAGGCTAAAGACATCCATCCCCACCAGCCCTACCCCTTCCATCTTAATAGAGTCCGATGAGTTCCCACACCAAGGAGGAGGTGTGGGGGGCACACCCTCCCAGGCAATGACTGTGTCCCACCCTATGGCACAAACGTCAGTCTAGCCTTCAGGTTGTCATGTGGCTGAATTCTATTCCCTACTGGAAGAAAGTGCATGCTGCCATTAGGAGCTGGGTTGCCCAATCCACTTCTGCTTGCTGGAAGAGAGTGGTATTTTTGCATTATCCCTCCCCTCAGGTAAGACCTCTGCCCCAAAGACCTTGCCATCTTATTCCTAGCCTCAGGGCATTGACCTGGCTGCTACTGGTATTGCTGTGGCTCAGAACTGCACTGAGGTGCGTTTTCTCCTCCTTTCTGTATTCTCTTCTATCTCACTCCTCCTGTTTTCTTTGTCTCTCCCACATCATTATACTGTCCCTCAGTATGATGTGTTCCCACAGTTTTTCTTACTCTGTCTTCCTCTCCTTCTAGGAGATTCTGCCCTTATACAAAATGTCATCATCAAGCCAAAAACAGTAAACAAGAGAAAGTTTCCAAACAGTAAATTCTATTTTTTAAAAAATTCCATATTAGTATCTGAGTCTAATTTACTGTATTTCCAACTTTTTATTTTGAAAAATTTCAAACCTACCAAAAATTTCCAAAATGGTACAAGGAACACACATATGGCCATCACCTAGGTTCACCAGTTGTGAACATTTTGCCACATTTGTTTTTTCTTTCAGTGTGTATATATTCGTTATTATTTCTTGTCTTGCTGAATTATGTAAGAGAAAGTTGCCGACATCATAACTCTTTATCCCTAAATACTTCAACATGTATCTCTTAAGAACAAGAACATTCTTTCACGTAACCACACATAATTATCAAATGCAGAAAATTTAATAGTGGTACGATACTACTGTCTAGGAATTCAGCCCTGTGAGTCTATTTAAATATTTGAAGGAAGAATCTGCATTTGGCTTTGGTTTACATAATCTGAAAATAGAACGGTTTTATTGTAGTTTCACCAAAATCCACATCAATAGGAATGGGTGGTAGCCTCAAGGAAATGCTTTTCCCCCCTTATTCCTTAATTGATTTCACTTACACAACACATACACTGATAATAACATCTATCAACCAAAGGAAATTAGCTGATGAACTGTAGTGTTAAAATCATTGAGAAAGTATTGGTGGGGGTGTGTTCTAGACCCACAAAGATCAGTGCCTAGTTTGGAGATAACTTTCAGAGCCCTTACGTGACGTTTTGATATAATTTGATTTCCTGAGAACTCATATTTAGGGGCATAACCAATCCAGCTTCTTCCAGGGATATACTTATAGTAGATAACCCATTCAGAACAACAGAGATGAAGTTGAAATGGAGCCCATAGCTCTTTGTTGTGTTTTTAAAGGAAGAGGTGTATGCTTATACATATGTCAACAAGCAGGCAGACAGTGGGCAACACTGTTGGCTTAAGAGCATCTGTATTCCTGCATCCCAGACAAATAGCTCTGCCTGACAACCACTGAAGTCCAGGGTCAACTTGAGATGGATTGCACCAACAGGATTGGAATAAACCTAAAGAGGCGCCTTCCCAGCAACCCACCAAACCCAAATCAACGCCCCAGAAATTTGTACCTTTCCTCGTTTGGTTGTTCTCCTGCAACATTAAGAGGACATCCAGTCTTTTGCCAGAAGGGATTTGTCCTTTTTATCTAGTCAGGAGAGTGCTTCAGCTATTTGCATTTCTGAATTGCTTAGCTGCCCAAGCATGCTCTGTGTGTGCTGTTTGAAATGTGTCATTGAGGCACGTGACTGCTGTTCTCAAGCTGATGTTGGACTTTCTCCAACAAATATGGATTATGTTAAAGTCGGTTCTGAATTGACGAGGATATGTTAATAACTCCCAGATGGGCATCTCTGTGCTCTCCAGCAGGGAAATGCAAGCAGTCTATGGCAGGAGCAAGTGTTTGGCAGGTCCATCATTCCGTCATTAAAGGCCACATTATTACTTACAACTGTGCTTGCATGACAATGGCTGCTATGAGCCCAGCCTCAGAGTCATCAGCACTAGGAATGTGCTTCTAGGTAAATTGTTTTCCAGGTGGGGAAAAATATTTTATATGAAATCTCCCTCTTCCTAGCCCCAAATAAGATATTGTGAATGAGTCAAGAGGCAGGGTAGCGGGGGGCCGTCTATGCTAGTTCTTGGAGACCCAGGACAAGGCAAAGATATATAGCCAGGGATATATGTCTAAGAACCCTTGTGCAGAACAGCCCTTGCTCAGTGAAGCAGCTTTTCTCAGTGGCTGTCCTGAGCTGTGTCCTTCAGTGCAGACTTCCTGTCCTAGCAAGTTCCAGCTGAAAGAATTAATTATATTAGAGTTGTTTGCATTGTGGGCGCAGCTTCCATTAATGGCATATTTTCTTTGTCTTTGATTCTTAAGCTATAGGATATGATTGTTTTACAATTTTTTTGAAAAGGAAATAAAAAAGGTGCATCTTCTGTAATCGTATTTCTAGTCAAGAAAGAAACAGTGTATTTGATGTTAAATACCCGTGTGACAGCTATTACCTAGGAGTATGCAATCATGGACTATGTGGCTCTTACAGTTAGTTGTGATGAAATTGGATATTAAGATGAAAGGGAGTAATTTGACAGAAAAAGAATCATTTTGGTGACTGTGTAGGTACTGCTACAGATTTGCCATATTTCAAAGTGGTGAGAGGCAACAGGGTCTCCATTTGCAGAGTAAATGCTGCATGTGCATTTCTTTCACTTAGGATATAAAGTAATGTTTTATCCCAATGTATATGTTGTGGTGAGAATGACCAAGAACGATAAAAAGTAATTGAAAACATTCAGTTGCAGATGATACGCTTTCGCCTTTGCTCTAGGTCCCTATTTCAATAACAAGTAATCCAGCCACAGCAAGTCCCCTTGCTTTCCAGTCAGGTATTTTATGATGTCATTTCACCTGATAGGCATATCTGTATGTTCTCTTTTCCATTTAAAAGTATAAAACCACATCTGCCAATGACATTAGGAGGAACCATTTAGGATTTCATTTTTTACAAGGCAGCAGCACTAAATGCCATTGATTCCCAGCATGCCCTGGTACATTTTTAATGCTAACGGTCGGGATTTTAAAACATTTCATTATAAGTCATTAAAAAATACCTTAAGATCAGCAAAAGATTTCACAGAGCTTCTGCATTGAGCCTGCCTGAATAGGGTTAGTATGGGTGTGGGACTGTGAAAGTTAACAATTTGGATATCCCAAAAGGGTGGAGGAAAGATAATCTAGCTCACAAGGTTTACCGTAAGGCATGGCCACAGAGCTCCCTGAAGGCTGCTGTCTCCAGACCATTTTTGCCATCACCTGCATGCAACCTACCACAGTCCTTTAGAAGTGTCATACTTCCTTATCTGTGAATATCATGAAGTCTAAGAGTTCACACAACCCTGAAAGATTGTGTATTTATTGACTATGTCTTCGACTTACCCTAACATTGAGGAATGTAAAAGACAGCCCAGTGGATTTGGATCCACCAACCCCAATGTACAAGGTATCCCTCCTTGCCTGAACTGGCCCAAGCAACATAAAAGGGGGAAATTGGTGCTTAAAAGATACTATTAGTTTATTGACTCTGGGTATTAAGACTTCAAATGTACTTTTGTATTGTTAATATTTCATTAAAGAACCTCAATTAATGAATTTCTGTTTGTAGAAAGTTTGGGGAGTTGGCAGGTACAATAAAAATAGAAGAGACTCTATTTTAGTGGCCATTAAGTTGAAACTTCCTGAGATACTATAAAACCCCAATTAGTTCGCTGAATATCACCAGGGGTTCATCATTGTCATTAGGTATTAATTAGGCAGCTACAGAGTGCTAGATTCTCTGCAAAATTCACAAAAGCTACTGTTGCTGTTTGGGGGAAACTTACACTTCCAGGGGTGGTGGTCTTTGTTGTTGCTACCTTACCATTTGTAATGAACATTTGTGGAATGAAGGACTTGGTATTACGAAAGAGCTTTACAGTTTCTATAGCCTCAATAGCTCATAGCACACAATGTTACATTTACAGGAAAGGAAACCAACTTAGAAAGAGGTTATGTGGCTGAGCTGGCATTGCCGCCAAGACTTTTTGATACCCTTTTAAATGTTATGTCACCTTTGACAGAACATACTCTGACAACTCAAAACGGTATAAAATAGGAGAGTTTGAGAGGAGAGACCCTTGTGTAAAAGCACCAGCGGTATTAGTCAGAGATCATCAACACAGGCGAAGGGACGAGTTTTCTGATTTTTCCTTCTCTACCCTTTACCATATAGGACAATATTCTTCTCATAATGGCACTCAACTTTCTGGATTGTTAAGAAGAAGCTTATAAGGGCAATTGAAAGTAATATGGGCATTTTAATATTGTGACACTTAATGCTACATAAAACCTTTGTTTCCTCCAGGTTTATTGAGCTGGTGTATTAGATTTCCTGCTGTATGAGCAGGAAGATTATGGTGGCTTAGGTCTAAGTATACTTTGGGGAGGCATTTTCTATTTTCTCTATAAATAGTCTTTCTAAAACAACACAGTTGTGTAACTATTAATGTTTACATTGCATTATACATCTTCCACAGTTTGCTATGCATAGTGTGTAGAGTATGGTAACCAGAGGAAATTTTTGTCTATGAAATAATCTGAGAATTGTCATTATCAAAGTAAATCTATTTTACTTATTATTTCATCAGTAGGATTTTCATACTTTGGTGTTGCATTACGGTGTTATGTTATTACGTCTGTAAGCTTCTAGGGGCTAGAATTTATACATGTATATGCACACATCCACATGTATGCATGTACATGTCATGTTTTGAAATAACAGCTATAGCAGAACTGAAAGACTAACTTTAAAATGGAAATAATGTAATTTAGGTGAATCCAAAAAGGGGAGAAAACTTGGAAAATCTTGGTTTCAACTGTATGGTTTTTACAGATAAAAAATTTGATGAAGAGGGCTATTGTTCAGAGCATGCATCAAAGCTTATTTTTCATACTGAAATAATTTCTCAGGCTTAATGAAACTAACCAAATCATTAATTCCCTTTTTAAATGTGCAGAATAATTCTCACAAGTGCATGGGAAATTGTAGCCCTGCAAAAGTACAGCACAGATTTCAACTTACGTTGTACTTTTGTTCCTTTTCCTGGGGAAACATAACCAATGGTGAAATTGCACTGCTTTGTATGAGTAATTTAATGAGCAATTTCTTCAGAATTTTTATGAAAAGGGCCCCAGACCCAGCACTACAGGTCCTCCCAGAGCCCCTTTTCCTTCCATACATAAATAGCCAGTTTCTTTATGTTCAAAAACATAGCATGAGAGAAACCAATGTTGAGGGTTGTTACATCGAAAGAAATGAAAGATTATCTTCTCCAAGCAGCAGAAATTAGATGTATTGGGCCTACCTTTGAATCACTCTTAGCTTCAGATAGAACATGATGTACGGGTAATCTGCAATTTGCTAGGGGCATTGTTAGCATGCTTTGCCTCCGGGGTAGGATTTTAACCAGGCCTCCAGCAGCTGTGTGTTTGGCATCTCAGCCGCATTAGGTATACAGAACCCCCCTGCTATTATCCTGGTGAAACCTGTGCCAAGGCCCCTGGTGACACAATAGAGGTATTAGGTCAGATGAGTTACATTAAGTGGCAAGTGATAAATTCAAGATGACAATTCAAAACAGCAGTGTTTCTTCTAGTAATTAATTCCAGTGGTGCCTGAGGCGGAGCTTGGTTGCTGCCACTGGTGTGGCAATGCTGCGTAGCTAATGAGAAAACATTACAGCGAGGATTAGGGGCCTGTGCATTCTGGCAGGCTGAGGTCACTATGATTAGGAAATATTAACACAGACTTACTGTGATAAACCATATACACCCAGGAAATTTAATTTTTTTTTTTCATGTAAAAACTGGTAAACACTATACAGTGTAATGATCCACTAAGTGGGCTGTGGAGAGGGGTGAGGCATTCCACCCTGGGTCTGGGGCAGCCCCTCAAAGGCTATTGGGATGGCGACAAAAGGGCTTGCCAGAGCCACTGGCCCTTTTTTCTTCTGTCTGTGGACATAATGTCTTTGGCACATAGGGATACTATAAAATGTTAGGCCTCTTTTACTTTTCTAAATGTGACTTAATCAAGACCTTTTGTTATGTGACTCATCCTCCTTGCTTAAGAAATGACTGCACCGGTTGTATGGTGGTCTTGTCAAGCAGTGGACAAGGTGTTTACCTCCTCTTGCTAAGTCCTCAACAAGGGTACCTTTGATTTCATAGTGCTATCAAGTTTTCAGAGGGCTTGCTCACGTTTATTCTCAGTGCCAAACCATCCTGTGACCTATGTAGAAGAAGTGGTGCTACTCCAATCGGATAAATGAGAAACTTGAGGCCAGAGTAGTCAAGGGAATGGGTCGAGGTCACACAGTCAGGTGGCCCATGTTGGGCCTAGAACTCAGCACAAAACACTTAGGATGTTACTTATCTGAATATCTTATAGAGAAGGATGCAGAGCCAACAGTCAAAGCTGTTTCCTCTAAGATTCCCAAGGACTATTCTGCTGGGCATCCTTTTGTGCATATACACATATGTGTGCATGAGCATACCTACATGCACACACACACACACACACACACACACCACACACACACACACACACACACACACACAAATGGGAGCTCATTCCTAGTGAAGGACTTTTAGTTTGAGCAACTACAGATGTCTTGCCGTGTATTGGATATATGGCCTATAAAATACCTATTAAACACTTTGCCTTTGGCACTGAAAAATGAACTGCTTCTAGAGGTAAGACTGTTTCCTTATCACCTGCCATAAATTGGCTCTGGTGCTTGATACTCAAGTTCAGTATATGCTCTGTCCCATACGTATGTGTGTGAGTGAAGGGAGATGAGTAGAAAGGCCATTAGCAACACGTGTTCTCTGAAATGTTGAAGTGCTACCAGACACTCACTTACATCTTTATGTCCTGAGCTTCTTAGTTTATTAAGAAGTCGATTACATTTTAGAGAAAATAAGAAAAACTATAAATACAGTATATTTTCTTGTTTTTCTGAATTCTGTATAACAGATGATATTGATCTTGCATTAATGACGATGAAATTTAGCTAGTTCCATTTTCTAAAATTGTAGAAATAATGGAGTGAGCTCTTACTCCATGATAGTAGAAGAGGGGAGGCTCAGTTTCAGCGAAGGAACAATTAAAAACCACTCATATTGTCTATGTAACTCTTGTCACTTTGTGTATGAGAAACAGGAAAAGTCAATATTTAGCAAGTAAATCTAGCATTTCTTTACATGTTTTGAGCTGATGATTTGAAAAAGCACCAAGGAGTTTCTATAAAACGTTTTCTTAACTCTGTAATTGAAGTGAGCAAAAATGAAACTCTTATGAAAATAAGAGGCCCACGTTACTAAAGGAGCAGGTAGAATGGCCAACCCCGATCCCTGGATCATCCACAGCAGGCACGAGTGAATAAACTAATGTGTGATGAAAGGCAATGAATTTGAGTGAACTCGAATGGTTTTCATCTTAATTTTTATATTTTAACCTTGAAATAGTCCAGTCTTTTTGCTTACTTAAGTTTCCGTAGTTGAACAAGAGCATTATGCAAATCATTTTCTGGAGACTAAAAATCTATTGAGAAAAAAAAAAAACTTCAGAAATGTGTAGGAATTCATAGTTCAAAAACATGACCCTAAATTGGCTTCCATTTTAGGTAAGGAAAGAAGACTGTATTTCCTTTCTAAGTGCTTAAAATTATATTTTGTTCAATTTATATCATACTGTTTAATGATCTAACTTCATCTGTAAGTTCACAGTTAAGAAT
The DNA here is from genome assembly GCF_964270905.1 of Leucopleurus acutus. NCBI lineage: Eukaryota > Metazoa > Chordata > Mammalia > Artiodactyla > Delphinidae > Leucopleurus > Leucopleurus acutus. Next base: position 61,601,735 of record NC_139149.1, on the reverse strand, counting down.
TTAAAATATTCCTTTAGTAAAGAGGAAAGGAAATTCACATGTCAGGCTTTGGATGGGATGTTCTTTTTTCCCAAAGACAAGTCAGAAAATAAAAAGTTTCTAATGTTTTGAAGCTTGTCACATGTCTAAATCACTAGACAGGTTCTACTACTTAAAACAATGCCAAATCTTACATAGAAAAAGGTTCTAGAACAAAACTGTTATTTCATCTGGATTCAAACCTGCTCTCGCCTTCTGTCTAATCATCTTTTTTTTAATTAGGCACTTGGATATTCCATGCAAACCTGAAACCTATCAGAAACCAGGCAATTTCTTCTTTGTTTCTGCCAAGCTTCAAGTTTCTTAGAGTCTCATATTTTAAAATATTTTCTGTTGTGCTATGAAAGGAAGAGCACTGTACTGGAAGCCCAAAAATCTAGGTTCCAGTTCTGGCCCTACCTCTGACTCACTGTATGAACTGTAGGCCTCAGTTTTGTCATCTGTGAAATGAGAGAGAAGGTTTCCAAACTTGTCCTCAGTCATATCATATGCACTTAGAAGACTTTCTTTTTAAAAACTTATTTAGAGAGTATTTAAATTATATAAGTAATTTGTGCTTGTTTTAAGAAGTCAAGCAAAATGGACATATAAAGAAAAAATTTGGTAATGCTCCACCCTCTTCTGACTTAAACAAAATAGAAGTTTATTTCTCTCTCACCTAAAAGACGTCCAGAGGTAGGATGTCCAGGGCTGGTGTAGTGGCTGCAGGGTGTCATCAGGAACTCAGGCTCTGTCTCTCTGTTCCACTATCCTAGTTCATAGCTGCCATCTTCCAAGTCATCTCATGATTCAAAAATGGCTGTTGGCGCTCCAGCTAACAGAGACATACTGATGGCCAGAAGAAAGATGGAAGGTGGAAGAAATAAAAAAGAGGTAGGGGAATCCCTCTCATCTGACTTATCTCTCATTAAGCACACAATTTTGTCTACATCTTACTGGCTGAAACTGAATTACATGATCACAGTCATAGCAAAGGAGGCTGGAAAATGTAGTATTTTATTCTGAGTGGTAAGATGCCTGGATAACAACTAGTTATAATTCTAAAGAGGAAGGAGGGTATGGCTGAAAGGAAGGCAATTGGCAACGTCTTCACTAGTGCATATCTTTCCATACTTGTTTTTCATGCTCGTACAAACATATACAAATGTATAGAGTTTTCATCTGGTGGTTCTTTTGTGGTTGTTTATTAAAATGGATGATATTGTACACATTTTTGTATAACTTGCTTTTTTTTCTCTGAATGTATTATCAACATCCACCAAAGTCAATGTATGGAGATTGGACTTATTCTTTTCAATAATTACGTGATATACTGTAATATGAATTTATCCTAACATATTTAACCAGTCCCCTACTGATCAAATTCAAACTTTCCCTACTGATCAACATTCAGAAAAATATTGAAGTAAATATACATATATCTTGAGCCATGTTTTCTTACATTTAAAAAATTATGAATGCCATCATATACACAAATAAATATGTACAATGTATATGCCCTGTTTATAGAAAAATAAAACAAATGCATGTGTATCCACCACTCAGTTAAGAAAAAATAATTATTATTTAAAAATTGTTTTAATTATAATTATTTTTTAAATAATTAATTTTAAAACCCATACACTATTCACACATAACATACCTCTCCTCCTTTCCAAATTATCTTGAATTTTATTATTTCTTTGCTTTTCTTTATAATTTTACTACAGATAAATATACTCTTAAAATATTATTTGGTTTTACTTGTTTTTGTCATGTGACTTTATCTTTTTTTTTTTTAATTTATTTATTTTTGTTGTGTTGGGTCTTCATTTCTGTGCGAGGGCTTTCTCTAGTTGTGGCAAGCGGGGGCCACTCTTCATCGTGGTGCACGGGCCTCTCACCATCGCGGCCTCTCTTGTTGTGGAGCACAGGCTCCAGACGCGCAGGCTCAGTACTTGTGGCTCACGGGCCTAGTTGCTCCACGGCATGTGGGATCCTCCCAGACCAGGGCTTGAACCCGTGTCCCCTGCATTGGCAGGCAGACTCTCAACCACTGCGCCACCAGGGAAGCCCGACTTTATCTTTTTTTTGCCGTACATTATTTTATGAGATTTATTGATGCTGAATGTATGTAACTATCGCTTATTAATTTTCACTTGTGTATAGTAGTAGCCCATTGTATGAATATACCACTATTTATCTTTTCCCCTGGTAATAGACATTTGTTTACATTTTTATTGCTAACACAAAAATGCTCTTTTATCAGTTCTTGTTTGTTCTTATTTTCTTGTGCATATGTGCAAGAGTTTCTCTTGGTTACATACTCTGGAATACAGTTCCTAAGTCATAGGGTATATAAGTGTATTTTTTCCCCCAAAGTATCCCAAATTACACTACCACTGGCAGTGTGTAAGCATTACTGTTGTTAAACATCTTTGTCAAAAGTTAGTAGTATCAGACTTAATTTTTTGCCAGGCTAGGTACAAAATTATCTGGAAGGCTTTTAAAAAGTTCTTTAGCTCTAGAGATATTGATTGAATAGGCCTGATTTGGTCATTTATGGAGGGTCCTGGCATCCATACTTTAATAAATTCCTGGTTTATTCTGATGCTCAGCCACGTATGGAACCACATGTCTAGGCTGATCTTTAAGACTCCTTATAGTGTGACTATTTCCAGATTCTCTGTTGCCTTTCATTGCCCACAATGATACCACCATCTTTGTCTGGGAGTCTTTCTCGGCAGAGTTCTTTGCATTTCCATGTCTCCTTCTTTTCCACTTCCTTAGCAAATATATAAGCCCTGAATCAAGTCCTTATTATTTTGTGCCAAGATTAGAAATGACATAGAAGGTGGTTACATTCACAGACTGTGGAGTGAGTCTGGGTTCAAAAACTGTCTCTGCCACTTACTAGCGGAGTAACCTTCAGTCAGTTACCTTCTCTGAGTCTCTGTGTCTTCAGTTGTAAAATGAGAATGATAATAAAAGTACCTATCACACGGGGAATGTGTAGATTAAAGGAGTTAATATATGTAAAGATCTTAAAACGGTGCCTGGCACAGGGTAAACAGTCAATGAAAGTTATATAATAATAACAATAATTATTATTGTTATAGTTCCTGTTACTTCAACTGCCTCCTGGAGGAGTATGGGGAATTTGAAAGAGAGCCTCATTGACAAGCTGTCTTCTAATTCAGCTCTCTTTACATCAGAGTGCTAAAATAATCTTCTACCAGCACTATTTCATCATATTCTCCACTATTCAAGAATGTGCAGAGGTCCCTTTTGCATGTCTTGGGGAAATAACTCATCAAACGCTCATGGAAACATCCATGGTATGAGGCATTTGCTTCACTTGAAAGAAGCAGTTTTCCCTTTTTCTTTCTGTTCCAGTGTGGTTTGTCTTCGACAGTACTTAACAAGTGTCTTGGGTAAATTGTATTAGTCAAGATTCTGGTTCAGCTGCTTTAACAAAGACCAAATAACAGTGTTTGACAAGGGAGAAGCTTACTTGTGTCTCACTTAACGCCAAGATTGTAGGCAACCTGGGAGGTGAGTGGCTACGTTTCATGAAGTTTGATCCTGGTACCATCCCTCTTGTTGCTATACCATTCTCTAGTGCAGGGGTCAGCAAAATTTTCTATAAAGGGCCAGAGAGTAAATATTTTAGGTTTTGGGGGCTAATTGGTCTCTGTTGCAACTACTCAGCTCTGCCATTGGCGCATAAAATCAGCCATAGTCAAAACATAAATGATTGGATGGTTATGTTCCAATAAAACTTTATTTATGAACACTGAAATTTGAATTTCATATAATTTTCATGGGTCACAAAATATCGTCCTTTTAATTTTTGAACCATTTAAATACATAAAAATGATCCTTAGCTTGTAAGCCATATAAAAACAGGTGGTGAATTTGGCCCATGGACCATAATTTGCTGATTCCTGTTGCAGGGAGTTGCTCTAATCTGCAAGATCAAATATAGTTCACCACCAGTATACCCACAACCCAGCTCCCAAGAAATGGGGACAGAGACAGCAAATGACAATCATCTTCCTTTAAATAGAATCATAATTTGCCTACATTGCTTCTGCTCACATTCCACTGGCCAATGCACTGTCAAATGGCCATCCATAGCTAGTTGCAAGGGAGTATGGGAAATATAGTCTCTAGGTGGGCTGCCATGTGCCTAGCTAAAACTTCAGGGGTTTTAATATTAAACAGGAAAGAGGGGAGTTTGGATATTGAAGGGCAATTAGCAATCTCTGCCACAGCACTTGGGAATTGAATTGGAATAATGACAGGAAGATTAGCTCCTAGACTTGGGGTCCTTTGAGGTTTGTCTTCTTGTCATTGCCAGAAATGAGATCTATGATGCTCAGTGACTATAAAATAAGTCCCCTTCACTGTCCATGAGACACACATGGTGGTTGTAGGACTCAGGGGGAAAAGGTTGCTGGTCATCTAACTGGGAACAATCACTATAGCACATAGTATTATCAAGCCACTTGGTTGATAATTGTCATTTAACATTAAAAATGGGTGTCAAAAATCACTTCAGAAGCAAAGTCCTTTCTGGTATTGGTTTTTATCCTCCACTTACATTTTTTAAGTTAAGAGTGTTGATATCTGGTAAACCTTAATATAATTATAATCCAGCATCCCTTATCTAGATGTTAACATTGAGACTGGCTACCTGACTCCCAGCCCCAGATTTTCAGCTCATGCTGGAAGAAGAAGGGCAGGAAATGGTTGCCCACTGAGCCTGTTCTTCTAATCAGGAAAATAGCTCTCTAGATAGTCTCAACCTGTAAACTTTCAATCTGACAAGAGGTAAAAATCTTTTTTTTTAGCTAGGTACACTGCTACCCTGAAAAAGCTGAGGTCCTGTTGGTAAGCAGCAGGATAGATTAGTTGTTGGATGGACAACTCACTGTCTATCCTGTCCAATTCAATTGTTAAGTTTGAAACAGATTTATTGAGCACCCTACTATGTGCGGGGCACTTCACTGAGCCCTGGGAAGGCAAAAATTAATATAAAAATCTGCTTTTGAGGAGGGAATAGTCTAGAAGGGAAGACAGATTAGCAAACACGTAATTATCATTTAGTATGATAATAGAAGTGTGTGTAAAGGACAGAAAGAACTGAGAGCAGGTAGGTAGTGATTGACCCTAACTTTGGGACAGTGAGAAAGAATGTCAGAAATGAATTAGTATCAACAGAAACATTGGAAGGAGAATAGCATCATCTTTCTCCCAGAGATTAGAATCTGGTTATGAATGGAATAGCATCCCATTCTGCATGTATGTGATACGAGAATTTGATTTGATGTGAGAATGATCACATCAGCTGTGTGGGAGAGTGCACCTGTGTGTATGTGTGTGCTTTCACATGCACACATCAGCACCAGGAATTATACTGTTTCCCCCAGGGGTCTGAGTCTACCTGCCTGCAGTTGGTATTATATGTACTTACTTACCGTGGTGCAAGAGCTTCTCTCAACCACAAGGGCCATTTTCACAAGCTCTACCTTGTCAAAAAATATGATTTGTACACATATAAAAATATGCATGAACTATATATATATATATGCTCATTTCTCTTATTTAGTGCTCACCTGGTAAGAGGTAAAATTAAATGCATTTCTTAGGGTATGGGAGACTTACAAGCCAGAAATCTCCCTTTTTATTTCTCAGATTAAAATGGCTTGGCTATTGTTACATGGCAGTATTTCATTTTTTGTTTACCCTGAATGCTGCCTGTGTTTGCATATTGGATTTAGGCATCATACACCCCCAACAGGCATTAAAAGCAAGAAGTAGAAGGCTTGGAGAATATAGAAACGCTGAGAGATGACAGGCTTTTGCTGCAGTTGGAAGCTGGGGAATAGATAATTACATCATTGTCTCTCATTCTGTTCCCACGTGGACTTGCTTAAATGTCATTTCCAACTGCAGGTTCTCACTCTTTCCTACCTCGGAAACCTTATTCAACCTGTGCTCAGATCATGAGAGCGGCACCTGGCTCAGAGTGTGCTCCGTGGGGAATTCCTATTCAGGCATCGCCGGTCTTGACCTGGCTATTGTTGTTTGTGATACTTACTGGTAAAGTTTCTCAATCAATACAACATCAGCCCGAGGAGCTCCTGGGAATGGAAGCCTGCGGCAGCGTACTTAATCTTGGAGCCAGCTTGTGCTCTCTGCTCGGCTGCTAAACTGGGTAGTTGGCCTACTTGATGTGGCATTATTGCTGCTGAGGTCAGATGTGAGCGGCTGGATGAGTGCTGATGAATGGCTGTTTGTGATGAAGCGCCTCTCCCGCCCACCAGGAGACATTTAATAATGATAGACCATAACTGCACTTGCACAAAAATCTGTGCCGCTTGTTTGTGAGTCTTCTGGGCTGGAGGTGTAGAAGGATTGGCATTATGATAGAAGGAAGCTTTGAAAGTGATATGTTTTTGGATTAAACATAGAAAGGGCAGGGGAGAAGCTTAGGAACTGTTGCAATATTTTAAATGATAGTAAATGAAGTTTTCCCTCCCTGCTCAGAGAAGGCAGCTGTTACACACACGTTCCATCACTTCACGTTGTCCTTCCTCTTCCTGTTCACCCTTTGTTTTAGCATGACTTCTAGGCAGTGTGGAAAAAATAAATGGGAAATTATTTTAATTTTGTTAAAATGGACCATTATGATATGTTCATCATTGAGGGAGTAATTATTCAGAATGTGAAGCATGGATTTGGCAGTTAACACCCACTAAGATGAAGGAGAAATTAGTATCTAAATAATAATTGAACACAGTGTTCACCCCCATTGTTTAGAATATGACACTACGAAGCCCAAAGAATTATAAAACCGTTGTCCTGCAGGAGGTTTCAGTGCATTATTTATCTAGCTGTTTCCTGTTCAGTCCAATCCTTTTTTTAGTAATCAAAGGAAAAATAAAAATGCTTGGAGTGACCTAAATATTGTTATAAATGAAGGCAGGTTTCTCTGTAAATAAATAGACCACGAAATATTGTCAAGAAAGTAATCAAAAATGTAACTGTTGGGTTCAGACAGAATCTACACAGAATCAGAGGGCTTCATTAAATACTTGATTACATGGCAATTATCTAATGACTAGGGGAGTGATGTTGGGCTTTTCAGAGGTGTTATTAGCTTACCAAGACCCTGGACTGTGCGTTTAGAAAAGGTCTGTGAATAATAGTTACATGTTCTGGGCAGAGCCCCCGGTTTATTCATTATTTATCCCAGGACCTAGCCCAGTGCCTCATGCAAAGAAGGTCTGCTGTAAGTATGTATGGAATGAACAGAATGAGAGAGAAAATGAAATGAAGTAGAGGGTGGTTTGGGGACACACCTTCTTGGAATAGAAGAACTGATGCTCGTCCAACTCTGCAAGGTTATATTTTTCATCTCTCTAGTACTGAGGATTAGTCTATACTAATAATGTTAAACTACTACTGTTTGGTCTGAATGTGGTGAAATCGTTTTTTCAAATATTTGAGGTAGATTTCAATTCACCTTTATGATTGTACCTGTTTGCATGGCAAACAGTCCTTACAAATGTGCAAAGAAAATTTAGCTTTTTCATGTCTGATCAAGTCTTTGTTATACACTCCAAACCTACTGTGTTGCCAGGGCAGAGTGGATATGGGGAACACCTCAGGCCAAATTGTTAAATTCAGTTCCAAGCAACAATTTCAATAGACTATTTAGGTATTGCAGACTTTCTGATTTTCTACCATTCTTCCTGTGCCCCTCAGGTACAGTTTTGTGGGTGTCTGGAAGGAAGGGTTTACACAGCCTCCTGGTGGTGTGGAAGAGGTGTCTTTGGATGACAGGCTCAGGTCATTGTACTGCCCTCTAGTTCCTGAGAAGTGGATATTCCATGTCCTCCAAGTCTCTGGGTGTCCTGATGGCATCCAATGCTGACCTCTGCAGTGGCTGTAAACTTGTGGTCTGTTCACTAGGCTCCATCTCTGTCTGGTGAATTGGCTCCAGCTTGATCTTATAGATTCTATGCATGCCCTGAAGCCTGGTTGCTCTTCCCATTTATTCCCAGCCCAGGCAACCTGCCCTATAGATCGTGCCTTCAGGGCTCCTCAGCTTCCACTGTGGGGATCCTTCATGTAGGATCCTTGTATTGGCACAGGCCCTCCTGTGGCAAAGAAGAGATGGTGTGGGGCTCTTCCACGCACTGGCAGCTCAGGAGTGCCAACTCAGGTGCTTTCTTTGCTTGGCCAGATAGCAGCTCCCGGTTGTTGTGGAGGCATCCTGTGAGGTCATCTCTTTCCCAAGCCTCACATAAGAAGTGGAGAAAACACCTCTCTGCTTTTGGCTTTCCTGGACCTCTCTAACACACTTCCCTCCAAGACTTGGGCCCAGAACAGAGAGATACAAAAGATACATATCTCCTCCTCTTATCTCTAGCCTCCTCTTTCCCAGGAAGCCCTCAAGGCCTGCAAGATGAAGAAAATTTGTTCCCTCTTCCAGGCATAGAACTTCTCCTCCTTCCCAGCTGTCATTCCCTGTGTTTCCCTGAGTCTATAATAGTGACACAGTGGGGGAGAGTACAACTAAAGGGAGGAAGGAATAATAAACAGTTTTTGAAATATTATGCCCCCAATATGTACCTCTTTGTTTTCACTTCTCTCTAGTTGCAATATTTTTTCTCTACACCTCAGTAACACACAGCCAAGACAATGCTTAAACCTGAGTTTGGCATCATATGAAGTATAGTGGTTTGAATGATGGCTCCCAAAAATATATGTCTACATCCTGGAAACTGTGAATGTACTCTTATCTGGAAAAGGGATCTGTGCAGATATAGTTAAGCTAATGCTCTCAAGATGAGATCATTCTGGATTACCAGGTGGACAGAGAACACATGGAGGAGAAGGCCATGTGGAGACAGAGGCAGAGATTGGAGTGAGGCCCATAAGCAAGGAATGCCAACAGCCAGCAGAGGCTGGAAAAGGCAAGGAATGAATCTCCCTACAGCCTCTGGAGGGATTACAGCCCTGCTGACACCTTGATTTCAAACCTCTAACCTCCAAAATGGCAAGAGGATACATTTCTGTTGCTTTAAGCCACCCAAATTGTGATAATCTGTTTCAGCAGCCACAGGAAACTAATACCTGAGGTGATATCAGATTGGTTTCCGCAGCCATAATCCTTTGGTTATGAACTTTGTGAGTGTCTAATATATACGTTCTGACTGGATTCCGTGCAATATTTCTCAGTTGCCTCCCTCTGCTATTTCATTTTTCTCAGAAATAACCCGTTTAATTTTACAAACATTTATTGAGCACTTACTAGGTGCCAAACACTAGGTGTGTTTAGGAGACAAAGATAAGTAAGACCCAGTTTTTTCCCTTCTAGAGATTATGTGCCTGTGTCTGGTAGTCTAAGAACATAGTGATATCTTTGGTTTACTCTGGAATTGGGATTCCAAATAGGCCTCTTTTTATGCCTCTTTTTTTATCCAGCTGAGTAATTTCCATACAAACCTGAACCAAGAAATTTCAGTGTTTTTAATGCCGGCCCAGTTTTCAATCTTTCTTCCCAGGATCGTCAAATTATTCCCTGTTTTCTGACAACAACTCCCCAGAATAACAATAATAAGGACAAATATCTCTGGATAATAAGATAACCTGGGAATTAAAGCATGTACCAACATTCATTTTGCGGTGATTAGGCCGTGTTGACTGGACTAGGCTGGATAACAAGTACTAATCAATGTACACAAATGCAGATTAGAGCAATTCTGGGACTATCCATGGGAACCTTCAGAGATCACCAAGATCATTAAGTTCAAGCACAGATTTGGTCTCAGCCACATCTTTAATTTATCGAGTGCTCTGTGAGGGCTGAGTTTACATGATAAACTGCACCCTGTTGGATCTCCAGGGTGCACTTGGGACCATGGGGCAGGAATTATGGGTGTAGGTATTAGGTGCTCTATATTAACAAAAAGAAAAGAAAGCCAAAAAACTAAAGATCTAGTAGTATGCCAGTGATTCTGTATCTTTTAAAAGATAGCAAGAAGCTGAGAATCTAGAACTGAGTCATTGATTCAGGCCCCCACTTTTGCTTCCAAGAGAGGAAGGATTGCACAGAAGAAGGACCTTTGGAATAAAGAAGACCTGGTTTTAAATCAGGGTTCTGAATTTACTACCACACAATTTGGGGCAAGTGACCTCTGTGCTTCAGTTTTCTCACCTGAAAAATCGAGAAACTGTTACTTAACCTTTTAGGCTTATTAAAGGATTAAAAAGTAGCATTTGTAAAATGCCTAGCACCATGCCTGGCACTTAGTGGTCAGCTGATGAGAGAAAACTGTTGTTATTATTCCCCATCTTACTTCTGTTCGTCATTTTAACTGAAGCTGCCAGGAACGAGGAGTGTCTGACTTTTACTGATGCAGAGAGTGGGGGCCTTTCTATAAGGAAAAAAAGGGGGTTAAAAAGGGAGATAAGGGTCAATTAGTCAAGAGGCATCAGAATGCACAGGCAGTCACCTGTCCTGGCCTAGGAGTCAGGACACCTGACTTTTAGCCCAGATTCTGCTGATCTGCTAGGTGACCTGGGGGAAATAAGGTAACCCCCTGTGACTCAGTTTCCTCACCAGTTAAATGTAGGATTTGAACTAAATTAGTGTTCTTAAACACCCACCTAAGAACTTATGCTAGTCCATGACCAAGTTTTTATTGGTGTATATTAAACTAAGAAAAATAAGAACACTCAAGGCAGTTTTTCATCACACTAAGGTGATCACATTCAAAGGATTACCTTTAATCTGCAATTACATCTGTCCTGACTTTTTGATATTATAATGTCCTTGCCTTTAAGAAATGATGGGGATGGTAGATAGCAACTGCATCTTGGCAAAATACAAAAAATGGCAACTTTATAACAGCCCCAAAATTGTTGGTCTGTTTTTCTTGTTTTTTAACTTATTAGACCATAAAATCCCCAGACTTGGGAACCACTGAGCTAAATGATCTCAAGTGCCTCTTACGTGTAAAACCTCTGGCCCTACATAGTACCACTAATAATATTTTTGCTCTTGGGTTGCTTGCTGGAATGAGAACTTGATCCAAGACAATGTAAAGGAGGGGTTGCAGTCATCAGGGAGGGATGACTTGAGAAGGGAGTGCAGCTTGTGTGCCAGAAGAGGGGCAGAGCTGTTGGTGGGATGGGCCACATGGGGAGAAGGGTCCTGAGATCTAGAAACTGCCATTTGGAGGTGGAGATAACTTGAGATAACGTTCTCCACTTTTTAAAAAATGTTGCCAAGATGCAGTTGCCATCTACTATCACAGTCATTTCTCAAAAGAAAGGGCATTATAACACCAAAAAGTGAGAAAGGCATGATCTCAGAGCAAAAGACAATCTTCTGAATGTAATCAGATTAGTGATGTGAAAACCCACAACTGATGGAAAGAACTCCATCTGCCCCAGACATAGCATGGTGTCCAGATGACATGTGGGGAGGTGACCCAGGAGGGTCCTACCAGACAGTGGGACTCTGTTAAGTCAGGTGGAGAAGGTGGCAGGAAATCTCAGAGCAGGCAGCTGGGGCTATGCCAGCAGGCAGGCCTTGAGCCAGTGTCAGAGAGGTTCTGCAGCTGGATGTGATCTTCTCATTAAGAATAGGGTTCAGGGACTTGCCTCTAGTCCTGGAGAGGGACAGAGGGCTGGATGGTAAGAATAAAGCAGGGCTTCATTCCAGGAGAACTTGGGAGAAAACCTGGTTATCAAGCTGATGAGTCAGGCACAGAGCTACAAGACCAAGAACCAGTTACTCAAACTGGGAGACAGGGTGAAGTTACAGTGAAGAACTGAAATGCACGTTCAGAGTGAAACTGAGCTTTGGAACTAGGGCTGCTTCAGGGTCTCAAACCTGATCAGCTTATTCGAATCATCACTGCCCACGTTCCATCCTCAGATTGTGATATCATTGTTACAGGGTTGGTCCTAGGCTTTGGCATTTTTAAAAAAGCTCCCTCAGGTGTGCAGCCAGGGTTGGGAGCCCTGGGCTACTCAAAGCCTTTGTGGAAAGGATAGGATCTGAGCTGATAGGAAAGAGCTGAGATCTGGTTAGGTCTACAGGTGAACACCAGGCTATCCTGACTGTGGGGAAAGTAAAGGTAAAGGAGGAGAAGAGAGGCAGGTGGAGAGTAGTGAGCATGTATGCAGGAGTTGCTCCATGGCTGTCTGGATAGGAGCTCAGGGAGAAACTAGCTTGCTGAAAAATTCAGAGGTCTTTGCTATTCACTGGTATAAGCTAACACCCCCGTTGGGGAGCACTGGCTGAGCAAATATAGCTTTGTGTGTGTTAATTGCTTCAGTAGATGTAAGAAGCATGACAGGTATTCACTCAAGCAGAAAGAGAGCAGAATTTCTCAAATATCTTCCACTCATTTTATTCAAAATTGAAAGGATATTCTGCTGTCAGCTAGGGCATTCTGCTCTGCACAGGAAACCCAAAACCTTTATCACCCGCCAGAAGGTCTCAAGCTGGAAACCTGAAGAAATAGGTGTAGCACTGGTCATTTCTACTGTTAAAAGTCCAAGGTTGAATTTTGGTTTGAAACCATAACAATAAAAAGGTCAGATGGACTTCTTTTTTGCTTTGGTAGTTTGCCAAGTAAAGGAAAAACACCCCAGAGACCATTAGAAGAGCTTGAGAACCTTTTGGTGGGAAATGTATGATATCAATTAACAAAAATAATAATAACAATAACATTTGCTGAGTGCTTACTGTCTTAGTCTGCTCAAGCTGTTATAACAAAATGCCACAGATTGGGTAGCTTAATCAACAAAAATATGTTGTTCATAGTTCTGGAGGATGGGAAGTCTAAGATCAAGGTGCCTGCCCATTTGGTTTCTGGTGAGAGCTTTCTTCCTGGCTTATAGATGCTGCCTTCTCGCTGTGTCCTCATAAGGCAGAAAGAGAGAGAATCAATTCACTGATGTCTCTTCTTGTAAGGACGCTAATCCCATCAGATCAGGGCCCCACCCTTATGACCTCCTTTAACTTTAATTACTTCCTTATAGACCCTATCTCCAAATATAGTCACACTGGGGATTAGGGCTTCAACGTGAGTTTTTGGGGGTGGCGCAATTCAGTCTATAGCACTTACTATGTGCCAGCATTTTTAAAAGAACTCTATACATGTTAAATAATCCTCACAATCCTATGAGAAAGATACTCTAATTATCCCTATTTTACAGGAAAGGAAAGGGATGCTCAGAGAAGTTAAGCAACCTGCCCAAGGTCACATAGCTGTCAATAATCTCTTTGAAATATCATGTATATGAAGAAATGAAGAGGCATAAACACTGATAATACTTCCCCTGATCCTTGTAGAATATGTCCTCTTGGTTATGTCAAATTCCTTGAGGACCCTAAACAGCTAATGAGCTCTGACACCCATGATTAGAGAGCTGTATTGGAAACATTTGTTACTTATACCCTCTTTCTTTACAGTGAACCAAAAGCTCAATTCAAAAGTACAATCTCACATTTGTTTGTAATAGCATTAGGTCAGTTCTACTTCATTCAGATATTTAACCAATATTTTTTAAAACCTACACTTATTATCAAGCATTCAGACCTGTTTTCTCAAAGAGTTTAAGTGAGGAAGCCAGACATATTTATAAATAATTACAATACAGTGTAATGTGTTGTACATTGATACATGCAAACAACACAATGATAATTATAATTATAAATATCAAGTGTACCAAGAAATGAAGATATGGAAGCACTGCTAGCACTTTCCCTCATCCTTGTAGAACAAATCCTCTTGGTTATGCCAAACTCCCTGAGGGCTCTAAACAGCTAATGAGCTCTGACACCCATGATTAGGTTACCTAGACCTTGTACTTCCCCCAGTAAGTCCTCTTACATTAACAACCAAAACATATGATAATCTTATCATGTGCCTGGAATTGTGCTTAGTGCTTCCAATATGATATATTCTCACTGAACTCCTGGGAGTTCAGAAGTATTATCATTTCCATTTTTGAAAAGAAATCTGAGACTTAGATTAAGTAGCCTATTCAAGGACACATTGCTAAGTGAGTTCAGATCAAAGCCAAGAGTTGAACTGAGGCTTAACCCAAGGCAATCTGATTCTTGAATGCCCACTCAGAAGCCTCACAACATCCTCGGGTGTGCTCCATGCCAAGGAGTGATCATAGAAAATTCTGATCATCAAATTTTGGTAATTTCAGTACTCCATCAATTTCCTGGAGCAGTAACAGGGAAGGGATGGGTGGTTGTCTCACACACCTATGTCTAAATTACTTTTAATTGTTTTGTCATTTTTAGCTTGAGTACAAATGGGAATTTTTGCGATGAAAATTATCTTGTGCATACTATTTCTGATAATTCTCATGCTTTTTGTGAAACCCCCTTTTGTATGCTTTATATTTTCAGATTACAAAAAAATAATTCCTTACAAATATTCCTTACATCAATTCGTTCCTTCAAAGAGTAATGAACAGGACTTGGCTTTTGCCTGAAAGAGCTCACAGCCACTCCTCTCCATGCACTGTAGACTTTCCCATTAGAAACTACATATATAAAATGTTCAGGAATAAATCATAAATGACAATAGTTATGCAGAAAAATACCTCAATGACTGTCATATTTAGAACATTTCAAATTTCATTGTTGTCTATCTGGTCTAATATACCAGGACTGGTTCTCTATGTCCTCTATGAGAAATCTTTAAAGTTAGTATAGAGGAGAACATCTTGTTTGGGCAGTAAGAAAAGGATTTCTGGTGCAGAATCTGTATCAGGTTATGTTGTTCTGAGAATATACTTCTCTCTCTCTTTCTCTCTGTCTCTCTCTCACACATACACACACAGACACACAGAAATCCTTACTTAGCTCATAATAGGCAGATACCTCTGAATGGGTTAAAAATAAACACAGGCCCTCAGGAAAAAAGAGGCAGAAACAGTAATGACAGTTTTGAAGTATCCAGTACCTGTTGTGACAGGAATAACAAATTAATTGGGACTATAACGGATTCTTGGTAAAGGTGAAGTAAACACACTTGACTGTATATTTTTCACCATCAGTTAAGTCTCAATTGGTTCTAAAAATAAACAGAAGACATTGAACAGTTTTAATGGATTCTGACACCTAGGTATTATGCTGTCACTCCAGTATAAATGAATCATAACTTTGGACTGCACCTAGGAATTACTACACATTTGGAGAAAATTTATGGTGCACCAAGCTTTGAATCATGATGTGATATCAAAACTAAAGTCAAAAGAGGAAAAAAGCTGGGCATAAATTATTATCCTCAATCCCATATGTATCTTCCAGTGCAACAGGTAAAGGTTTGAGGATTTAGGAATACTGCCAATAATTATCATGGGTGCTGAAACAAAGTTATCCTTCTGAAAGTGGTTGGGAGTAAAAAAAAAAAAAACAGAAAAGAAAAATTCCAGCAGAAGTCTAGTCTTGTACACGTGACAGGGGTGTTTAATTTCTCCTTTGTGTATGTGTGTCCCTCTGTCCAGCTAGACTGCCTCCTCTTGAGGGTGTGAGCGTCTCTGCAATCTCAGGTACCTCTCAGGGGCCACACATTTCTATTTTCAATAAAACGTCTCATCTTTGGACCAGTTCATGCACTGAATAGACTACTTCAATAACCATAATCAGTCAAGCTCATTGTCTCCAGTGACATAGGCAAAAACCTGTACTTCTTGCTTTTCAATGAACAGTTGGCATGGTCTAGACGTTGCCTTGAAGTCTGTGACTAATCATAGAAGGAAGACAGCCAGAAGATATGCCACTTTGAAAAGAGAAATCTGTGAATGGATAACTTGATATTTTGAGACTCCAAATGCATCACCAGAAGATTGTTAAACGTTCGTGTATTTATTTGGTTGAAATATCAGGTTTTAAAGAAAACAGTGCCTAAAGATATCAAATTCAGACACCAGGAGACAATTTTTATGAAGCGCTTTTACTGCATAATAGAAATAATAATACTGTACATTTGTATGGCATTTGGCATTTTTCAAAGCATTTTCATCAATAATACTTTATTCTGTCTTCTGTAAAGCAATAGGGCTGGCATATTATGCCATTTTACAGGTAAAGAAATGGAGACAGAAAGGTTAACTCAATCAGTGAGAAAGCGGATATTAGAATGCTGCTCTTTGCTTGTTGGACCAGTAGACTTTCTAGAAGCTTATTTTTCTTACCTTTGGATAAGTAGAACAAAATCTAACATTTGCATACTGTTGTACAGTTGGGAAGACAGGGCAGGTAGGCTTATTCTCATCTTATAGAGAAGAAAACTAATGATCTGAGAGGTAAAGTGAATTGTCCATGGTTGCTTGACTAGTAAGTGGTAGAATTCAGGAAGCGAAACTCCTGCTTTTCCCAAAAGCCTTCTTCACATGCCCTGTCTACTGAAATCTGGAGTATTAAGTAGGGCTGCTTTCCTTTCTCCTAATCAGCTTACTACATTCTCATAGTTCCAAACAACCCTGTTAGTTAACTCACTGGGTTGGTCGATTTTCTCTGACTCAACCTGCAAAAACTGAGACCCTACATCCTGGAATGTTGGTTGAAGGCTAACCAGAGATAACCTTTCTCAGTTGGTTTATAAGTTGATTCTCTCCGATATTTGAAGAAAAAAAAGGCAAAGAAGGACCTCATCTTTTAATGATAAATCTTTTAACTACCAAACATGTACCAGGCTATTGGAGACTCAGAGTAGACGTCTTTAAGTAAAGGTCCATGTGTCTTTGAGATAAATAGCTAGTCTGGGTCCTGGCTGGACCCAGAGCAGGAGACAAATACCATGTGTGGAGAGAAAGAGAAGAGTGAGCGAGTAAGTTGTGAGGAAATGGGGCGGGGTGGGGGTTTCGGGAGTAGAACCGACTAGAAAGAGGAATGGAGGCCCCCCCTAGGGCACCAGGCCAGGCCATGGGAACTCCTCCCACCACCCTGGCCTTGCACACAAGTTGCTCTTAGGACAGCGTTCCTGTTTGTTGGCTCATCGCTTCCAGGCTGCCATTTTGACGCATGCATCCTGAAATGGCATCTAGACGTTTGCGATGTTCGCTCGAACTTCTAGGCTTAATCCATCCCTTGTGGCTACTTGTGCAGTTTCAGTTTTGATGCAAGCCCCTCTACATTGACCTTGTACAGTTATAAATGTTTTAACATCCATAAAAAGATAAAACGTGCGCTCCCATAAAGAGCAGCAAACAGAAAACACAGTAAGTAGTAGGAAGATTTGAGGCCGTGCAACACTGGTCTCTGTAAGGCCGACGATGCTGCGAGCTTCCACTGTATCCCTGAAGTTTAATGGCTGTGAATATGGTTATCACCGTCTTTTTAGAGGGCATTATATTAGTGTAAGTACTGAACTCACATTTTTATTTCCACTGCGAAGGAGATCGTTTCCTTTGCTCCTTTAGAAAGAGAAACGGGGGCTTTGCAGCTTTTTTAACCCCCTGGAAAATAAACTGCAACTGCAGTATTCAGGGTCCACCAGCTTCTGAGGCTTTTGGAGCTTTACTTCTGTTAGGAAAATGTGCTGTTTATGCTCAAACGCAAGTTTCCCGGTGTTTTTGTTTTTAAGATTAAAAAACACTGGAGAGGGAAAACAAAGCTTTTAAAGCTTCATAAAAGGTTGTGAGTTCACTCCTTTCTGTTTCTCAGGGTTATAAACACGGTTCCAGAAAAAGCTCCATCTCAGAGCTGAGAGACCAGCAGATATTTAAAGGGGTAGCACCTTAACTTGTCAATTTTGAGAATACCAAATGATCCTGGAGGTTTTTTATTCCTTTAATCAGCTGTAATTTTCAGCTCTGATGCTATCTGACAGGCTTCATCTCAACCCCCCTGCAACATTGCTCCTCTGGCTTCTTCTCTGGGAGATACATGTAAGGGGGAGTAGATCTGCAAAATGAACTGACAGCAT
Source organism: Leucopleurus acutus (assembly GCF_964270905.1). Taxonomy (NCBI): domain Eukaryota; kingdom Metazoa; phylum Chordata; class Mammalia; order Artiodactyla; family Delphinidae; genus Leucopleurus; species Leucopleurus acutus. The sequence goes on along the minus strand of NC_139149.1, from coordinate 61,583,730 downwards.
AAATTGGATGGGACATCACCAACCTATTGTGCTGGTGCCACAGTTGGAGGGGGTGAAGGGGAAAGGTTGAAAGGATACCTGCTTCATGGAGGAGGGTCAGGTGCCAAGACTTTTTACATTTTTTCTCTTTTTTTCTTTTTCTTTCTTACCTTCCTTCCTCTCTCCTCTCTCTTCCTCCTTCCTTCTCTCTCCCTCTTCAGTTTTTAAACCCATTTCTCTCCTTCTTACCCTTCTTTGGATAATAGGCACACAGATTTTGGAGAAAATGTGATAGGTGCATACACATATATGCATATATATGCACACATACACATATGTCCATGCATATATGCTCATACATACACACAGAGACAAACACATACACATGTACACTCACAGGAGCATTAATATCTTATGCATTGAACAATAAAAATAATAATAGTAATAATATATAATAAATATAATAATAATAGCAGTAGCTTGATAAAATAGGGCTGTTTATTTTTATTTATTTATTAAGGGCTGTGTACCAGCCACCGTGGTCTGTGCTTTACAAAGCGTTGTCTCAATCCTCAGATCATCTCTATGAGGCTCATTTTACAGATAAGGAAGCTGATATAAACCCTGGTTGAGATGAAAAAGAGACCAGTTCCAGAGGTCCACAGCCTTCTGGTCACAAATGTCCCTGCTTTAAATTAATCCTACTCTCAGTTTTATGTACAAGAGGTTATCCCCTGCTAGACACCGACTTTCAACAGTTGCAGTTTGCGAGGAGTCATATAGGGACTGGTGGCCCTGTAGGGGTTGTGTCTCAGGTGCGAGGACTAGCGTTGCTCACTCTCAGGTCCAGAGGCACTTCTCCATTACTGTACCTTCATCCAGGTGGGGAGTTGGGGGGGTATAAAAAATGTGGCCTAGGGCTCAGAGTGTGGGGCATAAGGACTGCCTGCCTTCCTATCAGGGATGCCAACAGGAGGAGGAGAAGAGGTGGTTCTGGTCATTCTTTCTGAACTACCCTAGAAGGAGCCATCCCAGTGTTTCCAGGGCTACCTGTCAGAGTAGGAAGACATGTGTCTATCAAGTTGAGATCCTAGTGCCAGTTTACATGTATGTAATGTAAGACAGCCTTTTCTCCCTGCCTTTCTGCTTGCACAGGGCTTCAGGCCTTTCCTGGGTAAGGTATCCTAGCCTTCAGTATATCAGTACAGTTGATTCTTGAACAACGTGGGAGTTAGCGGTGCCTGCACCACCACCCTTCACCCCGGGAAAAATCATGAACAACTTTACAGTCTCCTCTCCTCTCCGAGGCTCGGCATCTGTGGATCCCGTAATACTGTGGTCCGTATTTATTGAAAAAAATCTGCATACAAGTGACCCTCTCAGTTCAAACCTAGGTTGTTCAAAGCTCAACTGTACACATATCCTTAATTACTTAAAAGTCATTTTTAGGAATTCTGCTGTGTTTGAATAGTTCATTTTAGAAATGTTCGCTGCATTTCTACCTTAGCTTCCTGGTAGTAAAATGGAAATATAAATCACTCCCTGTTTGGAATAGATGGTGTAAGAAGATACTAAGATGAAATTAATTTTAGTAATGAAATGGTTTTATGTATTTATAGATAGTATATTCCCATTTGATGTGATTTTGTCATTGTATAGTTATAATCCACAATCTATTCCATAGGTAAGTCCGTGGGTATCATAAGCAGAATTGAATGGAGATATGAAAATTATGCCGCTGTCTCACTTTCAGTGATGCTTTCTCTCCAGTCTTCATTCCCCTCCTCCTCCATCTCCCCACCACAAAACAAAACAAAAACAAACAACTCCCCCTCCCCCCCAAAAAACCCCAAGCAATCGATTAGAGTTCCTGTTAGGTCTTTTCTAGATTAAGTTCATACTTTAACAACTTGAGTACAAAGGTCACATCCAAGATGCATGTATTCGCATTATGTCACACATCCTGCTTTTCCTACACACACACACACACACACACACACGCACACACGCACACACACACGAAAAATCCCACAATGTTGTGCAATTTGCTACTCTTCATGCAGGAGTAATTCTTCCTTATTGAGGAATCTCCCTCTTAAATTACAGTTCAAGGTCATTACTGAATCACTAGTTCAATCAAATCTAACAGTTGGTGCTAGAGACTCAAATTCTTTTGCTCTTTGCTTAATGTTTTTAGTTTTAAATAATACTGCATCTTCTAGCTACCAAACAATGTCAAAGAAACAAAACATTATCTTAAAGATGTAAAATAATTAAGTGGCTTTTTAGGGTCTTAAACTTATAAAACACCTGTGAAATCTTGTATAGGTGAGACCATCACACATCATGAAGAGAATTATGCTGTAGTATTATGGTAATTAACTACATCCCCAAATAGCTTGTCGAACTTATAACCCTTACCTCAGGATTAAAATTCTTGAAATAACTGCCGTGTTTATGGTTCTAATTTGGTTTGCAATTGATTCTCCTAAAAACCATAAGCCAGAAAAGTGCTTATTTAACGGACCACAATATAGCCTTCATGGAGACTATTTTAAAATTACTCTGGTGTCCTACAAACTTTGAGTTCTTTTGTTTTCATAAATTATGAGAGGGAAATGTCACCAGTGCTCAGCGTTGTGGTGCCCCGGTTCTGCTGACAGCTGTATGATGCACACTCAGTGCGACTGGATGGGGGCTGAGAGTTTCATCAATAAATATGACTCTGATCGCTTCATGTTAACGGTCAAGGGAATGGCGTTTAGTATCTTGAAAACACACACTACTACCAGCTACATGTGGACTTGAGAGTTGAAATCCACAGTGAGGAGCCCATCTCTCTCTTCCCCTTGACAGAAATTTCACTTTTTATCTTTCTCACAATTCTTGATGATAATCTGTTTTTAATACAGTCATATTTCTTATACTTTACCACCACATAAGGCTGCTCATATACTGTATATAGCATGTGGAAATAAGAGTTGGATGGAATATTGTCCATTACATTAGAAGGCGTATTTCACCTCCCAGCCAGTTTTAGCATGGGCACGACCACTGCTTCTCTGAATCCCTAAAGACAAATAGATCAGTATTTTAAAATATAAGAAAAGCAAACCACAGAAGGCCAGGAAAACTAATTCTACGTATAGGAAGAATCGTGTGAAATAAATCTCAAGGGCATTTTTTTTTTTTAGAAATCAATATTAAAACATTTTGTGTGTGAATTAATTTAAAAATAAACTGCAGCTCTCCTTAATAGCCAAGCTGCCCCACTTTATCAGTTTTTTTCATTTACCTCTTACCCTTTACCTGCAAATATCTCTACCACGAAGGATATTTTAAATGGATGTTAGATCCAAATATTGTACATAGCTAGCCTTTAAATTCATTAGTTTCATTTATTTTAAAGATGTATTTGTTGACATTTTGCTTCTCTCACAATTTGGTAGTATAGCATAATATATAAAATTGACAGATAAAAAGGTATTTTTGATAAAAAGGTGTTTTTTTAAGTTAAGGATGCTATAATAGATATGGAAATCTACATACACTTAGTAAGTTTGGGTATTTTTATTTTTAGCCTGCTCTTCTTGTTATGACGCAATCCTTTTTAGACAGTTCTTTGTCCATAAATGCTCTGCTTGGAAGAATTTTAAAGTTAACATGAAATACCTAGGTTTAAAATGTCACACAAAAAATTAAGGTTATATCTCTATGCCACTAAATTTTTGCTTCAAGATTTTCCAGTGTTGACTTACAACATTTTTTAAATATCCACAGTCACCTTGACAGAATTTTCAGACTCTGAAATATGGTGTATTAATTTGAACGTGAATGTTTCCTTAAACCACAAAACGCAGAAAGTCAGGAAATCTCGAAAATCCTTGCATCTGGGAAAACTCAGGGTGGTAAGTAGGTTAACATGTTACTGAAACTATAGGGAGATACAGTTTTTGACACATGAATATTAAGAACAAGGTCTTGTAGACATTTAAGCTGTGTTTTTTACCCTTTTGAATCTATTTTTACACTGACCATAATTGAAATAATGTTAAAGTGTAACCAAAAGAATTCTCAGCAAAAATGTTGAAAGGGACCGATTTATGTGTAAAAAGATCAAGAAAGACAGGCTAATTTTTAAAAAGCCCTATGCTCCCAGTATTAATTCTCAATCTCTGCAAAATTCATTTTATACTTATAATGACTTTCTCTTTTTGTAAAGAAAATACTTTTTTCCTGATTTATTGGCCAAACTGTAATGAGAAAATAAATTTAACATCAATGGATTGTTACTCTTTTTTTTTTTTTTCCTAAACACCTGGGAAAGAACTGGCTCCAGTTAATGCCAGGGCCACTTTATTTGTGTAAAAATATAACATGGTTAATAAAATGTTAGCTATGAATAAAAATGTAATATAGTGAAATACAAATGTGGGTACTGCTAGTGTATAGTACTGTACACTCTTGTTGATTTCTTCAGTAGCGAAAAATATCTGTGATGCTCTCAGCAAATTCAGTTATATCAAAAGGTGTTCTTTAGGTGGTTTGGGAAGCTTGAGATTTCAGACTTTAATGCCTGCACACAAACTGACTTTAAAAAGCAAAGATTTGAAACAGATAAAGCAACATTTTGCCTAAAGTTCATTCATCAAAGGGCTGAATATTTTGAAAAGGGTAAAAGTACTACCAAACCCATCAGGGATAAGTAAAGGCTATATACTATAGATTATTTTAATCCCCCAGCTAGATATAAAAGGGATAATTACATATTTGTGGTTGAAGCCATGTGGTGGAAAAATCAATACAACTTTTTTGTATGACACTTCATTAGTGTGAAAAATTTTAAAAGCTGAGAAGAACTGCCTTGCAATTAAATGCCTCTGCTACTGCAGCTCCAGTAATGGGTTTGTATTATTATCTAGTTTATTTGAAATAGTGGTTGCACTATAGAAGTAATTGGAAAACATTGATTATGCACTTGTATCTGGAAAGCCTGGCAAATCATTACAGGGCCCAGCAACAGTTAGTTAGCCTTACTAATGAAGCACTAATTGCTCTAAGTAGGTTAACATGTTAGTGAAACTATAGGGAGATAATAGTTTAGAAAGTTCTGAGGTATTTTGCCAAACATGCTTTTTCATTTAATATTCCAGAGATAGAAGCTATGTGGGTTTTTTTCCTTTTGTTTTGTTTATGATGTTCTTTTGGAAAAAAATAAAGTAACCTAAATGAAGTTCCCACGTTCATCTGGCTTTAAATGACTGCTTCCTTTCGTGCTGTCTTCCTTTTAACTCAACCACTTTTAGCAAATGGAGCTAAGCCACTATTAACATGGCTGCCTTGAGCAGGTTTTTGGGTCCTGCAGTTCAGAAACTCCTGACGTATCTTTCTTGGTTCAAGGGCGTCATGATTCAGTCCATGCAAAATCTTCCTGCTGTTGAATCATCATCCCATTGTCCTATCTACATAAAACTATAATTTAAGAACTGAATATATATATATATATATATTTTAAACTTGAAATTAATTTAATTAGTGGAACTTAATAGGGCTTTATTAGCAGAAACAGTACATTCCCCTACTACCATTCTTGGGATGTTTAGAAGGAAAAAAAAAAATCAGCGCTGGAGAAATTCTTGCATATGTACACCAGGAGACAAACACAAGAGTGTTCATAGCAGCATTATCTGTAATAATAGTAAATAATAGCAAATTGTTTTATAGTCACACAATGGAGTATTATTCAGTAGGGGAATAGGAATGATATTCAGGCACATACATTATGAATGAATCTTTGAGATAAAATGTTGAGTGAGAAAAGAAAGTTTCAAAAGACTGCATATGATATAACATTTTATAAAGCCCCCAAATAAACAAAGCTAAACAATTGTACGATATATAATTACAGAGCAAAATTATACTTTTAAAAACCTATGACATGGTATAAATACCAGGTTCAGGATAGAAGTTACCTCAGGAGGTGTGGGATAGGGACACATAGGAGTGTCAGAAGCATTGGTGGTTGTAAGCTTTTGAATTGGGTGGTTATTTTAATATTATGATTTATAATTCAAATTTATGTTACACATGTTCTTTTGTACATTACACAAAACTTTTTAAAAAGATGAATATCTTCCAGCCCTTTAAAAATTACATCATCTTGCCATGTCAAATAACCAAGTCTACCCCCTCTGGTTTTCTAAGGAAATCAGAGAGAAAATGTTATTTTAAAATTGTGTTTTGTTTTGGCTGATTATTGAGAATATAAATGTAAAAGCTAAAGGTGAAAAAATGTTTTTCTTTAATTGAAAAAAGGAATCTATGTAGAAGTTTTAAGAAATACGATAATTCACTTTCGTTTCTTTACAGTCTATTCATAAGTGAGTATTTCTCTTTTCCAGGCTTCTATACTCCTCTCTACAATGAGTAGAGAGGAGTTTACATCTGAGTAGCAGATTTATCTTTTGGGGCAATTAAGGAAACAACAGTGATATAAGGATTGGAAAGGGCAAATTTTTGTCATTCTTACCAAAAAGCTTCCTTATTTAGCAACACTTACCAATATAAAAGGCAGTTGAAGAGTATAATCCCTGTAAGATGTCCAACAATGTTTGGAGGTCAGTGAGAGAGGGATGAGTCAATATTGTGTATCTTGCGTTCCTTGCCTGGCCATTTTTTTTCTTCTTGTACCTAATGCAGATCTTGGCATCTAGTAAGCGATCAACACATACTTTTGAGTCAAACTTTTTGTGGTACCAATTTCTACAAAGATAGATACCCTGAAATATGTGATTATATTTGAATGCCAAAAGTGAACATTTACAAATAAGATGACAATGGCTCACAGAAGAAAAGTTCAGCTACCTAAATCCTTGAAATAAGTGAGAAAAACCCTCTTCTGAAACAAACCAGAGACTAGCGATGCTCTTGAATTTTCCTTTGTACTTTCAACATATAGTAGAATGGTATTATTTTGAGAAATGCAGCTCATGGGGGGATGATGCCCACAAAAATCCTAAAGGGTCTGTGGTTCAATATATTTCCTTGACCTGTAAAAAGATGCCAAAGAATAATTATCTTTTAGAGATACCTCCTGAAATGTATACAGATGTGATAAATGAAACCTAGGGTTTTCTTCCAAACAGTGTGAGGTGGGAAGTGAGAGGAAGTATAGATGAAACCAGACTGGCCATGAGCATGAGATGATATTTGTCGAAGCAGGGTGATAAGAACATGGGGGTTATTACTCTGTCTCCTTTTGTATATTCAATTTTTTTTTTCTACAATAGAAAGTTTAAAATACATGGGGGCAGATTTACTGAATTTCTTACATGAAACTATTCTGTTAAATAGTACCTAGAACTACTCATTCTCCCTCTTTGGGTTGGAAAAAAAATGTCAGATTCTCATTCTAGCCACTGATTCCTCTGAAAAGACTCATTTGTTTAATTTAAAGTGACATTGGGTGGTAACAAACAGGTGCCATTAGTGATGCCAGTTGAAATGGAACTCTTAGCCTTCAATAGGGGTTTGTTCTTCCCTAAGTGTTGATTTTTTTTCCCACTTGGCGTTATTGGAAGGCTCTGGCTGGGGTGGGCAGTTACAGAGAGGGGGTTATTGTTTAAATGTGACCCTGTTTCTAGTCTCAACTCAGATGGGAGCCATTCTGGTTGCATTCAACATTGCAAAGAAACGTAACAATGCTCTGAGAGCCGTGTTCTACAAAGCAGCTCATAATTGTAGATGGGGCATGTTTAGACTACTAAGGCAAATCATAAAAGTACAGCCTCGACCACCAGCTCCTTTGGCAGCACACGTTGTCCTCCGGCCAGGTACGCTTCTGGGCAGCCCCCACGCCACCGGCTGCGTGGAAAGCGCATCTGATGATTCCGAAATGCGGAAAGTGGTGTTAGGGAAGTATAAATGTGCATGGTGAACATTACCTGCAAGGTCTTTTATATTAAGGAAATCATGACACCTGCCAATCTTTCAAATTCCAAAGGGTGAAGCATGAGGCCTAGTAGGCTGTCATTGAACATGACAGGCTTAATATCAAGTTTATAACAGAAAAAGGGCAATCTTATTGTGGTTTATTCAGTTTTATGTTGCTGGGTTGGTAGGAAGGCTCTTTCTCTCTCTCTTTTTAAAAAAATCTCATTTATAACATTTGAAATACCAAACAGATTCTTTACATATCTCCTGAGCCCCTGCTCCTCTTCACTACCCCCTGTTTCTTCTTTAGGGAGCAACCCTAAATCCTTCCAATTTAGCATCTTTGTGAGGGCAGACAGTGGTGTCGGTTGAGCATTTCCTTCCATTGTTATAGAGCTGTTTCTAACTGCAAACATCTCCGTTTAATTACTGCTCTGACTGTTGCTATATTTTCACCCAACCTGCCCCTCGCTTGAGCCCATTGGGCTGAAGAAAGAATTACTCCCTGCGCTGGTCCTTAGCCCTGCTTGTTCGGATCTGTAATTGGCCCTGTGTTTTTGACTTTTTGCTAATAAGCAGCTTACTTTCTCTCCCCGTAGACTCAACCCACCACTTTTGTTTCATGAATTTTACAAAGGATTTTAATAGATGCTTTAGGCTATGCAAAATGTTATATGAAGGGAAGCATTAATGCAACAGCCTTGACACAAAGGACGTGTGAATGGCTGCTTATCATTACAGTCAGGTCTCAAAATTTTCATTAGGAGTTCTGGAGGACAAAAGAAGAAAAAAGTGCAGCTATATGAAGGAATATTAACCTATCCTGTGTAACCAACTATAATTGCTTAGCATTTTACATTAACTCTCTTCAGACACGGCCTCTCATTATTTTTACACATACATAATAACTGCTTATTACAGCGGTATAGTCCATGTCGATACATTGTGGATAAGGTTGTGTCAGCACTTCTAATATAAGACCCACTTTCATGGGTTTAAAACAGCTGTAAAATTTACCTCCAGACCAGAGATTGGTAATCAACTTTCCACCTGGAGAGGGAATTTTGTTTAAATTAAAAAAAAGAAAAAATGAGATACTTTCATTAAGAGAAAAAGTTGCTTGTTTTAAATTATGGACATAAACAAAATGAATGAACATGTCTAAGACAATTTTTGAATTTCTAAATATGGAGATTTACTTAAACACATTCTGAATTGTGCTTTTGATAAATGTAAATGAATTGATTTTAAACAGCACCAAAATTAAATACCACATCCATTAGTAAATAGACCTTATTAAAAATGTTTTATTCCCAATAGATTGCATTTTATACATATGGTGCTAGGAACTTCATACATATTTTCAGGATATAATCCATAGTTTTCATTGGAAAATGAATAAAAATATTTACCAATTTCAAGTGTTAGAGCCTGTGAAAAGACATTCACTTATATAACAACGTGCAGGTTTTTAGAACTATTCTGCAATTCTGTTTTATGAAAGTCCCTGAACAAACTGTTTTGACTAAGAGAAGGAGAGTAGGAATTCAGCAAAACACTGGTCTTACTTTGCTCTAAAATTGGGGACTGTGAAGAATAAGTGGTAGATTTGTCATATGAAAAAATTGGTCCACTTGTAGGGGTTTGAGCTTCTCGCAGAAGTGATCCAAAGAATGATATTGCTGATTTTCGTTTACTTTGTAAATAGTCCAATTTTCTCGAGTTTTCCAATTTTTATACAAGGTAAAGTATTTTGAAGTCATGTTTAAATAATAACAATGATCAGAGATGTATCAGCATTCCTCCCCCTCAAATGTTCCCAATTCACTTGTCATAAGTTAGATACATTTGTTTCTAAAGGAAATGAAAGCTACAAAAATAGCATATAATTTCTTAATGTTATGAGAGAAACTCTTCTTATGTGTGAATGAGAACTTATATGGAAATTTTCCCTTATGTTGGAAAAAAGCTTAGAAAAATATTTTGAAAATAATTCCAGCTATACTGGTTCTATGGCAAAAATTAGAAATCTACCTTAAATACGTTATGTTTATGAATAGATCAAATCTATCAGACACCAATGGGATGAGATAGAGCTGTGTCCTTAATTCCACAAGCTTCTCGTTTTTGTCTGTTCCTTTTGTCCTTTTAGCTCAAATGAGAAGGCCAATCTTAGCTACATTTCTCAGACTTAGCCTATTCTCCGACATAGCCCAAGAACTACTAAAAAGAAAAAAAAAAAGAAAGTAAGAGACGTTCATTTAAAAGCACCACCCCATTTAGAATAATATTGGATTCTATAAAGCAACGTATTCTACTACTACCTTTTGAAGTGACAGTTTACAGAAGGTGGGAACATGGACTAAAAGTGGCTCTCAGCTCAGAGACATTAATGTTTCATGGTTTTAATATAGAAAGGAAGTAGCAGCTCTGTCCCTAAACTGTTGGAGTGAAGGGTTCCTGGCTGGCATTTGTGCGATGGCTCTTCTGTTTTGGAAAAGCTGCAACTTGTTAGTACAATTCCAGTAAACAGAGTGCTGGCCTCACATAGCTAATTAGCTGTGGCCCCGGCTTGCCTGTGTTATGTAGTGACAGTCTAATCAGAGATGATTGTCATCAGATATCACAGATGTCTCTGTCTTGCTACTCAGCCCAGGCAGGTGCTGGTGCAGTTTGGGGAAGGAGGCGCTGGATGCTGTTCAAAGACACTTGGTCTCTGGGTGCCTCAGCTGCCGTTTCCATACAGCTCATCACTCCTGCCTGCTGCGAGGAAGAAAGCAGGGTTAGGCAAGGGGAGTATCATACCTGTCGGGTTTTCCAGGAGGCAGTGATGCAATCAGTTTGAAAGGAGAGGTTTCAGAACAAAAATGTGTAACTGAAAGCTACTCAAGACTTTTTTGAGCCACCTGGGATTCTCAAAGATGACAAATGCTGATTCTTTTGATTCATTCCATATTTTTGAACTGAGTATCTAAGAGAGTTAAAGGAACAGATTTAAAGATTTACAAGCCACAATCAAGGATGTGGTAAGAAAACTAAAGCACTATACAAGAGGTGTGACTTTAACCCTAAAGCAGGCATCTGTAACCTCGTAATCCTCCACCTCTCACTCTCAGCTGGTCCTTCTCACTCCACCCCCCATAAGCTTATAACACCCTCCTCTGTTCTCTGACCCCTCTACCTAGCATCTGGGTGTCCCTCAGAAGTAATGGAATTTCCTCTCACCGGGGTTGCTGGTAACCTTCACTCTGACAGATGCTCAGCTTCCCAAACTTCTCTCAGAAATGAACGTTGCCACCCCCCAGCCATCATCTTTAAATACCCATCCCCCCACCTCCACCCGGCTTCTCCAGCACTCTCTCTGCCTCCCCAGCTTCTTCTTGGGCTCTGTCCAGACCCTTCTTCCTTGTATTGTCCCTAACACTTGAGTCTCAAGGGGTTCCACCCCTAGTCTTTAGCTTGTGCCCTCTGCAGCTGCCATGTCCTAGGGTTCACACCTCATCTACACCTATGGCTTCAACCACCAAGTCCACGCTAAAGATGCCCACATTTCCTTTCAGAGCTCAGACCTAGGCTTCACATGTTTATCAAACATATTCACTGGATGTCCTTTGGGCATCTCATATTTAACTTGCTCCAAACTCTAAACTCATCTATTCTGTACCCAACCCCTTCCCACCCTAGGTTCTCCCTCTAAACCAGGTCCTCCTTTGTATTTGCCATCTCAGTGGAGACTCCACTCTTCACTTGGGTAACCTGAGTCAGAACCTTGAAACCACTGTGGATCCCTGCTTCCCTTAGCTTCCCAAGCCTGGCTCTCAGGAAGCCTGGCTGTGTCCTCTTCCTTCAAATCTCTAGAGTCATTCCCTCCACTCCATTTTCCCTGGTCTTTGTTATCTCCCTGCTGGGATAATTTTTGGTACAAATGCACCCTTCACCTGCATTCAGGGCAATCTTTCTAGAAGGCAAATCTGATCCTGTCATACCCTTGCTCAGAACCTTCAATGGATCCCCAAATTTTGAGGGAAGCTTGGTCAGGCTCTCTTGGGTGGACCCAAGCCCCCCTTTCTGGACCTGCCTGTTGGTCTCCCCCACAGAACTATGGGCTGCAGTTTCCCCACTGCCCCCCTGCCCCCTGCTCTGGTCACAGGTCTGGTTATAAGTCTTCACGTGTATGTAAAATGCCCTTCCCTAGTCTGCCCACCCGAGTAATTCTCAGACTCACCGCAGAGTTCTCCTTTTCTAGGAAGCCTTTTCTGACATTTCTAAGCAGAAGAAAATGCTACTTCCTAAGTGCTCCCAGTGTCACATTTTCAGATTTCTATAATAGCTCTAATTATATCCCTATGAATGTTAACATATCTGTCTACTCCACTTGACCAGGAATCCCTGGAGGGCAAGTAATGTTCATCTTTGTAACTCTTCATCTGGCCTAGTACCTGGCACAGAGCAAACCTTAAATATTTATTAAATGAATGAATCAATCAGTAAATGCAAGGATGAATGAAAGAATGAATGAATGAATAGGAATGTATTGCATAGGGATAGCTAGAAAGACGACTAATGTCTTAAAGGTTTCTTCAACTTTACACAAAGTGTTAGGGAACTCAGAGCCTATGTCAGGATGAGACGGCAAATACCAGTAATGATAATGAGGATGATGATGATAACCACCACCATTCATTAGGCCCTCACTTCGTGCTAGGCTCTAGGCCAAATTTACATAAATTATCCCATTTAATCCATTTTAAGTCTTATAAATACAGTTTTCTCTCTCTTACAGATGAGGAGACTGAGGTACAAGGTGACATAGGTAGTGAACGATAGAGTCAGGACATGAACTCAGGAATACCTGCCTACATCAAAGTCTGTAGTAAAAATGCTAGGCTTACAGTGCCTACATTGTCACAGGTATGGTCTTGAGAGGTTTACACTTCGGAATTTAGGCTGTAGTAGAGCATGAAAAGGAGGTATGAAGAACACCCTTACTACTTTATGGTTAAATATAAGATGGAGGTTTTTACCAAAAGGTGGCCAATGTTACCACCTCAGCTAATTATGGTACCAAGCTATGCTGGGGGTTCTACTTCTCAGCCCTGGGACCACAGATGAATCCCTCACCTATGACAGTCACCTTACAAATTGCAAGCCTTCATTCATGAGTGAGGCTCAGGAAAGTATTGGGTTTTAAAAAGCATTCAAATTGCTGATGTAGACTAGAATTCATGCCCAGGAAGTTCAGCAAAAATGTGGCCAGAACACTTGGTTTGCAAATGAAACATTTTCACAACCCACTTATTATTTGTTAGATGTGATTTTTTCACTAAATTAGTTGAATAATTGAACCCATGGTTATCGTGGCACTGAGTAGACAATCTCAACGGCACATGGAATAAAGAATGTGTGTTAGAGCAAAGTGAGAATGTGGGAGAGTTGGTTGAATTTAAAACTTCTGGATGCTTGTAAATAATTGAAAGCCTGTTTTCCAACATTTAATTGGGTGAAATATAAGGGTCTTTTTATTAAAAAAATTTTTTTTGGAATGGTGAGGAAGTACTGGAAAAAATACGTCTTTGGCTTTGGCACTGAAAACGTAAAGTTCTTGTACCTTCTCTCCCACCCTCTGCCTTTTCTAATATGTTTACTACATTTTTCAGTTTCTGGTTTGAACTTTAGTTTGTCAAGTTTCTGAATTACAAGGAATACAAAATTTCCTAGCAATTGAGGTAGATACTGACTCATTTTAATTCGAACCGTTTTGCGAGGCTCACTGAAAAACAACAATGCTCTTAAAAAGCCACAGCACTTTTAAAAGTATAGTAAGGACCAGGGAGGACACTAGAGTCTCCTGATTTGAGTGTGTGTTTGTAAGTTTAATCAATACGTAATCTGTTATTTTTACTGGGGAGCATTTTTTTCCAGCCCTGTGATTATATGCAAAAAAAAAAAAAAAAAAAAGGAAAAAGAAAAATATGTGTGGCCAAGGAAATAAGCAAAATAGCATAAATAAGCTAGTGCAGATTTCAATCTTATATATAACCATATAGAATAATCCTTATTATAATTTGTACTTGTGGTACCTTGCAGTTTGGAAAGTACTTTCGTGTGTGTGTGTGTGTGTGTGTGTGTGTGTGTGTGTGTGTGTATGGTCACATTAGGACAATAGGTCGAACCTATGAGATTGGCAGATAAGTATCATTATCCCTGATTTAGAGAAAGGATAACAGTTTGAACACAATGAAGTGACTTTCTTGTGGTCTAAGTAGGTTTTCTGAAGCCTGGTGCCTTATCTCCCCCATAACCACACAGCAGCAAATGTGCATGTACCTGTCTGTGCTAAAAGCTGTGCTCAGAATGCAGACTCAAGTTCAATTCTGTAGCAGGTTAGAATAGTAAGCAAATTTAAGATTGTGCAAAACTTGCATTTCTGGTCCCAAAGCCTGGTTTAATAAAAGCAAATCAGCCTTGATTATTGCCTAAGTAAATGAAAGTTTTAATTAAGCTCAGCTCCCTGGTTGGAAATAAAAGCCTGTGAAACGCAAACATACCTGAGGAATGTGAGCAGGCAGCTGTGAGCTTGTGACAAGGGTGTAGGCACATTTGTTTCTGTTTGCCTGGTGTCCATCTTGGGGACTGCAAGACAGTAAACCCTTAACAAATGAGGAATGGAGTAAAGAAGGAAAAAAAGGGGGAGGGAGAAATTAAATGAGTGAATGAGAAATAGAGGGAGAAGGAGAAGGGGAGAGAGACAAACTTCATTCACTAATTGGCTGTATTGAAGGTGAATATTAATGAAGGCATGGTTTGGAGACTTGCCAATTTGTTCTTCCTGCCTTGGCTGTTAGCTGGCTGCCTTTCATTAGGTATGAATATATATCCACAAGCATTCGTACATAAGTCAACAGTTCTGTATACACCACCACCCCCCACCACACACACATACTCAAAATGAGCTTCCTATCTAACACAAAGGTCAAGAGTAAAGATATCATCAAAGAGGATGATAAAAATACTGGAGGTAAGAGGAAACATTTCAGGTGAGAGTTACATATCCTTGAATAATTAGTATGCTGAAATTGAAACACACACACACACACACACACACACACACACACAGAGAGTTTCCATAAACTTGGAAAGTGTAGAGAGGTGACTCTTTTTGCTAAAATGGAGTTTAAAATATTTACTGAGATATGAAAGCTGCTCAAAGTAAGGTGCTTTCTACAAATCACAACAGGGGAGAAAAGAGCCCAACTTCTGAAGATGCTAGCCAAATTATGATCTGTTTCCAACAGAGGGATCCACCTTAAGAAAGGTCCAGAGAGCTCAATAGAAACCAAATACAGTAAAAGGAAGTTGGGAGTGTGGGTGTCAGGCTGTCAGTAATCTGACAGCTGTGGTAACTACCCTCTAATCCAGCCAGCTCCAGCGACGCTCTCAGCTGACACCACCAGGACTGACTGACAGCTGAGGAGCAGGCACTTTTTACAGGCTCAAGTGACATCCAGTCTATTAAGGCTGACAAGCACAAAGCAGAGATTTGCCCTGAATGGTTTGGTACTGAAGCCTAGTAAAGGGGTTATTTGAAAGGTCTTAGAGAAAGTGTCAGACTCCAGCTCAGATGATAACAATATTGTAATGATGGTACTGGACAATGAAGTGCTATGATTGCCCATATGGGCTGGGAAGACTGTAGCGAATGGGGAACGCTGAGAAGGGGCACACACAAGCTGATTCTCCAAGGCCAGCGAGCAACCATTCAAAGAATTTCCTTTGGTGGTGTGTTCGTTTGGGCCTTGGGGAGCTTCCCAAAGTTGCATATTAATTGTGTTGTTTGCATGGGAGCAGTGGGGGTGGAGAGTAAGCAGTAATAGAGGACTGGATATAAACTAGGCACCACCTAAAAGGAATGTTTGCCTGCCTTTGGTTCACTCTCTAGTTCATTGAAGAGACATTGAAAATATTTTCCAGAAGAAAATGCATGGTAATTTTCAGACTATTGCTCTGCTTATTAACTCTGGCTGAAAAGTAAATTAGGAACTGCAACGTTACCATTATATCATCATTGCTGTCTTGACTACACTGGCTTCCATGGGTGCCAGGCATGGTGTTAACAACACCACCCAGGATTTATTCACCAGGCTTTTTCCCTTATGGATAGTAAAATGAATTGTTTTTCCTAAGCAACTCTTCAGAGTTCTCTCTATGAAATAAAACAAAGGGCAAGTATCATAATCCTGTTTTATTGATAGAAAACTGTCTCCTCTTGTCACTATGCACTCTTATTTGGGTGAAACATATTTTTATGTGTATATTTATTTGTAACCCATTTATTCATTGATTCCACACATATTGTGTCCTTATCATGAGACAGGTACTAAGGAAGGATATCCTGAGGATAGCACAGTAGCAAGGGAGCATGGTTCCTGTCCACACACTGCTTAAAATCCAGTGTTGATGTTCAGCTTATTGTACCACTATCAGCATGCCAGATGTTAATATATTGACATACTTCTATTCCGATAAATAGCCCCTGCTCTGAGTCCCCCAAAGTGGAACCCTATCTGCTTCCCTCATCTGCCTCTCTGGGCCCTCCCTCATGACTTCTTCAAATCCACCATAATCCAGCAACAAAAGAATAAATAAATACCTGGCATATCAGGGGCCCCATGTCCCTGGCCCAGCATTCTACCCAGTGTCCATTCTGATTTCTCTTCCTGATTTTCACATCTACCAGTTGTGAAAGAGTTTAAACACCACCATTGGTGGAGCTCATACTTTTAAAATTTATCCAAAAATTTCAAACTCTCTTTCTAGATTTCTACATTTACTCTTTCAAAATTCTTCTCAAAAAGTTAAATTCTAAACGTTTTCCCACATAGAACTTCTTTGGGAGTCCTACACTTAAGGAGAGTTGATGTTTGAGTGTGCATTGGTAATAAAGGATCTTTAAAATTTGTAACAAAACAAAACTCCAGCACCACCACCAAGAAACCAGAATTTGCATTTGTCTATATGACTTCCATTTAAAATTTCTGATCTGGCTTGTCTCAACATTTCTCTAAGATTATCCATGAAGATACCAAAAAAAGGACTAAAATTTATAATACCTCCCAAATGTTAGCAAAGATAGTGATTATTCTGGCATGTGGGAGTAATAACCTCAAAGCTGTAGCTCCCCCAGTGGTGCTACAATGAAAAACAAAACTGAGGACTTCACAGTGTTATGCAGCTAGAAACCAATGACACCTGCCATCAAAAAGGTGAATGGGGGAATAACATAATCTTCTCCATCTGTCTGCCCCATGATTGAGAAACATAAAAACTACCCCAATCAAAACACTCAGCAGCCATCCCTTCATTAAATGAATGCCGCTTTGTAAGTCGTCTGATTCCTGTCTACTTTCCCTAATGTGTCATTTGAGACTTCAACTTCTAGAAAATTATCAGTGAAAATAAGGGAAGAATGGAGGTGATACTTTTTATTTTGGGAGGCAAAGTACAAAAAGTAAAGTTTACAGATCAAAGCAAGGAAAAGAATACGGGAAGCAACGTGTAAAGGATTTTTTAAAAATAGTTTTAATTGTGTTAAATATCTTAAGAGTATAAAAGAATCAGGGAATGGAAAGAGAAAATCCTCTCTGCCCAGCATTGCCAAGTGAGATGAAAACCTGCTTAACATTAAAAACTGGTCTAGGAGTTTTGCATATTCAGCTTCGGGGTGGGGGTGCGACAACATTGGAGCCAAGGGTCATCCAAATAACCAAACTGCTGACAAACACCAAATCTGAAAGATTTCTTCTTGTTTAAGGTTGAAGGAACAGAAAATCAAAGCAACATGAGGCCATTGAAAAGATTATTACACAACAGGAGTAAAGAATACTATCTGAATGATTGGGATAAAGATCAGATCTATGAAGATAATTTACTGTAAGAGTCAGAAGCAAACTCCTTTCAGCTAAAAATTTTTGAAAAGAAACAAGCATGAGGAGGAGGAAAAGGAGAAGATGAAGAAATAGCTTCTATAAAAGAGGAACAGCAGTCTATTAGGGGAGAACATCTTAAGATAAAAAACATGATAAAATAAGATCAGATTTCATGAAAATAAAAAGAACAATGCTAAAATTAAAATCCGTTTCAGGGAAACAACCTGCAGAAAATTAAATTACTGTTATAAGGGACAAACATAAAAAACCCTTTTGGAGAACTTCCAGTCAATAGGTCACCATAAGATCATGTTTTATCCCTCTTCTTTTTTGTCAACATCCCAAACATAGAAATAACAGATAAAATATTAAAAATAATAGATGCACAAAACATACTATACTCAAAAACAAGATAAATATTTGCAGACAAAAACTAAACAGAAGCACAATGCAGTCAGCAGAGCCAAAGGCACTAGTCTGCTGGGCATGAAGTCCAGAAGAAGTCAGAGGCAACCAGGAATTTATATCCAAGAGAGACCAGAGCCAGTCCCACTATGACAAGTTGGGGACTGAGGAGATAATGCCAAGCCAGAAAAGAAAGATGAAGAAAGAAGATAGGATCAAAGAGGCAAGTGGCGCCTGGGCCAACCCTAATTAATGGATGTATCTGTTATAACCTTACACTGCGTAGACAACGTAAGATCTGGTTCTGGGACTTCAAGGCCATATGGAGGTTACAGAGAAAAATAAGTGTGAGTGAGCACCAGAGAAAGGTGAAAGGTAAAAGCAAAAGGGAGTGAGAGGAAGAGACATAAACTCACTTGGACCTCCTAGCTACAATTACAAAACACATGATTATCAGTAATCCAGCTAAGAAAGAGGACACCAAAATCAACACTCAAAAGAAGAATTCATTCCAGATTTAAAATGTAGAGTAATCGGAAGATAAATTTCAAGTACAGTATGTTTATGATCCCGAAAGGAACTAAGGAAGTAATAATGTAACAAAAAATAAATTATTAAACAAAATAGGCAGTATTGAAACAAAAACAAGTAGATTTGAAAGAGAACCAATCAAAATTCCAGAATTAAAAAAAATAAATATTAAAATATAAAACCCTGTAATATCAGCAAAAATTATGGAGTAAGGACCATTGAAAATTCTCTCCTCCATAAAAGCAAAGAGAAAACTGGCAAAAATAGTCAGACTCAACTTTTTTAGAACTCTGAAAACTAAGAAAAGGCAACAATCCAGGGACCATTTTTCAAGAAAAACAGTTGAATCTCGATAGGAACAATTGCCTTGTGGTGTTTTAATTTGCCCTAGTCCCATCCTCCTTTCTCCAGCTCTGTGGCAGCCTTGAAAATCAACAGCCTGTAATCACAGTGAAAACTGACAGCTTGGCAGCCATCGGAGTGGGCAGAGCTTGTTCAAAGCCCTTTTCCCAGAGTATAGTCATTCCTTGACATTTCTGGTGGTTCCCTGGAAGACCACATTTGCAAGGCTCTCTTTATTTGACCTGAATCAGAGCTTACCCAGTGCAAAAATGCTTTTCCCTGGGGAAGATTGTTGAAAATAGTTACAGGTAATTGTTTAACTTCCTAATTGCCTGAGGAAGTGGGTTACAGTTGGTGTAAACTGTAAGACTAACCAAAAAGCTTAAGAGGGGAATGAAATGTCAATAGGAGTTTGAAAAACCTCAACATGTTCCTGGAAGTCTAGAAGTCCGTGTATAGGCATAGGACTATGCACATGCTTAGGAACAACCTGTGAAGGCCCTAACCACTCATCTTTGGCTGACCTTGAGGGTCTGCACAGCAGGAAGTAAAGACTAAGGCAGAGTTGTCAACTGCCTGACTCAGTTTTGAAGATGTGCCCAAACACACACACACACAGCCCCTTGGCAAAGGAAAACTTAGTGTTCTAGACATTTAAGAAAATCTCTGTCATTAGCTGACCACAGAGCCAACTGAGCAGAGATTTCAGTAGCCACACATGACAAATAATACAGACTTTACCAAATTAGTTCAGGTGTCACTGAACAGAGAGCAACAACTTCAACAAGCAGTAACATCAAGAAGCCCTGGAAGGAGGAAAGAAATCTGATTTCTAGAGTTACCACATTATAGTATTTAAAGTGTCCAATTTTCAACTAAAAATTAAAAGACATGTAAAGAAACAAAACTGTATGGTCAGTGTACGGCAACCACAACAGAAAAGTAATCAATAGAAACTATCCCAGAGGAAACTCAGATGTTGGACTTACTAGGCAAAGACTTTAAGTCAGGCATTTTAAATATATTCAACAAACTAAGGGAAACCATGTCTAAAGAACTAAAGAAAAGTATGAGAACGATGTCTCAGCAGATACAGAATATTAATTAAAAGGTAGAAATTAAAAAGAGGAAAAGAAATAGAAACTCTAGGGTTGAAAAGGACAATAACTGAAATGAGAAATTCACAAGTGGGGCTCAACACCAGATTTAGCAGGCAGAAGAAAGCCTCAGCAAACTTGAGTATAGATCAAGTGAGATTATCTAGTCTGAAGAGCAAAAAGAAAAATGACCAGAGACACACAGAACATCACTAAGCATAGAAACATACACATAATGGGAGTCCCAGAGAAAACAAAGAAAGAGAAAGGGATGGAAAGGATATTTGAAGAAATAAAGGCAGAAAACTGTCCAAATTTGATGAAAAGAATTAACCTACATATCCAAGAAGCTAAATGAACTCCAAGTAGGATAAACTTAGATTCACATCTAGACACATTATAATCACATTGTTCAAAGACAAAGAGAAAATCTTGAAAGCACCAAGAGAGATCCCAACATGTGTAAGGGATCATCAATAAAATTAGCAGCTGATTTCTCATCAGAAACTATGGAATCCGAAAGGCAGCAGCATAACATATGCATTCCTGAAGGAAAAAAACTGTCAGTCAAGAATTTCATATTCAGTAAAATGATACTATAAACATGAAGAAGATAAGAAAAAAAGGAAAAAACTTAGAATTTCTAGATCAAAAAATAACTGAGAGTTCACTGCTATAAATATAAGCTACAAGAGTTTGTTACTAGCAGATGTGGCTTATGAGAAATACTACAGGTAATTCTTCAAGCTGAAATGAAAGGACACTAGGTAGTAATTCAATTCAACATGAAAAAATAAAGAACACTGGTAAAGGTAACTTTACTGGTAAACATAACTTACTTATGTAGGTAAGTATAAAAGACAGTAATAATGCACTTTGTGTTTCTAATTACTTTTCCCCTTCTGATTTAAAGGACAACTTCATAAAGCAATAATTATAAATGTATGTTGATGGTCACAACATATATGAAGATGTAATTTGTGACAAAACCAGTATAAAGGAGAGGAGTAATTAAGGTATATTGGAGCAGTTTTTATATACTATTTAAATTAACTTAGTATTAATCTGAACTAGATTGCTATAAATTAAGATGTTAATGGTAATCCCCAGGGCAACCACCAAGAAAATAACTTGAAAATATATGATAAAAAAAAACAAGGTAGTTAAAATCTTACAGAACAAAATACCTATTTAACACAAAAGAAGACAGTAATGAATAGAGAAATAAAAAAGACGTAAGATATATAGAAAACAAGAAAATGGCAAACATAAATCCTATTTTTTTATTTTTTATTTTATTTTGTGAACATCTTTATTGGAGTATAATTGCTTTACAATGGTGTGTTAGTTTCTGCTTTATAACAAAGTGAATGAGCTATACATACACATATATCCCCATATCTCCTCCCGCTTGCATCTCCCTCCCACCCTCCCTATCCCACCCCTGTAGGTGGTCACAAAGCACCCAGCTGATCTTGGTGCTGAGCTATGTGGCTGCTTCCCACCAGCTGTCTGTTTTACATTTGGTAGTATATATAGGTCCATGACACTCTCTCACTTCGTCCCAGCTTACCCTTCCCCCTCCCCATATCCTCAAGTCCATTCTCTACGTCTGCATCTTTATTCCTGTCCTGCCCCTAGATTCTTCAGAACCATTTTTTTTAATTCCATATATATGTGTCAGCATACAGTATTTATTTTTCTCCTTCTGACTTACTTCACTCTCTAGGTCCATCCACCTCACTACAAATAACTCAATTTCGTTTCTTTCAATGGCTGAGTAATATTCCATTGTATATATGTGCCACATCTTCTTTATCCATTCAGCTGTCGATGGAACTTAGGTTGCTTCCACGTCCTGGCTAGTGTAAATAGTGCTGCAGTGAACATTGTGGTACATGACTCTTCTTGAATTATGGTTTTCTCAGGGTATATGCCCAGTAGTGGGATGGCTGGGTCGTATGGTAGTTCTATTTTTAGTTTTTTAAGGAACCTCCATACTGTTCTCCATAGTGGCTGTATCAATTTACATTCCCACCAACAGTGCAAGAGGGTTCCCTTTTCTCCACACCCTCTCCAGCATTTATTGTTTGTAGATTTTTTGATGATGGACATGCTGACAGGTGTGAGGTGATACCTCATTGTAGTTTTGATTTGCATTTCTCTAATGATTAGTGATGTTGAGCATCCTTTCATGTGTTTGTTGTCAATCTGTATATCTTCTTGGGAGAAATGTCTGTTTAGGTCTTCTGCCCATTTTTGGATTGGGTTGTTTGTTTTTTGGATATTGAGCTGCATGAGCTGCTTGTATATTTTGGAGATTAATCCTTTGTCAGTTGCTTCGATTGCAAATATTTTCTCCCATTCTGAGGGTTTTTTCATCTTGTTTTTGGTTTCCTTTGCTGTACAAAAGATTTTAAGTTTCATTAGGTCCCATTTGTTTATTTTTGTTTTTATTTCCATTTCTCTGGGGGTGGGTCAAAGGGATCTTGCTGTGATTCATGTCATAGAGTGTTCTGCCCATGTTTTCCTCTAAGAGTTTTATAGTGTCTGGCCTTACATTTAGGTCTTAAACCCATTGTGAGTTTATTTTTGTGTATGGTGTTAGGGAGCATTCTAATTTCATTCTTTTACATGTAGCTGTCCAGTTTTCCCAGCACCACTTATCGAAGAGGCTGTCTTTTCTCTATTGTATATTCTTGCCTCCTTTATCAAAGATAAGTTGACCATATGTGCATGGGTTTATCTCTGGGGTTTCTATCCTGTTCCATTGATCTATATTTCTGTTTCTGTGCCAGTACCATACTGTCTTGATTACTGTTGCTTTTTAGTATAGTCTGAAGTCAGGGAGCCTGATTCCTCCAGCTCCGTTTTTCTTTCTCAAGATTGCTTTGGCTATTCAGGGTCTTTTGTATTTCCATATAAATTGTGAAAATTTTCATTCTAGTTCTGTGAAAAATGCTATTGGTAGTTTGATAGAGGTTGCATTGAATCTGTAGATTGCTTTGGGTAGTATAGTCATTTTCACAGTGTTGATTCTTCCAATCCAAGAAGATGGTATATCTCTCCATCTATTTGTGTCGTCTTTAATTTTTTGCATCAGTGTCTTATAGTTTTCTGCATACAGGTCTTTTGTCTCCTTAGGTAAGGTTTATATCTAGGTTATTTTATTCTTTTTGTTGCAATGGTAAATGGGAGTGTTTCCTTAATTTCCCTTTCAGATTTTTCATCATTAGTGTATAGGAATGCAAGAGATTTCTGTGCATTAATTTTGTATTCTGCTACTTTACCAAATTCATTGATTAGCTCTAGTAGTTTTCTGGTAGCATGTTTAGGATTTTCTATGTATAATATCATGTCATCTGCAAACAGTGACAGTTTTACTACTTCTTTTCCAATTTGGATTCCTTTTATTTCTTTTTCTTCTCTGATTGCTGGGGCTAAAACTTCTGAAACTATGTTGAATAATAGTGGCAAGAGTGGCAACCTTGTCTTGTTTCTGATCTTAGAGGCAGTGGTTTCAGTTTTTCACCACTGAGAATGATGTTGGCTGTGGGTTTGTCATATATGGCCTTTATTATGTTGAGGTAGGTCCCCTCTGTGCCTACTTTCTGGAGAGTTTTTATCATAAATAGGTGTTGAATTTTGTTGAAAGCTCTTCATCTATTGAGATGATCATATGGTTTTTATCCTTCAATTTGTTAATATGGTGTATCACACCGATTGATTTGCATATATTGAAGAATCCTTACATTCCTTGGGTAAACCCCACTTGATCATGGTGTATGATCCTTTTAATGTGCTGTTGGATTCTGTTTGCATCTATGTTCATCAGTGATATTGGCCTGTAGTTTTCTTTCTTTGTGACATCTTTGTCTGGTTTTGGTATCAGGGTGATGGTGGCCTCATAGAATGAGTTTGGGAGTGTTCCTCCTTTGCTATATTTTGGAAGAGTTTGAGAAGGATAGATGTTAGCTCTTCTGTAAATGTTTGATAGAATTCGCCTGTGAAGCCATCTGGTCCTGGGTTTTTGTTTGTTGGAAGATTTTTAATCACAGTTTCAATTTCAGTGCTTGTGATTGGTCTGTTTATATTTTCTATTTCTTCCTGGTTCAGTCTTGGGAGGTTGTGCTTTTCTAAGAATCTGTCCATTTCTTCCAGGTTGTCCATTTTATTGGCATAGAGTTGCTTGTAGTAATCTCCCATGATCGTTTCTATTTCTGCAATGTCAGTTGTTACTTCTCCTTTTTCATTTCTAATTCTGTTGATATGAGTCCTCTCCCTTTTTTTCTTGATGAGTCTGCGTAATGGTTTATCAATTTTGTTTATCTTCTCAAGGAACCAGCTTTTATTTTTATTGATCTTTGCTATCGTTTCCTTCATCCCTTTTTCATTTTTTTCTGATCTGATCTTTATGATTTCTTTCCTTCTGCTAACTTTGGGTTTTTTCTGTTCTTCTTTCTCTAATTGCTTTAGGTGTAAGGTTAGGTTGTTTATTTGAGATTTTTCTTGCTTCTTGAGGTAGGATTGTATTGTTTCTTGAGGCTAGGACTTGTTTCTCGAGGCTAGGACTGATCAAAGGCCTAAATGGTAAACTATAAAACTCTTACAAGAATACGTGCTACAATATAGACGAACCTTGAAAATATGCTAAGTGAAATAAGCCTGACACAAAATGACACATTTCTCTGTTTCCCTTACATAAAGTGAATTTGTTATGGCAAGAATAGAAAACTAATACAACTGCTAAAGCCAGAGTGCTATTCTATGCAGAATTTTTATGCTAGTACGTTATGATCAAGTACAATGAATTTTGTAGAAGTAATTTAATGCACTTTCTTCATAGAGTCCCAAATTCTCCCCCACACTTGAAGAGAACCAAGATTGAAGTATAGCCAGCTGCCCATCAAAAGGACGTGGAAGCAACCATCAGCATGTACCCAGTAGCCAAGGACCCCAGAGTTTAGCTCTGATCTGCAGCCTGAGAAGAGTCCTGGGCAACATCAAATAAGCTCAATTTCCTGCTTCGCCTATATCCAATTCAACACATTTGTCAAGTGTCTTCTAGTGAGGCCATTTGTCAGGTCCTAAAGAGATTCAAAATTAGTAAGGCCCTGGCCTCAAGGAATCTGCATTAGTGGTAGGGGTGGATATAGATATCCTACCATATGGTAAAGACCAGCCATTAAAATTTCAGCCGATATTTCCTTTGAGACACTTGAATAGCAATTCAGGGAAACCACATGTTTCCGGAAAATTTTCTTTCTCATTGAGACTTAATAGTATGGATTATGGATTATTCCTTAATCCTGATGGAGAAGTATTTGAAAGGAGGAGAGGAGAGGAGGGAAAGTGAAGATGGAGGATGGTACTAGGTGCAACTTAACCAAGCACTTTTAGAGACAATCAGAATTTAACCTTGACTTTGATTGTTATAGGCTGTGTCATTTGAGGCAATCCATGAAAGCCTTTCATGCCTACATTTCCTCATATAAAATGGGGATAATAATAGTACCTATTTCCTGTGATTATTGTGGGGATTGATTAAAGGCATATGAAGGGTGCCTGGCACAACTTCATAACTGTTAAAAACCCATTAGAGCCCTCCTTCCCAATTAATTTTGGAGGCATTCTGATGAACTAAATCTGGCACAGTATGTTTTTCATTAGGACCCCTGCTTGGAGTTAAGAACTTAAGGCCTTTTGGAGAATTTTGAGATAGTTATAGTTCGTTGTTTTCTTCCTTGTATGTCTGGAATGGATCTCTAAAACTATAACTCTAAATCTTGCACTATTAGTAAAATCCTAAACATTTAGTATTATGAATATTGCCAATTAAGCCAAACACCAGTTAAGCCATCTGATCTACCCTCGCTGGGCTTATCTGCCACTATCCTGTATATACAATTTTTACTTTTAATATGTTGGTGTTGACTCTCCAATACTGTGATTCAGAATGGTCCAAAGTTTACAGATCTTGATAAAATAATGCAAAGGTCATTAGCATTAGGACCAAAGCTTCTCTCTCATACATACCAGGAGGTTAATGCTATCTTTGATTCTAGCCAGTATGAATATTTATTGGCTTATGAAGTCATGGTGAATAACATGGAACTGAAAATAATACAGACTTCCCCAGTGACCCACCCCCTCTCCAGTGTAATTCTTGGTTCCAGAGACTCTTGACCATGGGAGGAAGTATTCAACGTAAAAGCAGTCTTTGAAATATGAGTTAGTTGACTCAGTGTGCTCTAAATTCAAATAGATTTCTACATTTTACTAACAATGCCCAACCATTTAATTACCCATATTTTGGTCATTTCAGTTATAATATTTTCCCTTGATGTTTGTCTGTTAACTGTATTACCTGTGTAGCTGTTATGACCCGTTTCACCAACTCAGGAAGCAAATTTGATCACATCTTATATTCTTCAAGTTAGAGTAGCTCTATCCCCCATTCATCAGAATAACAAGAATCCAGGATCCTTCTGAGGGCATCCTTCTACATTATCTAAGAACCCTGGGTATTCCCCCCAGTCTAAAGAGGCCAAGTCCTGCTTCTGGATGTCTCTCAGAAAGCAAACTGGAGAATCTGTCAGATGCCACAGTTTGAAAAAGACTTACTATTGTTGTCGGTCCGATACTCTGATGCATCTTTGTGCAGTGGTTCTCTTGCTGTTTCAGATATGTCTACAGACTTTATCAGTGCTTGGTTCACACTGACATGTTCAGCTCTTATTCTCAAAGCAGGTCCTCATTGTGCCAGAACCAGTCCTTCTCTGCATCTAGGTATTGCCACTGAGCCAGGAGGTCCACTCTAGAGAGCTTTCCCCCATAAGGATTTTCCTCTTGGGTTGTCTTCACTTTCTTTTCCTACAAGTAGACCTCAGCTGAAACTCTCTGAATCCAGCAGAGACATCTAAAGTTGTGAATCTCAAAAGATGGGAGAATGGTGGAGATGGCAGTGCCACTGTTTCCTCCCACAAGGCTCCTTGATGTCTGTGACGATTTCCTCATTTTTCCCAGAATGACCAGATCTATACACCAAGTTGTTATTTGGAGGGGCTGCCTTTGTCAAGCTACAAAAAGGGCCTGTTACTCTTTCCCCAGTGCAGCCAAGGCCAACTGCCTAACAGTTACATTATCGAGAGGCGTCTTTCCAGTGACTCTCGTAGAACAAGTTCTGTTGCAAGGCAACTTGCCGTATCTATCTAGAAAGATTGCAGCAGATTTTCGAAGGTATCTTCTCCTGAAGGAAAGAAAAAACGTTAATGTTCCAGTTAGACACCGCACTATGCAAGGAATTCAGAGAAGAAAATTCAGTAAAGACAAGTTTTAAAGTTAGCCTGGTATCTATCTGATTTAGTCATGGTTCTGCCATTTACTAGCTGCGTGTACTCCAGCCAGTAACTTAATCACACTGAGCCCATGTAATACCTCAGTTAGGAAGTATCTGTGGCTTTAAGTAATAAAGAACTAAAAAATAGTAGTTTAAACAAATTCAGATTTTTATTTTTTCTTCCATAAGAAGAAGTCCAAAAGTTGGTAATTGCAGACACTGGTTCAGTAGCTTAACTCTGCAATTCTCATTTCTGTCATAATCACAAGATGACAGTTGCAGATCTAGCTGGCATATCACATTTTAGGCAGTAGAAAGGAGGAAAGAATGGGAAGAAAGAAGAGTCAGTGCTTGTTTCAGGAAAGCAAGAGCATCCCAGAAATCCCCAACCAACTTTGGTTTCCATTTGATGGGCCAGATTGTGTCTCATGAGCTCTCCTAAATTCAAGAGTCTGGGAATGGGAATTTCAGCTTTCTAGACTGTAAAGTATAAGGAGACACTGAACAAAGGGTGTAGAAATAGGTGTGGGATAAATCAACCTACAGTATTTGGCACACAAATAAAGATGTGAACTAAGGCAATAGCAGGAAGGATGGATTAAGGTGGACAAGATTGAAGCTGGAGTCAACAGTGCTCTTTGAGTAACTGAGGGTGGCAGTGATGGGCAGGGCATAGGTCAGGAACCACATCTTATTTTTTTAGTAGCCTCCTGAAGGGTCTAATAAAGTTCTCAAGACAAAATGGACTGTCAAGAAAGATTGGTCCCCAAATGACGTTCAGAGTTGTGATTCTGTGGATGTATAGTATGACCCCAGACTCCTCTTCTGGGAGCCAGGCCTTGTGGAATAATGGAAACTACCTATTAGCCCTTGCTTGATTTTTAGCCAAAGTTTATGCCAAAATATTTAATTAGAGACTTCTTCTTGTTTTAGTTTAGTGCCTTTTTGTTAGTGACTGATTCAAACAAAAATTCACTCACTTTGTATTAAAAGACACTTTTATGGCATAAACAGAGGATAGATACAGGGCCTGATAACCTCTGGAATCCTATCAGAGGCGTTGGTGAGTGAGCTTGATTTCCATGAGAGCTATTTGGTCAGTCTTTCGGAACCCCTTTTACATGGGTATCCTATTATTTAACAGGCACTTTAAATTGAGGCCAGCATCCTGATTCTCAAGCAGCCCGGCTTTTATTGGAAGTCTCTGCCACGTTTAAACATCTTTAATACATTTTAAAAATAGAATTGTAAAAGGCAGCAACCAGACTTCAAAGCGTAGACATGTTGGCCAGAATTGTGAAGCTGGCGACAATTTTCGCTGGTTGTAAAGCTCATGGAGCCTCTTTCAATCCCCAGAACAATTGACAAGGAAGGGGGTCAGCATGCATTCCTCCTGAGTGTCTCCTGGATGGGCCTGAACAGACCAGGTGTGGGGATAGTTGGCAGGGAGGGAACCAGTGCACTTCAGGGTAGATGCTGAAAGCACCAACCAGAGTAATCAGGCCCCAGCAGAGCTGAAAGAAACCAGGCCAAACTGAAAATAAACAAGATGCAAGGAGGGACTGGCTACACTTTCTGAGCTTTGGTTTCTTGCATCTTTCCTCTCCTGCCCTGGTCTTCCTTCCACTGTGAAGACTTCAGGCATCCTCTGCCCTCGGGTAAACCTGACTCCTCTCTCTTTTTTGCCCCCATTGAACTCTGTATAGACACTTATTACATTCTAGTGAAATGATTTATTTACATGTTGTATTCTGTCTCCTACTCTCAGCTCTAGAGAGACTGTGAGCACCTTGAAAGAAAGAGTTGTATCTTGTTCATCTCACGTGCACAACAAGTTGTGTGTGTTTAAAGAAAGTTGGGTCTCTTGGGAGAATCTAGGCAATAAAATCTGGGCTGAGGGAATTACTAAAGAAGCTTGTTTGAGTTTCCTTAGCCTAAGGCAAAGGTTCTCAAAGTGTGGACTCTAAACCAGCAGCACCAGCATCATTTGGGAACTCTTTAGAAATGCACACTCAGGCCTGGCCCCAGACCTACTGAATCAGAAAATCTGTATTAGTCAAGGTTCTCCAGAGAAGCAGAACCAACAGGATGTTTATACCTATAGAAAGAGATTTATTACAATTGGCTCACATGATTATGGAGGCTGACAAGTCCTATGATCTGCAGAGTGAGTCAGCAAGCTAGAGACCCAGAAGAGCCAATGGTGGAGTTCCCATCCAAAGGCTGGCAGGCTCAAGACACGGGAAGAGCCGATGTCTCAGTTCAAGTCCAAAGGCAGGGGAAAAATATGATGTTCCAGTTCCCAGGCAGTCAGACAGGAAGGAATTTCAGAGACCTGTGTTTTAATAAGAGTTGCAGGTGATTCTGAGGCACACTGAAGTTCAAAAATCACTGATTTAAACTTTTCAAATCTCAGTGTCCTCATCTGTGAAACAAAGCTAACAGTAGCAACCTCAAGGGGCTGTTTCAAACATGAAATTAGATGATATATGTATAGTGCTTAGTCCAGAGCCTCATACATATCTGTCGCTCAGTAAAATTATTGAAGGGTGAATGTTATAACTTGGTTTGTTTCATTGTGCCGGATTAGTGACTTTGGGAAAGTATTCCCAGTACTGGCATCATCTTTTGGCGCATTAGGGTTACTCACACAAGAGGCCCCTTTGGTTTATCTAAATTTACAAGCTCACCCAGCTGAGCCCTGTCCTTTCAGAGTCCTTGTAACTTGGCCAGAGCCAAGCACGAATCCTGTCTACCCCATTAGGTCCTATCCCTGTCCCTCAGGCACTAGAAAAGATGGATTTCAGAAAGCAATCACTATTTGTGCTGTGCAGGGAACAGTCTTCTAGGCCCATAGTTACCTAAGTGGGAAACGAAAGAACCTCAAAGAATTGCTGCTCAAGAAGAAAGTTGAAGTGGAGAAGGCCCCTCAGCATCCTCTGACAGGACACAGAGGCTATCAAATTGTTCTGGAGCCCCTGTCCATGTTCAAATGGCCAATTAAGACATTTAAAGTTTCCCAGTTGATTTCCTCTCAGTCACAATAGTTTAAAACTGGTCAAAAAACCACAACCCTCCTTAAGGGAAACAGGCAGCCCCCCCACTGCTTTACTTAATTCTACCAGGCTTCTAGCATTGCCGCCTCCCCACTCCGGGAAAATCCAATTTAATTCCTCTGTGTTTGCTGCACCAGATGAGCCTTTCATCCAAGACAGAAAATGTGAACCCATTTTCAAGTGGCGTCCCCAAATAGACTATTCATGAAAACGTGTGTGCACACACACACATACACGTACACACACTCAACAATCTAGAGCACATTTCCCCCTTTGATTATGAGCCACAGGGAGGGCAGAAACACAGTTTTCAAGGGCCGTGTCTGTTCCATACATCATGTGCAGGAAAACATAACCAGGGTGTAAAAGCAACTTCCTCTTTCCCAGAAGCTGCTCCCACAGAACGCTCCATATGAGTTCTGCTGAAGCACCACAGGGGTGGTTGAGAGCAACCTAGCTTCTGGCATTTCAGGCCCATGAAATTCCTGTCCTTTCATTCTCAGATAAATAAAGCTTTGAAAACTATCATTATCACTGTTCTTTAAATCAGTCCCGTTGCCTCAGTGCTACTACCCCCTCCCACCAGTTTCCATTTGTTTTCCTGTCAGAGCCTGGTCTTTGCAGCTAGTGTCTCCCTGAGCAGGGTGAAGATGTAGCACCCTTCTCTGCTGGGCTGACCCTCCCTGGAGAGCCCAGTGGGGGTGAGGTGCTGCCTGGTGGGAATTTTCTCATTAGCCCTACAGGCAGCATGTACTGCAGTCTGGTTAGCCTGAGGCTCTAAGCAGAGAACTGCAAATATTTTACTGAGAGAGGTGCTCAGAGTGTGACAACTAGTTTATTACCACTGAATCTGTTCTGTCTGAAACTGGCAGAAATGGGAACTGGGAGACTGCTCCCCTCAGGTGACTGGGTAGAAGGAGATCGACAAGGAGAAAACAGTAGTTGAATCCTGATATTACTATGACTCAACCTCCATCAGCTGACCGACTACCTAAAATAAGTACACTGGAAACAAGTATGAAAAGGGAAACAGCTGAACAAATAATATGAAGGCAGTAAGTGCCAGATTGTATCATTCTTACAACAAAATATTTTTCAGTTGACTTGGTACTACAGGGTATACAAAGACAACTGAGACATGGCCCCTGCCCTCATGATGCTTATAATTCAATATGGGAAATAAGACATACACGAGTCACATGACAACCAACAGAAGTACACAAAGATCAAGAAGAGAAATTTGAACAAAAATATCATGGGAATTCAGAGATAAGACTTTTGCCTGGTCAGGATTGGGAAAGACTTCATGAAGGCCTTTTGTATGGAATTCAAATTCCGTTTGTATGGAATTTTGAAAATACTGTATTTCAAAAGACAAATATGAGAGACCCTCCCTGGTGTTTGCGTCCCAGTGTTGTTACCTTCCCAACTCACTTCTTGGCTAGAAGAGCCAGCCTCCCAGTTTAGAGAACACACAAGGCATTCATTTCTTGAGTCTTCCTTGAAGCAAGAGCGTGGTCTTTTGACTCAGTGGTGAATGGTACTGAAGAGACATTGGATACGGGGCCTTTGGAAAGAGGTTTACTTCCTGATTAGAAAAAAAAAAAAAAAGAAACTGTGCTTCCTTCCTGGCTTGAACGTTGTCAGCCAAAGATGTGAAGCTTGGAGTAGTGGCTACAATCTTGGTATCTGGGGGGAAAGCAAGAGAATTGCAGGGAAAGCAATTTTCATCCAACACATAAAAAACCAATCCCAGAACTTCCTAACTTTCATACTTCTTTTTATGTGCAATGACAATTTTTTATTTGTTAAGCCACTTTTATTTGCATATTCTGTAACCTGGGGCTGAAAGCATCCTAAGTGAAGCACAAAGATTAGGGAAATTCATTCAGACAGGGAGAACATAAGGAGCAAAGAAATTCACTAAGGGCAAGAAGAGCGTTCTTATTTTGGCAATTGCTTATAGTATATGGACAGGGCTACCATGAAATAAGGTTGGAGAGTACAGGCCAAGTTCTGGAATAATTCCATGACTAGGATAAGGAACATGATTTTATTTTGAAGGCAGTGGTGGGGAGATGTGGAAGGCACTTAAGCAACTTATTGCCTTGGTCAGAACAGTGCAATAAGAAAGTTAATGCTAGAGCTGAGATGTAGAGGAAGGCTTGGACTCGAGAGAGTCAGAGGTGGGGATAACATGTAGGATTTATTTTGCAGAGAATCTAACTCAGGGATTATCAAGCACATCTTCACATTATTCTACCCTGAGGAGGTTTTAAAAAATGCTGAAATCTAGATTCCTCCCTCAGAGCTACTGATTCAGTTGGTCTGGGATGGGAACCGGCATGGTTTTGCTGCCGCTGCAGCTCATCATATGATCTAATGTGCAGCCTTAGTGCAGCTGAACTGGGACTGTGGCAAAGGAAAAGGAGACAGACATGGGAGAGACTGTGGAAAGAGATGGATGAGATACAGGGGACATAGGAGAGGAAAGAGTCAAAGATCTCAAAGACTCCCTTCAAGATAGGATGACTAGGAGAATGGCAGTGCCATTTACAGAAATGGAGAAGCCAGGAGAAGAAGCAAGTTTAAGGAAGAAAAGTTCAATTTGAGAAATGCTGAGTTTGAAATGCCAGGAGCAAGCACTGTGCTCTAGAGAGAACTAAGCTAAAATTACAGTTTGGAATCACCTACATTGGGGAATTACTGATGCCTTCAGAGACGGTGATTTGCCAGGGAGGGAATGTCAGAAGAAAGAAGAGGACCAAGGATAAAACCTCGAAGAACATTAAGGAGAAAGGATAAGGAAAGAACACCCCCAAAGAGGATTCACTTTGGGGAGTTGAAATCTAATCCCTTTCATCCACTTAGACTAACATATTGATATACAGATACCTGGTGGCGATTAGACCTCAGGATATCAGACTGGCATTGTTGCAGATTAATTCAGGAAAGCTGTCCCCCCTTCCTATGTAGCAATATGCCTGAGCAGTAACATGAAGTTATCTGTCCTGCTTCTTCACAGTAGAAAAAATAAAGTGAATTTAGTATTAAACTGTTAAAAAAACGATGAGCAAAGTTTTTAAATGATATTCTTAAATAAGTTTCATGCCTTTAAAAACAATTAAACTTGTTTATATGCCCCACCAATGAGGCCACACGGTCTGATAAATAGCTGATTAGGGTTGGAAAGCTGAGATTTCCTCCTTATAAACACTTAAAAATATCCAAAACTCTTTCTTTATCTTCATGAAGAATTGGACAAATACAAATTCCAGACCTGTCCTATTGGTTGTGGTAGTAAATGTGGTAATACTTAGCACCAGTGAGCAAAAATATTATTGTGTGGATCATTGTTATTTAATGACATTCATATCTATCTCTTAGTTATTAGAATTACTAAGATATTTAATCTTGATTCAATTAATATTATTAATTATAATGTATCAATATCGTGTAGATAGATCTATAATTTTCTTTTATAAAAACCCCCTTGGAACCAGACTGATTTCAACGAGGTAGATTCAGCCTGCCTCAGATTGTATGGAAATTGTTTCTATTATCTTGCTTTCCCTCAGCAAACCATATAATGGGTATAAAAGGTGGTGGTTAGGTTTGTGGGGTAATAGAGAAGACAATCATTGGCATATTTGTGAAAGTAGAGTTTCAGGCAGTGTCTATTAAGGTAAAGGAAGAAACTACTGAAGTTATCAGATACTGTCATACTTAAATTTTAGTATGAATTCAGATTTCTCAAACTTTGAAGGAAAGGTCTAATGAGAAATAACTCATGGTCCTTCTTTTACTGTTTGGTAATAATTACTTCAATGTAAAATGTTCACAAACCTGAACTTCAGGCAAAATTTCTAGTTAGGTTTTCTATCTGGGATAAATGTACATTTGCTTAAAATCAGTCACCCAGCATCCAAAACACACACACACACACACACAGAGTTATGGCTACAGTGAGGGTTAATTACCTTTACTTTTCAAATGAAGCTGTGGTAATGTTTAAACTGCTGAGAAAAAGATAACTAAATTCATGAGTTTCTCTGGAGCCTTCTTATGTTCATGCATGACCTTGTAGGTCCTTTCCAACTTCATGAGCCTAGGACTCCACAATGAATTGTACCTGGAGTACTTTCACTGATATCTTAAGAGAAGCTTGGCTGAATTCCAGCTTATTTTCTACTTTCAGAAGTACTTACATAGTTTCATATAGTGAAATGCTTTTAGCCATTAAAAATCACAGTTTTTTAAGAAAAACGAAAAGTCCCCCCCACACATACAAATACCCACATTAAATACACAGTACTACTGTTGTTTTATCTAAACATCTATTAAATAAATTCTAAAAATTTTGAATCAGTTATAATGGTTAGCTCTGGGAGACAGAATAATAGATGATTTTTAAATTTTCTATTTTCTATTTTCTGTTAATTTCATGGCGCATGTAGAACATATTATGATCACAAAATTTGTTGATATATTGATGTAGTTTACCCAAATCTTATTTATAATCAATAACCATAGATACTATGGGGAGTTATCACCACATAAAACACAAACACACACATTAAGATAGGGATAGAATCCCTAAAGAAACATTAATATTATTTTGAAAAAGGTCATATAGAAACCCTGAAGTCAACTTTCCCTGGGCTTGAACTTCCCAGAGCAAAGACGGTAACACTTGGCTTGGGATATAAAATTATACAGATATTGCAGCTTTGTTTGGGTGACTTGGAAGACAGAGATTAGCAAAGGACAAGTTTCCATTTGGAAGGGACTTTGTTCTCCATAATTCGTGGGTTGATTTTTAAATAGGCCTAGATGATTTTTCATCACTTGAACAGGGTTCTCCGTCAATCACATGTTAGACACTCCCATCAGTGAAGGACAGGTTTCCCCAGCTGGTCATAACCAGACATTTTCAGGTGGGAAGAACCACATGACAGCCACAGGTCTGCTCTTGGGTGGTCTGCACATCTTCTTGGTGCTGAGCAGAGACCTTGTGAAGCAATAAGAAGAGATATTCTTCCGTAGCTGGTGCTAAATGAGTCTTCAGGTTCTCATCCACCAGAAAAAAAAGACCAAAAAATATGCACCCCCATTCTTTAGACACAAAGGTAGGACGATTCTTCCATTTGTTTCTTTCAGTATGGCCTTTTGTGACTTTTTCCTATAGAAGTCTCCCTTAAATGGTTGCTTGATCCAGACATGTCAAGCACATTCTAGGGAAAGCCTCACCCAAGACATTCATTCATTTACTGAGTCAAAATGGGTCCAGCTTCTTAGCACTTAGTGAGGAAAGACTTCCTAGACTGTCCTGTGTGGATTGTTAGAGATGAAGTTTCAGAACCTAGCTAAGGAGGAGTGAGTTATGCAGGAGAGGAACATACTGATTAAACATCCACTGTCTTTGCCTCAAGGTACTGATCATGGTTGAATTTTAATATTAATTCATAAATTATGTGTTTACTGTCAGGCTTCCTGCTGAACTGAGCTTCATGAGGGCAGGGACTAAGTATTCCTTTAAGCCGAGCACAGTGTGCTGGGCACACTACAGGCATTAAAGAAATATCCACTGAATAGATAATTCTGGCCTGAATGAAAATAGTGGTCAGAATGGGAATAGTAAGCAATTTCATGTACAAATAGCTATCTAGTTATCTAAATTACCAGAAACATCATACAGAAATCTCTGCACAT
Source organism: Leucopleurus acutus (assembly GCF_964270905.1). Taxonomy (NCBI): domain Eukaryota; kingdom Metazoa; phylum Chordata; class Mammalia; order Artiodactyla; family Delphinidae; genus Leucopleurus; species Leucopleurus acutus. Next base: position 61,547,411 of record NC_139149.1, on the reverse strand, counting down.
GCGAAGTACCCTGTTAATGAGTAAGACGGGAGCCAAAAATCTTGAATATGTTTTCTCTGAAATTCAGTATGTAAACTTGATTTATATACTAATCATTAATAATGATAATTTTTATCATTTCTGTCATCCAGGCCCTATACTAAGTATGTTGCCTAATAATCTCATGTAACCCTCCTAATGAATACCTGAGTTATCAATTACAGATAAGGCGATTGTGACTCACAGTGGCTAAGTGACTTGCCCAATGTCCCACAGTTCTGATATCTACTCAGGTCTGTCCCACCCCAAAAGCCTGTATGCTTAAGCACAATGCTATACTCCCTCTCAATTGGATTTGCATTAAATATTGTACATTATTAAATATTTTACATTTATTCATTTATTCAGGAAACTTTTACTGAGTGTCTAGTATGTATAAGGATTGGGGTTTAAAAAATTGAGGTAAAGATACTCAAAGGGCTCACAGTAATGATGGCAGGAAGTCTAAAATTTTAAAGAAATAATTGCAATACTATGGTAGATCTATTTGCTAGATATGTGAACCACAGATGGGATACGGTCAGAAGAGGTTCTCAGAGGAGTTGACTTAAAATAAGCCTGGAGCTTGGATTTTGACATGCAGATAAAGATGGGGAAGGCAGTCAAACAGAAGGATCGAGCATGGCATTGCTTAGGTGCTGCAGATATTTGTCATGTCATGATTGTATCAGATGGTACAAGTTGCAGAGGGGAAGAGGGCGAACCAGAGCTAGGCTCCTCTAAGTCAGTGGTTTCCAAAGTGTGGTCCCAGGACCAGCACCATTAACACCACTTGGGAACTTCATAGAGTTGCCATACTTGATCCATACACCTGGTGAATTGGAAACTCTAGGCTGGGGCCCAGCGACCTGTAGTTTTAACAATCCCTCCAAGTGAGTCTAACTGAGAACGAGTGGTCCAGGTCACAAGTAGCCAGTAGTCAGACAAGGCTCTATAAGTTTTTTCCTACACTGTTGCCTAGTTAGAGCAAATTATCTTAGATTGCCAAGGCAGTAGGATTTTCTTAAAGGCAAGTGCAGAAGTCTTTTAACTAGATTGTTAGTCTTCAGCATTTGTTTCTGAAAGTAGCAGTTCAATGACCATTTATAAGGCATAGCAGAGCATATAGTTTCCAACCCCCTGTTTGTGATCTGCATGGGACCTAAAAATGCTCTCTCATCGTGGGCCATTATGGGAAGAAAATGAATTTGTATGATGCAAAAACAGTAGGATGGTTTTATTGCTCTTTATATGACAAGTTTGAGGAAAATGGCAAGTAATACTTTTAGTTTATATCCAGCTATAACAACAACTTATTATTTCCAAACATTAAATTACAGTCTAGCAAAATGAAATAGACCACATGGTCACTTCTTACTAGAACCTTCTTCTAGTAGCAGTTTTTAAATTGAAAACAGAGAAACAGTTTTATTCCTCAGAGATTTTTGAAGTAACATCTGATGGCTTACAATACTGGCTGTACAGCTATTGGGCTGAGAGTGTCTTCATTTGGGCTGCTGACCTCTAAAGATGATTCAGTAAGCAAGAAACCTAGAGCCGTGAACTCTGCTTTGGTAGACTCACCAGATGAAGATAAGCAAATAGCAAGTGAAAACAAAGTGAACAAAATTACTGAGACTGATGATGGCCAATGTCCATTACCAAAGTAACAAATCAAAAATGGAAACCCACTGTAATGGTTGTTTGTTGTCATGTAAACCAAACACCAAGCTGAGCAAAAGAGGTTTTTTTCTGTTCAACTCCTTGTTTGACATTGACATACACATATCCTGTGGCTCTTACCAGGCACTATCCATCCACTGCTGCATATTCTCACTGTCTCTTGGCTTATCTAACTGTATCCACATTAAGACTCACCGCAAGTACATGTCCTCTGCAAAACCACCCTTACTAGTTAGTCTGATCCAATAGTTCTGCTGTAGGAATTTCTATTTATTGTTTATACCAGTATTTCCCAAATTTCATCCAATTTTATATTACCACCTTTAAGAATTTTGTTATGATATACCACGTGTTCTGTTGTTTATATGAATACTTAGATAGTTTCTTTAAATTGATTCCCTTTTTGCTAAAAGAAATGTATATAAAATTAACTTGATATTGATACTGTAAGTGGAAAACCAGCATTTGTCAGACAATAGAAGGCACACATTTAAAACACATTGAATATATAGCTATTTAAGTAAAAAATATTTTACCCAGGTAGCCCTTTAAATGATCTTGCTTATTTCCAGTTGTCTTACAATAGAGTTCAAGACAAATTCTATAATATCATATGGCATAGATTCTCAAAGTGTGGGTCCTGGACAAGCAGCATTGCAAACTTGTTAAAAATGTAAATTCTTGGGCCTAATCCAGCATACTGAATCAGAAACTCTAGGGGCAGGGCCTAGCAACTGTGTTAATAAGTCCTCAGATGATTCTGATACATAGGAGAGTTTGAGAACCACTGGGTTAAGAAATAGATTTTATTGGGGAAATTCATATCTAAGGGTCAGCAAGAAGCAGCACTGGTTCCCTGTTACTCCCATCATCTCCCAGAGAGGCGCTGGGCCAGGTGCTGCTGGACACAGAGTGGGTCTGTGACTGGTGGAGGGACCTTGCCCCATTTTTGCTCTTTCTTAAAAGGCAAGCAGGCAAGCAAACTTGTCAGCAGGGAGACAAGACAGTTTGGGTTTGGGTGCAGCTATTTCCAGGAGTTGTCTGGGAAAACCAGCTACCCAGCATGTATGGGAAGTTGCATCCACCTCTGCCAGGGAGCAGGAGCCTTCATTCCCATGGAAAGCTAAGAAGCTCAGGTGTGGCCTCATCGTTGGAGAAAGGAGGCACTCCAGAATCCCAGCAGCCTCACTGAACATTCTCAGGCAGCTCCCAGGGCCGTTTTCAGGCATTCCTGTCCAGAGACACCCACTGCACACTTTGGGAAACACCAGCCTCTATCAATTTATATTGAGTTCTCTGTGGTATTACACTCAAACAGTTAAGTAGCTCTTCTATTGATATTTAGTTTCAAAAACTTCTTGTGTTTGGCCTCTAAGCTCCTTCCTTTGTCTTCTCCATGGTACTGAGGTGGGTATTTTGTAGATGCCTGGTAAGTATTTAGAGCCATAACATTTTAGAGCTGGGAGGGAATTCAGAGACTGTTTAATCCAACCCCTCATTTTCAAATAAGGACACTGAGGCACAGAGAAGTTAAATGACTTGGTCAAGTTCACACAGTTAGTAGCAGACAGGGTGAAAATCCATGCTTTGATCCTCAATGAGGCATTCTTCCAATATTCAACAATAATCAATCAATATGGTCTCTGTATCAGATATGCATGGTACATCCCCTGAACATTACACCCTTACCAACATGTAGAAGCATAATATATGCGAGGTTTCTTTAAATTTACTACAATGCTCCCTCCTCTAGGAGTATTTACTAAGTGTTTATCTTGCCTATGGAAGAAAGTTATTTTAAGTAACTTATAAAGAGGACTTACTTGACCGGCTGAGATGATTTTTCTTCTGAATTACATTCTAATATGTATAGCTTTCTTGCTCTCAGCTTATTCCACTTGGAGCTATGCCTAGCACAATTTACGTCTATGAACTGCTGAACATTTAAGCAAATTAAGTGTCCAAAAAATCAAACACAAATTGTATCTTGGTGATTTATGCCTTCATAAAGCAAAACACATAGAGTGTGCCGAATACAGGCCAGATTTATAGCTCCACTGGTTAGAGAAAATGAATAGACATCTTCTAGAGAACATGTTGAGAATCGCGCATGTGTGTTTAATTCTTGGCCATGGGGATTTTCCCCCAATGATATTTATCTTGCAGATCATCTTTAATGCTAATATGCAATGTAGGCTAGGAATGGGAAAGATATATAAGAATTCTGGATGGAGATTTAGAAGCTAGTTAATTTTTACCAGAACCCAGAAAAGGCGGGCAGTTGAGCAACTCTGGATCTTCCGTCTCTAACCTAACACCTTCAGATTGTGCCGTCCTCTTATTAGTGTAAGCTAAGCAATTTGACTTAAATACTGGAAGATAGAAAGTGAGAAAAAGATCAAGAATGCCAAGAATAAACCAAAGAGGTTAAAATAAGACTCAAATCTCTACTAAAATATTTCTGGGACCTCATGACCTTCACATATAAAGTGTCTGAGAGTGCAGGGAACAAGCATATGTGCATTGAAGTCAGAGAAACAGGTTTGAATCTCAAACTCCACTTACTGGCTGTGAGCACCTGTTTCCTTATCTATAAATGGGGATTAACAATATCTACTTCAAAGAAATGTTGTTTGAATTAATGAGATAGTGGTTGTGTGGTAGACAGCCTCTAAGATATTTCCCAGTGTTTCTCACCTCCTGGGATTCATGTGCTCCTCTCAGGTATGAACTGAACCTAGTGACCCCTTCTAGTTCATGGAATGTGGCAAAAGTCATGGTGTCACTTTCAAGATTTCATTTACAGAAAGACTCTGACTTCATCTTGCTTGCCCTTTCTTGCTCACTTTGGTGGTAGCCAGCTCTCATGTTGTGAGCTGCCCTACAAGGGACTCAGGTGGCAAGAATCTGAGGTATGCCTCCAGCCAACAACCACCGAGGAACTGAGGCCTTTGGTCCAGCAGTCTGGGGGGACGAACTAATTTTTGCCAATAACCACATGAATGAACTTGGATGTGGATCTTCCCAGCTGAGCTTTAAGGCAATAGGGAGTGAATACCTTGATTTTAGCCTTATAAGAGGCACTAAGTCACACCAAGATTCCTGACCCACCAAAACTGAGAGACAATATTTGTTGCTTTAAGATGTTAAATTTTGGAGTATTTTGTTACACAGCAATAGATAACTAATGCAGGTTGTAAAGTGCTCAGCACAGTACTTGGCACATAGTACATTCTCCATAAAGGATGACTATTACTGTTGTTATTAATGGTTTTGTGCACATGAAGACCTCATACTGATAATTTAATCACTCTACTTCTCTCTAGGCTTCCAAATAAGGTTTGGAACCACAAAGAGCCTTTGCTAATTTATGGACAATGTTTTAGCCTAAAATATAATGAGCATTACTCCTAGAAGAGCAGAGTTTCTGAAAGCAAGGTATAAAGTAAGGTATAAGGCATAAGGTAGAATGTCACCTCTTGAGTTAAGAGTCACTATCTTGCAATATGTCCCAATCCTGAGGTACTCAGGATAAATTTGTCCTATCTGAGCTGTAGAAGGGAGATATTTTTACTGCAATTCACTGTGGCTAAAATTTGAGGTAGCTGCAAAAGAGTCAATCTTGTAGAACCTGCTTAATTAAAAACCTGACATTCAGACCCTACAGTGTGTTTGTTTTCTTTTGGAGAAAAGCCACACTATAATTGAGTACTGGACAAAACAAAGATATTTCAGTCCAAGGTCAAGTTGTTTATTGTTGTTATCAAAGTCAAGTGAAATTTACCCTGAAAGAATAACCAGAGATGTGGAAACAGATTTATTTATGTACGACTATGTTCATTGCAGCATTACTTACAAATATAAAAAAAAAAAAGGGAGACAGCCTAAATGTCCAACAACAGGGGACTTAGCTGAATGATATGTGGTGTGTCCATACGTTAGAATTCTATGAGGCTGTTAAATATGTTTTATAGGACTATTTACTGATCTGGGGAAATGCTCATAAAGTATTAATAAAAAATGGATATGAAACAGTTTGAATGGTATGACCCAAGTTTTGAAGGAAAAAAGCATAATTGTGTGCATATGTGTGTATGTGGGTGAATGAAAGAGAGTTTTCCTAGCTTTTTCTTTTTCCAACCTTCCTGCCTCTGTCCCCAACACACACAGTTTACTTCCATTTCCTGCCTAAATAAGTCTCGTTGCTCTTGCTGTTGTTGTTGTGAGAAAACAGAGAAGGATAGGAAAGAACAAAGGAAGAGGGAAGGAATTTGCAGAGAGAGTAATTTAATTTACATAGTGTGGGAGGAGGGAAGGGAAAGGATCAATAGCAGTGAAGTGGGCTAAAGGTAGACACGGAGCTGTTGAAACTGTGCTTCTTAATTGCAAACCCCTGATACATGGAACCACTGGGTTACACTTTCACAGGATGACATAAGAACAGAAAAGACTGTCTGTATCCCTTTGTTAGCCTCTAGGGGGTGCCCAAGACCCCCTCCATATCCCAATGCTGTTCTCCCCCAAAGGTGTCTAAATTAAAGACCAGAGGCTGGATATTGGGCCCTGGTGCCAGAAGGTTATTCTTCAGTGTAAAAAACAACCAGTTGCTGTGGACCATGACTTAATCTTCAATTCATTTCTCCGTTTTCTGACATGTAGTTGGTAAGGCTTGCAATGTCTTCTACATGGGAAGTGCCCTGCAGGGGAAGGCCCAGGGCACCCACCCGGGGCAGCTCAGCTCTAGGCCTCCTGAAGAATTTCCCTTCTCTTTGTTATGTTCTTCCTGTGCTCTTCTTTGCTTGTGGCTCCTCTTTACTCAACAGTTAATTGATAAACACTAGCAATGCATCTCAACTGAGCAGCAGTACCAATGACTGAGAATCTGGTCACATCTGGGGATCTTTATCAAACACGGAGTCTGATTCAGTTGGTCTGGGGTGGGGCCTGAGATTCTGAAATTCTAATGAGCTTCCAGGTGATACCACTGCACCTGGTCTATGGATGACACCTAGAACATCAAGGCATAAGGACTGAGATTAGGCTGTGTGCATAGAGGAAATGGACCAGGGTTTAAGGAGGCTGCCCCATCTGCTTTTAGTGTAGACCTTGGACTAAAGGCACAGAAGGAGTCTTTGAGGTTTCCATGTGATTCTATCTAGATCATCAGGTCTAAAGATTCTAAATGAGGGTGTAGCTTTTAAAAATTGTAATACTGAGAAAAAATTCTAATACTGAGTAAAGTGTTTTTGCCTAGAGTGCCTGCCCTCCATATTTCCTCCAGGAACTGAGGGCTGCAGTGGAAATTAGATGATTCCATGATTCAGTGGTTATTTTTACCATCAGCTGGTGGAATCATAGATGCTTTAAATTTTCTCCTTTATGCTTATTTTTTTTCTTATTTTCTCTAATAAACATATATTACTTCTTAATTGAAAAAGAAAGGTAAAATTTCTTAACTGGCTTCTTATTGCAGAATCTCTTTGGTTTTATTTACAAGATGCAGATGATTTTGTTTCTTAGAAAATGACATGTTCTTTTTTTTTAATGATCTTTGGTTTCTGGGAGCAGCTAGTGATTGGCTAAAGAATCAGGACAACAAATATAATGGTACTGGTTCAGCTTGAAAGAGAAAAGACTCAAGAGGAGTTTTCAGCATTATCAGAGTTAAGTCCATAGAGGACAGAGCCTGTTTGCTTTTTTTGTCCATTGAGGAAAGAAGGAAATATCAGTTTGTATTTTAGCAAAAGGATTGAGATTAGCATTGGAAAATCATTCCCCATTGGTAAACGTTCTTAAATAGATAAGTGGGATATCAAGGGACATTTGTAATCTCTGTCCTCACAGACCTTTAAAAAAATCTATATATGTGAATTCTCAAATTTTTAGATGCTGTGTGGGATATATAAAATCCCCAAGTGATATATCCTTCTCATATACCATATTTGGGCCACTTCCATTTGCCAAAAGTAAGTGTGAAGTCAGAGGGTGCAAATTAATGCTAGTAATCACAAAAGAAAAATGTAGATAGAATCCCAGCTGCTATAAATAGCTTAAATAATGCAATCCAGAAGCAAATATAAGAGATTTTTGGTTAACCACAGGTTGGGATTACCCACACCACTGCTCTATTAGTACAGGTAATTGAAAATTGACTCTGTAATCAGTCCCTATTTCTTTTAATTCAGGTGAATTCCTCACCAGGTCCAGAGGAATACATTCTGTGTCCTCACAAAGCCCCTTGTGCCCTGAAGTTCCTTTGGTTATGATTTTGAAAGGTGACAGATTATTGACACAGAAAAATTATTCAAGGCAAAGAAGTTAAAATTTCCCCTTTGTACCAACATACTTCTATTAAAATTTAAGTAAACTTCTAATTTTATTGAATTAGTATGAAATCTGTAGTTGCTTTGGTCTTTCTGGGACCTTATGAAAGACTGAAAAAATAATACCATCTTCCTGTTTTCCTAAGGATCTGTATCACCATGTTTATGACATGCTGATGCCATCCTAATTGTGGGCAGTGGTGTATCATAGTAAACACTGACTCATCATATTCTCCATCTCATCACAGACCTGATGCTCCTGATCCCATCTAAGTGACAAGTGCCACCAGCAACCTGCCATCAAGGATAACATTTGAGAGCCAGCTTTTTCTGCCCACTCCCCTTCATATACCACATCCCATTAATTACCAAGCACAGCCCATACTGCCTCTTACATATCTCTTCAATCCATCTTCTTTGCTCCATCCCCACAAACACCTCCCTGGTCTGACTCCTTCTACAACTCCCTAATGGGTCTCTCTGCTTCCAGGCTCACCATCATCTCCCCGATCCAATCCAGGCTATATATGTCAGAGAGATAGGTCTTTCTGTATCTCAGGTCTAATGGTGCCATGCACTGGTTTAAACCTCTTCAGTGAAAGACCACATGCTGTGTGATTTCAGAAGCCGAACATAGATTGGTGGCTGCCTAGGACTGGTGGGATTGGGGGAAATGGGGAGTGACTACTAATGGGTATGGGGTTTCTTTGGAAGGTGTTGAAAATGTTCTAAAATTGATTGTGTTGATGGTTGGACAACTCTGTGAATACACTAAAAACCATTAAATTGTGTACTGTAAATAGGTGAGTCATGTTACATGAATTATATATTCCAAAAAACTGTTACTTTAAAAAACAACACAACTCTTCAGTGGCTCCCCATTGTTCTTCATATAAAGTCTGAGATTTGTTGACAGGATCCATGATGGTCTTAAGGATTTATGCTCAGCTTCAGCTTATGCCCTGTGCCCTATGCCCAAGTACTTTAACCATCTTGAGTTACTTTGGCATTACCTTAACTTGGCATGCTCTGTCTTGCCTCTGGATTATTGCACTTCTTGTTCCCTCTGTCATCCTCCCCACACCAATCCCCCCAACTTTCACATGGATAATCCTACATATTTTTAATGCTCAGGTTAGTTATTATTTACTCTAGGAAGCTTCCCTGAATCTTGCTATTTTGATGCCCCTTCTGTGAGTTCCCTGATCTCTGTATTTATCATATGGGTGTGCATTTGCTTATTTTCTTTTCTAAATACTCTCTAATTGTAAGTTCAGTGAGATGTCAGGGATAATGTCTATTGTGATCACTCAGAGTCTAACACAGTGCCTGTTCATATTAGATAATAAATAAGTTGAATGAATGAATGAATGACATATTCAGGTTTTGTTCAAAGGATAACATTTTTTTTCCCCACCAGAACTGTGTTACCCAATGTGAAACCGACTTACTGAACAAATGGTATATACATGTTACTTCCATTTTTCCACCAGCTATATACTAGAAGCTCTTTGCCATTTTCATACCAAAAAAAATCCATCTCAGAAGTTATCAAAAGGCAGTTACCAAAGCCAATGAGTGATTTTTTCTTAGTCCTCATATTCCCTGACTTCTTTGCAGCCATGGATGTTGTCTCCTTCTTCTGCCTAAGCCAGTGGCTCTCAAAGGGTGGTCTCTGCATAGACGTAGGGAATAAACATATGGATACCAAGGAAGAAAGAGGGGGGTGAGATGAACTGGGAGATTGGGATTGACATATATACATTACTATTTATAAAGTGGATAGCTAATGAGAACCTACTATATAGCACAGGAACTCTACTCAGTGCTCTGTGGTGACCTAAATGGGAAGGAAATCCAAAAAAGAGGGGATATATGTATACGTATAGCTGATTCACTTTGCTGTACAGTAGAAACTAACACAACATTGTAAAGCAACTATACTCCAGTAAAAGTTAATTAAAAAAATTTTTTTTAAAGTGTGGTTCCTGGACGAGCAGCAGCAGCACTACCTAATACAGTGTTAGAAAGGCAGATTCTCAGGGCTTACTCCACACCTACTGTGTCAGGAACTCTGGTGCGTGGGGCTCAGCAATCTGTGTTTTCACAAACCTTACAGGTGATTCTTACGCACACTAAAGTCTGAGAACCACTGTCCTAAGCTAATTTGCTTAGGTAAGCTTGCCTTTCCCTTTCATAACAAGGGGTAGAAAGAGTGATCCAGATAGCAAGCTCCCATGGCTGCTCCTCAGCCAGGCTAATTCACAAAAGCTGTATCATTTCCAGCCTATGGTTTTCCTTTGATACAGTATTGGCTACCAGGGATTACATGTTAGGCAATGTGGATTCTTGAATGAACAGTTTATTTTCCCTGACCCACTCACAATGGTGGCAAAAACAACAGGTATACATTACTTAAGAAATTCACAAACTCAGTATAACCCTTTTATTTATAACCCAAGTCTATCTTTTTAAAATCTTACCCTTTATTCTTTGCACAAACCCCTTGCAAACTCTTCCCCAGACCGTCACAGAAGGTGGGGCTAGATAGATCACAATCTGCTCCATCCTTGATTATGGTTTATTTTATTTATATTTGGTTTTTCTCATTAGAATACCATTAACACAAGGAGACCCTGAAAGCAGCACCACCAGGTAGAGCAACCTGTGCAGTTGACTTCAGCTGGTCTCTTCTCCATGAGACTGAACGCTGAGTGAAATGATAGAAGTGCCCACTTCTACCTTCTTGAAAATTTCTCTTCCCTTGACCTCTGTGATGGTGGTTTTCTTCCTACACTGACAACTTTTATGCTGGTTCTTCTTTCTCCTAAGCTTCACTGGGGACATTTTCCAAGGTTTAATTAGATTTCAATCTTTAATCCGTACACACTCTGTTTTGGAGGTGTCAGCCATTTGGCTATTTAAATGATTCACAAAACTGTATTTCCAATTCTTCTTCCAAACTTCAAATCCATATAGCCAATTATCTGATGAATATTTCCAACTGAATTTTTTATGATTTCTTCAAATCCAACAATTTCTAAAATCAAACTTATTCTCCCACTATTATGCTGGCATCTCTTTTCAGTTTGGAAAACTTAGAGTTATCCTGGAGCATCCTATTATCCATTTTCACTAATCTGGTCCTAGTAGATATCCTAATAGACTTCTTTGCCTTTGTTCTTTTTTCATACCCCCCAATCCAAATCCGTTCTGTTTGGTGTTGCCCTTTTACTTCCTTGCTCAAAAATCCTCAAGGGTTGCCCATTGTCTAAAGATCAAATCCAAAGTCTTTGATCTGACATTCAGGGGACTTTATGAATTTGGTCAAAACTCCATTTCCAACCTCAGCTGCCACTATTGCCAACATAAACTCTCTGCTCCTGTCCAAATAGTCTACTGCTGTTAGCACCACCATCACCATCAAACCTAGCAACAGCAGCTAACACTTACTGAGAGTTTACTGTGTGAGGCACTATACTAAATGCCTCAAATTCTTCATCTCATTTAATCATAACTGCCTTGTAGGGCTATTATCATTCTCATTATGTAGATGAGAAAACCAGGAATTACAAAAAGTTAAGTGACTTGCTCATGTTCAAATAGCTAGTAACTGGAAGAGATACAAGTTGAATCTAGAGCTGTCTATGCCAATAGACTATAAATTCTGTGAAAGTAAAGACTCTACTCTCCAGTGCTTAGTTAGTGTCTGAACCATATGATCAATAAATATTTTTAAGTGGATATTAAATAATTTCAAATTGCATCCTCTTAACTCTTGTGATCCCTTATTCTTGAAGTCCTCTAAATATATCTTTGTTCACTCCTATTTTTACGCATTTTTTTTACCCTGTTAACTCCATTTTTAATATCCATACTGTCATCTCTGTCTTTCCAAATACTACTCCATTTTCAAGGTACTCATAAAGTCCTGGCATCCTTCACAAATTTTTACCAGTAAACCAGTCCTTTTCTGAATACCTTCAGAATTCTTTTCTTTCCTACTCATTTTATTTTCATCAATTTTGCCTTGTGTGATTTCTTAATTTTTTATGTTTTTTCACCCAGAAGAGACTATGAGTCCCTCTAGAAGAGAGACTTTGAGCTAACTTTAAATAATTAGCAGAGTGTTAAATGAATGAATCTTTGAATGTCAAAGAAGATTAACCAGAAGTTTCTAAAAGGAGAAAGCAATTTACTCACAACTGTCAGTGATTCTCTGACATTTGAATCATTCTTTGTTACTAGTAGTGTATAGTTAGGGTAATACTAATGGTGTAACAGATTTAAAAAAAACACCTCCATAATTTCATTGGCTTAACACAGTTGGAAATTTATTTTTCATTCATTTAACACTTAATGCAGGTGGGTGGCCTTCCTCTGCTTACTGATTTCATCCTGTGGTTCTGTATCCTGACAAGAGGAGGGACGGTGGGGGAAGAGGCCAAAGAAGTTTCACCCTGTTCTTATCTTTCATTGGAAAGAACCAGTTGTATGGTCCCACCTAGAAACAGGAGGTGGAAAAATGGAGTTTCTGGCTGCAACAATGCCATGAAAGGAGAAGGATGGATGCTGGTAAACTTAGCCATCTGTTTGTGAATATTTCTTATTTCCAGGGATAACAGTGTATATTTCAATCAACCTTTTAAAAATCATAGATTTGATTTCTGAATTCCAGTCCCTGGCACTTTAAAAATTCCTAATATAATCCACAAACAGTGCTTTGGAAAGTACCACACAAATAGATGGGCATTCATGAATTTGTTTTAATGCTGTTAATTGTAAGGCAATATGCTTGTCCATTGCCTCTAAATCATACCCTAAAGGCAGCTGCAGAGGAATCAGTGATGCAATAGAACATGCCTCTCTTAATTTTTAAGGCATTTTATTTTCTCCCTCTAGATCCTTGGAACCAAGCTGAAAACTTAACCAAATTACAGACGTTTAGAGCTTAGAAATAACCTTAGGGACCACCAAGTCTCACTAGTTCCCAAACTTTTCATCACTGAGGCCCTCCTTTATTGTTCTTTGACTACCTCCTCCAAACCCCATATTGTGAAAGATGTTTGCCTTTCAGACTTCATTTAAGAAATAAAAAATGGCTTCTATTTATTGAGAGTTAACTATATGTAGAAAATATGCAAAGTGCTTTACGATATTATGTTTAAATCTTAATGTTTATTATTCCCATTTTTAAAACGAAAAATATTAAAGTTCAGAGAGATGATGTTGACTTACCTAAGGTAAGCATAAGACTGAAAATTTGATAGGAAAGGTCATGGGATTTGAACAGAAGTCTAACTCTAGAACTCAAGTTCTTCATCATTACACTGCACTGCCTTTCTAACTAGGTAACATCTATTTCTCTGAGAGTTTTGATTAGCATAATTTGATAATATTTTAATCAAAATTAAGGAAACTGGGTAGACACAACCCAGGTGTCCAACAGCAAGATGAATAAACCCAACTTGATACATACATACAGTGGAATATTATTCAGCCATAAAAAGAAATGAAGTTCTGATACATGCTACACACAGATGAATCTTGAAAATATTATGCTGAGTGAAATCAGACATAAAAGGACAAATATTGTATGAGTCCACTTATATGAAATATCTAGAATAGGCAAATTCATAGAGACAGTACATTGATTAGAGTTCAGCAGAAGCTGAGGAAAAGGGACAATGGGAAGTTATTGTTTAGTGGGTACAGAGTTTCTGTTTGAGGTGATGAAAACGTTTTTAAAATAGTGGTGATGATTACACAACATTGGGAGTATAATGAATGCCACTGAATTGTACCCTTTAAAATGTTCAAGAAGGCAAATTTTATACATATCTACCATAGTAAAAAATAAAATAAAGAAACTGGATTTTTGGTTTACCTAGATAACCTTACTGTGTACCTAAGATTTAAGTTTCTCTGATTCTGTAAGTTTTTTGAAATATAAAATAGGTTTCACCTAAATGTTGTATCTGCGGCCCTCCAAGCACCCAGCCAGTCTGATGTAAGAACAATGACCAACCTCTCACAATCACGCACTTAGATGATGGCAGAACAGAAATGGGTCTTCTGACTCCCAGTTACATATTATTCTACATATCAGGAGTAACAGACATTTATTAATCATTTTGGTAACCCCAGGAATCTTTTCAGAATCTTGGAATCACATTGATGAAATGGCTCCCTAGTTCTTTCCCCTGGCTGGAAGAACAGAGCCAAGGACATAACTACTTCTGATGGCACCCATCCCACCCCTCCCCCACTTGTCAGAAAAGCATAGAGGACACATCCTGGAGGAAAATAAGAGGCGAGATCAAGATAAGCCATAGAAAAGGCAAATGAAAAAGATCATAGATATCAGAAAAGACTGGGGAGACGATGGGACAGGGAAGGGGGTAGATGATGTCCTGTGCCAGGCCTTCCTCCTGTCTACGAAGGATGATGAGCAATTGGCGGGGAAAGCCACTGATTATCGTATAAGGTAAGGGACTTCCAGGCATTTAATTCAGAGGCTTCTGAGTTCAGAGGGCTTGGAGCTCTTCCAAGAGTTTCTCTCCTTCCCTCCCTCCATCCTCACCTCTCTTGTAGTTGCTTTTCTCTTCTTTCTCCTCCTTCCCCTCTTCCTCCTTTCCCTTCTTCCCTCTCTCCCTCCCTCTTTCCTTCTTTTTCTATTCCATGCTAGAGTACTTCTGTGCTTCAGAGGCACTATTCCTTTACTCATGCTGAGAGAAGAGGGTGTGAACAGGAGGGAGAGGAAATCGGGAGATGATCAAGAGGGCTATGTGGGTCTTTGTTTACAAGAGAAGGATAAAGGTACAAGAACAGACAGGTATTCTGGCCACTTCCCTGTATTCCCATACTACCTCCAACTTTCCTTTTTTAGAGTTACTAGAGTTATTGCTTTAGGGTTACTTGTTTCTTTATGACCAAGCTTTGGTAATAGCCAACTCTGTCTTCCCTAATACCTTCATTTATTGATTTCTGCCCACCTGCCCCCAAATCCCATACTCTGAAAGGACTACTACACTGTAAGCTCTGTAAGGGCTGGGGCAACATTTCAGTCATCTTTTTCCCTGGTGTCCAGAGAAATGCTGGATGCTCAACACATGCCTGTCAACTGAATGGGCGAATAAATAAATGTGAGTTGTCTGCAGAAAGCATTAAGCCATGTGGTTCGTTTTATGCAAAGCTGATTAAAAGCACGACAATAAGGAATATTTTAAAAGAGGAGTATCCCAAGAATCAGGAATGCTAGGTCCCAAAGAAACAAGGCACTTTCGAGTTTCTCTTCAGTTTCATGATGTAGTTTCACAGCGTGGAGAGGAGGTAAGGCTTTGCTGCAGTCCTGTGGAATGATCAAGACTCAGTTTTATTTGTTCTGAAACTTTCATGAAGTTACCACAAATGGAGAATGAGTGGTCACAGGAGGATGAGGAAGTTAATGACCAAAATAGTAGACTTTTTCTAAATATAGAGGAAAAGAAAACTAAAATTTGAAAAGCTGCTACTGGGGCAGTAGAGCACTTTGGTTATTTTCCAGTCAGCGGTAAAAGTAAAAGGGCTGCTCTTTTGGAAAAGATCTACATCAATAAATCGGAAAACCAGAGTGGAGAGAGTACTGGAGAAGAATTGGTGGTGAACTTTACCTTGCTCATCATTCTTCAGGTGAGGTTCTGGTTCTAGCTTCGTCCCACAGGAAGCAAAGGGCTGCTGGCATGGGTGCAGTGCTAGGTCAGCTGAGCCCAACAGGTGTGTGAGCCCACCAGCAAATGGGCTTCATGGGACCAGCAGCACTATATCTAGGCTCTACCGTGCCCACGAAGAAGGTCAGCCAGTGACAAATAAACCAGGCTGCCCCTGCCATCTTGCATGCCAAATTGGAAAGCCCTAGATATGCCTTCACCACAACCTCCACCCCTTTGGTTTCCACAGGCCTCTGGATGTGGGCTGGGAGAAATCCTCAGAAAGATGCTCACGTTCTCTTTAGCCTACAGACCTGGGGGAGGAGGTGGGGCCCTGGACCTCGGTGAAGGGTAAGGGAAGACGATAGGAAAATGATGTTCTAAACCTAAACTGGCCAGCATGCCATTTAAAAACCTTTATTTTAAAAAAGAAAACGATAAAAGGAGATAGACACGTGGGGTAGAGAGATTTTTTAGAAAAATGTCCATTTTAGTGACATCTACAAAATACAAACCACCTAAAAGCAGCTAGTGAACCTCAGTTACGTGATGTTTTAACTCCACATAAGGACCGGGATTTCAACAGCACTGAATGCGCTAGAAAGCTATATTTCCCCCCTCCTTACCCCCTTTCTAATTTTTACTATTTTAACTCTGCTTATGCTAGTCTGTTTGTAGAGTTTGGGGCTCTCTTTCCTAATGGTTGTGACTGAAAGTGGGGATTCCAGCCTTTCACTATTTCTCTGGTGATAATGTCAAATGCCCCAAACATGGATTATCTCAAATTTCTTACCATATACAGATATAATGTGGGGGAAAATCATATTAAACTGGAAAAGAAGAACAGAGAATAAGAGAGGGTTAAAATAACAAACCATAATCTTCTGAAAATCGCTTAGAGCTGCTTTTTGGGTCCATTCTGTATTATTTTTTTCCTGCCCATTTAAACGTAAACAGGCAAGCTCCATGTATCCAGGAAGCTTTTTCCTTTTAAAGCGCTCTTTAAACAGATACAGGATAGATATTTCAACGCAGAGCCCACATAAAATCCCATATTAGGAATGATACCAAACTTAAAGAATGTTGTAAAATGAGAATGGAAAAAAAATGTACAAAATGAATTCCTGCCCATTTACATGCTTTCCGTCAGGCTACTAGATACCAAGCCTCTGTCTTTGTGTTAACACTGCAGATTAGGTCAAGTTTTTACCCCTCTGAGCTCTTTTCCTGTAAATGACGGGTTTTGATGTGAAACAAGCAACATGTCAAAGCAAGTTGAAAGATGTAGGCATTTTATGCCATGTCACAATGACAGGCCGGTGAATATTTGGGCCATTAGGGGCTTATTAGTGAATAAATGACCAGATGGTTCAGTGATGCACGGAGATGGACAGAGCTGGATGCTCCTAATCAGCACTGTCTGTACTTGATGTCAAATCACATGACACAGTAACCCATGGATACCAAGGAAGAGTTACCATTAGCAAGTCAATTTGATATCTGGGTGGTGTAAACAGACTTATAACCACACTTCAGGGCTGGCTCTGTTTTGAGGAAGGAAAATACAGTAGAGGATTAAAAGGCACACACACAATAAACTCTAATTGTTGTTTGATAATTATACAAAGAATTTCTATCTTAGTTCTTCCCCTTTATTCTTGAGAAAAGAATGATGCCTGGATGCATAAGAAAAGGGATAGTCAAAAATAAAAAGGTCGAACTGAGAATACATTTAAAATCTAAGTAAAAGACATATTAAATAGTAAAGTTGGGTAGAATGGGCCATTAGTGAAAAGATGAAGGGCTAGCTTCTTACCTCGCTTTGCAGCGGTAGGTGAAAGACAAAGTTCAGACACAGAGCACAAACTGTAAGCACATGTTACTTGTTTTTGCACACCACACACATATCTTCCCTCCTTGTCTCTAAAAACATTGATAGCCTAACAGCCACCTTGGGCTTTTCCCGTAGGGACGTAGAAAAGTGTTTTTGAAGAAGAGTGCATGGTTCTTTTTTCCTCATCATTTTCAGTATTCTCAGACTGACAAGTGTTCCTTCCACTGTGAACACCCCCACCTACTACGAAAAACACTCACTCTTACAACGTAAACAAGGAACAGGTTTAGAAATAAGTTGGGTGCGCTACCAGAAACTGGTGGGTCTGAGGGCACAGGTTCAATGCGTTATGCATCTCCGATGGAAAGTGTTGGCAGGCTTTTCCTTGCAAGACCACCAATTAAAGCAATTCAGTCTTAAGGGAGCAAGAACTAAAAGATATTACTGGAAATATTTTTCTTTTAATAATACCTACCGTTTGTATAGCATTTTTCATTTGCAAAGCACTTTATGAATATTGTATCTTTTTATTTTCTTTGTAGCCAAGTATCAGTAGTTTATTTGATTAATCCTTCCTGTGCATCTACTGTGTGTGTCTACTTTGGGGCAAGTTGCTGAGAACAGGGGGAGCAAGGAGTGAGATTACTCAAAAGACTTAGAGTTGCATTAAATAGGGTTTTTTAATGAGTACTATGTAGCATTTGATATTTACAAAAAGAATATATGTAATATGTATGTTATGAGAAACAGTTTTTAAAAATTGACATCTTTGACCCCACCAGCTGATAGAGGAACCAGAACATCATTAATATGATGTGTTCATCTCAGATGAGCACCCCACACACACACCTATCTATACCCTATCTTCCACAGAGATAACAACTATCTGAATTCTGAGTTTATCATTCCCTTACTATTCAAAAATAATTTAACCTCACACGGCTCTATTTCTAAACAAGATATTTTAAAATGTACTTGTTTTATTCCTTTATAAAAATGGTATCACACTACATGTAGTCTCTTACATGTAGGAGAATTGCTTTTTTTTTTTTTTAACTCAACAGTGGATTTAAAATTGAACCGTGTTGTTTTGCCTGGCTCACGTTCATTCACTTTCACTATTATGTTCCATAGTGTCACTATTCCACAGTTGATGTATCCATTCACCTGTCTGTAGACATTTGGCTTGTTTCCAGTTTGGGGCTATTGTAAGTAATGTGGCAAAGAACATTCTTATATATATAAACTAGTGTAGTTTCTCTGGGTGGAGTTTCTGGGTCATGGAATAAACACTTATTCAGCTTAACAGGATAACACCAAACTATTTTCCAAAGGTTTACCAATTTACACTCCTACCAATAATGTATAAGGAGCATTCCCATTATTCTATGTTCTTATCAACACACTATTTTCAGACTTTTTTTTTTTTTTTTTTTTTTGCGGTACGCGGGCCTCTCACTGTTGCGGCCTCTCCCGTTGCGGAGCACAGGCTCCGTACGCGCAGGCTCAGCGGCCATGGCTCACGGGCCCAGCTGCTCCGCGGCATGTGGGATCTTCCTGGACCGGGGCACGAACCCGTGTCCCCTGCATCGGCAGGCAGACTCTCAACCACTGCGCCACCAGGGAAGCCCCAGACTTTTAATTTTGCCAATCTAGTGGATGTCCATTCAGCCTTAACAGCCACCCTGAGAAGCAGTAATTATTATCTATAGTTTACGGCTAAGGCTCAAAATCACATAACTAGTAAGTAGTAAAATTAGGACTTGAACCCAGTTCTCCAAAGTTCTTTCACTCTCCCACACTGTCCCTCTCACCTTAATCCCCACTGATTTATGCTCCACATTTATAAGCACAGTTAGCATACAGGAGCAGTATGGTGTTGAATTTAGGGCTCGCCACTTATTAGTTATGTGAGACAAGCAAATTACATAACCTCTCTGTGCCTCAGTTATCACATCTATAAGACAGTGGTAATAATAACACCTATTTTATGTGATTGCTATTTATATATTGCATTAGGTTGCAAGGGTTAAACAAGTTGTTTCACACACACGCTGTAAACTAGACATTTAAATGAACATGCACAAATTCCAAACAATAAAAAAAATTAAACATACACAAATTCCAGCCATTCCAGATAGAATTCAGTATATTTTCTCTCACCCAAATGCCCTCTTTCTTTTGAGAAAATGGCTTTTTCATTTGCTAGCTTCCATTTCCATGTTGTAGGCTGGCAAACACATCCTTGTTTCATATGCATTTACATTAAAGCATTGAAAGAACCGTTTAGCTCTATCACCATGGTGACTTGATACCAGCACAATCAGTTTAAAAGTATTTTTTTAATAAATTTATTTATTTATTTATTTTTGGCCGAATTGGGTCTTCGTTGCTGCACACAGGCTTTCTCTAGTTGCGGCGAGTGGGGGCTACTCTTCGTCGTGGTGCGCGGGCTTCTCATTGTGGTGGCTTCTCTGGTTGCGGAGCATGGGCTCTAGGCGTGCGGGCTTCAGTAGTTATGGCTGGCGGGCTCTAGAGCGCAGGTTCAGTTGTTGTGGCGCACAGGCTTAGTTGCTCCACGGCATGTGGGATCTTCCCGGACCAGGGCTTGGACCAGGGCTCGAACTCGTGTCCCCTGCACTGGCAGGCGGATTCTTAACCACTGCGCCACCAGGGAAGGCCCAGTTTAAGAGTGTTTTAAAAGATGCATTTTGTAGGCTGGGTGATATCAAAAGTCCTTTAGAGTACTAAACTGAGTTTGTGTATATATATTCCTATGTGTGACAATTTAATGTTTTGTTTTCCTCATTATATGGTTCTAGTTTTAATCACAATTATATCCCCAGCCTTGATATTCAATAAATGATGTTAATTAGCTCAATCAGTGAATGAATTTTATCCAGTCTTATTGAGATATAATTGACATACAGCACTGTATCAGTTTAAGATATACAACATAATGATTGGACTTACAAATGTCATGAAATAATTACCAAAATAGGTCTAGTGAACATCCATCATCTCATATAGATAAAACATTAGATATAGGAAAAAAGCATTTTTCTTTGTGATAAGAATGATTAAATTTTTGAAAGATTAAGTGATGCATTTTGCTGAATTTATGTCAGTCAAATGCTCCTTTTTTAAAAGGTCTAAAATTTTTTGTCTGAAGTTCTTGGAGCGTTTTTTTTCAGAGTTTAGAATTTTTCCATTTAAAAAAATTAATACTGTATACATGCTACGTATTATATGACATCCACAGCAGGACCTGGGTACAACCCAATAATCAAACACATTAAAATTTCTGAGTTAAAACATATGGATAAGCATTCAAAAGGGGGTTTTCAGGGCCCACAAATAGCATCACACTGGTTCAAATGAAGCCTGCCATCAACAGAGTTATGGAAATGCTGTGTTCACAGATTTTTTAAATTATAAAATTGTGGGTTAAAATTGTGAACCTATGGTTTTTTAAATGTGGAAATTTGAATCTGTAACTCCTTGATCTCATATATTTTATTCACATTATGTGCATCTTCCTCATACTTCATTCCTTGATCTCCAAGAAAAACTATACTAGTTTATGGTGAATTGTCACTTAATTTAATGGACCAGTGATTATCATTTTGCCCTGAGGACATAGAAATGTACCACCTGTTCCTCGGAGAAGTATAGCTGAATCTTAACAGATAATGAAAACTCTTCCAAAAATTAAGAACTTGGATTCTTCATTCAAGAGGCTTATAAATTATTTATTCACAGTTTTTTTGGGTTAAATTGCTAATACTTCCAAAATATAATTTTTTTAACGTTAGAGGTTTGATTATCTTTCCTATAAAGGGTGTTCTTCTCAGAGAGGGAAATACGTTTAAAGCTGATTTTGGAAATTCATAAAAGGCAAAGTTCACTGTATTTTATGAAAACCTAAATAGAAAAAGCTCAGTTGTTTTCAAGACCGGAAGAAGGTCTAGACTTCAGGGTGTCCTCTAAGATGGCCACCTTAGTGATGAGATGAGCAAGAATAGTGTTGGGGAAGTCAGACAAGCAAGGCATTCAAAGTCCAGTCCTTCAGTACAGCTAAATTTAAATGAGCCAAATGTCTAACTATGTACTTCCAAGCTCCTGTGCAATCACACACATGACTCCGCCCTCTCTGATCGTTCATCAGCAGGAACTGCAGGGCCAAAGCAGTGTGCTCCTTTTTCATCTTTAGGTGAAACATGACTCAGACGACATCTTCTGCCTGACTGTCATGACCTGCACATGGTGATGTGTGCTGCCTCAGAGGTCC
Organism: Leucopleurus acutus; assembly: GCF_964270905.1. Taxonomy (NCBI): domain Eukaryota; kingdom Metazoa; phylum Chordata; class Mammalia; order Artiodactyla; family Delphinidae; genus Leucopleurus; species Leucopleurus acutus. The sequence goes on along the minus strand of NC_139149.1, from coordinate 61,525,574 downwards.
TATTGCCCATTGAAAATCATGCCTTCAACATTCATGAGCCGTATGCTGTAGGAAAGTTATTTCACCTCTCTGTGTCTCAGTTTACTCATCTGTAAAATGTGGCCCCTAATAGAGCCTAATCCATGTGGTTTTTGTGAGGATTAAATTGTATTGGGTATGTGTTTGACTCATAGTAACGGTCATTTTCTATACACTATTATTACAAACTTACACTAATTCTGAGGGCCAGGCACCTCCTCAGATCTTGGCAGTTATCTCGATAGTAGGCAGTAGCTTGTGGTAGAATATAGTAACACCACACAGTATGCTCCCAATAGACCTTCTGACACTTTCCAGCACCTTAGTTTTATTGCTAATATTATTTATCACTTAAGGCTGAAACAATGGGTTAATTCATGTTATAATTCTTCCTTTTGAATAATATTTGCTTCATTATAAGTATCTCCAACTTACAAACAGATTGAGTCCCCAAAGTTTATTTGTCTGTGAGTTGTTTCCAGTTTGAAACACATTTTTCCATAGAGGCAATGTTTTAAAAGAGGTTAGGCGGCCAGGCTAACACAATAAAAGGCAGCGATGTGGGTATCTATCCCCTGGGCTGGAGGGGCTCATACAAACAAAACGGCTCACTTAGGACCAGGATCCACCTGCCCAGATGCTGCAGCAGGCAGTGGGGGTGGGGGTGAGTTGGTGGCTGAATCTTGGCATGATCTTCGTCTAAGAGAGAAAGAAATTGGAAGTCAGGGGAGAGGTTTGGTGGGCCCCAGCATCTAGTCACCATCTCAGATGGGTGGGGCATGAGCTATGAAAGAGACTGCCACTATCAAGATGGTTAGAAACTTCTGGAACCTTGGTAACTTTGCTGTTTCATTGCTGTATACCAGTTTCCTCATAGTGATTAGTAGGAAGCTCCTTAAAATCAAATGCTCTTGGAAGCCCACAAGGCAGAGGGATGAATACAGGATTATGTTCCACTCTAAAGCTGGCAGAGGGCCAAGAATAGTGGCGGGGTGGGGGAGGATGGAGAGAACCCCAAAGCATAACATGGGAGGTATCCATTATAAAGAGGAAAGGAAAGCAGGCTGCATGAATCTGTGTCACCGAACTGCCAAACGTGGTGTCCATGAGAAAACACACTGACTTCCATGAAGGATGGACTATATCTCCCTTTGTTGGTAACTTAAGAAAACAAATTGATGAGGTCACTTGAGACTCATCCTCAGTAATATTAAGTATTCTGCCGAAGAGAAGAGTCTTACTTTGGCTCTCAACTCTGGCTGCATGTTAGAATCACCTGGGACCTTTTTTTTTTAAACTCCCAGTGCCCATCCTGCACCTCAAACCAATTACTTTAGAATCTGGGACCAGGGCTTCAGAAGTTTTAAAACTCCCCAGGTGATTCCAATGAGCAGCCATGTTTGAAAACCACTTTAAATATCAACCACTCCCATGTGTCCTAAATTGAAGACTAACATGTTGTAGCCTCCACAGAGCTCTGGAACACTCCAAACTTGAAGCCTCTTACCCAAATTCCCATTTATAATTAAATAACCCTTACTCCAAAAAATCTGAGACAGAATTTTAAATTGGTTCAGTGAAGCTGAATTATGATTTCACATTATGAAATCACATTATGATTCCAGTTGCTAAGAAAGTAAAAATAATTTTAACCACAGTGTTCATTAAATATGATGACAAAATACTTCAAACATTTTATGTGCAGACTCGAAAAACATCTTGGATATTAATTTGTCCCACCGTGTGCCAGACACTGTTGCTGGATCCTGGGGATAAAACAAATACAAATATACATACAGCCCCACCAGAATGGTAGCTTAGAGTCAGTGACCATCGCAAGTTAGCAGGGAAAGCAGCTAGATGTAGACTGAGCCTGACCAGCGGAGACCCACCAAGAAACAAGGAGTTACACTTGTGATGACTGAGTCGCCTGTTTTAAGTTAGTATTTATCCTGGGTCACAAATATTGATCCCGTGAATGTAGTAGTTCTCAGTGGGTGTGGCAGTATCCTGGCTGAATTGTATTTACTAATGAATGAACCTCCGTTTGCAGTGGTTTCATGAGCTGTCCCTCTGATATATTCGCCTTTTATAGTTAGGCATGCTGGCCAGAGAGATGGCTTGGTGTGTGCTCTACCACGCACATGGCTACTTGCTCACCATCACCCACCCCTAGGACAATTGCCTCTGTTACCTGTTGTCTCAGTAAATTACTCGGAATTGAGTCCTCTGTTGATCTGCATTTTTAGGAGGGAGGATTGGTGACTACTGCCTTCAGGGAAATCTGGTGTGATTAGTGTGTCTGCATCAGATCTCCTGCTTCCCAGTTGCCTGAGGGGCTTAGGAACTGAGTGTCTTACAGTACCGTAAGTATGTCGTCTCTTTCTGCTTTGACAAGGTTAGCGTCTCTGGTGTCTACCAGCAGAATCCCCAAGCTTCCTGGAACTTGTGTCATTAACCATGCAGTGGAGTCTGACTGCAGGAAATGCAGAGCACATTAAGCAGGCAAAACCAGCCCAGGTCTTGAAAGAGTCTCTGCATAGAAAACCAGTGGCTCTAAATGATTCTGTTCACATGTCTGACATTCCATGCCTCTCTCCTGTGCATCGCTGCAGAGGATTCTAGCCACGTGAAACATGTACTTCCCCTTCTCCCGGTCCCCTCCCCAAAAAGGGCTCCTCATATATGTTATGATCAATCCTGATGCTGCTGGGAACCACAGTTTTCTGCAAAGATATGCTCTTCCCTTAAAGAACTGCAGATGAGAGGAGAAAGTATGCAAAAGACAGGTAGCAAGTGACCCAAGCAATTGTCAGATAAGTCATATTTCTACAGTCTCAAAGATCTTTGCAAGCATTTGCTCATTTAGAGAACAGTCTCATGGGCTAAGGGAAACTAGGAAGGAAACAGCCCATCAGTACAGAATATGGGGCTTTTCTGATCTATACAAGCAAGCACTAGCATCCTAGCCTTAAACCAGGTCTAAACAACTCAGTATTGTTGCTTCACAGTAGATTCAGTGAAGCTGAATTATGGGATTTAACTGGTAACATTGTTAAAGGGATTTAACTGGTAACATTATAAGGTCCACAAAACCAGTAGTCGGGAAACATCATGTGCAGCCTGTCAAACTCTTCATAGTGGTGTTGGTCTTTGGCTGTTTGCTCTCATAGCCATTCTTGCCCTTCCCCTGCTCTGCTTTTTATCATAGGGAATTATGGGAACCACATCTCTGTGGTTCTCATGCCCTCCAGTTTTGGGGGAGGTCCGTCTAGAGGCAGGCACTGGCAGACGGGGAAAGTCAAGATGTTTCTCCTCCTCAAGATGTTTCAGGTGGCATCTCCTTAGCACCGGCCTCCTCCATGGCACCATCGCTGGCCAGACCTTCCCTCTGTAGTCCCAGTTCATCCTGGGCAGGCCTTCCCTCTGTAGTCCCCAGCTCGTCTTGGGCAGGCCTTCCCTCTGTAGTCCCAGCTTGTCCTGGGCAGGCCTTCCCTCTGTAGTCCCAGCTCGTCCTGGGCAGGCTCACAGCAGTTCAGATCCACTGGGTGGCCCCAGGGATACCTGCTACTCCTTTTGTCCCACCAATCCTAGGAGACTGAATTCTTTCCTGTGCTTATTCATCTCTAGGTTGACTGTGTTGGGCTTCTCGTGGATTCTGTCACCTATGTAACCATTTCTTGCAACAGATTTCTTGTTTTGATGTACCTAGAGTAGTTTCTGTTTCATTGGCTTCTCTACTAGTTTATGGTTGTAATTCGATCGTGTTATCTATGGTAAATCTATACCTACATTAAAAATGAAAAAGAATTGCTGTTATGGGCTGAATTGTGTCCCTCTAAAATCCATATGTTGAAGCTCTAACCCCCAGTACCTCAGAATATGACTGTTACTGGAGAGAGTGCCTTTAAAGAGGTAATTAAAATAAAATGAGGTTGTTAGGGTGGATCGTAATCTCATTGTGAGGTGTCCTTTCAAGAAGAGATTAGGACATAGACACAGAGGGAAGACGGCCATCTACAGACTATCTACAAGCCAAGGAGAGAGGCCTCAGAAGAAACCAGTTCTGATGACAGATTGACCTTAGACTTCTGACTTCTAGAACTATGAGGAAATAAACTTCTATCATTTAAGCCACCGAGATGGCTTTCTGATATTAGCAAATGAATACAATTGCTTATCTCCGAAATTTGGGGTGAACTAGTTAACTCTAAGCCCCAGTGTCCTCATCTGTAAAATGATGATAATTATAATACCTAGGTTATTATGAAAATTAACTGAGAAAAGCTTAATGTAGCACCTACTGCAGTGCTTGATAAATGGTGGCTATCATTGGAAATATTCATGTATAAGTGTAACTTAAAATGTGCTAACAGTGTTAACTCTGGAGCCCACCTCACTGGATATTAAAAAAGGTCTTTAGATTGGGTATACTGGCAAATGTCTCCACTCAAATTTTCCCCTAGATTCTCCTCTTGTCACTTCTTGTTTTTAGCTGCTATACTAATTGCAAAAAGATCTTTAGCTCTATAATCAAAGTTCCATTCTTTTTTTATATATAAATTTATTTATTTATTTATATTGTATTTTTGGCTGCGTTGGGTCTTTGTTGCTGCTCACGGGCTTTCTCTAGCTGTGGCGAGCCGGGGCTACTCTTCCTTGCTGTGAGCGGGCTTCTCACTGCGGTGGCTTCTCTTGTTGCGGAGCATGGGCTCTAGGCATGTGGGTTTCAGTAGTTGTGGCGTGCAAGCTCAGTAGTTGTGGCTTGCGGGCTCTAGAGTGCAGGCTCAGTAGTTGTGGCACACTGGCTTAGTTGCTCTGCAGCATGTGGGGTCTTCCCAGACCTGGGCTTGAATCCGTGTCCCCTGCATTGGCAAGAGGATTCTTAACCACTGTGCCACCAGGGAAGTCCCAAAGCTTCATTCTTGAAGTGTAAACACTATGCCTCAACTACAAATTCAATATTATTTTTTACTCTTGCTCCTGCCCTTCCATTATCTGTTCCTTGTTGCTTCTGATAAATCCATTCAAGGAAGGAATTGCACTGTGACTTTTCTGGAATACCTTTGACTACCCACTGGGTCTGTTTTGGGTCAGCCAGAAAACGGCATTCCCACTGGTTGCTGCCTAGAAGATTTTGCCCCAGGACTCAAATGCGGATCTTCTAGCATTGTTGCCTACAAATATTCACACCATGGAGATAAAAGGAGGCACCTACCTGGAACCCTCTGCACCTGTAGCTGAGCTCAGCCAGTTCTCTGGGTAGCAGCTTATCTATGTTGGCAGCTGCATAGATAAGCAGATCTTTCTCCTTCTGCAGTGATATGCCTAATAATACGAGGCACTCAGTTTCCTTTTCTGGATTCATGAGTCCCAGTATGATACAAAAGACTAATTGCTACCTTTTTATGGAGATATTTATATTGTAGCAAGCCACTTAGTTTTCAACTAAAGGAATAAAGCTCTAACAGTGTAATTTGGGGCACTAAGTGATAGGGAGGATATTTGGGGCACCTCTAAGTAGAAATATTACTTTAAAATCAAATGATGAAGAAAATAATCATTAAAAGTCTAGAGAAAGAATGCTTGGTGTTAGCTAAAGTTTCGGGAGAATGAGAAAAAAGTGGGTAATACCTTATAAAGGAGTATTTTTGATAGAGCCCTTCCCTCTCAACTGGTAAACCCAAGCTCGTGTCTTACATATACATGTACATAATGTTTATCGTTACCAATTTATTATTAAATGTCTTCTGGGTGATTGATACTGTATGGTGAACTTCCCAGGGAAAGAAAAGGGAAAAGGAAAGTAGAATAAAAAGAAAGAGAAGCCTAAATCATTTTGATCCTTTCTATTTTAAAAGCAGAAATTTATCATCTTGTGATTTTTAACCTCCCAATGGTTAGTTGCCATACGGTACTAATTCTGCTCATGAAATGTGAAAAATAAATGTCAAACCTTGAATCACTATCATTAACCTTATAACTACACAGAATATAATGTTTTTCTCTGTGCATCAGTTTCTGTTTTAAGGGCCAGGTGGTTTCTGCTAAATATCTAGCCTTCTATTAAATAATTTGCCTATTCCTGGGAAAAAGAGGTCCCAGAATTTTGTTTCTATGTTGTTTTCTCCACTTTCCCACTGGTATTGGACAGAATTCATTATGCTCCTTCCATCTTGGTATGACTTCAGAATTACCTACAGCCTGGGGTACCTTATAAGAATCCCTGCCTGGTTAGAACATTGGATCCCAGGCTGAATTCCCTAGCCAGATTATTTTTAAAGTAATACTCAAGAATAATAGAGTTGCTATTGCTTGGTTTTGCTAAGCAAACATACTTGATAAAATAATAAAGAAAAATATAAATCTACTTGTATAGGTCTGGGGAAAATCACGTTCCCAAAGATGATTTCATCTCTTCATAAAATGTATGCTTCAAACATGCATATTGCTAATAAGATTTCAACTATCAGTAGGTTACTGTTTTGTGTAATTTTAAATTTTTGATTGGCATATGGTTTTCCATAGCCTAAAGGAAAGATTTATGTTACATTGCATAAAGCAAAACAGTGTCGTTCTTCAGTTGTGGTTGCCCACCCCCTCCACCTTTTCTCTCCTCCCCCCACTTCTCCATTCCACCATGGATATGGTTTGGTACATTAGCAACAACTGAGCAGTCTTAAAAACACAATATATAAACTCGAAAGAAAATATTAAATTTGAGAAAGTAACACATTTGCTTAGTTAAAAGGACTAAGAAAAAACAGCCAGTGTTGCTGCTTCCAGTAGTCCTAAAAGTTAGTCAAAATCTGAGTAATCATTAGTTAAATCCATTTCACCTGTAACCTGCCTTCACTAATCAAGGTCATTTTGATTTTTGGTACAAAAGACCTGCATGCCCTCCAAGTGGCATGGAGCCTAAACAAGAAGATGTTTGCCCGAGTTGTTTTCCAGGTACTTAGAGTCAGCTATGTTTAGTTTGAGCTGAGCTGGTTAAGACTGAATAGGACCACCAACCCTCCAGCTGGCCATGCACGAGTGTCCCCTTGATAACCTTTTGATGTCAGAGGGCCAAAAACTCCACGCTCAGATCGTGCTAAGCAGGTGCAGAGGCCTGTAGCTCAGTGACACCTGCACAGAGCTACAACAATTACCGCACTTTGTTCCAATCACCTTTCCCCGTGCTCCCCACTCCCTCCACGCCCCAAACCTTTATTCTGCTTCTTTATTCTTTATTCCATAAATAACCCAAGCTCCTTGTCTTCAGGGAGGCAGATCTGAGACTTACCATCTCCTGACTTGGTTGCCTTATGAATACACCTCCGCATCTCAGTGTTTTGGCTAGCTGCGTGTAGGGCAAAAGGAACCTGGTTCAATAACATTAACACGTGGCTCACAATTCTATTAACTTGTACAAGAACATTGATTGTTTCTTGGCTTATAGTCATGGCCATTCATTGAATGGCAGTATGGCCTTGCTATAGTTAAAGAATCATTCAGTAATTCAATAGCAATTCAATTATCAACATGTAAAATAAATAAGATACCAATAAAAATATAACACCATAGACTTATGAGGTGTCAGGAGATATTACTGGGCTCCTAATATAAGCCAGACACTGATCTTGCTTCATTTTTTTCTGATATCTCATTTAAATCTCATAACAATCCTTGAGATATGTGCTATTGGCCTCATTTTAAAGATGAAAAAGTGAAGTTCAGAAAATCAAAATAAATCAATACCTAAGGCTGGCCTCCTTACGTACAGTCTGGTGGTGGACCACCTCTAATCTGTTCCCTGGCTTAAAATTGTTTAGCAGATTCTCCTGACCTTTAGAACAAAGTCTAAACTTATTACCAGGTGTTTCAAGGTCCTTCATGATCTGGCCTCAGTTACCTTCTCAAACAGCAGACCTTACCACCCCCAACCTCTAATTCCATTCTCAGTCATACTGAACTTCTTTTCATCCTTGAATATGATGTGCTCTCTTTTGCCCCTGGGACTGTTCTTATGTGTTCTGTGCCTAGACCACCCTGGAACACACCTCCCCTGCCCTCCCCCATGCCCTGGCTAATTCTCACTGTTCCTTCAGACCTGAACTTAGGTATCACTTCCTCCAGGAAGCCTCCTCTGTTAGGTGACCACTGTGAGATCCTATGGCCCATCATAGTGTCACACGCACTGCCTTGTAACTAACCGTTTACTTGTCTGAATCCCTCCCTTGATAGTAAATTCTGGGGAGACAGGAACTGAGATTTTTAGGTTCTCATGGTATCTATCCTGGTGCCTTGTATAGAGTAGAGAAAAATGTTTATCAAAGGACTGGATGGTTAAGAGAATGACATTTGTACTTGAAGAACTTTGTTTTAATGACAACATAATAACAATACCGTGGCAACTGCTTCTGAAAACATACCATTTAGGATGGCATCGGTAGTATGTTAGGGAATGTTCAAAGCTAAAGCACAGTGTGGCTTTCTGAACCACCCATTTTACTTGATGATAAGTAATTTAAAATATTAATTTTTAATAAAGTATAAATATGTTATACAAATATACAGTGCATAGGAAGCTTTATGATATCAAGATTGTAATCATTTGGAGGCAGGTTTTAAGATGGGCAGGTTTTAATGTCAAACTTCTTAACGTCCAAAGGAAACTATGTGCTTTGAGGAATATTTTAAGTTAACAGTTCTGCTTAATCTAGGGAAGTCTAAGGAGAAACATAAAAGCTGCCTTCACTTGGTTCAGAGGCTGTCACCTAGAAAAGGGAGCAGATGAATTCTTAGAAATGCATCTTTAGAAAAAAGAACCAGGGCCGTTGCACAAAAGAGCCCAGATTCAGCTCAACTTGAGAAAGAACTTCTAGGTTTCTCAGTTGTCAGAATATGGGATATTTTTGTTTTCTTTTTAAATCCTCTCCCATATGTTCTAAGTGTTCTACCACAAATTGTACCAAAGCATCAAATGAAATTATTCAAAAGAAGTCCGTATAACCATTCAGCAGGAATACTACAGAAAGAATTCCTAATTTGTGCAGAAGACTAGAATCTATCTTTCCTTCTAGTATAAAGATTTTACAGATATCCAGGAAAAAAGCTGAATAAGCAGGGTTTGTTTCTACCTGATTAGGTTTACCACAGGCGCGACCTATGCAAAGCTTTTTTTTTCTTGTTTTCAAAATAGGATTATATAAGTTGTTTTAGATTGCAGTAGTCCATACTGGCTGCAAAAAAGTTAGACAGGGCCTTCCCTGGTGGCGCAGTGGTTGAGAGTCTGCCTGCCGATGCAGGGGACGCGGGTTCGTGCCCCGGTCTGGGAAGATCCCACATGCCGCGGAGCGGCTGGGCCCGTGAACCATGGCCGCTGAGCCTGCGCGTCCAGAGCCTGTGCTCTGCAACGGGAGACGCCACAGCAGTGAGAGGTCCGCGTAACGCAAAAAAAAAAAAAAAAAAAAAAGTTAGACAGTACATTCCTGTGCAAAGTGAAATTTCCTCAGACCCAGGTTCAAAGTTTTTCAAATGTTTTGCACCAATATATTAATGGGATCACACTATGACTATGCTGTGACTTTTTCCATATATATATTATATATAAAATATAATGGGCATCTTTATGAAAATACAATCCTTTTAAACTGTTTATCCTTTTAAACTGTTGCATAGAATTATACTGTTTGGATGTAGTTTAGTGAATTTATCCAGTTCTCTATTGATGGACACTTGCTTTGATACACTGTTTGTAATTGCAAACATTTAATAATTAATTTAGCTCACTTTATCAAAAGATTTTCCATAAAACAGATTAGGCCTCCATCCTGAAGTACTGGTACCCCAGTGAACACTTAACAGTGTATTAGGGAATGTTCAAAGCCATAGGCACAGTGTGTCTTCCTGGACCATCCATTTTATTCAATGATAAATAGCTTAGAATATTAATATCTTTTATTTTAAAAAGTCAGTTGTGTTATCTAGAGGAATACAAGTATACAGAACTTTATGGCAAAAGAAACACTTCAAAGACATTTGCCATTTTGCTGTAGGGCCTCAGGCCCCCAAAGATAAGTTGACTTTCTTCTGCCTTGATGGATAGTACAGTGGAAAAATTTGAAAAGTGCTCGTTTAAGATCTTGGAATCTTTCAAAGGCCTGAGAGAATTCCAGACAAACTGGGGACTAATAATGGCTGAACTAGGTTCTTAAAATGGCAATCAGCCGAGAGCTCTCAAGATGGGTTCCTCAAAGTTAATGTGAGGACACAAAGGAAAGGAGGGGGCAGGAGAGCAGAATGAGCCTTTCCCAGTTAGCCTAATATCTGGATCAAGTCCAGGTACAAAAATTGGTTTGTGTGACAACTCAGAGTAATTTTCTATGCTCACAACGGGAAACATAAAGTTATCTTTACTGTGGGTTTTTGTGGTTCTTTTTAGAGGAACTCTCATTTTTGTGAGGCTAATAGACTTTTCAAATAGTGAATTCTTAACTAGAAAGTCGAAGTTCAATTATAGCCTATTCATTGATCTTATTTTACTTGAATAGAAAACTCAAAAGCTCTAATGAAATAACATTTGATGAAAAGACAGGTAAACTCTTGTTAATAATTCAAGCAGGTGAGAGGATTTACCCAAGCGTTCTTTCTCTCTTGCTTGATTTCATCTGGTGCTTTTAGACCAATGGTACAATGTAGTAGAGTTTCCCATCTTCTTAAGCACCTTCAGTTCGGCATATGCCAAAAATAGTTGTTTGTTTCTATGCATAGATATTTCTGTTCTTCATAATAAGCTTGTAGAGCAGAGGTGAATTATGATTAAAAAGGAATCGTTTTGCCTGTCAGAACACTTTACATAAAACAGCCTTTGAATTCTGAAGGATTTCAAAGCTGAGCTCTAAAACCCTACAATATGCATCTAAAATAATCTTCTAGCTAAAAGCAAAAGAACTGGCCAACTGACCTCCAGCTTTTACTACTTGGAAATATTCCTTAGTGCATAACAGTATTCAACCTATGTGCATTTATTTCCAACTGTGTTCATTTTTAAATCATCACTCTAGGTCAGGTAAATGGATTCAATAGAGATGAACACACCATCCATCATATTTTATGAACCTGCATAGCTGAACACAATAATATTCAGTATAATTATGCTGTCTAATATTCACTTGAAATGTGTGCCATACATTATCATATGCTAATTGTGCATAATTAATGCTACCCATTCATGGGCGCAAGATCCGTTAATGAGTTGTAAAGTAAAACTTATATGCAAAAAAAAAAAACCCTCCCCATACAAACATAAGAACAGACCTTTGATTCTCTAAGGCATGTTAAAAAGATTATAAATGAATTGACCATTTTGATATTAGAATGTATACAGTAAATAACATGTGTAAAAATGCAGTCGTTTTAGGTCCCCTGGGGAAAACAGCAGTAATTCTTCCTCATGTGAGAAGCATGGAAAGAATGCCATCAAAAGAGGCTCAATCAATATATTATCTTCAGAGCAAACAAGGGAGCTATACATGAGGGCTGTGGATGGATATTATAGATGAGGGATTCTGTTGTCATAACCACTTGGAAAACCTGGCAGGATGCACATCCAATTCATAAAATAAATAGTCAACTTATTATTCAGGTTTAGCTCAAATTTTGGCAAGGTTGGCAAAATTTGTCACTGTAGAAATGTACTGTGAACTCAAAGAAAAAGGCTCGTTTTGTTTAAGAGGCAGCTCTCCCCAGAATTGAATAGAAAACAGGGAGTTAAGTGCCTCATCCCCCAAATTTCGTTAACCCTCAGACTAACAGGAAGGCTGTATACATTACCATCTCTGTGTCTCTTTTCGCCTTGGAGGTACTGAAGCGAAGCCAGAATAAGTATCTTGATTAATGTGAATGCACACTAGATCCAAATAAGGATGTCTTGTGTGGAATGTTACAGTCCTTTTTCAGGCATATATGAGTTAAGCACTGAAAAATACTGGTTTAGAGGTTTAGGTCCTATAAAAGCATATCCTTGAAGTATATTCTCATAAAGAGTGTGCAAGGCTTCCCTAGGTCCCTGGAGGAGTGCTATGTGACAGCGCATCTGGCTGAGAAGGCTCTCTCTCACACACACGCACACACACACACAATTGCAAGTGCTTTGCCATAAGTGTAAATTTAGCAAGAAAAAAATCTGAGTGCTACAGATGAAATGCTCTCTACAAACCTATTTCAAAGACACACCATACTGACCACATTCTCTTCAGTTAATCTCAATCGGGTCAACCAGTGTTGGCTTCATAGTGTTCTGTAGGCAAAGGGCATGAGTAGTGTCACTCACAAAGCCCACTCCCATCTGGCGATGAGGGGCGGGGGGTGGGGGGGAGAATAAGATGGAATCTAGGTGATAAGATCTAACCTCTTCTTTTGTGCTTAGTTTAGTTTCCCTTGCCTATAGTCTAATTTCACTTTGCTGTGTGAGAGGCCTTGCACCTAACATGTTGGATTAGAGTTCCCAGTGCAGAACCACTGTGCCCCACACCCCAGCCTGGCCATCTCTGTGCAGAGGTGCTGCACCTGGCACTTCTATCTGGAGCCCTGTGAGCAGCACAGCTGTGCCTGACCCAAAAGAACTCCACCCCTCCCTGCTGCCAAGATCCTGTAAAGCAGCCCCGAGCTCTTGGGGAGAGTGTGTGCTCTAGAGCTTGCACCTCTCCCTTCTTTGATCAGGGAATCAAGCTTTCCTTTGCTTCTGAACCAAACTCTGTCTCTTTCTGTCTCAAACCCTTGTTGGGTTTGACCAAGTGGGGAGGGTTGTTAATAGTAGTGCCAGGAAGAATGCCTGAAAGATCTTTGAAATTTTCAAAGACATCTCACGTACCTTTTCCTTCCTTTTTGACCAGAGGTCCCAGGCTTGGGGAGCCAAGCTAGTTAGTAGGACTTCTTTATGAAAGTCCTACTCTGTGAAATGTGGCTTTTCAGAGTTCTCAAAGGAAGAATATGGGGGTGGGGGGGGCAGGGTTTTGAAGTGAATGTAGCAATTGCAGGCAGTTTCTCTTTAGGAAACCCTGCAAATGGCCAAATCAGCTCTGGGGGAAGATGTGTGAAGCCTTTGGCAGGCACATTTTTGAATGTGTCATTTCTAACAAAAGAGACATGCATTGACTTTACAACATAACCAAGAGTCAGGTACAAGATAATAAATTTTGCTATCTACAAGTTCTAAGCACCTTGAAGATGAAGAATCCAGATCTTTTCAGAAGCTCAGTGGATATTTGATAACTAGATTTCATTTCAAATGACCTTTTATACCAGAAAACTCAGAGATGAGTTTTGGGATGAGGGATGAGGGTCAGTCTAATTTCAGTCCTAAAAGCAAGGAACCTGGGGTGCATGGGATGGAAACATTCTAGAAAGCAAGGCCCTGCATGGAAACGTGCTTTTTCAGCTATTTCATTTGGGAACTGTTAAGATCTGGCTAATGACTCAGCTGCTCTGAGCATTGGCGGAGGCTTGAGTGAACCAGGTACATCCCCATCAGCTGTGGTCGAGGGTGAAGGCTAGAGAGCCCTCCACCAAGAACTCCCTCTGCAGGCCGGAGCCCTGGGCAGGAGCACGGGGGCACTTGCGGCTGCCATTGCTGGGGACAGCATGAGGCTCGTATTTTCAAAGGGCGAGAGCTGGGTCTGGTTGATAGAGCAGAATTTGAGTCCTTGTACTGAGAACAGGGAATATCACGCCTTTGTCTTTCCTGACTTATGAAACGAGGGACTGGTTTCCAAGCTCAGTCAAGGTGAAATGAAAACTAGGGGGCAGTCAGAGCACCGGTCAGGCTGTTGCCAGAGCCTCCAGCCCCGAGGCTGAAGTTGCTTCGGGCCTAAGCCTTTCCCATTTGCACCGGAATTTACTGTTCAGGTGCAGATGACCCAGGTTTGGCCAGGTCAGGAGGTCAGGAGGCTCTCCCAGCCCAGCCTCCTCCCCCTCCGGGTGTCTCGCTCTATCCCCAGAACTCCCTGAACCCTGAGTGGTAATGGTCTGCCAGCGATTATGGTTGTTGATCTTATAATTGAAATTTAAAAGGGGCTCGCAGCTGTCAGGAACGGATTTAACAGGGTGTCTCTGTTCCAGTATTGCGTGCGGCTGCGACTTTGTAATTGTGCAGTGTGTTTTACGGGCGTCACAAAGAAGGGGAAAGGAAGGAAGCAAATAAAGAAACCCCTTGGAACTGTTTGTAGGGTTTGGGCCCCTAGGGCAGGAAGATATGTTAGCCAATGGTCTAAAATAATGCTGCTAAACCAGCAGGATCTGTGGTGTGGGTGATTGGGCTAAACGACATTATAGTTTTTGTGCCTACTTGATAATTCAGGTTTTGAGGACAGCATTTTAATGTCCTTCACTACTACTGTGCATAAGACTCTCCTCTATTATATCCTCACTGGAGACTAACGCTCATTTAAAAACTGTCCTCTGCTTTAAAGCATTGTTTTTCCTTTGATTTCTACAAGATTTGCCATAAATGATGCCATGTCCTTGGCCGCCTTTTACTTGTATTTCTAAGGTAACTCTGTGCTCTATTTTTTTACTTCTAACCTTTCTCTGTCACTTTGTCTGGATTTATAGTTAAATGGGAGAAGGGGAGCTTGGCCTCTCCCCACAGTCATAACAAGTAAGTTTGAGCCGACTGATCCCATCTTGTTTAATGCTTTCTGGGTTTTATTCATTCCTGCTGTTTTAATGGTCCTCTCTCTTTTGCTAACTTTACGCAGCAGTTTCCTTTTTTCTCTTAACACTAGCATTTTAAATGCTACAGTTTTAACCTTGATAGCCAGAGACTTAAAGTGTGTATTTTGAAATCCTTACTCCCTGTGACCATTATTTCAGAGATAAGTGAATTTATTTCAGCCTTATTTATTCCTACTCCTTTGTAGCTCAAGTTGGTCCATTCTTTAATTTTTAAACTGTTCTGTTTAGAGGGGATGATGGGAGTGCTTCCAGGCAGAAAGAAGAGTTCCAATCCTGGGTACTACTCACCAACTGTGTGTCTTTGAACAAGTCAGTGAACATCTGTTTCATCCTCATTTCCTCCTCTGTAAAGTGAAGAAAATAATAGTGTATTTCCTAAGGCTCCTGTAAGGATTGAATGAAATGACATCCATATAAACCCAGCACCGGATCTCATGTCCAATCACTGTCCATTGTTACTATTATCATTGGAATAGTGTTATTTTTATTTTTTTTTATGGCTGCGTTGGGTCTTCGTTGCTGTGCAGGCTTTCTCTAGTTGTGTTGTGGTGTGAGGGCTACTCATTGCAGTGGCTTCTCTTGTTGCGGAGCACGAGCTCTAGGTGCGCGGGCTCTAGAGAGCAGGCTCAGTAAGTTGTGGCTCACGGGCCTAGTTGCTCTGCGGCATGTGGGATCTTCCCAGACCAGGGCTCGAACCCATGTGCCCTGCGTTGGCAGGCGGATTCTTACCCACTGAGCTACCAGGGAAGCCCTATCGTTGGAATATTAATTCAGAAATCTAACCCCTGCTATGTAGCCTCTGTCTTTCCAAATACATTTCGTTTTTATTTGTTAAGCAAAGAGGACTTAACTGTTACAAGGATACTTGGTTAATCGTTAGAGGACTTAACTGTTACAAGGATACTCGGTTAATTGTTAAGCCCTGAAGTTCATAGAAACACTCCTTTATGAATTGAAGCAATGTGTCTTTGGGCTAGGTGCTTTCCTAGGACTGGAGGAGGAAAGAAAAGTTCATCGGCTGCTCTAGTTAACAAATCCAGTACCCACTGAAATCTCTGCTTTCTGTGAAACAGCCATTCCCTCCCTGAAAAATGCAATTCCACAGGCAACCTGGGGTTCCTCTGAATTTTTACTTTGATCAAGGTCTTCTGACCTTCGGTTGCTCCCTCTAGAGAGAAGCACTGGCCATGAAGACTTTAGAGCAGGGAGGGCTCAGGGAGCCAGCCGATTCTGCCTCTAAATATCCATGTAATCAGTAATGACTTCCTTTAGGGCCTGTTTCCTCTTGACCAAGGAGCCATATTTGTTCAAACCTGTTAATAAGTTTTTTTTCAACCAGCCTCATCAGAAAGCTCTGATTAACGGCTGAATGCTCTGCTGAATACCCTATGACAGATCTAAAGTCAGTTCAGCCTAAAAACTGTTTGCTGTGTGCCTACCATGTGTCAGGAGCTAGGGGAGCTACAGAGATGAGGACTTACAAAATGGACACATTCAAAACTAGCCGTGACAAGGGGTATTACGAGAGCACAGAGGCAGTGCAAAGACAATGCATAGACAGGCACTGGCACATACCCTCTAAGAACGTGCCATCTAAAGTTAACAGCATGGAAGAAGACAGGAAAGGACACACAGTAAAAGGACTATTAATGCAGCATAATGAATATGCTCCACCAGACTGCCCCTCCTCTGTCCAGTAACAACACTGGTTACTCTATACCAGGCCCTGCTCTAAAGGCTTTCCATGTATTAATTCTCTGTATCCTTATAGCAACCTAATAATAGTATAATTTTCCCATTTTAAAGATGAGGACATTGAGGAACGTGCCTACCTAACAAGGCACACGTAACAAGTTGCAGGTCCAGATATATGAACACAGGAAATCTGGCTCTAGAGCCCACAGTTTACGTTTCAAAACCAAACTATATCTGGCTTCAACCTCACTGGGGCAGATAGAGCTTTCAGTGTCAGTCATCATAGACGGCTCTTCCTTTTCTTAGGGTCCTCTAAGAGTCTAGGGGGCTTACATAGTCCTGAAAATATGGGGAAAGGGCAGTTTTCAGGCTCCCATGATGGCATTTGGGAAGGGAGATGCTCTGACAAGCTGGCTCCACACACCCCTGCCGTAGGGTTCACACCCCAAAACCTTCATCACCTCTTCCCAATCCAAGGTCATACCACCTTCTGATCTGGGGTGGGGGGGGGCACTATGTTCAGCCATTAGCAGACTACCCTCTCCCCCGCACATATCTTCCTTCCAATTCTAGTAAATCATTTTCCTCATTAAAGACAGAGCCATCCCTTCTGCCTGTCCTCCCTTCAAGCCCACCCCCTCATAGAACATCCATAGCCTGGGCCTGGGCTTTGGAAACAAAGGTCTCTTAACTCTTAGGAGAGACAAGAGCACAACACTGTTCAGTCTTGACATTCCTACCAGGTAAATAAGCAGAGTTAACTTATCATTCAGGTTAAATCACTTCCCAAATATTCTTGGATGTAAAGGGAATTTCACTTTTGTTCTTGCAATGCTCCTATGAAGCAAGTCTCCTTAAATACAGAAACCACCTTTGGGCTAAATTTCAAATTAAGGATTTCCTTGCAGTTCTCATACTTAAAATGATGCAAGATTATTATTGAGCTGGTGGGGGGCGCGGGGGTGGGGAAGAGAGGGGGAAGACTGCCAGGAAGCCCTCAGCCACGGAGGTGAGTGCCTGACCCTGTGATGTTGCCTTGTCTGTATAATTTGCTGGCGTGTTGCATCATACAGAATATGCCAGCCTTTTTCCGCCTGCTCAAAAAAAGGTGATGCTAATTAGATCAGGCAAATAGCTGCTGTTGTTGATTCATTTGAAAATGATTATTCCAAGGCAGTGTGTTATTACCCAACAAGTCACAGCTTTGCCTATTAATGCTCTGAGGTGGCTGCCAGACTTCAAAGTCTGAGGTGGAATTTGAGGCTAGCAGTGCCTGCTGGGTCACTATCACAGCCTTCATCTGAGGACAAGGAACAATCTATTGACATTTAAGAATTTAATCCCTTCTGGTCAGTATGGACTCCACTATCAATTCAGTGCTAATAAATATCAGTTGGGACACTTACCATGTGCAAACATAGTACAGTAGATTACACAAAAGCAAATATGAAATCAAGGTTCACTATTAAGGTTCTTACATTTACTGAAAGAGCTAAGATGCTGAGCCAAGTAATAATGCAGGATCTTGCAAGTGGTGTAACTAAGTGAAATAATTAAGTAAAATGCATTTGATAAAGTGCCAAGTTTTCCACATGTTGGTTATTTAGTATATCAGAAATATAAACAATGGGCTATGGGAACACTAAGGATGTAAAGATTTATTTTGTAGAGGGTAGACATGGGAATCAAAATGAGGAAAAGCTTTAGGAAGCAAGTCTCATCTGAGCTGCTTTTAGAAGCAGGAGTCAAGTTTTGAAAGTGAGTGAATCATTAGCAAGACCAGGAGCAGGGGAGCTGTGTTTAGGTGGTCCAATTTGGAACTAGGAGGCAAAAAAGAAGTAATCTGTGTACTTGTTAAGTGTAATCAGATCATGGAGGGTTTTCAATCTGAACATAAAAGGTTTGGATCTTCTTTCTACTGAAAATGATGATGCAGAAAACAAGTGTTTCTCAGTAAAGACTATGTAAAAAACAAACAAACAAACAAAAAACCCCCCATGCATATGAAAATGGCCACAAGTAAACTTGCAGTTATTGAAGTTAACCTATAAAAAGTGTGAAAATAATTTTTACTCATTTTTGAGGGTTGTGCTTCCAGAGGCACAGATTCTAGATAAAAATTGGGACATTATAATCTAATAACATTGAAACAGAATTCATTGCTACCAAATAAAGAACATGTTTTCCCTTTTTGTCTTCCATTTAAATCCCCCTTCCTCCTTGGGAGACTGTTAATATACTGAAGTGGAGCGTTTAGCCCACCTCCAAACCTTAAAATGTAGTTAATTACAAGATAGGCCAATTTAAACTTTACGACATACTCGATACCAGAATGTGTGGTGGGTTGTTTCTGTTACTCAGCGGAAGGACGGTGGTATCAGCAGGTGAAGGAAGCGTGCAGGCTGCTCTGGTCCAGACACTGGACACAGCTCCTCACCCAGTGCTGCCTCTACCGGCTGGAGGACAGATCACTTCACTTCTGTCTCAGACTACAGAATGAGGAGATTGCACAGGATTACCTCCCTTTTAGCTTCCGCCTCAAATAGTCTATGACACCAAAGAAGAAAAATTATAGAACATGGTGCAACTTAAAAGCATGCAGTAAGAATGCAGGGTGACTGGTTATGTAGTGTCTTCCTCACAAAGCTCACTTCTTGTGATAACATGTATTAGAGCAGTGGGTCCACTTAGGCAGAGCAGAAGGCAGACAAGGAGGCCAGAGGCACCAATTACCTGGAGTAAGCAATGATTTTGTTTTCAAACTAACAGAATTACATACTCTTCTCCCCAAAGCTCAACCTACAAATGGCATTTAAGAAGTCAGAAATGAAATGCATCTGTATACATAATTTCCCTTTTTTTGCAATCTCCCAATTGTATCCTATCAAATAATGTAATTTTATCCTTGTAGTTAGATTATTTCCTTCAGAGTGGCACAACCTGCAACCTAAAATACTAGAAAAATATAGAGAATATACCTTGAGGACAAAGGCTATAAATAATTTTTCATATCTTTTCAAATTGATTGCTGTCCTTATCAAGTTTGTAAGATTCTCTCTGAAGAATCTTATCTGGATGGCAGGTACCTGCATGCTGCTATTTTATTTCATTTACCTTTCCATGCCTTTGAGAAATGTCATAATTCAGTTTGAAAAACTTTCACTGTCCAGGAATTAATTGACCTGAAGATTTCAGGAGACAAAGTCAACTTCCCCCATAATATAAGTTCATATTACAAGAAGCTTCTTAGTAGTGAGAGAAGGAGGGCACACAGCTCAAAGTAGAAGTATCTATGTTGGGCAGACCCTCATAAAGTAAATACAGTGAGGAGATAATATGAAAAAGTATTCATGTTCTCTTTCTCTGCAGCCTCTCAGAGCTCCTGATCTTCTCTCCAGTCAGTTGACAATATCATTCTACCCGGTGTGTGTGTGTGGGGGGGGGGGGGGCGGGGGGCGGGGCGGGGAATACATTGGTATAGAAGGAATGCAAGGAAAAGGAAAAAAAATATTTGACGTTCAATATAGGATTTTGTAGCAAGACAACAACCATGCAAGCCAGGTGAGGGGGCTTTCTATATTCCTTTATTTCTGTCTTTAACATAACCAGAAACAAGATTGGAGAATGAAGGTCACTGAGTCCTCGTATAGTGCAAAGAAACTATTCTTTCTGCTATGGCAGCCAGGCACAAGGCTTGCTTGCTGTGCTACAGTAGGAGGAGGATATGACAAAGGCGAAATAAAAGAGAAATGCTGCTCTGGCCTCGGGGGTGGTCAAGCAAGAAGGAGAAGGGAAGAGGCAGACGGTGGAGACGAGAGCTATGTGGGGAGGGCGGTCCTGCCCCACACCCACAGGCTTCCCCGGCCCATGTGCAGTGGCCCACGCTGGGGAGAAGTGGCAGCCTAGCATAGTTGTTTAGCCAGAAAGGGCCTGTGTTCAGCTCCCGCAGGGAATCCCTGACTCCTTAGGGCACAGAAGGTATCCAGACGTCAGCCTGTGCCTTGTGAAGGACACAGGAGGTTCCTGAAGGTGTGGCTAGTGAGTTGTCCAAAACGACTATTTCATCAGGATCCATAGTCCTTGTGGCGGAGGACACTGGGCCTGGGAGGAGGGTAGCTGGATAAGATAGAGAACGTCCAATTAAATTTGAATTTCAGATAAACAACAAATAATATTATATGTAATATTTAGGGCATACTTAACGGTAAAAAAAAATTCATTGTTTATCGGAAATTCAGTTTTAAATAGGGTATCTTGTATTTTTATTTGCTAAATCTGGTAACCCCTACCTGGGCCTGACCAAGAGCTGCTGCCAGGCTGCAGGGAGTCCTGAAGCCAGCTAGACCCAGGAGAGGCAGAGTCAGTAGACCAGGGGCACCCGCATGCCTGTATCAAGAGCATCCCCAGGAGTATGACCACACCATAGGCTACACCAGTCAGGGACGTAAGAGCAAATGCCAACAAAATAAGAATGGACATGTAGAAGTGGATGCTGCCACAGCTGAGCCAGTGGGTGGGGCAAGGACACCGCATGCATCTTGAGTGCCTTTTTCAAAGCCCTGAGGTCACATATACTCCATCGAGAAGCCACATTAGGAAGAGAAGCACCTGAAAGGTAGAGCAATTTATTTACAAATTATTGTATCAGACACAGCTTTAAACAGGAATGAGCTGGAAAATAGATTTTTCCCTGATATTCTGATCTGGGGTTCATGAAGGAAAGAAATCAGTTGTAGAGACAAATCTTCAAAGTGCATTTTCGGTGCACCTTTGAGTTGCAATGTGAGCAAACTGCGATTCCCTACCTCACACCTATCTTCAAGAACTTTGTAACTAAAGAGAAAGAGAATGATAGATTATCAGGAGAAACTCTGACTATGCCCCTACCAATGAAGTCACACTCTCACCTTTTACTCCTCCTAACTCCTGAGGCCCTAGAGTTCTTTGACCCATAGCTCTGACCTACAGAAGAAACCTGACGGATGTTAGCAGAGGTGGTTCTTCCCTAGCCATCCCAATCTAAACCTCTGCAAACTGGTGTAATGTGGATTCAGAACCCCCCACATTGCCATAGGATCCAAATACAGACCAGAAAGATCCCTTGCAGTGCTGTGGGCACTTGGAGGTCCCCCCATGCCGCCTCCTGCCAGTGCACTGCGTGAGCAGCTCACCACCCCCGCTCCTTGGAGAGGGTCCAGGTCTCCTTCCTTCCTCCCAAATAATGAGAACATAATTAGCATAAACTGGAACAGATTAACGTAGAGCTGGGGAAAGGGCTAGATATACATTCTTTAGAAACAGCCACAGACACTTGGAATATTTTAAACTTCTCTGAAAGTTTTAAGTCCTCCCTACCCCCAAGTAATAGAAACTTGTTTAAAGGGCCTGGAGGCCTATCTGTCCAGCTTCTACCAGACGCATGAATCCCCTGCACAACTCTGGGTCAACTGGTCACAAAGGCTCTGCTTAAACCCTCCAGTAACAAGGTCTCATTACCGCCAAGGGGAGCTGCCACTCCCATTCCTGTAATGGCCATAGAGAGGATACAAAGCAGAAAATGAGTTCCAATAATCTTAAGAAGTCTTGACTATTACAATTCCTACTTTCCCAGCATTCTGTTTGACCCAGTTTATTTTTCAAGACTCAAATATGTGTCAATCTTTATAGTCAAAGAAAACTCATTGAAGACAAGGTATTTCTCTTTTGAAGACAGAATCAACAGCTTAGAAGGCATCAGTGACAAATGGATGCTGTTTACTGCAGAGTTTGTGGAACCCAGGTCTCATTTAAAATGTAAATGAGATTCTCCCTAGCTTTCTATCCCACATTCTGTGGAAGTTCAAGGTCCCGCCACGATTTCTGGAAATTCCCAGGGGCTTATGTTCTCATGACCACTTTTGGCTCCTGTTGATTTTACTCACTTCTTGCCTTTTGGGCTCTTCTCTTCCTCTGTTCATCCTCCTCTCCCCCCAGACTCAGGAAACTCTACCCCTTTGCCCCCCTTTCTTACTGAGCACAAACAAGTAACTTATGAAACTTCGGGTAGATGAGCCATGCAAACGACTTAAAATTGAGGATTACACATTCTTAAAAATCCTCTAGCCCCGCTGCCTGCTATGACCATCTTTCTGAATAGGCTCCAGCCTCCCACGATGGCTCCAGCTCCTGGCTCTCCCTCCCTTTCCTTTCTCCTCTCCTCCTGGCCCCTGTCCACCCACAGATTTCTTCATTTCTGACCTAAAACTGTTAGCTATCTATGTTTATCTTCTTCCTACTCCTGCCCTTAAAACTTATCAAGATGGTTCCCTAAACAAAGAGTTCCCTTCCTAAGAGGGGTCAGGTGCCAAGTGTAAGTATATATAATACATATTTTTACCCACTGTACCTCCATGGACAGTATTGGCCCCAATCCCTAAGGAACTAATTTTCAGTCTTTCATCTCTCATCAGTGATATGGTATATGGAGGACAAGGGAACCTAACCTTGAATTACGGTAGCAGAAAAACAGGGCCAACGCCTTCTTTTTCAAGAGCACAAGGAGAACTTCTTGGCTGAAATCCCCACGGATGCCCTCTTTGTGGGTGGGCTCGGTGCCCCCTCCCCACAGCAGCAGGTTCATCCTACTTCTGCATATGCAGTGTGGACCTCGGAATGCGGAGGGTGGTAATCTTCACTGCAGAGGCACTTGCTGGTGCAGGGGGAACAGTAGATAAGCAAGTGTCTGATAGTCAAATTCCAAAAGGTCACACACATGCGCCCTGTACAGCAGATGAGTCAGCTGTGACCAGAGCCCTTTTGGATGGGGGGACCCCAACAGCCCTACTCAGGACTTGACATAAAAGTGTGCCTGACTAGGCTGGTAAAGCAATTGAAAAGCATAGAGAATCAAAACAAAGAGTGCCTCTAGGTAAGGCAGGGTTGAAATCTGCACCCTCTTATTTGTGGCTTCAGTTTGTGCTTGTACTCAGGTGTTTGTGTTCTTCCAGGGAAACAATAGGCTCATTAGAGCACAAGTGAGGAAGTTACTTAATAGGTTCGTAAGTCACCCCATTCTTACAACAGCCGTGCAGGGCTGCAGATGAGTGAGAATCACTGATGAAGCTTTAAATTGATATATTCACTGAAGCGTGAGCTATCAATACTGACCTTGTTTGCTGCTTCCCAAGCAGGCAAGTGGAGTTCTCTGGAACCTTTGAGTAGCGAGTCATGCATTTAAGCTGATTTCAAACAACTGCATTTAACTTAACCAAATAGCTTCATTGAATTGTTTCTGGGTTTCCAAGGATTAAAATATTAGAATAGTGGTTTTAAACTTTTTTAGTCATCTAATTTTTTTAAAAACTCTAGTTCTGGCAGAAGAGTCTGTCTTCTGTCTCTTTCTGGAATGAAAACATAGTTGAAAGCTTGAGATTTGCAGCTGGAGCAAACCCACTCTGTCATAGTAGCTGACCGTAATATACTGCTTGCCGATTACTAAACCCTATGATATGCACCTTAATATGCATCATTTTATTTAATTCTCACCTTGACCTTGGGAAGGCTTTAAGACTTAAAGTGGTAAAATGAATTACCCAAGATCTCAGAGCTAATTAAGAATTAAGATTCAAACCTAGGGCCTGAGCTCTTAGCAGGTACCCTATATTGGCTCCAATGTGATTCTACAGATACGTAAGTCCGTGACTTTTTCTTAGTTGAAACTATATTACAAGACATAAAAGTTGACCATGAGTATTTATTTCTCTTGTTTCCTATTACGTAAATGGCATTCCTTTTGCGCAGGTGCTCAGCTTTATCTAAATTCTCAAATTCAAAATCCAACCTCTTAAATACCCCTCTAGCCGGTATCTCCTCCAGCGCTGCTGTATGTTGGCTCCCCTTCTCTCCTTCCAATCCAGTTTCCACACTGTGGCCAGAGTCCTTGTTCCAAAATACACAGTTGGTCATGTCCCTCCACTACTTAACGCCATCCATAGCCTCCTACTGTCTACTCTCTATCAAGTGCAGGCTGTCCAGACTCCTTAGCATGGCACCCAAAGCCTGTCATGATCCAGCCCCAACCTCCTTTGTAGATTCTCTTTTTGCCTCTCATTCTTAGGTGTACAATTCAGGGATAGTATTACTCTTTACTTCTCAAACTCAGGTTCAGAAAACTTAAGTAACTTACCTACCAGCATTATCTAGAAGCTCTGCTCACAGGGGAGCAGAATTTGGTAAGTTTTCTGGGAGAAGCAGAAATCATAGTTTGGGGAGTGGAAAAAGCCTTACTGATTATCTATTGTGCATTTTCCTTGTTTTTCAATGAAACACGAAAGTCCAAAGTCAGAAAGTGCCCTACCAGAATCACATAGCCACTTAGGGTATTTTAGCCTATTCATACTAAGCTTCTCCCCAGATCAAGAATTTCTGTTCTGTGATTTACACATTCAGTAAGTGAAAGTATCCACCTGCCTTTTATTTTAAGCCTCATAATTTCCAATTTAATTGTATTGCAAGCTTGTACATTGAAGGGATAAAGTAATCGCCACATTTAGAAGGCTTTCACATGTTTTTAAAAAAATCACAGAAGCCTTATTAACCCTGCAGTTTCTTGGCCTGTTATTCATTCTCTGATTCATTAAATATCCACTGACTCTGTTGCATACCGTATATTCCACACACCAGGCACTCTGGAGACAAAGACAAGAAATTATTTTCCTTTTGGGAGTTCACCATCTAGTACAGACAAAAATGTGCATAAATTTCTTTTTTCATTCTATATAACAGCCTTAAAGGAGGGATGTACAATGTTCTCCGGAAGCACAAAGAAGTAAATGACTCGAGGAAAGTTTGCCGGGAAAGATGCAGACTTCTGTGCTGGGCTAAAGAATGAGGTGTGTTGCCCCAGCAGAGACAGTGCGAGGAATGAGTCTGAGCAGACACGTTGCCCACCGTTCCAAGGAAGGCATCTTTCTCCTTTTTCCCAAAGAGTCATGAGATTTCGAAAATAACTAGCATACTGCTGGCAGTGGGCAAGGAACTCTTCAAAACAGTTTAGGTGTAAAAACTCACATAATCCTCAAAACAATCCCATTGTATAGATGAGGAAACAGTGACACAAGGAAAATTAAGTAACTTGCCTAAGGTCACAGAAGTGGCAAGTCGTAGAATCAAGATTGGATCCCAGCAGCCTGGTTCCTGAGTCAGTGGGTTCAACCACTACACTGCTTTGCCTCTAATATATTTCAGAATACAATGCTAAAACATTGCTCTGGTAGTGGAAGACAATTACACTCTCATCTCAGCCAGTCTGAGGCTTAGCATATGTACCTTGAGTTAGATTGGTGAACCTCTTATTCCCTCTCAGCAGTAACCAGGCTAAATCAATCTTCTTGGGTCTAGACCAGAGGTTGGCAAACTTTTTCTGTTAAAGGACCAGATAGTAAATAATTTAGGCTTTGTGAGCCATATGGTCTTTGTCACAGTTACTCATTCTTCCTGTTGTAGCACAAAAGCATCTATAGACAATATGTAAACAAGTGAGTCTTGACTGTGTTCCAGTAAAACTTCATTTACAGAGACTGACATTTGAATTTCATATAATTATCAAGTGTCACAAAATACTATTCTTCTTTTGAATTGTTTTCAACCATTTAAAAACAAAAAACACATTGTTAGCTTTCAGGCCATAAAAAACAGGCAGCAGTCTGGTTTGGCCTGTGGCTATAGTTTGCCAACTATTGGTTTAGAGTCTAGAGCATAACTTCCCTTTTTAAAGGAAACTCTCTGGGAATCAGCTCGGTGTTGAACGTCCACTGGGTACTCAATAAATGTTAACTAACACTCCAGGGTACCTCATAGGTATGTGGTAGAGGGAACACCATGACCTGGAAAGAGCACGGGACTAAGGATTAGAAGACCAACCTGGAGTCCCAGATCATTACTTACTTAACAGTAACCTTAAGACAGCTATTAACCTCCAACCAGGCCTTGGTTTCCTGCTCATTTGTCATGGCCAGTGACAGGCCATGGTATCCTTACAATAGCTCTGTTTACTTGTATTGTGCTTATAAACATGGCACTTTGCATATGTTAACTTGCTTAATACCACAGCACTGAGATATGTACTAAAAATATCCCCATTTTTAAAATTTATTTATTTATTTATTTTTGGCTGTGTTGGGTCTTCGTTGCTGCGCACGGGCTTTCTCTAGTTGTGGGGAGCGGGGGCTGCTCTTCATTGTGGTGTGCAGGCTCTAGGTGCACAGGCTTCAGTAGTTGTGGCACATGGGCTTCGTTGCTCCATGGCATATGGGATCTTCCCGGACCAGGGCTTGAACCTGTGTCCCCTGCGCTGGCAGGTAGATTCTTAACCATTGCACCACTAGGGAAGTCCAAAATATCCCCATTTTGCAGATGATGATTAGAAAGACTAGGTAACCTGCCCAAGGTCACACAGCTGGTAAGTGGCAGGGACAGAACTTGAATCCATTATGGCTTCAGAATCTGGCTCTTGACCCCAGGCTATAATACCTTCTCTTTATAAATGAGGGAGTTCTCTTCCTCACCAAAAAAATGCACCCATACAAGCCCCTTCCTACCCTTGGAATAAGGCGTGAGGAATGTTGGCAATGAATCTGAAACATAAGCTCAAAAATAAAATATGTAAACAAATTCTATTACTCCTACCTGGCATTTATTGAGCACTTGCTATAGATCCAGATTGAATATTTTACTCTGTCTTGTTTCCTTCTAACAATAATTTTATGAAATAAGTACTATTATCAACCCCTTCCACAGATGAGAAAATTGAGACTTAGATGAAATACTTGTTCAGGGTCCCAGGATGGTAAATAGCAGAGCTGAGATTTGAACACATGCCACCCCATCTCAGAGTTCAGAGGTGGCAGTGACACTCTTTCAGGCATACTTGTATGTGTTACTATTAGTGTTGCATTCAGCTATGTTATAGGTTAAATATGGCTTTTGACAGCTGGCTTGAGAACCTAACCACTACTTAGAACTCAGCTTCCATGGGAAAATGAATTGTGAGCTTAAAACAACTCATTTACAAGCAGATTTTGGAAAACAGCCACTTGGTGAATTGGGGGCCGCATATGTGTCTTGGCACAGTTGGAATGATGTTCTTGCTCTCTGGTTTGTTTGCTTATATGTCTGTCTTTATTGTATATGAGTGTTAGAAACTTTCGCCTTTGGGGACGGACTTGTCTCATTCCTCTTTCCTTCCTGATACCTACTGCACTGCTTCATCTGCAATTGACAGCCAGTGATCTGCTGGGTAACTCCTGATCGCTAGAGGAGGGAGCTGTACAGTGACAGCTCTCATCGGCCACCCCAAATTTTGCCTCCAAACATACTGGAGGAAGCAAAATAATCTATGATCGTGTCTACAGACCCACGTGCTGCCCTGTTATTGAATTACGTTGAATTGAAAGGCTATATAGGTCAAAGTCAATGTGAGTGAGAAGCATAAGGAGACTGAGAAGTGGCTCTTGTAATCTCAGAAATGTGGCTCCTTGACAAGGACCTCTGCGTGAACTGTGCAGACACTGGGTGGCTTGCCGGGTACTAACAACAGTCCTTATTAAGCTTGTCTTGTTCATTTGCTTTTAAAGCATGTGCTGTATTTATTAGCAGTGCTTATGAAGGAGTCTCCTTAATGCTAGTTTAGCAACACCTTTCCCTGGGGTATTTTCTGGATTAGCAACACCTTTCCCTGGGGTATTTTCTGTGCCTAGAGCTATGGAGAGGGGTAAGAATGAGTTCAAGGCTGAGATCCAGGACTGGCTTGCAGTGTGACCTTGCTCGAGTCACTTCATCACCAACCTTCTATTTCCACCTCTGAAAAAATAACAGTGCTGATACCTGCCCTCCACCTCTGAAAAAATAACAGTGCTGATACCTGTCTAACTCTCAAAAATAAATCAGTGTCTGAAAAGTGCTTTGAGCTTTTTCATATAAAGGCGAGCATTCCTTACCATCATTAATTAACATGTATTAATAGAAAGAGTAGTACAGAAAACCCAAAGGTGATCCAAAATAGTGATGAACAAACCTGTCATATTGTATTAGCAACTGTCACAGAATAGGCAATGGAAATGAACAGCTTCTCTTCCTAATACTGCAGAGTTTTTCTCCTACAAACTGATTCCTGTGAAATTCAATTTAGGGAAAAAAAAAAAAAACCTTGTATGACAAGTTATATTCACTTGGAAATTTCTTAGCAAGTAATGTAGTTTTCTGAAAAGGGTGTGGGAGGGAAAGCTCACCTCTTTCCTAATTTAATGACTGCCAACTGTACATGATCCTATAATAGAGAAGGGAGCATCCATTGACCACCATTACAACCAAGGTTTAAATATGGGGACACATTAATTTTTTTTAACGCATTACCTCTTTTCTCCTTCATTGGGCTATTTTGGCTGAAATAATTTGACAGCAAAGCAACCTTTGGTCTTGTATGAGAGGTTTTGCTGGCTCTTTCCTTGCACCTGTGTCTGTCTGTGCAGTAAACCTGACTGTAGGACTCTCATCACAAATGAACTGTCATATCATTACTACAGTTGATGCAGTATTATCTGTCTTGA
Source organism: Leucopleurus acutus (assembly GCF_964270905.1). Taxonomy (NCBI): domain Eukaryota; kingdom Metazoa; phylum Chordata; class Mammalia; order Artiodactyla; family Delphinidae; genus Leucopleurus; species Leucopleurus acutus. The sequence continues at coordinate 61,496,556 of NC_139149.1, read as the reverse complement.
AATTAGAATCGGTCTGGCCAGGCTAGGCGTTCACTTGCCATAGAGGCTAATTCACTTCTTGAATATGCATTCATGGAGATGCGCCTGGATTTGGAATCCAGGGGGAGTACACGTTAAGAGCAGATTTTCTGAATTAGCATGGTTGAGAGGGAAGGGTCCTTCATTTAGACGGCTGCAGATGCCGCTCCCTCTTGTTCATTACAATTGCATTTCATCAGCTTTATGATGTCCACATGTCAATTGAGTGTGAGGATTTTTCACACAAAAGAGCCTCAGGGAAAACGACTCCACTAGCTAATCAGCTGATTATCATACCTCAAATGGGCTGCAGTACTTGCTGCTCCCAACCTGTATGGGCAAGAGCGGAATTGAAGATTAAGATTGCAAAGAAAGAGGGCTCTTCAGCCAGTTTAAGGAAATTAAAGAGGAATTTGTCAGCGAGAAGAAGAAAGAACTACAGGAGCTGAAGAGAAAGCCTTTGAAATAGATGGGTGTTCAAAATAAAATGACTGATGTTTTTCTTTAAAAGGGGGTTGGTGGGAGAGGGTGAAAGGTTAATTAACTATATTATCTGCCCATTTATGCCCAGCTGTGTAAAGCTCTGTCCGCCCCTGCCCTGGATTTTAAAACCAAGATTCAAGAACCCAGCCCAGTGTCAAGAAAAGTGTCTTGGAGTAATTGAATTAGTTTCCAACAAGTCAACTATTCACAACTGCCCCTCGGCACCTCCTTACAGATTTCCTTGGATTGTTTGGAAATTAATTGATTAATATCAAGGAAATGATGATATTAAGAGAAGAAAACCACATCTACACATCTCCGTAAAGAGTGCTAGCTTGGGGAACTATTAATGAAAGTCATTAATTGAGACTTTTATTATCAGAGGTGTATTTTTATATTCTTTGAGGAGAAGAAACTAATGGGAGGTCTTTTTTCTGTTTTTGTCTAAAATTTACCAAAGTTTCTCCCAGCTCCCTAGGGTCTTCCTCAAGTCTATCTAAAATGCAGTTAGAGCAGAGGCTGTCTTTTGCTTCACAGCGCGTCTGCCTTATGCTTTCATCAGAGGAGTCTAACTCACACAGATGCACTATTTAACAATGCCATCCCCTGCTTTCATCAGAAGGGGGAAGGTTGCAGAGCCGAGCCCTGCAGAATAAGGGGGGCAGGTCCCCTGTGATCGGCGAAAGCTGAACATCGGTGCCAGTTTCCATCTGTCATGATAGCCTATCTTCGAACCTTCAATCTGTCAAAAGCTCGCTGCCTGGCTGAAGGCTCCAGGAGATTTGGTGCACTAAACACATTTGACAACAGCATTATCACTGCAAGGAGCCAGCAAAATGCCATCAATGTGTTAATTGTAACTGGCTATGTAAAGTGTCACTTCCCATATCATTTAACACCAGCTTCGTCTCTTTTGCAGTTCCTAATTTTCTACACTTTATAAACATATGGATTGTTCTTGTAACAACAATGTGATCTTTTTAACAGAGGTTTAATTTTGCTTGGATACACTGCACTCAAGCTTCTAACCGGGAAACAGCGACAGGCATGGAGGGGCGCTGGGAGAGGGGAAGTGGGGAAGAGAAAATAAAGGGAGACTTGAGAAACTAGAAGTTGGTGGCGGGGGGGGGGGGGGGGGGGGGGGGGGGGGATGGGAAAGGCCAGCAGGAGTCGAAGCTTCTCATGCAGTGCTGCTGTTATATTATTTTACATGCGTGGAATGGTGGTGCTTTTTTCAGGGTATGTTCTTACTAATGGGTAAATAATTCTGTCTCTCTTGCAGAGGATGAAAAATGTATATCCAGAATTTTTGCAGGCAGTGAGCTTTCCTCCACCATAATATGAACAGTTTTATAATGATAAACATGAGAGCAGTGCATAAATAAATGAAAAATCCCCCTTGAAGATCTGAATGGGTTTTTAGCACCCAAGTACCTAATATTCAATTTCTGGTACAACCAGGGCCAGGTGTTAAATTTCTCTAGTTACTGTCACTAATGCAAATTAGATTCTTTTTCTGCTCGTAAAAAATCAAATCCACATTAGAAATTAGCTATAAAATGTAATGACTTAAATGCTATAGTGTTTTACAAATCTCCCTGCATTTCTATGGTAGATAATGCTGTAAAACTGAGAGAAGATAATAAAATATGGTAGGAAGTTGAGTTATTTAAAGGTCTTTTGTGACTGCTTACTTAGAAATGTGATGTATTCTTTTGCTCTTTACCTTCCCTGTCCCCCTTCATTGTGGGAAATGAGCACATTTACGATTCCATTTTTTACAAGCTTAGAAGTAATCAAAATTCATTTTTAAATGATGCCACAAGAGCTGGAGAAATCATTTGCATTATTGAAAAAAATATCACCCAGAGAAGTTTACAATACCTTTGCAACTTTTAATCATTGGTATTGTAACCATCCTGAGGAAAGTTGCAAGTGGTTAAATAAAGAGCTTAATTAGCATTTTAAAACTCTTCGTTAACAGTATCACCAAATTTACCTCCGGGATTGTTTCATAGTCTGCACCCACTGCCCTACCCCATTCCCTTGTACAAAAATATCCAAATGCAAAGGAGAAATTTTCCTTTAAAACGGAACATTTGTTTTTTAAAAAATTCTACAATACATAGCAGAGCAAAATTGAACTGAGAGCATAAAAGCTATGCATTTATCAAAATTTAAATCCTAGCAACACGGATTTAGCAGCATATTTTACTCTACCTCTGCCAAGTACCCAATTGAGGTCCTTAAATTAAAATCATAATGAAAGTTTAGGCCCTGATGAATTAAGAGCTTTTACAAAACAAACAAAGTTATGATTAAGATTAACATTTCTGAACTCAGCTAAAGTAATGTAGCTCACAGAACAGATTTATGTGAAGAATAAACTCCATGATCAAGGAAAGTGGAAGAGAACAACAATTTTTGAGCAGGTACTATGTGCCCAGAAGGGCGGGGTTGCATGAATATTTTCATTTAATTTTTTTAGTGGGGAAACTCAGTGCAAGTAACTCACACGAGGCCACACAGCTAACCCAACTCTTCACCGGTGTCCTTTCTATCATCCCCTGATGTCTCCCAGAGGTGGCCTGGAGAGACCTGCAGACACCACCAACCAAGGGAAGGTGCCTCTCCCAGCCTCCACCTCAGGGCCAGTCAAGCCCTCCTTCATCTCCTGTAGCTTCCGAGCCACGGCGCTGCCCCCAGGGTATGGTGACTACGTTTAGATTCTTCACCCTGGCTGGGAGAGCTTCCGGCAGGATTGTTTCACATTCCTCTTTAACTTCCCAGGCACAGTAGTGTCTGATCTGCTAGTAAGGCAGAACTTTCACTGGGTGCCTCATGTTAGAGTAGGAAAAAATAGGAAAATACATGGCATCTTTCCTAGGAAACCCCATGCATTTCTTAAGATTCACATCCTGCTTAGGCTGCTGATCTGTACTCATTCCAAGTGGCTTTCTTGAATTTTCTGTAACATCTACAGAGACTTTGCCTTTATACCATCCCTTGGTAAGTGGTAGGTCTTGGTACCTGTAATCAGATGCCTCTACCGATGATGAACAGAAAGGTCTCTTCTTCCAGCTGCCTCTTGTTCCAAGGTTATTCTCTCTTTGATCTTGGCATGGATCCGTCCATACTTTCTGCATCTGGCAACTGTGCCTCTTTTTCTTGTCCAGTGGCATTTCCCTACAACGTCCTACTTACTTACTTTAGCTTTTGTGCTTTTTTCCACATCCTTCATGCAAATCCGCTCTCAGAGGAGAGAAATTAATTCACAGTAAGATATAATAACTGATAGGATCGACCATGTTTTGCCTTCATAGGTGTTTGAAATTAAAAATCAAGCCTATTCCTAAAGGAGTTTGGGGCTGCTGTTTTGTTGGGCATGGGTGAGACCCTTCCCAGCCTTGACCACATGTGCTCAAACCTGCCTCCTCTTATGTTTGGCCCTGTAGGTAACAACACATTTTAAATTCTTAAAATATTTATACTGGGTTGAATAGTTCCCCCCCCCCCCCAGAATCCATGTCCACCTGGAACCCATGAATGTGACGTTATTTGGAATAGGGTCTTTGCAGGTGTCAGTTAAGATGAGGTCATACTGGATTAGAGTTTGGCCGTGAACCCAATATGACTGGTGTGCTTATAAAAAGAGAAAATTTGGACACAGACACACACAGTAGGAAGACAGCCATGTGAAGAGGGAGGCAGAAATAGGAGTTATGCTACCACAGCCAAGGAATGCCAAAAACCAGAAGCTATGAAAAGGCAAGGCAAAAGGCAAAATGCAACTTTGGGCAATTACTTAACCTCTTTGTGCCTCAGTTTCATTGTCTCAAAAATGGAGACAAAACAAATGAAAAAAATTTTTAAATGGAGACAAATATACCTACCTCATAGGGTTTTAGTGATGATTTACTTATTATATGTAAAATTCTTAGAACATTGTAAGCATATATACTCTCAGTTTTCAGCTATTATTTTATTAATTTAAAAAGTAACATAATAAGGGCTTGATAAAAAATAATCATTATTATTACTGATGATAAAACGACTGTATTCTTGCCAAGGCAACAAACCAGTGGATTCAGATTTGATATCTATATCTGTAACTTATAACCTTACTAGCTATTGTGTGGCCTTGGCCAAGTTACTTAGCCTCTTGGTACCTCAGTTTCTTCATCTGTTTAATAAATCTAAAGATACTTTACAGGGTGGTACAGATTCTTTGTAAGGTGGTTGCAAGGATTAAATGAGATAAGGTCCTGGCAAATAACAAGCATTCAGTAAACACCCACCCTATCCTACCCCAACTCTGAAACAGCATACTGCATTTCACGTCGTTCTTGCTTTTGTAAATTACTATATCAAGATTCAGCACCAAAACATACTAGAAATTCCAGAACAGCATTTTAGAAAGTAACAAATTGTTACTTCCAACGTATTTTCCTAAAAATGCTAAGAAAGGCTTAAAGGCCTTAAACAAAGGCAAGCTTACACATCTAATGTGTGTGTTTTCTCTCTATTAAAATGATACACTGCATAGTCCCCATATTTGCTCGGCTTCATTCTTTAGCCTTTAGAGGCTAGAAACTGCCTGGATTTCTTAAATATAATAAGGATATTGTGATATAATGCCAGTACAGTGGATTCTTTCTTTTTATCTGTATAAGCTTTCCCACTAGCTTGGCTCTCACCACCACCTACTCTCTTCCTCCTCCTCCTCCCTGCCTCTCAGATCTGCTGCCCACACTCTGGTGTTAATGAATCTGAAGAGATGCTATTGGGAGAACAGGGGGAACTCTGTCCCTTCCAGCCACATTCCCTGTCTCTGATAGGCTGCTCTCCCATGTTTAAAGGTTTCTGCTTTACTGAAGCTAATAGTGACAGTGCATGTGTGGGTTTGGGGGAAGGGAGAATTGATATTCAGATTTCTAGTCTAGTGTATCTGTTAGTTTCTGCTGTACAACAAACCATCCCAAAACTTTGTAGCTTAAAACAACAATCACTTATTAACTCACAATACTGTGGGCCAGCAATAGAGGCTGGGCTCAACTGGGCAGATGTCCTGTTGGGTTCACTTGGGTGTACTCATACAGCTGAACCCAGATGGCAGGTCACCTGGAGACTGGTTAGTCTAGGATGACCTCACTCACATGTTTGTCTGGGCTGCAGCTGGAATAATGAAGGTAGCTGGCCCACATGTCCTCAGCAGGCTAGCCCAGGCTTATTCATATGCTGGTGGCTGGTGGCCACAGGGTTTCCAAGAACAGCAAGAAAGAATATGTCCTAATACCCAAGTCTCTGATTGAATCATATTTGAATTGTCACATTGGCCAAAACAAGTCACATAGCCAAGCCATGTATGAGGGGACTATTCAAGGGCATGGATAAAGGGGAGGGAAATGATTTGCAGCCATTTTTACAGTCTTCTTAATTAGTATTTCCCATCCGTTCTTCATTCAGTTGTCTGGATGAAGTAGAGCACTTGTAAATGGGCATTAGGAAACCTCCATTATTTATACATATCAGAAAAAGAGAAACAAGAACCCCAGAAAAATTGAGTCCTCAACTCAAAAGAGAAACTTCAGAAGAATTCTCAGAAATGAGTGGCAAGTCACTTGACAGTAGATAAAGGAATAGCTCTCATTTCGACTCTCCAGAGACGATTTTGAATAACAAGAATAATCTCTGGATACATATATAAAATTTTTGTGACTCATTCAAATGTCTCTTTTCCTATAAACATTAATTCAACAAATGCATACTGGACATTGAGGTAGGTGCTGATGCAGTTCTTTGTCCTCACGGAGGTTAGTGTCTAGTAGGGAAGACAGACAATAAAAATTACATATTCTTAATTGTGATAGTGGTACATGGTATCTGGGGCGGGTAGGTCTGTGTAGGTCAATTAAATGGCACAAGGTCCCAGCCCAGTTAGGGCGGTGTTAGGAGTCTTCTCTGAGCCCTGAAGGATGAGGTGAGTCCTCCAGAAGAAGGAGAGGTGGAAAGAAGACGAGAAGATGAGGCAGAGGCCAGTGTGAGAGGAGGAACCGATAAATGGGAGGGGCAGAAGGACCTTTATCTCTCGCACTATGTGATTTAGGCGATATGAGATAGGAGAAAGTGCTATTAACTGAATTAAACTATAAACATGTAAGCACAGTGTTGTAATCAGCCATGTATTACCTAATGTCCAACAGTATTCACTCTTTATGTCTCTTACCATTTACTGAATAACCAGAATGATGCATTAGGTCCCCCTCAGCCCAGCTGTCTCTTCAATGCTCGGCAAACCCATGCAGGCTAGGAGCTTATGAGGCCACAGGGACTCGTCATCTCTTAATATTTGGATTTTCAGGCTTTCTGAAAGTGTAAGAGACCTGGCAAAACTTGGCCTGCATTCCCACATGACAACAATTGGTAGAGTGCCTGCTTCAGTTTAGACACCCTCCAGTTTGCCACATCCCTACCTGCCCGTTGTGTTCCTGCCTGGCCCCTGTAAGCATCTAAGTTTGCAGCTCCTAGATTTTTCTGTGCCACAGGATTTTAATTTTTAATGTAACTAATAATAATTACACCCAGGAAATGCTTTCAGCTCTTAAAATGGCAAATCGTTAAGTCAGCATGCAGAACTGCCTTTTTTCTTTTCTTTTTTGGGGGATGTTTTTCCTCCCCTTTTAGAATTTTGGTCCATCATTGTCACAGAGTTAGTCAGTGAATAAAACATGTGGGCCTATTACCTCCACAGCAATTAGGTCTAGACAGACAATTATCAATGTACATTTTTACAATTGTCTTCATAAAATAAAACTCTTATTTCATAACAATATATAAGGATGTTTTCTCTTTTTTTCTGGTTTCAATTTTGAAATTTTCAATCTTCCAGAGCAATTAAAACTGAAGGCATTTTAAAAGATCATGTTTTTATTTCAAGTTATATATTACATTCGTAAGGAAAAGCATAAACAATTATATGACTACATGGTGTGTTTTTAATACACTTAATTAATTAAAATCCAATGTAACAGGTACTTCCCTGGTGGTCCAGTGGTTAAGACTTTGCCTTCCAATGCAGCGGGTGTGGGTTCGATCCCTGGTCGGGGAGCTAAGATCCCACATGCCTCGGGGCCACAAAACCAAAACATGAAACAGAAAGCAATATTGCAACAAATTCAATAAAGACGTTAAAAATGGTCCACATCAAAAAAAAGTCTTAAAAAAAAATCCAAAGTAACAGATAATTTCTGTTGTCTGCTTACAACAGATATGCACCTCTTCAAGCTTTGGCCACCTGCTTTATTTTCAGACCCTCCTTTCACTTCTTATTTAAATACTATTCATGTAATCAGGGGTTTCAGGAGTCTGATACTATTATTACCTCTTGAAAAATAACTTTAAGACAAACTTTGCATTATACCTAGAATTAGCCATTCTAGCAACTTTTGTCATGTTGAATGGCACCTCAGTGTGAAAGACAAGCCAGGCATATGTAGCATTGAATTCTTCCTTTTCTTAGATTCTTTTAAAAGGGAAGAGGAAAAAATAAGAGCAATTTACTTTTTTTTTTTTTTTTAACTAAGCTTGAGTAACTAGCATTTAACATAATTATTCTAGTACGTTGCTTGCAGAATACTTTTAGGTCAGTGTCCATGTCCTCCAAATAAAATCCTAATTATTGTCAATTAAATGTTATCAGGAAATTTTGTCTTTGTTTAATCATTTTAGTGGTGTGAATATAAAGGACAGATAATTGCTATTCAGCTGGGATGGACACAGAACTAAAGATTTGTGTTTCATTTTCCTCTTCTTCCGTACACTGTGTCATTGCTGGATCACACCCAAATCCTGATGGAAAAGGAAACGTAAACGTATCACCTAAATGCTTCTGAAATGCAGCAAGCTGCTTTTCTAAATACAAAAACACTCCAACTAACCAGAGTCCATGGTTAACTAAATTTTTTACTGTAAGTCTTTTTCAAGGAGAAGGATGCAATGGGTACAATAGGGCACAGACTTATTTAGTCTGAATCTAAACAATCACACTCAATATCCGACCCCCCCCCGCACCCCCCCCCCCCGACCCCTGGCGGATGTTCATCTGCACAGAACTAAGGGAACATTCAGCCCAAACTCCTGCACCTTCCTCACCTAAACCACCGCCATGGTCCTTGGTGAGAATTATTGAGGTGTCTCGGAAACATTGAAGAATAAGCTGAGAAAGACCCAGAAGAGTGGAATGACATGGCTTAGAAATGCTTTCAGCAGTAGATCAAAATGAGAAGGGCTTTCTTCTTTATCATGGTTAAAAGGACAATTTAATGAGTCAGAATTTCAGTAACCAAGGTTTTGAGGTCAGAATGGCTATGCCCTACGTTTTATGGATTACTTGGCATGAGGTTGACACACAACCAGGGAGCAGAGAGGTGGGACAGTCTTCACTTCATTCCACCAAGGGCTTGTAGAGCCGAAGCTCTATGGTCCCAACCTCAGTACAAGCTGAAGCACTTCACGCTGCCAAGCTCTATGCATTCCAAAACCCAAGAGCAAGTGAGGATCTTCATAAGGGCACCTCTGCCTTCCTCTCCTTTCATGGCCCCATTGCTCCCTCTCCTTCAGAGGCTGCCTGCCTCACCTACTGGCTTAGTAATGATCCATGAGCAATTCTTCCCAGTTGCTCTCTTGCATTGCAGGAACTGTGGCAGCAATTCCAGAATAACAGAATAGCTTTTTTAGTCTGGTAATTAAGACGGGAGTGACATTCAAACACAGCCTGGACAGAACGTGGCAAATTACTGTATTCTTTGTGTGAAAAGCTCTTCCCAGTCTGCTTTGTCTGCCCTCCTGGGATCTCATCATCTTCACTAAAAGTCAAAATGGGATTTTGTACCCTCTATTCCCTTATCTTTTTTCCCCATAATATATATCTGCTTTGTGGGAGCTATGTTTGTCAAAATGTGCTAATTTATGGTATTATAGGGAAAAATGAAACCTCAGCTTTCAATTCTTGTTCCTTCAGGCAGCTTTACTAAGAATCTCCTCCTTTCTCCCTCCCTCTTCTCTATTTCTGGGTAGGTGATTTGCTAAACAGAACATGTTCTTTTTTCCCCCTGCAACATATGAGGCAGGCAAATGGCCACTTGTCATTCCTTTCTCAAGTATGTTATACATACAATTCTCTCACAGCTAATAGCTCCTTCTGTTGTCCATAATTTATCACTGTCAAGGTTCTTTACATTTTATTTTCTTCTTATGTGTTTCATGAGAAATCTATGCTTCTGCTCTTGTGGCCCTGGATTTCATTAACATAAACTGCATGATATCAAATAAATATATATTCTGTATCACACTAGAGTACGGGTTCTTTGCAAAGAACAGGATGTTATTTATTGGGTTTTTTTTTTTTTTCTCATTTCCTTACAGTCTTTTTCTTTTGCCACTAAACCATTATGAAGTGAGTACCCAAGGTATCCTGGGTAATTAGCCATTACAGTACTGTCACAGAGGGTTCCACAGTCAATACAAAGATAATTTGGGCAATGGTGAATGACAGTGCTGTCCAGACTTTTGGGATAATCAAGGACACATCCAGCTGTACCAGACATCTGTCAGACCCATGAATCATTTCAACTGGCTCGACAATCGCCAGGCAGCCCCAGCGAAGGTAAACACTACAGCACACAATCACACAGCGATACTTGCTCTTGCATAAAACCTGCTTCTGCTGCAAAAGCAGAGCCCTGTGCAGAATAGGAACATTTGTGATCTTTCTGTGTTGGTTTAAAAAAAAATAAGAAGAAAGGAAATGTAAATCAAATGGTTAGGAGAAATAGTATTCTTATTATGAGAACACCTTTTTTTCCTTGCTAAAAATATAATGTGTGCTCAAGAAATAGTTTGGAATATAGTGGTCATGATTGGTTTTAGGTAATTAACTCTACTTCCAGATTAGTCCAGACTTTTTTATACACGTGAGTTCCACACTGTTTAAGAGTTTTTTATTTTATAAGTTAACATTGCTCTTATGTTCTTCACATTCAAGCCTCCTCAGCAAAGGTGACAGGTGGGCTCTTTGGGGAGCACAGTGGAATGGCCTTCTCTTAACACCAACAGTCTTGGCTTACAATTTTTTTTTTTTTTTTGCGGTACGCGGGCCTCTCGCTGTTGTGGCCTCTCCTGTTGCGGAGCACAGGCTCCGGACGTGCAGGCTTAGCAGCCATGGCTCACGGGCCTAGCCGCTCCGCGGCATGTGGGATGTTCCCAGACCAGGCCATGAACCTGTGTCCCCTGCATTGGCAGGCTGACTCTCAACCACTGTGCCATCAGGGAAGCCCTCAGCATTGGATTTTGTCAAACAATTTCTTATGTCTATTAACATGATCGTATTTTTCTTTTTTAGTTTGTTAATATGTTGATTGATTTTCTAATGTTAAACCAACTCTGCATTCCTGGAATAAACCCCAATTGATTATGGTATATTATCTTTTTATATAGTATGAATTTGATTTGATAACATTTTCAGAATTTTTGCATCTATGTTTATGAAGGACAGTGGTCTCATGTAGTTTTCATTGGTATTATTCCTTAAACCTTTTTTTAAACAGCTTTATTGAGATATAACTCACATATCATACAATTCACTCATTTGAAGCATACAACTCAATGGCTTTCAGTGTATTCAGAGTTGTGTACCAATCACCACACTACACTTGGAACATTTGATTACCCCCCCCCAAAAAAAAACTACACCTTTTAGCCATCATCTCATATCCCCATTTCTGCCATCTCTATACAACCACTAACCTACTTTTTAAAATCTCTGTAAATTTGCCTATTCTGGGTATCTCATATAAATGGAATCATACAGTATGGTCATTTTTGACTGGCATCTTCACTCAGCATAATGTTTTCAAGGTTCACTTATGTTATAGCATATTTCTTAAATTTTTGGTAGAATTCACCAGTGAACCATTGGGCCTGGAGTTTTCTTTATGGGGATGTTTTTAACTGCAAATTCAATTGTTTAATAAATACAGGGCTGTTTAGGTTATCCATTTCTTCTGAGTAAGTGTTAGTAGTTTGTGTCTTTCAAGGAATTTGTCCTTTTCAACCAAGTTGTCAAATTTTTAGACAAAAGTTGTTCATTATACTCCTTTATTATCCTTTTAATATCAGTAAAACTTGTAGCAATACAATCTCTCTCATTCCTGATAATGGTCATTTGTATCTTCTCTTTTCTTCCCTCAGCAGTCTCTCTAGAGGTTTATCAATTATGTTTATCTTGTCAGAAAGCCAGCTTTTAGTTGTATTGATATTTCTCTATCTCTTTTGTGTCTTTTTTTTCACAATAATTTTTGCTCTGATTTTTTTTCTGCTTATTTTTTAATTTGCTCTTATTTTCATGGTCTCTTAAAGTGGAAGTTGAGGTTTTAATTTGAAGCTTTTCTTCTTTTAATGCTATAAGTTTTTTCCGTAAGTACTGCTTTAGTGGTTTCCCATGAATATATTGCATTTTTATTTTCATTCAGTTTAAAATACTTTAGAATTTCCTGTTTGTTTTCTTCTTTGGTCTATGGATTATTTAGAAATGGATTATTTAATTTCCAAATATCTGGGGATTTTCTGGTTATCTTACTGTTATTGATTTCTAATTTAATTCCATTGTGGTCAGAGAAAATACTTTGTATGACTTAAATCCTTTTAAATATATTGAGACAGTGTATGGCTTAGAATATTATCTATCTTGGTAAATGTTCCATGTGCACTTGAGAAGAACGTGTACTCTTCTGTTGTTGAGTAGACTGTTCTATAAATGTCAACTTGGATGATAGTGTTTTCAAGTCTACTATATCCTTGCTGATTTTCTGTCTAGGTGTTCTATCAATTATTGAGAGAGAGGTGTTGAATTCCCTGACTATAATTGTGAATTTGTCTATTTCTTCTTGCAGTTCTCTCAGTTTTTGCTTTATGTATTTTGAAGCTCTTTTATTAGGAGCATAAATGTTATATCCTCTTAATTGATCCCTTTATGATTAAAAAATAATTTATCCTTGTTCAGAAATCAACTTTGTCTGATATTATATTAATGTGTCCACTTTAGCTTTCTTTTGAGCAAAATTAGCATGGTATATCCTTTTCCATCCTTTCACTTTTAATCTATTTGTGTCTTTATATTTAAAGTGCATTTCTTATAGGCAGAATATATTAGGATCTTGCTTTTCTATCCAATCTGAAAATCTCTGCCTTTAGTTATAATGCTTAGACTGGGGCGGGGGGGTGGTGGCAAACTGCAGCCTAAGGGTCAAATCTGCCACCTATTTTTACACAGCTTGCAAGCTAAGAATAGTTTCTACACTTTAAGTGTTGTTAAAACAAAACAAAGAAAAATATGCCACAGGAATCTATGTGGCCAAAATACCTGGCTCTTTAGAGAAAAAAGTTGCCAACCCCTGGTTAGACTCTTTATATTAAATGTGATTATTGATATGATTTGGTTTAAGTCTCTCATCTTGCTATTTGTTTTGTTTTGTTTTGTTTTTTGCGGTACGCGGGCCTCTCACTGTTGTGGCCTCTCCTGTTGGCAGAGCACAGGCTCCGTACGCACAGGCTCAGCGGCCATGGCTCACAGGCCCAGCCGCTCGGCGGCATGTGGGATCTTCCCAGACCGGGGCATGAACCCGTGTCCCCTGCATTGGCAGGCGGACTCTCAACCACTGCGCCACCAGGGAAGCCCTTGCTATTTGTTTTTATTTGTCTCATCTGATCCATTTTTCTTTTTCTCTAGTTTCCTTGGATTACTTGAGTATTTTTTATGGCTCCATTTAATCTCCTTTGTTTTATTAGCATCAATTCTTTGTTTTGTTATTTTAGTGGTTGCTTTAGGGCTTCTAGTATACAACTTTAATTTATCACAGTCTACCTTCAAACGATATACTTCTTTAGGGACAAGAACCTTAAAAGAGTATACTTTCATTTCATCCCTCACAGTCTTTTGTACTGTTGTTGCTTGCTGTATGTTTTATCTATGCATATGTTTTAAACCCTACAACATATTGTATTTTTTAAATTTAAACAGTTGATGATCTTTTAAAGAGATTTAAATAATAAGAAATTCATCTAATATACTTAGCCATGTAGTTAGCATGGCTGGCACTCTTTATTTCTGTGTATAGACCTATATTTCCAACTGGTACCATTTTCTTTCTGCCTGAAGGAATTCCTTTAACATTTCTTAATGCTGGTGATGAACTCTTACAGCTTTTATATGTCTGAAAGTTTCCTTATTTCACCTTTATTTTTGAAAGATTTTTCACTGGGTGTAGTTCTAGCTGACAATTTTTTCTTTCACGATTTTAAAGATGTTGCTGCACTGTTTTCTTTTTTGTATTGTTTCTGACAAGAAATCTACTATAATTCTTATGTTAGTTTCTGTCCATAAAGTGCCCTTTTTCTCTGGCTGCTTTTAAGATTTTCTCTTTATCACTAGTTTTGAGAAATTTGATTATGGTGTATCTTTATATAGTTTTCTTCATGTTTCTTTTGTTTGTTCATTGACCTTCCTGAGCTTTCATGTGATTCTTTTCCTTCAAATTTGGAAGTTTTTCAGCCATTTTTTCTTTAAATATTTTTCTTTCTCACCCTCTTTCATCTCTCTTTTGGGTACTCCAATTTTATATTTATTATGCTGCTTGAAGTAGTCCCATAACTCACTGATGCTCTTTTAATTTTGTTTGGATTCTCTTTGTTCTACATGTTGTATTTGGGATAGTGTTTATAGCTGTGCCTTCAAGCTCACTCATATTTTCTTCAACAATGTCTAATCTGCTGTTAATCATTTCTGATGTATTTTTCATTTCAGATATACTTTTCACTTCCAGAAGTTCAATTTGGGCCTTTTTAATATTTTCCATGTCTCTACTTACTTTTTGAACATACGAAACATAGTTATAATGACTGTTTTAATGTCCTCTTACACTAACTCTAACATCTGTATCAGTTCTAGGTCCTTGTCAATGGGTTGATAATTTTCCAATTAAGGGTCACGTTGTCCAGCTTCCTTACATTCCTGGTAATCATTGATCGAGCATTATCAATTTTACTTTGAACTTTATTTTGAGATACAGTTGTTTGGAAACTGTATGATCCTCTCAGAGCTTGCTTTTATAATTTGTTAGGTGGTTCCAGAGCAGGGCTCAATCTGGAGATAATTACTCCCCATTCTGAGGCAAGACCTTCCTCAGTATTCTATCCAATGCTCTGTGAATTACGAGTTTTTCCATTCTGGCTGGTGGCAAGAGCACTACTCCTGACCCTGTATGAGCACACCAACTGCTCCCTTTAATCCTTTTGGATGTGTTTTCCCACAGCCTCAGGCAGTTTCCTCACATACATGCACTGATCAGCACTCTGCTGAATACTTGAAGGGAACCCTCTGTAGCTCCCCAGGTTCTCCCTCTGTGCAGCTCTTTTCTCCCCAGTACTCAGCCCTGTGAACTTTCCTCACCTTGGTCTCCCTGGGCTCTCTGCTTTGTCTCCTTAGCTCAGGGTGCCTGCTGGGCTCTGCTTCAGTTCCCCCCTGCCCATGCCACAGCCTGGAATCTGAGGCAGAAGAGTAAGCTGGAAAAATCATAGAGCTCACCTCATTTGTTTCCCTTCTCTCAGGAATTACTGTTCTTCATTGCCTGCTGTCCAGTGTCTTGAGAACTACTGTATTATGTATTTTGTCTTTTTACTGTTGTTGATTCAAACAGGAAGATAAATCTGGTCCCTGTTACTCCACCTTTGGAACTGAGTGTTTTCAGTGTTTCTTTTATTCATTCATCGGTTCAGCAAATAATTGTGCCCCATGAGGGGCTGAGAAGGTACAAATGAAAAAGTCTGTTCCTTGATGCTGGAGACCTGTCTATTCTGTAACAGTTGTAGCCCCAAAGAATGAAAAAAAGTGCTCATTTCATCACAGTACTCAGGGGCAGTGGGGAGATGGACATTCTAACTCAGCATGCAGGTTCAATATGCACTGGAGCCTGGAGATTCAGAGGAAAGAATGCTTTAATCCACATGGGAGAAACCAAAAGGCCACACAGAGGAGGCGACACTTGGGCTCACTCATAATGGAGGAATAGGAGTCTGCCAGAGAGACAAGGCTGTGAGTGCATTCCATGGAGGTGGACTAACGTGAACAAAGGCATGGGGGCACATGAGAAGCATGATATGGCCAGGGAGTTAAAATGTACTTGAAATGTTATGTGAGGGGCAAGGGGTGGAAGCTGGAGAGAGGGAGAGTGATCACAGGTGAGTCTGAACAGGTAGTTAGGAGGCAGATCATAGAAGATCTTGTGTATCATGCTAAGGTTGTAAATACTTTTTAAAAGGAAACACCATTTGCTAGCAAGAAGATTATGATCATTGGAGAAAAGCAAACCAGAGAGAAGATTCAATCACAATATGAGAGAAGTAGAAATGGAAATCTAAAGCAGGTCCAGGATTGAGGTGAAGCAGGTGAGGCCCTGAGGGAGCTGAAGGTGAAGAGGCCCTCACTCTCAGGGTTCTGAAGCTGCCCGCCCTGCGCTTGCACTCCCGTGAGAGTGAATCTCATTACATTTTGAACCCAAGGCACCGCACTTGCCTCACCCTAGCCTGGGCCCTAACAGGAAGTCTTCTCATCTCCTGTGGGCAATCAAGCAAACCACAAATCAATTGCAGAAAGGCCTAAACAGGAAGGGGCTGAAGACTGCAAATTAATAGGCAACATCATAAACTGTACATAGAGAAAACACCTCTTAGTACCAGAAGAATTTCACCTAAATCCCTGTCCCCCATCTGGAGCTTTAACCATCAGCAAAAGTCAGTCACATATAAGGGTCCTCTGCCAAGAAAATGGAAAACTTCAATTAAATCCTTTTGGAAGTAGAACTTCTACTCATGCTTCATAAACAGCCATTTTACCTGGGCTGCCCAACACAAGTCCTTGGCAAGGCTTGGAGGAAGGGTGGCCATACTGGCTCCCAGGACCCCCTAATCCTAACCTCGCCCTCAGGAGACAACCCCTTATTCAGGTGGGGCTTGTTCAGCAAAGGCTTGTGCTCTGAAGCCTCAAAGTGTGTTTCACTGACCAACGGCAGAGTCAGCATCTGGGAACTTGTCAGAAACGCAGAATCTCAGGCCTTGCAATGGACCTGCGTTCTCCCAAGGTCCTCAGGTGATTTACGTGCTCGTCAATTCTGAGAAGCACTGCTAGAGCTGACTTTCTCAGGGCTAATTCCAAAGGATCTTGCTTCACAGAACACATTAATAATGGCCTTGGGAACCTATAGTGGGTCGAATGGTGGTCCCCCCCAAAATATGTCCACACCCTAATCCCGAAAACCTGTGAATGTGTCCTTATTATTTGGAAAAATGGGTCTTTGCAGATGTAATTACGTCAGTGATCTGAGGTGAGATTATCCTGGACTGTTCTGGCGAGCTCTAAATCCAATGACAGTTGTGCTTATGACAGGCAGATTTGACACAGAGAAGACACAGAGAATTTTGACACAGAGAAATGACTCTGAGGCAAAGAAGCCCAGGAATGTCGGGAGCCACCAGAACCTGGAGAGAGATGGGAAACAGAATTTCCCCTAGAGCCCCTGGAGGGAGCCCCTCCCAACACCTAGACTTGTGACTTCTGTCTTCCAGAACTGTGAGAGGATAATATTTCTGTTGTTTTAAGCCATCAGGTTTGTGGCAGTGTGTTATGACAGCCCTAGGAAATGAACAGAGAACTACCTAGTTAATTTATCCATTCATTAAGTGAATCAGTCAACCTGTAGGTTAGCAACATTTATTAACCATCTTCTGTGTACCATTTTACAGGTGTAGAACTGAGATCTATAGAGCTGAGGTTTGCTCACTGTTACCCAGCCAGTAAATGGCAGAACCAGGGTTTAAGGCCAGATCATTTTCATTTCATATGCAGTTTGTCTTCCTACTATGCAACCAGTTAGCAGCCAAACTTAGAGCCAAGGGTATGTAGTGAGACACAAACAGAATTCTTGCAAAATCCAGGCCTTTGCAGTAGCACGTATGCAGAAAACTTCTGCCCACAATTCTTATTTTTAGTACATGAGTGAATATGAACATAGCCTTTTTGTATAAATTCTTATTTTATCTCCCCCAAGTCCAGAATCCCAGTGCGTTCCAATGTCTCTAATATTCTCCTCATATCGGAACAGGAAAACAGCTGATGTTTTCACTTGTCTGAAACCAGTTCACTCTAATATTTTACCTCTACCAGGCCATTTGCCTTTTATACCTTTCACAGCTAATTTTAGAATAAAAATTTTATCTCTGGCCATGGAACAGGAAGACAGGTAAATCAAGGGGTCCTGGAAATACAGCTGAAAAGTGATCATTTTAGGGACCTGAGGTGATGAGATCAGGAGGAATTATATCCTACTTCCCTCATTCATTCATTATTCGTTCACAATCTATGTCTGTATTGAGCCCTTTCTGCATGTTAGGCACTGTTCTAGGCCTTGAGGGTGGAGTTCTGTACAAGAGAGCCCCGGGCCCTGCTCTTGTATGCTCAAGGAGCTGATAGCTAGTGGGGGAGGCCCATGAGTGAAGCTGGCCAGGGTGAAGACTTTAGGGGCAGCGGGGGCTCACTGTTGGCAACAGGAGACAATAGAGCACAGTGGGGACTGTGACAAACTGTAGGAATCCCATTCTTAGCTCCAAACAACTCACTTTCACCTAAAGCACCTGACTTAAGCTGGTAAACTGGTGGTCCCAGCCCTGAATGTATGCTGTGGCAGGCTTAAGCACAGGAAGCAATGGGAATGCCAAATGGGGCATCTAAATAAGATTTTCCTTGTGCTGCCCTGAAGATAAGCCATGATGCCCTGCCAGCATGTTCATTCCCTGACAGTTATCATTACCTACTTCACCAGGTTTTTGGGATTTTTTGCTTGTTTGTTTTTTGTTTTGTTATGCACCAGGAACCAAAGTGAGACCGTAGCATCATAGACTAAGCTCACACGACTCAGGACTTTTAAACACATCCTTTATGTTTAGCTTCCATAGTTCACACAGCACAGCCCATTATTCACAGATTACAGTCTCCAGAGTAAACGTTCACCCCAGACGAGCCTCCTAGGGAGAAAAAGGAAGGAGCAGAGATGGGCCTGGACTGGAAGGAGCAAGGCTTCAATAGGGTGGGCAGTGCAAGGACAAGGCCACCTGGAGAGGGTGGAGGAATAGGATGGAGCAGAGGTGAAACAATAGGCCACCTGTGTCCTTTTAAAGAGATGAACTTGGGTTGAACTCTCCAGCATTGGCTTTATTTTGAGATTCACTTGTCCTTGGGAACACAGGAACAAAGCTGCAGTTATTTGTAGATCAGCTCTACTTTTTCACTTCACCTTTTTTCAATGCCAGCAGCGACATTTAAAACTAAAAGCAGCTCCATCTAGGAAAGGAATTGGTGTCACGCAGACCATGCCATTTCTGCAGGCCAAGGCTGCAGCATCTCCGAGGAAGGCCTCCCTCTCTAACCTCAGAGGCTTGTGTCCCAAGATGCCCTTGAGCCTTCCTAAGTCCATAGTAAACATTATCCCAAGGGCTCCTTTTCTGGGAAGCCCATGCGTAGCCTCTAAAAGGACATCCAATATAAAGTAATTGACTTGAAGCTTCTCAGTAATTATGAGGTCACAGTGGGCACTACTGAGATAACTTATTCATTTTGTGCAATATCAGCTACAAATCACAGACGCTGGTATTAAATTATTTTAATGGACACCCAGAAGTACATTAAAGGGGTCCTTGGGACTCAGGAGCAATAGTTGGGGCTAGTAGATTGAGGAAGACAAACCATCTGAAAAGGAAGGGTCACCAGGAGTGGATGTTAGAAGTCCCAAGTGGGTCAGACTGAGGTGAGTTAGCAGAGTAGTTAAGAAGAGACTGCCAGAAAAACCTGACTTCAAATTCCAGCTAGGCTACTTGACTAGCTTTTTAATCTTGGGTTGATTACTTAACCTCTCTAAGCCTCAGTTTCCTCATCTGATTAGTGGGTAAGATAGCCCTTGCCCGTAGAACACCTGAGGAGTTTGAATGAGATAACGTAGTGCTTTGCACCGTGTCTTATTTAGAGTAAGCACTCAATAAGCAGGACCTAGATCACAGTGGCAGAGGAGGATGGCCACAAGTACTAGGAGAGCACAGAGGGTGCGGTTGACAGTCATCAGGCGGGAAGTGAGAGGGAGAGAGGTGGCTGGACGCAGTTTGAGGGCTGGGGATTATCGCATCCCCAGTACAGCACCAGAGCTCAGGTTTCTCAACCCTGGTGTCACACTGGAATCCTTTCAAGTCAGTTTTAAGGAGTTTTTATTTGTTTGTTTTGTTTTTTAATACCCATGCTTGGGGCTCCCCACTCCTGCCCTGTATTTAATTGGTCTGGTGTGGGGACAGAGCACCAGTTTTGTTTTGTTTTATTTTTAATGTTTTTAAATTTCCCAAGTGTTTCTATTGTGCAGTCAGAGTTGAGGACCACTGGTTTAGATGATGCCAGTCTAGAGCTTTAATTCTGTGCCAAGGCCCAAAAGATATATATAGAGAGAATCACCCCTGGCTTTTTGACCTGAATAACTAGAAGGACAGAGTGACCATTTCCTGACATGGGAAAGACTGTGGGAGGATGGAACAGCCACTTTGAACCCAGCGGTGAGTGCGTAAAGCACTGGGGCTAAAGGGCTGTATATGAGGCCACCCCTGCCTTTCTGGAACTCACTAGTGGGTGGGGACCGCAGGTGTATACAGAGAATGACCATGCAGTATGACCGTGTAGGGCTCTAGGAGCAATCTGCCCTGGGAGCCACAGATGCACAGAGACGGAAGAGACTAACTCTGCTGGGGGAGATTTGCAGAAGGATCCTGCACTCAGCGGTGTGTGGGAAAAACTGAGGACATCAAACTGGAGGGAGGGGAAGGGAACAGGCTGGGACCATAGTCAGGCAAGTGATGATAGAGGAGTCGGGAAGGCTGGGTGGGACCATGAGAACATGCCTTGCGTGAGCCCTGTTTGTTAATCAGTTGTTAAGTGAAGGCTTTCCCTTCTTACAGAGTCTCCCCTGCAAGCATCTTTGTTTTGCTTCTGGCCCCAGTGCTATTTGTAAACAATCTGCCTCTCCCATAAGTTCAAGGTCAACCTGCCCTTCACTTCTGTGGCCTTTGGAGTCTCTGTGTTTGACAGGCAGAATGACTACATGGAATTTGATGGGTCTTTCACCTTTTTAACTGCCTCAGTCTCCTCCAACCTCTTAACTTCTCTACAAGCAGTTTCTTACCACTTGGCTTTCCAAACTCTATCAACTGATCCAAATACTGATTTCACCGGGTCCTTTTGTTTTCTTCTGCCTTGAGTGCCTTCACTGAAATATTGGTTCTCCCACAGATATGGAAGTTACATCGTAACAGTAAATTGAAATTTGCATAATCTTTGGGGAAAATTCCTTACATTGTGCAAAGATATTAGGACAGTAGTGCATCTTTATTATGCTGCTCAAACCCTTTTGCAGGGCATCCGCCCAGATAAGTAATTCATTTTTTAGTTTTGTTTTTGTAGTTTCCCTGAGACTTTCTGTGAGGTCAGCAATTTGCTTTGAGTTCTATCTTCAGAGTTCTCCAAGGACCCAGCAATAACTGTCACATTATGGGTGGGCAGGAAAGGGCATACCAACACGCTGAAAAACAATACAAGTTTATCTTGTTATGCCAGTTTCTGGCAGGTATCTATATATCACAATCCTCATATGCCAGAAATATTTATCTATGTATGTATATATAATTTATGATTATGAGAGAGTATTAGCTATGCTTCCACCTCAATCCACAGCCCTAAATGAACCTTCCTGGCAAGCTTTAAACCCTCTTCATGGAGTAAACTTCCACGTGAAAGCATTTAGCCCAGTTTAAATCAAGTCCAAAGATTTAACAATCCAGTATTGCCTTTTCATAATCTGCTTTAATTGTTATTGATTTGTATGTTTGGAAAGTTCCCGGACATGATAAAGGCCTCCCGTCTGTCGTGCTGCTGACCATTTGCTAGTTGATCTCTAGTTCGTCCTTGGCTCTTCAATTGGTCTCTCTTTAGCACTTCTACAGATGGTTACACCTCCTGCCCCACAGAGGTCCCTACTTCTGTAGCAAATCAAATTATCAATAAAAAACAAACTGGTAAATAATAGGGAATTAAATAATATCAATTATTCAAAAGCAGATTTAATATGGGAAGGCAACTAGATCCTTATTCAGCAGTGAAGAGAAATTATATATATATATGTATGCATAGTCTCCAAACAGGACAATCAAGGAGAAAAGGAGCAATTCCGCCCAGGTCTTGACCAGGGTGCCATGCAATACCCCTTCTATGCTGACCTGTGACAGGTCCTGTCTCCTCCATGTTGTCTGGATTTAGCCTCTCAAATTTTCAGCAGGGGTCTGAGAAATTTTAGTTAGCTTTTGGTCTTTGAGTGACTGGCAGCAGCAGAAAAAAAGCCAATTGTAGTCATGCTGTGGGGAGAAGACTGGTATTCTGGTGATGGATGAAGTTAAAATTTTACAGAACAGTCTAAATCTACCAACTAGCTTATAATCATTCTCAATAACTTTTCCTCATAACATCATCATTTATATTTGTCCATGTGGAGAAGATAAAGTTTAAAACTCATTTTAACCACTTCTTAGGGTTGAAGAAAAGATATCGAAGGCAAGTCTTTCCTTTACAATAGGAAAAGAATAGCTCAGCTGCTATGTGAAATAAAGAAAAATCAGATCTTGAGCTTTGTGGATCACTATGAAGCTGTAAAAATAAAGAATAGTGGGACTGGGGCTTCCCTGGTGGCACAGTGGCTAAGAATCCACCAGCCAATGCAGGGGACACGGGTTCGAGCCCTGGTCTGGGAAGATCCCACATGCTGCGGAGCAACTAAGCCCGTGTGCCACAACTACTGAGCCTGTGCTCTAGAGCCCATGAGCCACAACTACTGAGCCCGTGCGCCACAACTACTGAAGCCCACGCGCCTAGAGCCCATGCTCCGCAAGGAAGAATAGACCCCACTTGCTGCAACTAGAGAAAGCCCGCTCACAGCAACAAAGACCCAACGCAGCCAAAAAAAAAAAAAGAATAGTGGGATTTAAGAATATGTGACAGGGCTTCCTTGGTGGTGCAGTGGTTGAGAGTCTGCCTGCCAATGCAGGGACACGGGTTCGTGCCCCGGTCCGGGAAGATCCCACATGCCACGGAGAAGCTGAGCCCGTGAGCCATAGCCGCTGAGCCTGCACGTCTGGAGCCTGTGCTCCGCAACGGGAGAGGCCACAACAGTGAGAGGCCCACGTACCGCAAAAAAGAAAAAAGAATATGTGACAATAAAATCTCCCTTATTCAGTAAATTGTGTAGAAACCATTCCATATCTGTATTCTAAAGCTGTTCTAGTTTGCTTAAATATAATTTAAAATGTAGGTTCAAGTGGGAGGGGGGAAAGGAGTAATTTCTCTCTTTAGAAATAAAGCAGCTGGGGATATGTTAGCATGGTAAAATGAAAAGACTAAGCAAATTAATAAAAATTAACTTTCTACAGCTTAAGCTATAAGGTCAGCAGGAGATCAGCACTGGGGTGAGTATGCAGAACTGTGTGCCAGAGAAACCTTCTGTTGTAGAAAGGGAAGCCTTGGGGCCAGTGCATGTGCAGATATATTAGAAAGATGAGAGCATCCAGATAAATGCAATTTGTCAAACTGCATGTAGCAAAGAACTTACTTCAAGGCAAAACTGGTTCACTGGGGGAAAGAGGTGGGAGGTGAGGGGTTCAAGAAGTGAGTAATTTTGGATTAAATTAGATTGCCCCCAAACAGACAAATAGAGCAAGCAAATAATAAAAAACAAACAAGTAAACACATTCATGCCTTCTTTCTTCTAAGTGATAAGGGGTAAGTGATACCCTCTGTGAGAGATTTTGGAGCAAGTCTGCTCAGAACCCCTGAAGCACTGAAATCACCTCTGGCTCTGCCCCAGAAATGCTTTGATTCTAAAGGAAATTCCATTATGAATTTTCCATATAAGTGTGAGAGAAAAATTGTGTTTTTTATCATTTTCTCTGAATCATAAGTTAATTTAGGTTTTTATATGCAAATTTCTGTTAGTTTCTCAACACTTTGAACAAGTGAATATTTGAATTTCTAATGTTTTTTCTTGATATTGAATAATCATTCCTAACACAGGGTTGACTTTGCATTTATTTATGAAAGCCAAAGTGTTAAGAACTGCAACTCAAAGTTATGAAAAATTGCTACATTATGGTGATGCATCTATATTGTCATGAGCAGGGGAAATAAAACTAATAGGTAAAGGACAAACAAACAGAAAAGCAGCTTAAGTAACTTTATAGACTATATGTTGCTTTTGGCTCTAGGATTTGTCTACTTACCCTATTGGTTCCTAAAATTGGAAGGATATATATCCAATTTAAGGACCCAAATTGGACCCTTTGCTTATATTCTTTTTTCTTTTATCTCTAGTCTATTTAATGAGTATATAACCATGCTTGGAAATACTTGACAAGAATGCCACCACTCCCTATTGCTATGCCTAGGCAGACATCACTAACAGATCATGACACTTTCTCCAGTGAGTTTGGACAGAGCCACTCAAGTCTGTGCAATGTTCCAAGCAGCCACTCCAGCTGGTTGAAATTAGCATATGAAATCAATGCTATTTGATGTCTTCGGGCCAGAATCTCAGCTCTTGAAATTTTTAAATGCATACGATAGGGTGAGAATCTTGCCAAGGTTGTATTTTTTCATAACTTACATATACCAGAAACTATAAAGGAACAGTAAAGGAAATAGTAACATTCACAATCTAGTGTCTGTTTTGTTGCTGTTCAGTAAATGGATTTGTACTATGTCTGCTGCTATTTAAGTGCAACATAATTACATATTATGGAGAGTATATACTACTTTAATAGAAGTTATTATTTAGGCCTTTCCATAGCTATTTTTGTTTCATTAGAGTGCATAAATACTTTGGGGAGGAAGGCTTAAGATGAAAAGATGTTTTTTAAAATTATTATGGCTTTCTTTGCTTGGAGCTTATTTTCATAATTAACACATGCAAATGCAACCATGTATTTTATGCTCACTGGAGTATCAAAGTTTAACTTCTCTCAGTGGGCTGTTTGTGCAGTAACATTTTCACAATGGCCTCTGCACACTCTGGCAATGGTAATATTTTGTTAATGTGCCAATCTATACCACCTATATGATCACAGGTATTAGATCAGCTTTTACAGTGTCACATTTGCTTGATGAAAGTGTCCATAGTAAAACTTCATTTTAGGAATTCAAGAGTCAGATCAGACTGACTGATCAGCAGGTCTAACATAAAGGGCTGAGATCAGAATGAAAGAGGTACAGAACTGTGTTACTATTAAAACAACGCAAGTTGCAAATCTGAAGCTCTATTTTTCTTCTGAACTTCTTAATTTTGCTACTGTTGTTCATAGCAGAGACTGGCTAGCTCTTCATCAGACCCATTTTCTCATCTTCCTGAGCACACAGTTGGACTACATCTACCAATCTTACTTGCACATAGGTATGGCCATGTGGCTCAGCTCCAGCCCATGGAATGGGAGTGGAAGTAGTACAAGGCACTTCCAGGCCTAACTCATAAGAACCTCTCAGATACATCCTCCACATTCTTTCCCCTTCTGCCAGCTTGATGCAAACAGCACAGTAATCTTGGAAGTCAAGGCTGAACTGAAGTCACAAGCTGGAAGGAGCCTGAGTCTCTGAATCACCACCAAAGAGAAACACCCATTTGGGCTTCACATAAAAAGCAAACATGTGTCATGTTTAGCTGTTATACATTATTGGATATGTTGATTATAACCACTAGTATTATAACTAATATGCAGTTTTCCAAGCAGTTCATTACATCATTGATTCTCCATACAGGTATAGGGCAGAGGAAAAAAAGTGGATGGAGTTGGGAGTATCATAACTTCCTAGGTAGCCTTTCCATCTGCATACCCTGATCCTCCCTTGCCTTACAGATTCTTATTCAAACCCCTAGCATGACAAGCCAGGTAGAGTGGGGGCTAGTGTTGTAGAAAGAACAATATGTCAAGGAGACTAAGACAGGGAGAGTTTAAGTACCTTGCTCAAAGTCACACAGCAAGGAGCTGGCAAAGCCAGGATTCAGACAGGGGTAGTCTAACTCCAGAGCCCACATCTGTAACCACCACGTTAGTCTGTCTCCTAACTCCTTCTTGCCGTGGTTAGAGGACTTAGTCTTCACTGGATTTCTTTAATGTGGTGAACTCTGGATTGTCTGTCAGTGCAATTTCTACTTGGCAGTTTATCTACAATAACATCATGATGCTAATTTGCTATCTCACACACAAACAACAACTTTACAACTTACTTCCTCTTGATAAAAGTGAAGGTTATTTTCAGGGACAGATTTAAGAGGCAATATCTGCTAGGGAGAATATCATTGTACACTCCAAAGCAGTATCCATGACTTGTGAGCTGTCTTGCTACTCCCACTTCCTTACTTTACCTGGTTAGTTAAGAGTTGACTATATAGGAAAGAAAAATGGTTTGTTCTAGCACTAGAAGCATGTTGCCACAGGTGAGCCTAGGTATCTACAACTGGCATGTCTTAGGGAACCGCTGGATTGCTGGGAACACCTCCACAACCTTAATGGGTTCTGGTGGAGCACAGTGGTTAAAAAATGTAGGCTTTAGAGCCATACTACCAGGGTTCAAATCTGAGTTCCTCCTACGGCAAGCTTTTACTGTGGGCAAGCTTTTCCCTTCATTTACAAATGGGATGGATGGATGATGATGATGATGATAGTCATTTTCTAGAGGTGTTGGAGGTTTAATAAGATAATACATAAAAACACATAGACATTTTTCTAGAAATATTCACTATTGTTATTATTTTAAAGACGATTGAGCTAAACACCTAAAATATGAAGGCTCAAAGGACCAGTTCCATTCTGAAGGGCCCCTGGTAATGAATATATATATATAAAATTTAAAGTTAATTAAATGTTGAAGACAGATTGGACAGGGAACTTAGAAACTGGTACAACAAGGTGCAAATCCTGCTTCGGAGACTAGCCGTCTGGTCTTTAGCAAATCATATAACCTCCATGATGCTCAATTTCTTCACATGTAAAATGAACTAATAAATGCAGAGGTTTTCTTTACATGTCAACTCTTTATGCATATTTTCTTCTGTACGTTGCTCATTTATATGGAACACATTTTTCTATACCATTGTTAAGCTAAGTTTAGCTGTTGGTAAATTTAGCAACTCTACTGGCTAGGAAAGAATAAAAATGATTTTGTGTGGAAATTATTGAAAAATTTCTTTCTCAACTTCTTAAAAGGTTAAAGAAACAGCAAAATATTCAGACTTTCAACTTTTCACCCTCCATCCACCTCTAGCCTACCCAGTAAAGAGTTGACTGCCTAACTGACTCCATCTTGGGAGCATATACTTATGGCTGTGGCCATAATTCCCCATAATCTGCCAATAAGTACACAATTTTTAGGTGAGAAAAATTATATAGTTACATTCATTCTTTATTATTTATATTACTTATTTAAAATATTGTATGTGCTCGGATCTTGGTTATTAGGTAACATTTCACACTGAAAGAAATTGGAACTTCTCTGAGAAATGGGATAAAGAAAATACATCTAGAATAATTTTGGTCAGAAAGTAAGGAAACGATCGAAATATAATGTAGACATGTCACAAAAGATACAGGAGCCAGTTTGAAGGGGTTCCAAGTGGCCAAATCTGGGACAATTTGAGCATCAAAATAAATAATGAATAATAAATAATAGAATCTTTGAGGGCCTAGAGTTCATATTGATTCGAATAAATGAATGAATGAAAAGTAAGTGAGGGAGAAGGAAAAGCTCATCTTTATAGTAGAATGCAAACTTAAAAATGTAGAAAAATGAGTTAAAAATCACCATTTGCAAGCATCATAGTAATAATAGGTTTGAGCAAGAATTATCAATAAATGCTAATAATAAATGAAATTATGATGAAGAGCAGGATATTTAAATAATTTCAAACTATCTCCCTACAAACTATATATAAATTACAAAAGGAAAAATAGCAATTTTACAGGAGGAAACCTGACAGTCACCACCTTAGCCAATTTATTGAAGTTTATATCACTGATAACTGGGAATAATTGGCATCTTGTGATTCTTGATATGATTCACTAAGAAGGACACAATATGACCTCTGTGGTATCCCTGCTAAAAGTGCATAACCTGAATCCAGTTATGAGGGCACATCAGGTAGATCCAAGTTTAGGGACATTCTACAAAACAGCTGACCTGTACACTTTAAAAAATTCAAGGTTGTGGAAGACAAATTAGGCAGAAGCACCATTACAGATTAAAAGAAACTAAGGTTAGAAGTGACAACTAAATGCAATTAAGGATCCTGGATTGGAACCTGGATCAGGGTAGGGGGTGTGCAACTGGTAAAATTTCCATATGGACTGTAGACTAGGTAATGGTATTATAGTTAATGTTAAATTTCATGATATAGGTAATTGTACTGTGGTTATATAAAGAATATCCTTGTTCTTAGGAAGTACATGCTAAAATATCTAGGGGTAAAGAAACATGATGTCTGTTACCATCAGATGGTTCAGAAAACTATCTATCGATCTATCTGAGAGAGAAATGATAAAGCAAATGAATAGAAACAATAATGAAACATTAATATCTATATACCTTTTGTTTAGATAAAGAATATGCTAATGTTCTTTGTACTATTATTTCAACTGTATCAAAATTAAAAGTTACTAATAAGTAAATAAAACCTATTGTGCCATTTATATTTTTTTGAAACTGCATGTTATATAAGCATTCAGAAAAGTGTTGGATATTAGCCTGGGACTGTATCTAGACAGTTTACATTCAGCTAGCATAGAATTAATTCTTCCTTGTAAGTCTTTCCATTACAATTTTCGTTTTTCTGGGCTATAACCTTGGCATCCAGTAGAAACACTGATGTCAGGATTAAGCATATCTTTTCCTGGGTTTGGGTTCTAAAGTCAGCTGGCACTTATGATGCAACTCTATTTTGTCCATACATAGTGCCTGCCAGGTAATAGAGGCACAATATAGTTACCTCATTTAATTCAATCCTTACAGAATTCCTATGAGCTAGTCGTCAGGTCTTTCAGTTCACAGATATGGAGACTAAGGTTCAAGGACATGAAGTATTTTACCTTGGTCTTAGCTGCAAGGCCACGCCCTAATAAGTGATGGGGCAGCTTTCCACGCCTCGAATGCACTCACTGCACTGCACCATACCACCTGCTCTGCTGAATCAGGATGTCCAGCATGAAACTTGCATCAAAGAGTGAGGGAGAAAGCCATCATCTCAAAAGACACAAGTGTTTTCTGTTTTGAAAGAATATACTGTTGGTTTTTTTAACCACCAGAATAAGTATTATACTTGGAAAAAAGATCTCATAATTGGAAGTAGAGATCTTTGAGAAGCAAAGATCACAAGAGGTTCATATTTTAAGTTGATGGATTTGGAGTAGTATGGCATGGTGGGGTAACCTGGGGATATTTCATACATTGTTTATGATGTAGACAGAGTTGCATCTCTGTAGACCATGAGCACAGGACTTAAAACAAAGTTTGTGCCCAATAAATATTTAGTGAGTGAATGAGTGTGGATTTAGGTTGCCCTGGGCCTTCAAAGGGTGGTGGGTTGTTGTGGGAATATGTTGATCCTGATTGATTGGTTGTTCATAGGACATCAGGTTTTGAGACCAAGGAGATTTCAGGGATTTGTAGGCCTGATCTTCAACTCTCACTGGAGAAAAGACTGTAAAATGGAAACTCAATTGAGTGGACTCAGAGGTTTAACCTGGTCTGGTGTGGACATGGTATTATTTTAAAAGGAATAACCCCAGTATTGGGAACTGTAAAAATAAAAGAAGTCATCTTTTCTCTTTGTGACTTGGAAGAGTGAGAGGAAAGAACAGCTACTGTTTATGCATCTTTTCTACTGATATAAGAAAATGAATATTCTCACTAACAATCATCCTGAAAAATGGAAAATCCCCAGGGGGAGATGCAGAAGGCAGGCCAGCATAAACCAAGGTGAGGAAAGATGTTTCTTCCCTAATGGGTGATCAAGTGGTTGGACTAGGAGATCTATCCCTTAATCCCAGGAGTCTAGACATGCTTAAAGCACTCTTAGGTGTTGGAAAGAATATGGCTTCATTTCACAAGGCATCCAGGAGTGGGCTGGACTAGAAATTATGCCATGGCTGGCCAGAAAACTGTCTCTCTAATTGGGAAGGGAAGAAGCCCTACAGGTGAGCTTAGAGGCAGCTTTTACTGGAACTCCATGAGCACAGGCAAGGGTCTGTAGGCTTTGGAGCAGCCTAAGAACAAGTCGTAAAGAGTTGTGATTTCCTTCCATTAATCCAGAGCTTTCAGAAAAGTCTTGTTCTGTGATTCAGCCCAAGTTCAATGATGTGTGTGTGTGCGTGCGTGTGTGTGTGTGTGTTTGAGGGGAGGAAGGTCAAGGAAAGGGCTTCTCATCCATGCTTAGGTATGCGTGAAAGAAGAGAGAGGTGTGACTTTGCTGAAGTCTCCTTGGTGATAGGAACACAGCCCAGGAACAGACTGAGGACTGGGAACCCAGAAGGAGGCTCTCAGCCTTAGTGAAAGTAGTGATTTACAGGCAGTCTAGAGTCAGACAGTGCTCCTGAAGGGCCAGGTGGGTGAGCAGGTAAATTAACAGGGTGAGTTGGGAGAGTGTGTGAGATGCGGTACACCTGAAGACTCATGTGAAAAACTGGGTAAGACTTGGGGGAGAGGGGCTGGTGTTCAGAAAGTTGAAAGTAAAAGATGTAGAATTAATTCCATTCTAGCTACAGTCTGGCATGTGGGGGGTTGGAACATCAAGATTTAGGGGAAGTTATGTAAATTTGTCTACATTGATACTTATATATAAGGACACACTAGTTACTCTAATTTTGCACAGCCAAGAGCGATACTGGTCTAATAAATTATTTCAATTGTGCTGAAGTGCAAATGCTTCATTATTCAATGTTACCAGTTAGTAGACGCATATTAATATTTATATTCCTATTGAAGGCTGTCATTCGAATAGGTGCATGGTGCTCATTATTAACAAATATAATTATTATCCATGATACTCAGCTTACTTTGGCGGTCATTGGCTGGGCAGCTTTGTTGGTATGTTAGTCGTCATTAGGGTAAAGCACATGGTAGTGATTGATCTGGGTTTGGATTTGGGGAAATACCAGCTCTTTGGGGGCTGTGTAATGAGTTGGAAGACATGGCCAAAGGAGGCTCCTAGCATTAAAATCAGCCCTCAGATCTACTATGATACTCATTTATAATTTGTGTAAATAGATGATTCTCCACTGTATCCAGCAGCAACACAGTTGGGACCTGCCACCTATCGATCATACTTATCTTCCCCTTTTCTACCCACAACCTGCTTCCCCCACGATTTCTTGCCTTTGTGCCACTTTATCCCCAACTCCTGACCTGCCAAGGACAGTCCCCAGAATGTTCTCAAGTTTATAATAATCTCTCCCCAGGGCCTAGAACCCTGGGAAGGGAACTCTGGGAAGGAATTCACTCCTGGGGATGGCCCCCTTCCATATGTTTTTATACCCCAAACCTCCACAGACCCCACCACTGAGCTCTGTCTCCCACAAATAATCCCTAGAGATTTCAGTCACCCATCATCTGAGTCTGGTTGAATACTGCTAATATTAGTATTCATTGAAGCCAGATTTCACCTCAGTTTGGAAAAATTCTTAGAACGACCAAAGAATCCTGGCATAGTGAAGGCTCCATGGCTCTGAATTAATGGAAGTTGGTCCTTCAACAAGCTGTTAGCTTAGCTCTGTCCAGTGGCTTCCATGTGTATTACCAGGGGTTAGTGGGATGGGAAAGAGCGAGGATGGATGGAGCAACCCCAATCCTACAAAGTGGGCTGAGGTTCTCCTGTCAAATGAGAGCATATGCCATTGTCCCATGTAACTTTGGAATCTCTCACAAAATAGAGTTCTGCCAGGAGAATCTGGTCTCTTGAACAAGCAGACAAATTGCATCATAGCTTGTCCTTGGTGAGTTGTGATAGGGACACTATGCCTCCAATTTTGAAATAGTGGATGAATTTGTTTCTGTGCCATGTGGTTGTCTAGTGTCTCACATATTCATCAGACTTCTCTGAGAAGAGAACCCTTTGCTCTTATTTTGCTGGCAGGCAGATCTTGGTGACCCCACCCACCCACTAGCTTTCCACAGGAAGGATGCTCTTGCTAAAAATTCCCATCATTGGTTTGGTGTAGAGTTGGATACTGAGAGCACCTTCAGTGGAGAAAGAAATGGAGAGAAGGCTAGGGGCCAGATGAAACTCAGGTTTTTGAGCCCCTTGGAGTGTCTTCTTATCGTTAAACATGACTCTACTCCTGTCAAAGGGGGAGAGTATATCATAAATCCACCCAAAGCTGATTTGTGTCTATTCTATTCTCCCTTTTGACACCATGTCAAGAAATTGCCTCAAGGTTGGACAAGTTCCAGAAATACATCTTCCGGAAAAGAACACAAACACTTCTTTTGAATTTCCTTTTAATAAATGAAAACTTTAAAGGTATTAAAGGGAAACATAGCAACTTTAACTTGTCTTTTGCTTCTGTCATTTTAAATTAAGCCTGTGATATCTAAGCACAATTTCCTATATTTAATAATATATAAAGCAAGATAATTAAAAGGTATGTACACATGCTGGGAGAGAAACACTGCTGAGTAAAACACTGACTTTAATCTCTGCCTCTGTTGATGAAATGTAGTGAAACCAAGCAACTAAAAGCAAATAAACACAAAGGGCATTGGCAAGGACTGTTCTTCACCTTGGCTCTTTCTTCTGAACCCCATATTTCCGTATCCAGCCATTGACTGGACATTTCCACTTGCAAGTCCTTAAAGTAGACTTCGTAATCAACATTCAAAACCAAGCTCATCACTAACGCCCCCCCGCCAAACCTGCTGTGTTCCTCATTTTAGGAATGAAAACACCATAAACCAAGTAACCTAGGAATCATCCCTGACTTCTCTCTCGCCCTCAACACACCAGCCACACACACACACACACACACACACACACACACACACACACACACACACACACACCCCTATCTAATCAAGCTGCACATCTGCTGCTACCACCTCACCCAAACTTTGTCGATCACTGTCCCTGCATCGTAACTGCTCTCTCTGCCTTCAGTTTTGCCCCTTTCCAATTCATTCTCCACACAAATCCAGAGTGATTTTTAAAACAGAAACTTGATCATGCCATTCCCTATTTTAAAACGTCAGTTACTTCTCTTAGAAAATGCTTGGGATAAATCTTAAATTCTTTCCTGTTATTTACAAGCCCTACATCTCCAGTATCAGGTTTCATTGCTCCCATCTTCTTGCCTTCTGTAAGCTAGTCATAACATGTTAGACGTACCTCTACCAGATACACGTATGTTGGGAGTACCCATCTACGTATCTATATTCCTCACTAGACTGCAAGTTCTATGCAGGATGATATGCGTCATGTTCATTTTCAAAGCCCCAGAAGCTGGCACATAACAAACACTGAATAAATACAGAAGAAAGAAACGGAGGAAGGAAGGAAGGGTATAGCTGTGAATGTGTCTTCATTAATCCTTAGGAGATGGTGTTCTACCTGTGAATTTAGGGCCAGGGATTCTTTTGGCACCAATGTAACCACACTCTTTAGAGATGTTCCACAGTTACAGAATCAAAGAGGGACTTACGCAGATCCATCCAAAATCTCCTCCTCTGGCCCCCTGGGGCCAGAGGCTTAGGTTGATAAGATGATTGCCCCATACTAAGCTATAAATTCTTTGAAGTCAAGATCCATATCTAATTCATCTTTGCATTCCTGTGGCACCCAGTACAATGTTTTCCACAAGGAAGGTATTTAAAATATACTTGTTGAATGAATTAATGAAAGAATGAGAAGCCAGAATCAGGAGACCTACAAATGCATCCTCAAAAGGTCATGGCTTGGGCTTCCCTCACATAGTGTGGCCAGTGAATTGGATTGCCTACAAAGCCAACATGGTCACCTCAGTTCTCACCGTACTGGCGCTGGGGTGATCCCAATTACTGGCAGTCACAGGGTGGGCAGCAAACTTTCTGAGCAGTAAAGTCAGATCAGTAGATACCAGAAGCCTTGACCTTTAACTTCTCAACTGATTCCTCCTTTATGCAGAACAAATGAAATGCACACTCTTTCACTGTTTAGCAGAGTTCCTGGGGCCACTGAGACTGTGGGGTGAAAAAGATTTGGGGCACATTGTGGAAGGCAGCTAGAGTCTATGTTTAACTTCGCACTGCTGAACACTTTATTTTAAGCCAGTGGATAATTAGAAAGCCTGCCATGAAAATGAGCGGTTTTGTTTATTTATTATGTAAGTATGTCTTTTATTAAAACGACTTTGTGAAAATCTAATTGCCACTACAGTTATATAGCATAGCAGTCCCTTACATAAATACATGATTATTATGTAGTCACTTAACTGTGAACGAGTTCTGCTACTACTTTCCTTAATTAAGGATACAAAAGGGCTCCTTCATCTTTGCATATTCCCTTGCTAGGACATTGATACTCATTATTTCCTAAGTCCAAACACTGAAACTGTGTCAAGAATGCATCCATCACCAGATGGGTACTTACAGTCAGCGGAATTTTCAACCCCGTCAGCAGTTTTAGCAATTTGCAATTTCTGTATGTCTGACGTGTGTTTTTATTGGTGAAGATCACGTTCAAATACCAAGATCATGAGAATGATTCTTCTGGTAGTCTCTGCTGCAGCCTAATGTAATGACAGTAATTAACAGCCTGTGATTAGCAGCCACTTCAGAAAGTGTTTGAGTGTTAATTTGCTTCAACTAATATGCAGCACTTCTGTGTAATGAGATCTAAGCTATAGGTTCATGGGGAAAGCAAATTATTTTCCAGCATTTAATCATACAGTTAATCACTTGAACAGTAAACCTCAATGTTCTAACAAGTGACATTTGTTTTTCTGTCATTCAGTTTATTATGGTATAGGCCAGGGTAAAGATGCTCTTTTTCTTAATGGTCAAATTCCCATTTGCCAGCAACATCACTCCTAAATAAGGGCTCACCTCGTAGAGTAATGGAGCTGGGTTGGTGGGTGAGTACAAGATGGAGAGAGAACCTGTATCACTCCAAATTTGCTTTTCTGAATTTAAAGACACTGCTTGATGCCATCTTTACCTCAGTTTACACATCTGTAGAACGGAATGAATGACCCTTGGCTCCTTAACACAAATATCTTAACACCAACTGTCCAGCAAGAAGTTGAGAACAGTGTGTTGCTCATTAACCAGGTATTAATTAGTTGAGTCCCTACAGTTATAAGGTTGAGTAGGAAAGCAAAAGTCACCAGAACATGAATGTATTCACTAATGAACTGACTTCTTAAAAAATACGTGCCCTCTCAACATTAGCCTGGAACTGCTCCAATCTTGAAGCAAAGCCATTGACAAATGACAATTTGGCCAAGTTAGACAAGCTAAGAATCAACAATGCAACACACATTTCAAAAGACAATGATGTTGGACTTCCCTGGTGGCACAGTGGTTAAGAATCCGCCTGCCAATGCAAGGGACACGGGTTCAAGCCCTGGTCCAGGAAGATCCCACATGCTGCGGAGCAACTAAGCCTGCGAGCCACAACTACGGAGCCCGCGTGCTGCAACTACTGAAGCCGGGCGCCTAGAGCCCGTGCTCCACAACAAGAGAAGCCACTGCAATGAGAAGCCCGTGCACCGCAACGAAGAGTAGACCCCGCTCACCACAACTAGAGAAAGCCTGTGTGCAGCAATGAAGACCCAGCGCAGCCAAAAATAAATAAATACATTTAAAAAAAAAAAAAAAAAGACTTAAGTGTCCAGGAATAAAATGAGGCCTTTGGGAAGCTGGATGAAACCCTAGACTATTTTTTGTAAACTAACCAACTTCACATTTACAATGAAAAGGTCAAATATGCCATAAAGGACGCTGAGTTGTGTTGTCACAATGGCATCAGAAAAATTATACCAAAAAAAATCAACTCTTGATTGGTCCTTTTATTTAGAATTGGCACATAGCTGCAAGTATGATCCAAGGGTGGTCAGACTTAAGAGAAAACACGTTTGTTTGTATAAGTTTTGTTTTATTTTTAAGCTAGAGTTTCCCATATTTGATATTATGAAATTTGATTCCTCATTTTATGTAAATTTACTTCAAGTGCACTTTTTCCATTAACAATTATCTTTAGATACCAAGAGCTTCCTGTATTGGTTTTAAAGTTCAGTTTCAGGGGTTATCATTATTAGCAAGAGTATTTCTTTTGTAAACTCCTAAGAACCAGAATGAAATGAGATCCCTTTACTATATGAGTTGGGTATAGGTCCTACAACATCACATGGAGATGGTAGTAAGGATAAACACTAAATAGATCTGTGATGTCATACATGAGAGGTGGTCTCCTGAATAGGAGTGAATGTCTGTCTGCCTGTGAGGTATAATGTCAGGGCATTTGGAAGGCTTTTTTGTTAACCTCTCCAGTGGATGTCCCAACCCCATACTTGGATGTTCATCCTTCGACTTACCAAAACAGAGGTTTATTCCCTAAGGAAATTGGAATTAATGCCATATCAGTCATTTAGATCCTAACATAAATGGATCTGTTAGATCCTTTCCTAGAAAAAATTTCATAACTTTATAATTTAAAGTACACTGAGTGCTTTGGGAAAGAAAAAGAAAGTGGGTTAATAAAAAGAGAAAAGAGAACATAAAAAGGAGCTTAAAAGCAAAAGTCTCACTTTATTATTTTGCCTAGAATTATCCCTGGGCTAGATGGCATTTTGGTGGGGGGTGAGGGGTGGGGGTGGGGGAATACCAATAAATCCTGACATTTCACAAACATCTCTCCCATCACTTGCCATTGTGCTTGAAGTTTGCCATTTAAGATTCATCTCACTCTTTGAGTCAGTAATTCTAGTTTTTTGAAATTATATTAAGGAATAATCATGGGTATGGCAAAGATTTAGCTAAAAAGCTGTTCATGACAGCATAGTTTATAATAACAAAATATTGAAAAAACTTGAATGCTCAAGAACTATAGTTTATACAGTGGAACACACTCTGTATAGCCACTAAAATATCATTGCAGAGGAATGTTTAATATGTGAAAATATGCCTCTGATATTTTGCTAAGTGAAAAAAATCTGGTTACATTACAGTAACTTCCTGTAGTCCCATTTTGCAGAGAAGAAGGAATAGACATTTTGTGAAAGAAGAAAAATAACGAACATCACTGAATGATTAACAAGATGAAACTAACAACTCACAAAGGCCAAGTTTGAGCTGATTGTAAACCAAGAGAGTGAGGAAGGAACACGGGTCCTCTCTTTAGAGCTACAGAGGTGGGTCAGGTGGCTCTCCTAATATTACCAATCAATTCTGAGACCAAAGATTTGCCTCACAAAACAATGGTGCATCTGTTTCCCAAAAGGTACATGCCCAAGTGTATACTACCTCTGCAAAAGAGAATTCTTTTGGCAGTGCTGTAATAGGTAACTTAGTGCTCAGAAATGACTTTTCTAGAATCTTGTATCATTTCATTTATCCATTGATTAAACCATTCAAGTGTTATTAAGCACGAGTGCACATGGAATGCTCTACTGGGCCCTCCCATATTCACCCACCTTTCCCCACCTCCACTGTTGCCACCATAGATCTTTCTTTTCTTCCTTCCTTCCCTCCTTCCTTCCTTCCTTCCCTTCTTCCTTCCTGTCTTTCTTTCTTCTTTCCTTCCTGTCTTTCTTTCTTTATTCCTTCCTTCCTTCTTTCTTTCTCTTTCTTTTTTCTTTTCTCTCCCTCCCTCCTTCCTTCCTCTCTCTCTTTCTTTATTTCTACTTTGCTCCCTCCCTCCCTCCCTCCCTCCCTTCCTCCCTTCCTTCCCTCCTTTTCTTTATTTTTTGGATCATTTGCCCAGAAGACCCCATGGCAGCAGGTGGCAGTGTTTAAAGTGTTTTTGTGGCCAGGGAAAATGAAATAGTATGGATTCCAATGCAATTACAATGTATTAGAATTTATCTTTTAACTTAATGTTGCCTGTCGGTAAACTAAAAAATATTCTCATCACTGTGTATAGACAAAACTTTACAGTTACTTATGACACCAACAAAAGAAGATTCCAAGATCTAGTGCTAGGAGTATACGTATATATCCCCGAGCATAGAGAGAGAGAAAGTAAGTCAGTATAAAAGAAATGAACAGGATAAATTTGGAAAGACTTTTAAGTCAAGAGGGGAAAAACAGGCTCTTCCTTAAAGGCACTTTGTTATCCAGAAGTGCCGCATTGCTGACCATCCCAATTTGTGCCTCATTTGAAATTGGCCAGAATTTCTAGCCGTATGGGTAGCATTCCTTGCTAACAGCTCCTGTGGTTATTTTTTTTTCCATTACTCACTCTATGTTTGATCTTGCTGCTTAATTGTATGTTTTAATCAAAGTTCAGCTCCCTCATCTGTTTTCTAAATTGTTCCTTACTTTAAGAAGAAATAATCTGTTTTTTCAAACACTGATCAACTACCAAATTACTCTCAAAGTTAAATAGCAAAATAAGTTATCAGATATGTATTAGATCTAATTATCCAGTGCAGCAAAACTACCATCTCCAAACAAATCTCACTAGAGCTCTCTCTAAGAGTTGCTTTTTAACTTCCAGACTGCTGTCTGGTTCCCTCTTCCTCCTTCTCACAATGTTTTACAGACCTGCAGTGTCTTCCACTTGTAGCAGCCCCGACACTATCATGGGAATCACCAGTGATACACTGTAAACGCCAGCCAAAATCTATCTGCAAGAACATCTGCTCGACAGTGCAAAACTGATGTAATTACCAACCATCATCTTTTCTCCTCCTGCTGGGGTAACTGCTCCAAAGCATGACTTTTTGCCCTGAGCTAACAAGATCCAGAAACTCCCTGTTATGTACAAAACCTGCTGCTGAAAACCCATGTAGCTTCAACACAAATTATAACCCAGTCTCTCAACTACACGAGTCACTAACACCCTTGTGCCACAGGGTCTCGGAGAATCTTGCTCGATACCCTGTGAGCCCAAGACCTCATCCTCCACCTCCTACATGTTTTTGTCTAATACAAATAGTCTTATAAAGGATATGATAGGGGAAGAGAGGATACATTTACAATTCCAATAACATTGCTTTAAACATACAACTACTGAAAAGAATAATTAAAAGTCAAATGTCTGAACTGGAATTTAGACAAAAAGAGGAATTTTAGAAAAATCTTTATTGATCATCTACTATTTGCCAAATGCTCTCTGTAGTGCTTTATATAAGTTATATCATTTAACTGAGGTTTAAAAAATTCTAGTAATCAAGAATTTCCCAGTTTGAATCCATGAAGTTTAGGAGAGGCACTTAAACTTCAGCTCTGCCTCCTACAGGTGTAGAGAAGTTTAACCAATGATGATGAAAAAGAATAAATTCTAAGTATTTATTTCCAGTTGTGTTAAGGGAATGAAGGTGAAGAGACAGTGTAGTTCAGAATATGCCACCAACAAGCTGTAGCACATCCAACAGGTTTCTTAATTTGAGTTTCAGTTTCCACATTTACTAAATCAGGGAGTTGGATTAGATGACTTCTGAGGTCACTAAGCGTTCCTAGAACATCATGATTCATTGATTATGCAAATCAAATTTCATTTCAAAATTTTTCTGAACTATGCAGTCATTCTTCTCATTTTTGGTTCTTCTTAAATTCATGGTGAAGCTGAGAACAAACTAGACTGCTATCAGAAGGACTAGGAATTAATAATGAAATTCTAAAAAATTCTTTTGTTGGATTATTTGATGTTTTTGTTTGTTAAGAAAAGATTGGCCATGTGAACTTTCAAAATAAATGTATTCAATCAAGCTAAACTGAGATAGGAAAGAGTACGCATTCCTCAGTGGAATTATGGCCACTGTGCATGCAAAATATTTGTAGACAGAGAACAAAACTACCAAGAATCCATCCTCTGATCTTCTTAGAGGAAATTTTATTTCTACTTTGCTGAATGAAAATAATGTTGGGGCATATATGTGCATTAGGTATATAAAGGTATTTGATATCAATAGAAGGAATGTTGCCTTTCATCATGAGTCATCATGAAAGAAATCTCTGTCACTCCACCTTGGATGTATGAGACCACTTTCTAGCTCTTAACCCATGAAAGCCTCCAAAAAAATGAATAATTTATGAAGTATTTGCCAAATTTACCCTTTGTGTCCCAGCATTGTGTCAGGCACTTGACTAACCAGGAAGACATCTCAGAGTAATGCAAAGAGGGGATCCGTTAAGACATAGATAAAGCCTACTGTGAAGATATAGAGTGAAACAAACTATATGTAGACACAGTGGAAGGAGATGCATAAGGGTCAAGGGTATACCCTGCACCTCAGCAGCCTAATCTTCTGAAGATGCTGGGGAGAGGAGCAAAGATCATGTATAGATGACGTTTATAGTATTTCCTCCATAGCACACAATTAATCAGAACCCTTAAATACATCAGGCATGATAGATCTTCTGCCGCATTTGCAAATGTTCTCTAACATATGAAATGAGGTGTGTGGATTGTTTAGCAAGTTCCAACTTCCTATGTGAACACTTTTATTTCACTGGCTTCCATGGACTTGTGCCTTTCTAAAATAATACGCTTGTGATTTTAATTATTTATTTATTTATATTTATTTTTTTACATCTTTATTGGAGTATAATTGCTTTACATTGGTGTGTTAGTTTCTGCTTTATAACAAAGTGAATCAGTTATGCATATACATATGTTCCCACATCTCTTCCCTCTTACGTCTCCCTCCCTCCCACCCTCCCTATCCCACCCCTCCAGACGGTCACAAAGCACCGAGCTGATCTCCCTGTGCTATGTGGCTGCTTCCCACTACCTATCTACCTCACGTTTGGTAGTGTATATATGTCCATGCCTCTCTCTCGCTTTGTCACAGCTTACCCTTCCCCCTCCTCATATCCTCAGGTCCATTCTCTAGTAGGTCTGTGTCTTTATTCCTGTCTTACACCTAGGTTCTTCATGACATTTTTTTTTCTTAAATTCCATATATATGTGTTAGCATATGGTATTTGTCTTTCTCTTTCTGACTTACTTCACTCTGTATGACAGACTCTAGGTCTATCCACCTCATTACAAATAGCTCAATTTCGTTTCTTTTTATGGCTAATATTCCATTGTATATATGTGCCACATCTTCTTTATCCATTCATCCAATGATGGACACTTAGGTTGTTTCCATCTCCTGGCTATTGTAAATAGAGCTGCAATGAACATTTTGGTACATGACTCTTTTTGAATTATGGTTTTCTCAGGGTATATGCCCAGTAGTGGGATTGCTGGGTCATATGGTAGTTCTATTTGTAGTTTTTTAAGGAACCTCCATACTGTTCTCCACAGAGGCTGTATCAATTTACATTCCTACCAACAGTGCAAGAGGGTTCCCTTTTCTCCACACCCTCTCCAGCATTTATTGTTGATGATTTTTTGATGCTGGCCATTCTGACTGGTGTGAGATGATATCTCATTGTAGTTTTGATTTGCATTTCTCTAATGATTAGTGATGTTGAGCATTCTTTCATGTGTTTGTTGGCAGTCTGTTTATCTTCTTTGGAGAAATGTCTATTTAGGTCTTCTGCACATTTTTGGATTGGGTTGTTTGTTTTTTTGTTATTGAGCTGCATGAGCTGCTTATAAACTTTGGAAATTAATCCTTTGTCAGTTGTTTCATTTGCAAATATTTTCTCCCATTCTGAGGGTTCTCTTTTGGTCTTGTTTATAGTTTCCTTTGCTGTGCAAAAGCTTTGAAGTTTCATTAGGTCCCATTTGTTTATTTTTGTTTTTATTTCCATTTCTCTGGGAGGTGGGTCAGAAAGGATCTTGCTGTGATTTATGTCATAGAGTGTTCTGCCTATGTTTTCCTCTAAGAGTTTGATAGTTTCTGGCCTAACATTTAGGTCTTTAATCCATTTTGAGCTTATTTTTGTGTATGGTGTTAGGGAGTGATCTAATCTCATACTTTTACATGTACCTGTCCAGTTTTCCCAGCACCACTTATTGAAGAGGCTGTCCTTTCTCCACTGTACATTCCTGCCTCCTTTATCAAAGATAAGGTGACCATATGTGCGTGGGTTTATCTCTGGACTTTCTATCCTGTTCCATTGATCTATCTTTCTGTTTTTGTGCCAGTACCATACTGCCTTGATTACTGTAGCTTTGTAATATAGTCTGAAGTCAGGGACCCTGATTCCTCCAGCTCCGTTTTTCGTTCTCAAGATTGCTTTGGCTATTCATGGTCTTTTGTGTTTCCATACAAATTGTGAAATTTTTTGTTCTAGTTCTGTGAAAAATTCCAGTGGTAGTTGGATAGGGATTGCATTGAATCTGTAGATTGCTTTGGGTAGTAGAGTCATTTTCACAATGTTGATTCTTCCAATCCAAGAACATGGTATATCACTCCATCTATTTGTATCATCTTTAATTTCTTTCATCAGTGTCTTATAATTTTCTGCATACAGGTCTTTTGTCTCCTTAGGTAGGTTTATTCCTAGATATTTTATTCTTTTTGTTGCAATGGTAAATGGGAGTGTTTTCTTGATTTCACTTTCAGATTTTTCATCATTAGTGTATAGGAATGCCAGAGATTTCTGTGCATTGATTTTGTATCCTGCTACTTTACCAAATTCATTGATTAGCTCTAGTAGTTTTCTGGTAGCATCTTTAGGATTCTCTATGTGTAGTATCATGTCATCTGCAAACAGTGACAGATTTACTTCTTCTTTTCCGATTCGGATTCCTTTTATTTCCTTTTCTTTGATTGCTGGGGCTAAAACTTCCAAAACTATGTTGAATAAGAGTGGTGAGTGTGGGCAACCTTTTCTTGTTCCTGATATTAGTGTAAATGCTTTCAGTTTTTCACCATTGAGGATGATGTTGGCTGTGGGTTTGTCATATATGGACTTTATTATGTTGAGGAAAGTTCCCTCTATGCCTACTTTCTGCAGGGTTTTTATCGTAAATGGGTGTTGAATTTTGTCGAAAGCTTTCTCTGCATCTACTGAGATGATCATATGGTTTTTCTCCTTCAATTTGTTAATATGGTTTATCACATTAATTGTTTTGCATATATTGAAGAATCCTTGCATTCCTGGAATAAACCCCACTTGATCATGGTGTATGATCCTTTTAATGTGCTGTTGGATTCTGTTTGCTAGTATTTTGTTGAGGATTTTTGCATCTATGTTCATCAGTGATATTGGCCTGTAGTTTTCTTTCTTTGTGACATCCTTGTCTGGTTTTGGTATCAGGGTGATGGTGGCCTCATAGAATGAGTTTGGGAGTGTTCCTCCCTCTGCTATATTTTGGAACAGTTTGAGAAGGATAGGTGTTAGCTCTTCTCTAAATGTTTGATAGAAGTCGCCTGTGAAGCCATCTGGTCCTGGGCTTTTGTTTGTTGGAAGATTTTTAATCACAGTTTCAATTTCAGTGCTTGTGATTGGTCTGTTCATATTTTCTATTTCTTCTTGATTCAGTCTTGGCAGGTTGTGCATTTCTAAGAATTTGTCCATTTCTTCCAGGTTGTCCATTTTATTGGCATAGAGTTGCTTGTAGTAATCTCTCATGATCTTTTGTATTTCTGCCGTGACAGTTGTTACTTCTCCTCTTTCATTTCTAATTCTATTGATTTGAGTCTTCTCCCTTTTTTTCTTGATGAGTCTGGCTAATGGTTTATCAGTTTTATTTATCTTCTCAAGGAACCAGCTTTTAGTTTTATTGATCTTTGCTATCGTTTCCTTCATTTCTTTTTCATTTATTTCTGATCTGATTTTTATGATTTCTTTCCTTCTACTAACTTTGGGGGTTTTTTGTTCTTCTTTCTCTAATTGCTGTAGGTACAAGATTAGGTTGTTTATTCGAGATGTTTCCTGTTTCTTAAGGTAGGATTGTATTGCTATAAACTTCCCTCTTAGAACTGCTTTTGCTGCATCCCATAGATTTTGGGTCGTCGTGTCTCCATTGTCATTTGTTTCTAGGTATTTTTTTGTTTCCTCTTTGATTTCTTCAGTGATCACTTCGTTATTAAGTAGTGTATTGTTTAGCCTCCATGTGTTTGTATTTTCTACAGATCTTTTCCTGTAATTGATATCTAGTCTCATAGCGTTGTGGTCGGAAAAGATACTTGAAACAATTTCAATTTTCTTAAATTTACCAAGGCTTGACTTGTGACCCAAGATATGATCTATCCTGGAGAATGTTCCATGAGCACTTGAGAAAAATGTGTATTCTGTTGTTTTTGGATGGAATGTCCTATAAATATCAATTAAGTCCATGTTGTTTAATGTATCATTTAAAGCTTGTGTTCCCTTATTTATTTTCATTTTGGATGATCTGTCCATTGGTGAAAGTGGGGTGTTAAAGTCCCCTACTATGAATTTGTTACTGTCAAGTTCCCCTTTTATGGCTGTTAGTATTTGCCTTATGTATTGAGGTGCTCCTATGTTGGGTGCATAAATATTTACAATTGTGATATCTTCTTCTTGGATCGATCCCTTGATCATTATGTAGTGTCCTTCTTTGTCTCTTGTAATAGTCTTTATTTTAAAGTCTGTTTTGTCTGATATGAGAATTGCTACTCCAGCTTTCTTTTGGTTTCCATTTTCATGAAATATCTTTTTCCATCCCCTTACTTTCAGTCTGTATGTGTCTCTAAGTCTGAAGTTGGTGTCTTGTAGACAGCAAATATATGGGTCTTGTTTCTGTATCTATTCAGCCAATCTGTGTCTTTTGGTGGGAGCATTTAGTCCATTTACATTTAAGGTAATTATCGATATGTTTGCTCCTATTACCATTTTCTTAATTGTTTTGGGTTAGTTATTGTAGGTCTTTTCCTTCTCTTGTGTTTCTTGCCTAGAGAAGTTCCTTTAGCAGTTGTTGTAGAGCTGGTTTGGTGGTGCTGAACTCTCAGCTTTTGCTTGTCTGTAAAGGTTTTAATTTCTCCATCAAATCTGAATGAGATTTTTGCTGGGTAGAGTAATCTTGGTTCCAGGTTTTTCTCGTTCATC
Source organism: Leucopleurus acutus (assembly GCF_964270905.1). Lineage (NCBI taxonomy): Eukaryota > Metazoa > Chordata > Mammalia > Artiodactyla > Delphinidae > Leucopleurus > Leucopleurus acutus. The sequence goes on along the minus strand of NC_139149.1, from coordinate 61,451,729 downwards.
ACTTTAAATATGTTCTGCCAGTCCCTTCTGGCTTACAGAGTTTCTGCTGAAAGATCAGCTGTTAACCTTATGGGGATTCCCTTGTGTGTGATTTTTCCCTCGCTGCTTTTAATATGTTTTCTTTGTATTTAATTTTTGACAGTTTGATTAATATGTGTCTTGGCGTATTTCTCCTTGGATTTATCCTGTATGGGACTCTCTGTGCTTCCTGGACTTGATTAACTATTTCCTTTCCCACATTAGGGAAGTTTTCAACTATAATCTCTTCAAATATTTTCTCTGTCCCTTTCTTTTTCTCTTCTTCTTCTGGGACCCCTATAATTCGAATGTTGGTGCGTTTAATGTTGTCCCAGAGGTCTCTGAGACTGTCCTCAGTTCTTTTCATTCTTTTTTCTTTATTCTGCTCTGCAGTAATTATTTCCACTATTTTATCTTCCAGGTCACTTATCCATTCTTCTGCCTCAGTTATTCTGCTATTGATCCCATCTAGAGTATTTTTCATTTCATTTATTGTGTTGTTCATCATTGTTTGTTTCATCTTTAGTTCTTCTAGGTCCTTGTTAAATGTTTCTTGCATTTTGTCTATTCTATTTCCAAGATTTTGGATCATCTTTACTATCATTATTCTGAATTCTTTTTCAGGTAGACTGCCTATTTCCTCTTCATTTGTTAGGTCTGGTGGGTTTTTATCTTGCTCCTTCATCTGCTGTGTTGTTTTCTTTCTTCTCATTTTGATTATCTTACTGTGTTTGGGGTCTCCTTTTTGCAGGCTGCAGGTTCGTAGTACCCGTTGTTTTTTGGTGTCTGTCCCCAGTGGCTAAGGTTGGTTCAGTGTGTTGTGTAGGCTTCCTGGTGGAGGCGACTAGTGCCTGTGTTCTGGTGGATGAGGCTAGATCTTGTCTTTCTGGTGGGCAGGTCCACGTCTGGTGGTGGGTTTTGGGGTGTCTGTGGACTTATGATTTTAGGCAGCCTCTCTGCTAATGGGTGGGGTTGTGTTCCTGTCTTGCTAGTTGTTTGGCATAGGATGTCCAGCACTGTGGCTTGCTGGTCGTTGAGTGAAGCTGGGTGCTGGTGTTGAGATGGAGATCTCTGGGAGATTTTCGCCATTTGATATTATGTGGAGCTGGGATGTCTCTTGTGGACCAGTGTCCTGAAGTTGGCTCTCCCACCTCAGAGGCACAGCACTGACTCCTGGCTGCAGCACCAAGAGCCTTTCATCCACACAGCTCAGAATAAAAGGGAGAAAAAGTAGAAAGAAAGAATTAGTAGAAGTAGAAGGAAAGAAAGAAAGGAGGGAGGGAGGGAGGCAGGAAGGAAGGAAGGATGGAAGGAAGGAAAAAAAGAAGATAAAGTAAAATAAAATAAAGTAAGATAAAATATAATAATGTTATTAAAATAAAAAAATAATTAAGAGGAAAAAAAACGGACGGATAGAACCGTAGGACAAATGGTGGAAGCAAAGCTATACAGACAAAATCTCACACAGAAGCATACACATACACACTCACGAAAAGGGGAAAAAATAATAAATCTTGCTCTCAAAGCCCGCCTCCTTAATTTGGGATGATTCGTTGTCTATTCATGTATTCCACAGATGCAGGGTACATCAAGTTGATTGTTGAGCTTTAATCCTCTGCTTCTGAGGCTGCTGTGAGAGATTTCCCTTTCTCTTTGTTCTCACAGCTCCCAGGGGCTCAGCTTTGGATTTGGCCCCACCTCTGCGTGTAGGTCGCCGGAGGGCGTCTGTTCTTCGCTCAGACAGGACAGGGTTAAAGGAGCCGCTGATTCGGGGGCTCTGGCTCACTCAGGCCAGGGGGAGGGAGGGGCACGGAGTGCGGGGCGAGCCTGTGGCAGCAGAGGCCGGCGTGACGTTGCACCAGCCTGAGGCGCGCCATGCGTTCTCCCGGGGGAGTTGTCTCTAGATCACGGGACCCTGGCATTGGCGGGCTGCACAGGCTCCCCGGAAGGGGGGTGTGGATAGTGACCTGTGCTCGCACACAGGCTTCTTGGTGGCGGCAGCAGCAGCCTTAGCTTCTCATGCCTGTCTCTGGGGTCTGCGCTTTTAGCCGCGGCTCGCGCCTGTCTCTGGAGCTCCTTTAAGCAGCGCTCTTAATCCCCTCTCCTCGAGCACCAGGAAACAAAGAGGGAAGAAAAAGTCTCTTGCCTCTTTGGCAGGTCCAGACTTTTCCCCGGACTCCCTCGGCCAGCCGTGGCGCACTAACCCCCTGCAGGCTGTGTTCACGCCGCCAACCCCAGTCCTCTCCCTGCGCTCCGACCGAAGCCCAAGCCTCAGCTCCCAGCCCTGCCCGCCCCGGCGGGGGAGAAGACAAGCCTCTTGGGCTGGTGAGTGCCGGTCAGCACCGATCCTCTGTGCGGGAATCTCTCCGCTTTGCCCCCCGCACCCCTGTTGCTGTGCTCTCCTCCGCGGCTCCGAAGCTTCCCCGTCCGCCACCCGCAGTCTCCGCCCGCGAAGCGGCTTCCTAGTGTGTGGAAACCTTTCCTCCTTCACAGCTCCCTCCCACTGGTACAGGTCCCGTCCCTATCCTTTTGTCTCTGTTTATTCTTTTTTCTTTTGCCCTACCCAGGTACGTGGGGGATTTCTTGCGTTTTGGGAGCTCTGAGGTCTTCTGCCAGCGTTCAGTAGGTGTTCTGTAGGAGTTGTTCCACGTGTAGATGTATTTCTGGTGTATGTGTGGGGAGGAAGGTGATCTCCGTGTCTTACTCTTCCGCCATCTTCCCGGAAGCCCCCCAGTCTGCGTTTTTAGAAAGCTCCCCAGATCATTTTTATGAGCAGAAATGTTTAGAAACAAAATAAAGTTCCTTCAGAATTTTGTACAGAGAGATTGCTTGGCTTAAAGGTATGTGGTCTTCCTGGTCCAAGAGTTTGTTTTGAGGTCAGCATTTTCAGTTTCTGTTTCATAAATGTGAGGTTAATCAGTCTGCAAGTGCTCAACTCATGTGAACCCGGACCTTCCCCCTAACTCTATCCCTGCCCCTCTGAGTTCACCTGCTCACTCAGAAGGAGTGCCCCATACACGAAGCAGGTGTTTTTCCCCAGGTTGTAGCTCCAACCCAAAATCGATAAATTGGCCCCTAATTCATAACAAGTCTCATATGAGTTTATTTAGCATAAAGTCAGGTGGCATACTCAGAATGAGAGCAAAGGGAACAGAATGTTCTTTGACAGATATTTCTACCCAGTACCAAACCACATTACCCTACCCCAGACTCTAGATGAGCATGTATCAGACTAAGCATATGTACCAACCTTATAGAATCAGAGCATCTGGGACAGAATTCACTGACCATCTTTTCTACGAAGTGCCTCTTTTCCAAGATACCAATATGTCATATATGGTCTCGTGTTACACTATAAGATTGCATCTTATTTTATCTTTGTTCAGTTTTAGATTGGAGTATTTGGGGGGGGGGGGCGATACTCCAATCTTATCAGTAATATATTAACAAGTCTCCCAGTAGGATGAATTGCTTCAAGATGATTTCCAAGAACTACTAAACATAGTTTGTTTATGGTACCTTTTCATTCTAGTTATCATGATTTTTCATGTTCTTATTTCCTAATTCTGGAAGTGCATCTTATTTGGGGCCCAAATAAGATGACTAGAAATAATACCTAATAATTAATTTTGAAGATGATGAAATACTTAGCTCCTTTTTTGCCTTTGGTAAATTAAGTATTTCTCTTAGAAAAATGGTATAATAAAAATGGCATTTGAGGTTGAGATTGGGGTAAATATAGAGCTCTAGAGACCAGAAGTGGTTACCACTGACCAACTTAATTACCATTATAGTCATTTCTAGATAGGATAATCAGGATGGGGAAAGTGAACAGGAAGGGTCAAATTAAAGAAATGAAGTTTCAGTAGGAATTAGAGATGGGTTGATTGAAATTAGGAGCTAAAGGAAATAGTTGAACATGACTCAAAATTCACTTTTAGAGAATAGCAGCTCTTGATGTCAGTAGAGGATTTGAGAAGCAGATGCCTTCTATACACTTCAGAAGACACTTTTTCAATAAGTAAACTTTTGAATTTTCCACATCTTGTTTTTACTGAGGAGTTAAAATTGAATGTAACACTTCCATAAGGGCCTGTCCAATATGGGGGAGGGAGGAGGAAAGAAGGAGAAGGAGAAGACAGAAAAGGGGAAGAAGAAAGAGGAGGAGGGAGGGATAAGAATGTATAAGAATATTTTTCTCCCCCTCCCACTTCCTATCGTTATCAAGTTATATACAACTAAATAGGAGGAAATCATGGCCTGACTATACACATTCACTCTGTAGTTCATCCTGCCCTCAGCTTCAGTTCTATCAGCCATCTTTGCCTTGCTGTCAATGTCATTCTTTGGGGCAGCAATCCCTTGGATTCGTGCTTCAGAAGAAAGGCTGTCGAAGAAAGAATAAAGCTGAGGTCTATTGGGGAGATAATGCAATAAAATATGCTTCTGGAAGGGAAATTTCAAACCCCAAAGCTTCATATACATTATAACAGTAGGGCCTGCTTAGCATGTGGGCTAATTTAGCTCACTCCCTGATTCCTGGAGCCGACTCCTCTTATGCGGCTGTGCTGTGCCAGCATTCGTTAGATATAACATGCTGGCTAACATCTTTGCGGTGCCTGGAAGACCTACTTAAGGGCTTCAGAGTGAACACGCATGAAGGAAGGCTTTCCAAGAGGTAGTCTTTCTTCCTGGAACTCTTAGTGGTTTGACATAAAAGCTTTATGAAAAGGCAGCATCTTTGCTGTCCATTCTTCCTCGCTGTCCGTTGTTTCAGTTTCAGAGAATCATTTTTATAACTCAGCTTCTCTCAGTACAGTGAGCTGCATGGAGGAGGCCAAATTTTTACCACCGTGTTGAGAATTCTGCACTGCAGTTAGAGGTGGGGCAGGGTAAGAAAAAAGTTCAGAAGATGCTTGGCAAGAACCAAAGAACATCACTTTGGAAGACAGTTTTTCCACTGAGACTCCTGACCCTTTATTAATGGTGACAGACTCTCTTTATCCCGTAATCTTTTCCCATCTCAATTTCAGTTTGTGCGTTCAATTTTTTGTTTGCTAACTTGAGCATAGGTATCTTCCTGATGGAAGGCATGATCACGTGGGGCACACAGTTCAGTGTTCTTTGGTAATGGCAACAGAGGCCTTGATATCAATTCTAGTTCACCACTTCCTAATCCATGTACCAGCTGCCGTGTGACCTACGTGTGCAGAGCAATTCAAGGGAAATGGGCAGTGCTAACAAAATCACCTCCAAATGAAATAATAGTTCCTTGTATATTTTCCAGGGCACACTAAGTTTTTCCTCTAAAACACTGTACCTTATTCTCCCTGCAGTTCTCTACCACCTGGCTGTTTATAAACCAGAATGGTTTGGTTAACAGTGGAAGCTAAGAAAATGAAATAACTCAGAGACAGAAATTAAACAGCACTGTCCATGTCAGGAGAGCTTCAGGCGGAGGACTTTGGATTTTCAGAACTCTTGGGCAAGGCCATTTCTATTGTAAGCTTATGCATCAAGTTACATTAATCTGACATAATTGAACATTTGATTCTTTGAACTCCCTTTGTTTTGATTCAGCACTCACCAAGTCACCTTCTGATTACAATTTGATTGCCTAGAGGGAAAAATTGGGTCTATCTTCTGGGCTGGGAGTAGGTTCATTCCAGGGACAGGTACATTTTCACTATTAATAAAACCAGTAAATTGTAAGTTATGGTTTTATACATCAGTCTCATGAGCTCAGTTACCATGAAATCGGTCCTGAGAGATGAATTCACTCTTGGTGTGCTAATAAAAATCAAAATTTTAAGCTTGTAAAACTGAGGATCCATCTCCAGGACATGTAAATCCACCAAGGTAATGAATGGAAATACTGTGTAAACCAACACTTTCCTAGGCAGACACATACTCCCTCTGTATCACTTTGTAGAGATACTAGGCCCTTTGTCCCTTATAGTTTCTTTTCTAAAACTCAGCTACCCATACAGGAACTTGGCATATTTTATATTCACATCTTTGCTGAATAAAATCTTCTTTCCTGAATGTATAGCTCAATAACACGTAGGCATTCTTCAGCTATTATCAATGCAGCTTGGTTGTATTAAGCATGTTTCACAACCCCAGACCAGTGACAGCAGCTTCCCAGTTCCCCTGTGTTCTGTGGCTCTCATAAATGAATGACGTCTGTCATATCTCCTCTTTTTCCAGTAAGCCATCATTAAATTCCTGATGCCACTCCTTCAGTTCATTGACTAGGATAGGGTTGTCCATTTTTCAAAATAAATAATGTTGTGTATTTTTCAATACTGTGTATTTTTTGACATGATGGATAAAAAAAGCCTATAAAATTACTTCTAAGTGCTGCTACTGACACGTGACGAACCATTTGACCAATGACCCAACAGATCACATCTTGTGTGAAAACAGTACCTCTGGCTGTCTCGAGATCGTGCATGAAGCTGAAAGAATCCCCTCTACTAGAAAACGTATTAGTCAATGTACTCTAAGCCAGTGATTGTCAATTTTGTCTGCTTCCGATAAGCATCATTTTTCTTCAAGGAACTCAGGACAACAATACACATATAATTTCCTTGTCTTTTCATTTCTGGATCCCCAGGCCCTAGCAATTCTTGGCATTTAACAGGCATTTAACTCAATAAATATTTGTTGATTGAATTCACTGAATGATAAATAATTTTGAGTTTTAGTTTTCTGTTCCCAATTTTATTTTTCTCTCCTGTATTCATAATTCCTTTTCCCTTTCCATCTTTAAAATGTCACCTTCATGTCATAATTTTATGCTTTTCTCTTTCTCAAGGATATATGTTAGAAGTGGTAATAATTAGAAATGCATAAACCATCAAAACAATAAGAAGAATGAAAAGCTCCCTTAGAGCCCTGAAGGATCAGTCTAAGATAGATTCTAAATGATGTGTGAGTACATTAGTTACAAAGTATTTTCTCTTTCTCATTCTAGAATATAATAATATAATAATCAGGTATTTCTATAGTGCTTTATGGTTTGTGAGCACTTCCATAAACATTCTCTAATCTGATGCTTTTAAGAACTGTATGGCTATGTCTATACATACTGAATGCAGTTTTCTGTAAAGATTCTGATGTCCTACAGCCTCTTGTTTTCTTCTTTAACCTATTTTGTCTGTCATACTATGCCTCCACTTCAAATAGCAAATCACAATTTCATCATTGCTGCTTCAGGTATTACCATCTTTCATTTCTTGGCTTTGAGGCCTCCATTTCTATAAGCCTCTATAATTGCAATTGTGTCATTGGCTTGTATTTATAGAATAAAGAACAAATGGCTTAGTAAGGAATGAAAATAGAACTCATCATGGTTTCATGTTATTAATAAATTCCAGAAGATATGTATGTCAGTGCTTCATTATACTTATGTATTTGCTTAAAATTACACGTATGTTTCCCAACCCAACACTACACTAAGATAGAGCTTTGCTATATCCAGAGGTTATAAAATTCAGGGAAAATCCCAGTATGCTACAAATTTATTTATTCTTATTGCTACTCTGCATGACCTTATAAACTCACATATATGAAAAGCATCAACTCCAAAGTCATTGTCTCTGTAGGGGAACCAAAAAGGTTCCTGACATGGAATCCAGAGTTCTAGGATAAGTGATAAAACCCAGTGTCATCTTTGCAAACGAGTTGCATTAATGTTCTTTTCTTTCCCATCTTGGGTTCTCATCCCTTGGTTGAATAAAACTTCATTCACCATTGAGACCTGAACAAATTCTATAGTTTGATAATTCCTCACGTTGCATGTATCTCCATATATCCAGCAACAAATTCTCTTCTCTGATGAGAATTGAAGTTGGAATGTTTGAATGTTGGAAGGTGAAACATTTCTACCATTGAAATGGGGTTAAGATTGCAAGGCAAATTCAACGAAGGCCTTTCCCGCTTTCCAGGTTCCGTGGCTACACTCAGCACACTGTGTTGGGTGGTTGGATTAGAGTAGCACAGGTGCCACCATCATGCTCACAGCAAGGGTGAGCTCTTCGAAAGGGTATACCTATGTGCCATGGGATCCTCACCTGGGCGTTTTTCTAACAGTGCAAGTTATTTATTTAGATAACTATACTAATATATCTTAGTTTTGCTACTTACCTGACAGTTAGAATAAGGATTAAGAGAAGGTTTAACTCCTAAATGCTTTAACATTATCTTAAATGCTACAATTCCACATCTGTAACTATGTTTATTTGCCCCTCACTGAGCTAAGGCCTACTTCCTTACTTTCAGTTCTCTAATGCTGAGTTGCCTGTCCTACTTTCTAAAGTTTCCTTGCCAAACTTAATAAGAGATGAAGGGAGGAAGACAGAGACTTGTCAAAATTGTCCTGGTGGCTCCTTGGCTATGTGGACAAGCTATCTGAAGGTCTCTGGCTCGGAGTCTCCATCTGTGACCATGACCTTGACAACAGCCATAACTGCTTATTTGCAAGGAAAAATATGCAAAGATAAAATTCTATTCTCTACCCTTGGAAACATGCACTTTAGAAAAAAAAGATATTGACTACCAATCATTACAATTTTAAAATATTTTGGTTTATTTTGTCCCACACTCAGAAACTAAAATATTTTGTTTTTAGAGATCCTACTAGATGACTACCTAACTAATTAGTGGAATATTCCATCCATTTGGTCATTAAATCATCAATTTTCCCTCCTAAATGTCTGTCATTTAGTTGAAGATTGCATTCTCTCTTACCCAGGCCTTCGATATATCCACATAACTGCTTCACCCCAGTCTCCCACACGGTATCAAAAGAATGTCTTTTCTAAGCCCAGGTTGTGTCATTATTTTGCTTGGAAACTTTTCATGGATTCTCAAACTATTAAGTCCCAAATTACTACGAGCTGCAAGCCTGTGTCTCAACAAATGTGTCTGAGCTCCCAGTCCATCCTGGTTTCCTGTCAAAACCCTAAACTATCCCCACATCAAACTGTCCCAACATCCTCATCTCCATGCTGTTGTATATGCCTCCTCCTCTGCCTGCAAGGCCCTCTCTCTCCTTCTCTACCTGATCATCTCCTTCCTTTTCAGAGGCACATTTTAATGTTTCTGAGGAAGGGGGGAATCTTACAGTTGATGTCAGAAGGAAACTGCTGGCTTCTAGGCAAGTAGTTTTATTGCATGGGTATATCTGAAATCAGGCTTACTCAGGAAGTGTCTGTTTATCTGATTATCATCTCAGTTAAATTATTTGCATTGGTGGCACCACAAGCGCTTGAACTTTCTTTAAAGGTGTATCCTTAATTGTCCTGAAAATTCTTCAAAAAGATTACAGTATGATGCAGCATTGAAAGAAAAAGGTACTGGGAACATAGAAGAATGCTTGGCCTGTGCTTGGAACTATGACTACAGACAATAGAACTTGCCAAATCTAGCAGATTACATTTTAGAATTACCAAAACTAAAAGAGGCTGGTGTGACAGATTCATGCATTGTAAGGGATTGTCTCTCAAGCGTCTGCCTTTCAAGAAAAGCTACTTAACTTCCTTTAGCTCAGGAGAAAATGCCACACATTTAACCAAACAGGAAATGGTTTTCCCATAACCTTCAAAAATTATATTTTCAATCCAAAAGTTGCTAACAAGATCAAGATCACAGGTGTCAGCTATGGAAAGCCACATGTCACTGGCTTGCTACATACACATGACTATCGATTACAAAAGTGGTTCAGCAGACTCTATCTCAATATGCAGAAAGCTAAGTTGCAGACTTATAGTATAACAAGAAAGTACATAAATATATACTACCAGCAGGTTTTATTTTAATGTTTGTATTTAACCTAATGTTTCTTCTTCTGTCTCCAAAGCTGTTATTTGACCAATGGTGCAGTGTCCAACTGATAACATCTTAAAGTCAAGGAAATCTAGTATTTATGTCCTAGGCATTCTCATGCAACACTCTTTTAATCCTTACAGCAGCTCTCTGAGCTACATACTGCATTTTACAGATGGGAAAACTATGGTTCAGGATGTTTAAGTCACTTGCCCAAAGTATATAGCTAGCAGAGTAGTGAAGCACTTGAACTTGGTTCTAATTTAACCCCAATGCCAAAGTTCTTGACCACTATGCTATATGCCTCCCCTCTCTTTCCTAGCACTAAAGTCACAGTGCCTTTGTTGAGGATGTGTTAGCTGTGCCTTCTGGATGCTTAACTGTCTGAACTATAGGCTTAGTCATTAATAGAATGGGTCCAGTGACCCTAAGAACACATAGATGTCATTAGCAGAGTGAGTTCCTATGGCAATGTCAGCTTCAAAGAAGGCTGCTATCTTCAGTCTCATTTTCCTCTGTGCCTTAAGGTCCCCAGATATATTAACTCCTTACATGCTGGAAACCATGGCTCATACCTCTTTGTCTCATTTGCACATAGCTGGGCACATAATAAGCAATCAGTATATACCAATTAATAAATTAATCTTACCCTAAAGAAACAATTATAATCTGTTTCTGAAAAACAAAGAAATATGGGCTTATTTACCTACTCTACTATTGTTCAGTGTATTTTGGGTTTGGAGTCAACAGTTAAGAGTTCACCTTTGGGTCTGCATAAAACTTATTCTTTTAATTTCTTTCTCTCACTTTTTTCTCTCAATAATAAAAGTCAATAGTAAAAGTCAAGATATAAACTCAACAAATTACAACATTCCTATTTTACCCCTGGAACCTATGTGACACCCATTGATCTCCTGGGACCTAGCAGCTGGGACTTGGAGCTCCAAGAAGAATAATCATGCTTCCCTTCCCATCCACTCCCTATCTCCCTAGCATATGAGCACTCCTTCCCCAGTCATCTCCCAAAGAGGCCTGGTGGGCACTGTCATTGATCTCTGGAGGGGCTCAGAGCCCATTCATGAAAGGCAGGAAGTGGCACAGAGAGACAAAAACTATTTTGATAGACTGAACCTTTAAAGCTGAGTTATTTGGAATTCCTAACTTCAACAAAATACCATTTTAACTTTGGTTCGTTTTCACATTCTAAGAAGCAATTGTGACAGTTTTGGTCTTTATCTCCATAAGGCTCTTCCATCTTGTATTGTTGGCAAAAATTACCAGTGAAATTTCATATCCGTTTGAGTGTTACAAAGAATGAACACAGTAAACATAACCCATTTTTGTGGCCAGGGAGCCCTGACCTTTATCGACTTCTAGAATTGAAAACTACTTAACATCCCCAAATCTTTGCTTTTCTATTGGTAGTATTTATACTTCAAAGTGGAAGTTAGAATAAAGCATTCCTTTAGAAATCACTTGAATCAGCCTCCCCTGAAAATCTGAAAAGACCTAGATCGAATTCTAAAATTATATTTCAAAATCTGATTTGTCTGAATTTTTAACACCTAGATTTAACCTTGTAAGCTCTCATTTTGAGCTTTAACCACTATTTGGCATTTATGGAAAACAGCTCTAAGTTAATGAAAGAGACTATATACCATTAAAAATCTGTATGCCAATTAGATTTATAGAGCATAATTCAATATATTTTTATAAAGCAATAAAAACACTTGCCAACTCTTGTGAAAAACAACCATATGTTTTGGTTTTAATAATGAAAATGTTTTATAAATAAGCTCCAATTATGGTACATATTATTTTAAAAACATTGAATCTTTTCTTCTTCCATGTATATTTTTTCTCTATTTTTTGAGGCACCCTTAATATGTAAATTTATAGTATTTCCATATGTGTTCATTTGTTTTTATACCACAAAAGAAACATTCAGCTTTTTCTTTCACTTCCCAGGATGTCCTAAAAGAACATTTATCAAGTCAGATGACTAATGTTTCAATTATGAAAACATTTTATCCTTATAAGAACTACTTTTTTGCATGGATTGCAAGCAATTAAATCATAAGCATAGATTCTTCTACCAAATTCAAGGACAGATTCATTCCATGAATTAACATGCCCACTTAGATTATATAAAAATAAAATGTTTAATGTGTTTAATATATCCCCATATCACTTACATGTAGGTATAAAATATTGTCTGATTCTTTTTGGAAAGCAATTTGGCAATATGTATTAAGAGCCTTAAAAAGTCCTTAGCTTTTGACCCAGAGTCTACCATAATCACCAAGGCTTACCACAATTTCTGTATAACAGTGTTTATTACAGTGCTATTTACAGTAGTGGCAAATTGGAAGTATTATCAGTGTCCAACAACATAGGCCTGGTTAAATAATTTATGGTCAATCTATTTGATGGAAACTATACAACTATTAAAATTTAAGTTTTTAAAGATATTTAATGATATGGAGAAATGCTTATGATAAAATGTTAAGTTAAAAGAAGGCAAAACTATATATGCTAGTTTTTAATAGTTTTTCCAAAATTAGAATTATAGTCTATATACTGCAAATGTACAAACACACAAGAATAGAAGAATACACTCACAAAAATATTAATTTTGTTTTTCTTTGAGTAGTAGGATTATGAGTGATTTAAAATTTTCTCTTTCTCTTTTTTATATTTTCTACAGTGAATATCTATTTTTATAATCAGAAAGAAATATGTTATTGTTGAAAATATTACAAAAAGTCTAACAGAAAGGGTACTAGTTAAATGATATTGAAGAAAATGATGTATTGATATAGGAAGTTGTTTATATGTAAGTGAAAAAGTATTTCAAAAACAGTTTGCATAAGATGATTGCATGTGATTGCATAATGATTGCATAAATATTAATAATATGTGTGTTCGACTATACTAGTAACCTATGTACGTGGTAAATTATACATAAAAAGAAAAATATTAAGAGGATGAGATTTAAAATACAAATAGACACTTTTATAAAATGTATAAAACTATGTAGATTTAACTATTCCTCCTGTTTGCTCCCCAGAGGAAATCACAATCTGGAAGATACAACATTGCCTTTATAACTTTATCATTGTACATTTCAACATATATATTTACCCATAACAAAATAGAAGTATCTAGTGAATTTTAGAAATTATTAATAGTTTCAAAGTGTATATGTACTGTATATATCCTTTGCAAATTGCTTTTTTCAATCAACTATATGTCTTTGAGATGTATCCTCAGAGGTACATGTAGATCTAATTCATTCATTTTAACCACTGTACAGCATTATTCCATTTTATGATTTTACAACAATCTATTTTTTTTAGCTGTTTTTTAAATTTTATTTATTTATTTTTTTCTGTGTTGGGTCTTTGGCTGCACGCGGGCTTTCTCTAGTTGTGGCAAGTGGGGACTACTCTTTGTTGTGGGCTTCTCACTGTGGTGGCTCCTCTTTGTTGCGGAGCACAGGCTCTAGGCGCATGGATATCAGTAGTTGTGGCTCGTGGGCTCTAGAGCGCCGGCTCAGTAGTTGTGGTGCATGGCCTTGGTTGCTCTGCGGCATGTGGCATCTTCCCGGACCAGGGCTCAAACCCGTGTCCCCTGCATTGGCAGGTGGATTCTTAACCACTGCTCCACCAGGGAAGTCCTTCTTTAAATTTTTATACAATTTTTAAAGGTTACTTTCCATTTACAGTTATAAGATATTGACTATATATCCCCTGTTGTATAATACATCCATGAGCCTATCTTACATGCAATAGTTTGTGTCTCCCACCCCCACCCCTATATTGCCCCATCCCCCCTCCCCACTGGTAACTACTAGTTTGTTCTCTATATCTGTGAGTCTGCTTTTTTGTTACATTCACTAGTTTGTTGCAATTTTTAGATTCCACATATAAATGATATCATACAGTATTTGTCTTTCCCTGTCAGACTAATTTCACTTAGCATAATGCCCTCCAAGTCCATCCATGTTGCTGCAAATGGCAAAATTTCATTCTTTTTTATGGCTGAGTAGTATTCCAATCTATATATATACCACATCTTCTTTATCCATTTATTCGTTGATGGACACTTAGGTAGCTTCCATATCTTGGCTATTGTAATTAGTGCTGCTGTGAACATTGGGGTGTATGTATCTTTTCAAATTAGCATTCTTGTTTCTTTCTGATATATACCCAGGAGTGGAATTGCTGGGCCATATGATAGTTCTATTTTTAGTTTTTTGAGAAACCTACATACTGTTTTCCACAGTGGCTACACCAATTTACATTCGCACCAACAGTGTAGGAGTGTTCCCTTTTTTCCACATCCTTGCCAAAACTTGCACAATTTATTTTTCTGTTTCATAATTGATAAATATTTATGTTGTTTCCAGTTCTTTATCATTTCAATACTTCATTGAATAATCTTGTGACTCCTTATACACATTGACAAAAGTTTCTTTACTGTATACACTAGACTAGGAATTGCTGTGTTATGAAATATGCTCAACTTTAACCACATTGGATATTGCCAGATTCTCTCCAAAGGGATGGGACAATTTACACTCCCAGGACTCATAAGTAAATAAGTGTGCCTACACACACATGCACACACACATACAGAGTCCACTCTTGTATCAGTTGTATTTATTGCGAATATCTTCTCCTAGTCTGCAGCTTGTTTCTCAGTTTAATTTCAGTTAGTTTACTTTATCAATCTCTTCCTGTGGTTTGTGCATCTTATTTAACAAATCTTTAGCCCATTTTATATGGATATTTTCCATATTTAAACTAAAAGTTTAAACTTTTTCCTTTTCACTTCTGAAATGCATTTTTATATATGATATGACATTTAAAAATCTACATTTTTACCTGCTTATCCGTTTGTCCAAGCATCATTTAAAAAGTGTGATGTCCCTGAGATCTCATGCTATCTCTAGAACTGCTAAATGCCCATATGTCTGTTTGGGGGCTTTGTGTTCTCTGTCATTGGTCTATTTGTCTTTCAACCAATAGCCCAATGTCTTCATTACTGTAACTTTACGAGAAGCTTTGACATATTTCAGGATGGATTCTCCCTTCCTGTCTTCTTCAAATGTGCCTTGACTATTTTTGATTCTTCATCTTTCATGCAAACTTTAGGATCAGCTTGTCCAGTTCCGTCTGCCCTCTTTTTTCTATCTGTAGTTTACCCACTGAGAATGAGTCCACTAATATGCTATTGCTCTAGTGCCTTTCCTGGAGTCTCAGTACTCTGTTCCAAGTTCAATCAGCTAAATCTTAGAGAGTTGCCAATCTGGTATCATTTTTTTACTCAAGGTTTTCTTCATTAAAATGTCATTTTGAAACCATGGGTAATCCTTAATCAAATCCATTTCACCTGCCTTCACTAATCAAGGTCGTTTTAATTGTCGCTACAAAAGACTTGCAGGCCCTCCAAGCGGCCCAAGCCTAAACAATAGAAGGTTTGCCCGAGTTGTTTTCCAGGAACTTGGAGTCAGCTGTGTCTAGTTCAAGCTGAGCTGGTTAAAACTGGATAGGACCACGGACCCTCCAACTGGGCGTGCGCAAGTGTCTGCTCAGTTACGTTTTGATGTCAGAGGGGCTAAAACTCCACCCTCAGATCATGCTAAGCACGTGCAGAGGCCTGTAGCTCAGTTACACCTGCACAGAGCTACGACGATTACCGCACCTTTTTCCAATCACTTTTCCCCGTGCTCCCCACGCCTCCCAAGCCCCAGACGGCCCCGCTTCTTTATATTCATCCCATAAATACCCCAGCCCCTTGTCCACGGGAAGGCAGAGCCGAGGCTTGTTCTCCTATTTCCTCGCATTGCTGCAGCCCTTGGTGTCTCGGAGTTTTGGTCTGCTGAGCAATAGGCAAACCAAACCCATTTCGGCACCTAAACTCAAGTTTCTCTGACGAGTTTATGATTAGCCTCTTATCCAGAACTTTATTCTCTTTCTTGTCTCCCACCTCTTCCTCTCAAGATTAAGGAGTATCAAAAAAGCGGGGGGTGGAGGGCTATGTTAGAAACAAGCAGGGCTCTGGGGCGTCCTCCTGGGTGAAAAACCCTTCCTGTGACTCCCCTTTCCTGTTAGTGGGAAGAAAAGCTTTGGCCTCCTAGACCATCCTTGAGTTCCAAAGGTCAAACAGTACTAATTAGGGAATGTAGAAATGAAGGAACAGTAGTCAAGAAACAAGAGTGCAGGGATAAAGTAGAGTCCTAGTCCCTGAAAATTGCCAAGGAGTAATGTCTGGACCAAACATACTGTGCAAAGGAATAGCAAGTTCCAAGAGAAAGGCGGTCTGGTTGCCAGTTTCATTAAAATGTTCTTTAGGTTTTCAGGGTGACAACCTTGTGCCTGTAGAGCCCTCAGCCACGAGGCACCAGGGTTATAGTCCAGGATGGCACTTGTGAGAACTTCGAGTCTTTCTGACATTTCGTTAGCCTGGTCGTTTACTTTGGGGACATGTATCCCTTGGACAATAGTCACTGATAGTTAGGAGACTCGTTCAGTGTGTCGCCTAACCTCTTGAACATGGCAGAACACCTCAGGATGCTGAAACCCGTGGTGGGAGGAGCCCAGTCATCTAAAAGATGAGGGAGAAATAAGAGGGAAATCAAGGTCGCACTGGAGGAAGGGGGAGGGTACTTCACAAGCTGTGGACCTAACACGCATTCCCTATTTAACTGAACCTGGAACTTCTATTTTTTCTTAAGTAGTGCCCTGGGGGAAGAGCTGGCCCAGCTTGAGTCCAGGCTAGGGCACCTTAGCTGAGGGATCTTTTGACTGGGCTTTGCAGCTGCAAAAAAACATAGGTCCTATCAGACCTGTACCCAGCAAGTATGAGCGCCTGTTCATCTTTCCAGGCAAACAGAGGGCCGAAATACGGCAAGTTGGGGTGGGAGCAGGGGAGAGAGGGCGGCGAGCCAAAACGGACTCCTGTGTGTAAAGCTGTACAGGTCCTGTTGTTTACTCACTCCACTGCCCTGGCAGGATGTTTCTCTGTCAACATTAGCACCAAACACTTGGACACAGATAAAGCTGGCTTTATGGAAGGTGTTTAAATAAGTGCTAAAACGAATCCCCAGAAATGCGACTGTCCAGGCCCAGGTGGAAGCTTATCCGCAAAGTGGGGTCTGCATGTCAGGGACTCCTAGATTATCAAAAAATATCCAAACAGCCCTGTTTAACATTTAAATAAGTAAGAGGACCAATAAGGACTTCTCTTGCTTAAAAGTGCTAGCATTTTACAACTGTAAAAGGCTGCCCCATAGTCTGATGGAAAGCCCTGATTGCATGTGAAACGCCCAGTTAAGCTTGGGGTTTGGCCCACACTGTAATCTCGCTATAGTACAGGCCACATATTATGGAATTCAGCTTTCAGGATTTCAGACTAGTTAGAGAGGCGCTCAGTAGCAGTATGTGGGTTCTGTCAGCATTTCCACTATAAAACCCCCTTTTCTGGGGTTTATAACTTGGCCAATAAAAGATAGCTCCAGGCTGGAATGTGCCATGCAAAAAGGTTCAGCACAGGAATGAGATTTTTTTTGTTTTAAACTAAATTTCATTAAAAATCAGTTCTTATAAGAACAAAGCAATAAAAATATGCCACTTTCATTATTTCCGACGTTTTCAGCTTCTTTGTTTGAAAAGGATAAAAATAAATGCACTTTCCAGGCTTCAAGTAAGTCCAGGGTTTTGTGTATTTTAATGAAAATATTTGAATTATTGGGGCTTAGGAAAAACTGTTGCTTGCCACACACTAGTTCTGTTTCACAGTGTGGGTCTAGGATTTAGCCTGGTTCAAATAGATTTGGAAATAGTGTACAGTGCCTTCAGTCGTAGGGACATTAATGTGTTTTCATGATTAGCACGTGTTAACCATCGTCATACTGTGGAATAAAATCCTAAACATTAGCAGGGCTTATTGAGAGCGAAGCTATACAATGATACCAGTGTTTTCACATTATCCGTTAATGCTTACAAATGACAATTTCATTTTCTACATCTTGGCAAGAGGAAATGGGAAATGCACAAACTCCATATACTTACTACAGCACACCCCATAGACAAATAAAATTAAATATTATCTACTTAGCTTGAGTTTTGTTTGTTATAACCTTGCTAATTATAGTGTTGTCTTGTTTGTAGGCATTTTTATCTTAAAAGGTTAAAAGAGCATGAGTATTTGAATTTAGCCAAAAAACAAAAAGAAAGTAAAACGAATGGGGAAATCAATAGGTCTAGAGCGACAGCCCTTGTGCCTGCTGTTTTAGGTGCTTTATATATGTGTTTTCTATAAAATTTCACGGCAATCCCATGAAAATAAGGCTCCAGGAGGTTAAATAAGTTTACTCAGAGTCACAAAGTTAAATGGCAAAGCAGGTATTCAAATGTATCGTATCAGACCTCACACTCTACCCTGCTTGCTGTAATTCACGATACAGTCGACTCTCTTTCCCCTCCACAAATTTGACTTCGGAACTTTTGCTTCGTAATTTTCTCAGTTTCTACCCACAATAACTCTCAAATTAGCCTGGCTTGTTGTTGGCAGGACTTTCTAATCCTGAAAAAAATGGTGAGAATGGAGCTTAATTTCCAAAGTCTTAGATTCCCAGTATGCCTGACTCTCATGGTAACCCTAACAAGATGAAGAATCAGAAAGGTTCTACCAGAGAAATGTAAGGGGCCCATTCCAAGGGAACTGTCTAAACAGATTTACACAACTGAGAATTAAATGCAAGTTTCTGAATCCTCTTCAGAAGAGGTTCATCCCCAAAACCACATGAGCGTTTTTACAGAGAGCAGAAACTGGGTCTCAGTAGGTGCACTGCACCTGCACCATCTGTTTAACCTCAGAGGCTCTGCCCTAAGAAAGATTAATTTTATCCTTCTTTGCAGTCTACCACTGAGCTATGCATATCTATTGAACAAGCTGTATTTGCTTCTTTGGAGACCAGTGCACTATGAGAATTCCTTCTGTCTGTTCCTATTATATATACTGGGAAGAATGGGAGGGAATTGGGGAGCCAGTAACCTGGCACCGAGTGGGCTTCCCTGAGTGGGAAGAGACTGTGGGTCAGGGCCAAGGGGCCAAAGAGGCTCCTCCCTTGCTACCAACCTCCTTTTCCATTTCAACATACACCATTCTTCTATCCAGCCACAGTCCTCACCACAGGGATGATATTTGTGCCATCCACACATAAAGGAAAGAAGAGGCTCCTCCACTAGGAACATAGTTGCTTCTGTCTATTTAAATTAAAGGCTTAAGGGAAAACCCACATGCTTTTAATGGCCTTTAATTAGTTAAAGAGAACAGTAAGTTCTCTCCCAGAAGCTTGAGAACAGAGCTCCTTTCCTTCTGGATTTGTTTCTTGGTTAACCAGAGTATGGAACAAAAGAGTTGTAAAATATTTGTTAGGCTGCAAAGCTTAACAAAGAAATGTTAAACAACACTGATGACGATATTGATTTCCTTCTCTCGATTCCTGCTTACTCCCTACTGCTAACTCAGAAGGACCCTCCTTGGCTTGGGGCTGTTGGGAGCATCCAGAATATGAAAAGTCCAGGAGCAAGTGGCCCCCCGCCTATCACAGGCTGCTGAGTCAGTTCTACCTAACTATTCCGTGGCAGGGCCAACCCGCATTTCCTGCCTCTGGCTACTCAGACTCTCTGAGAGGCTTTGTACCTGCGTGTGCACACGTCTGCTGATCAGGAAAACCCTATTTACAAAACTCAGACCTAGAGGACAGAAAATATCTAGTCATTTATCCACGTTAAAGGTTCTCCTCTGTTTAGTAAAAAGAATCACAGCAGGGTTTCTTTAAACATGCATTTCAAACGATACCACTGTACAGCCAACAGTTCGGCAACATGTCTATAATGTAAAATGAAAAAATGAAATCTAAATATACATATTACATCTTTTTAATTGATTACAGTTTTTCTGACATATAGATTCCATCTTACATTCTTGAGGGAGAAAAATAAAATTATAAGTTTGAGAACTGAACTTCTTTAATGTTCTTGACAATTACCCACAGTATCTGACAGTGCTTTTTACAGAATGAGAGCTCAGAAAGATGCCACTAACTGAATATCAAGGTTTGCAGCACATGGCTTAGTGTCCATTAGGGTCATAAATTACTTGAGTAGCACTAATTATTTTTTGCTGCCTGTACTCATGATATGTGGGGTTTTTTAAATTTTAAATGTATTTCTTTGCGTATTTTTAGAGTTCCCAACAGTGGGCGTAGGACTAAGGGCAGAGACCATGCTTGTCTTATTTTTCATTGTTTCTTCTGTACCTGACGTGGAATACATAGTAGACACTCAATAATAAATACCTGTTAACTGAGTAATTGAATAATTGAAAGGGTCTGCCTTTACTAAAACAAAGTCTATATATTTGTGTATATTCTGTGGCATTGCTTTGAAACTCTTTTCCCTGAAAAACCGACGAGTCACAGAGAAATTACTGGGGATTCTTCAAAAATAAATGGGTTTAGGGACACGATTAATTCCTGCCTACTCCATAGCTATCAGATCTTACCCTAGCGTTTGCATTTCAGGAAGAAGACCCATGTGAAAGAGCTCTCCAGCTTCAGAAAGCTTTAAAAAAAAGCATAGTTTAAGTTAGTACTGAGTGCTAATTTACCTTATTCTAAATGACAAAATTTTATCATAAATTACCAGTATGCCAAATTAAGTGCCAACCAAACAACAGTTCTACAAAACCAGGTTAAGAGCAGGTTAAACCCTATTCCTCCCTGTTTTGATTCCCACTATTTTGGTTTGTTCCCTGTTATCAGTTTTCAGCACTGCCACCCCATACAGGTGACTCAGAGAAAACTAACTTTCTGTGCTTTTGCCCACTCACTCTCCTTTGCATATCCTTTCCCCACAACTTTGAAACTTCTAATCAAGAACACAGGCTAAATTATACAAGGTAAAATGGACCCCAAGCATGCCCTATGGAATGCAAGCTCCTACTTAGAGGAAAAATAAATGAATGTCACTAGACTCCCAAAGCATGTGGTCTGGGATCTAACAGAGGACATTTATGTTTTCAGATCACTCTCTTTTGTTCACCCACAAGTCGCTGGGCCACAGTCTATATTAGCCACTTTCTTCTCTGGCTATCAGTCTTTACTCCTCTCTCTTATGTAAATGAGTAATTAAAAAACAATGGAAAATATCTGGAATTTTGAGAACACATAACATGGGGAGTACTAAATAGTTTTCAGAAGATTTATTTTATTTCCAAGTTTTTTCTTTTTTTCTCCTTCTTTCCCAATTCTGGAAATTATTCTGAAGTTCCACTTTGCTTGCTGGCTCTGCCCTGTGCTCTCACTTCCTGGCATCAGTGATAATTATAACCCACATTCGCTGCAATAAAAGCAAACAAGGAAGAGGCTTTCCTACGCCATCCCAGCCATACGTATGTAGTGAAAGTGGGAGAGAGAGACCATAATATATGGCCTAGCAACACAAAAGCACACCCTCCTTTTTTCATACATACTTACCCAATTTCTTCTGTAGGTCTCGTGAGCTTCAGTTGCTCATTTATTCTTCAACCTTGGATAAAGAGACGAGAAGATGAGGGAGGGGGAGGGACGGACAGACCCGTAGATGACAGATCTGTAGACAATGTTGTTAGCATGCCAGATCTTATTACAGAACCGTGGGAGGTCATGTACGCCACATCCCGACTCCATGGGGACCACCACATTTAAAACAAGATGAAAAAAATGTGATGTGGGGGAAAAAAACCCTCCTGGGCAGCCTTCAAAGGCAGAGACAGGTTGTGACTGGATTAACATTTATTGACTGTTTAAGCCTCCTTTTTTGCTTTAGGGCAGAGATACACGAGTTTAATTGCAGAAGCTGTTCTACCAACTGATCACCAGAGTGGCAACCAAAGCTTAACTAATCGGTCCTTCATTAGTGAAAAGTCTCTATTACAAAACAAATTAAGCATGCTCTGATCCTAACCTACAGGACCAATGGCATTATGGCAAAGTTTAAGCTGTTAGAGCACTGAAAAACTTATTAAGGGTTAGCGCTGAGATAGCGCTTTGCTATTGATTTTACAATACACAGGTATTATGATTTATGGAGTGCTGGTGTCACTCTAACAAGCTGAAGGACACACAATATCATCTTCAGCATCATTAAAATTCAGAAGCCTCAAGAACTAACTCATCAACCACTGTGCATTGTCACAGACTATGGAGCTGGGCTCCAATTTCAAACATCCTAAGCTTTGAGACAGTTGTCTCTCTCTGCAGAGTTGTCTCCTCTCTGCATTCAGAGATGTAGGGCTACCCCTCAAAATGCATTCAGTGCCTTCAATTAATTAGCAGAACCTGTTTTCACAATGAGTTGTCAAATGCATTTTGTTACTAAATCTTGCCTTTTAACATCCAGAAGTATTTTGTGCACATCTACTGCACACCTGCTTAGGAATAAAAAACTATATACCAGGGCAGTATATAATTCAAGCAAACAAGGCTCTAACTAAACCACGCCCCCAAAATTATTGCCATTATTGTTTAAGATAGATGAAAATCTGGCAGCACTAGCTGCGATAATCAATCAATAGATAGTCAATGAGCACCAATTATGCTCAAGTAATAGTACTAAGAGCTAATAATTATTGAGTCTTTACTATGTTCCAGAATTATTCTAAGTTCTTTCATTTGTATTAGTACATTTATCCTCACAAAACCCTTTGAGATGGCAACTACTTTTTATCTTGATCTACTGATAAAAATATAGAGGCCCAGAGAAGTTAAGTAACTTTGCTCAGAGAAGTTAAGTACACAGCTACCAAGTGGGAGAGCCAAAATTCAGTGAGACAGTCTGACATCCAGGCGTTATCCTGGGCCAATTCCTATATCTAATAATCACTTCTATTAGCAAAGCAGCATTCTTTCAACTAATTTCAATATCTGTAATTCCGTAATTTGAGGATGTTTCAAAGTTGAATCTAATCATGTGAAGACCTAAAACTGATCACTAGTTTTCTCAAAAACCTTCCTTCAGAGTGCTACTAGGACACCCTTCAGTTCTCTTTTCTCTGAATTATATACTCAGTGAGTATAATATTCCTTCAGAGGCCCCATTTTCTGTGCCTTTAATCATTTGTAATACTTTCATTTGTTTATGTCTTTTTGCTTTGCATAGAATGATAACCTAATTCTTATTTCACACCGTTTTCCAACCCCACCTCCATCCCAAACTAAATACTATGTTAAATTTTATAAGAGCATCTGTGGTATTTACAATCATTGTTGGCTTAAACCAATTGAATTACACAGTTATAACTTGGCCTGATACCCATGTTTCTCCAAAAAAGTTTACCAGAGAGTGGACATTGGTAAATGCTATGTCTATCATGTGCCTCAAGCTAAAGAATCTGGGACTGCTGTAGCAAAAGAATCTTCTTCCAAAGCTCTCCCACCTTTTAAGAGGCCCCAAAGCATGACCCTCAGACAGTGTTATAACTTTATTATTGATTCATGTTCAACTTTATAGCCCCAGATCTGTTCCTGTCCAATGTGCATAGTGAATCATTTTCTAGATTTCATTTGAGATTTCTTTTCCCGTGTACATTACATACATTATATTCCTATTAAGAGTTGTCCCAGTTATTACTAGCCATTTTTACAACTTGAAAGGTTATTAGATTTCAAATTCTATTTGTCACTTCGTCTCACCATCTTGGTGCCATTCCATTATATAAGTCCCCAAGAATTTCAGAGATATTGCAGATCGATAGCTGGCACCTAAGCAATACCATCTGCCTAGCTAATATCGAGTTAGAAAAATCTTCACCTTTGTTTTTTATCCACCCAGGTAAGTAACCTCTGCTTCTGAATGTAACCTGTTAATTCCAAGAAGTCTTGGTGGTTCTGATTGTCTTCTGATCATACTGGTCCTTTAACTCAAGGTGCCCTTCTGTCCACTCTCCACCTATAAAATCACAAGTCACTGTTAGTAATTGAGCCCAAGTGTCATCTCTTCTGGGAAGCCTTCTGTGGTTCCTGAAGTTAGAATTAATCTCTCTATCATTTGTTTCCCTGTGTTATTAGCAACTTAATTTTAACTGAATTAAAAGAAGAATCACTGAAAGGAAGTTATATATGAAATCAGTTTTGCCCAAGTATGGTTTTGCTGCATTTATTCCCGGGAGCTTAGAATCTTCTGTAATATTCATCTCTAATATCTTAGTCGTATTTTCAGATCTTGCAGTACTGTTTTCTGAACTTGAGCTCTTTGGTCTTCATTTAATCAAGGTGTTCCTTGGTAGCATTTATCTTTCTCACATTAGCAATGAAATAGAGTTTTCTGTGTCCTTAGAGGTATTTCCTTTAAAATATTCAGCTCTTCTGAACTCCTTTGTCTCGTGGGATGTGCCTAACTGGGTCTTTAGTCTTACTTTGATCCACAAGATCCTTAAGAGCTGGTAGGGACCTCAGCTGTAAGCTAATACAATGTCTTATTTTATAGAAATTAATCTATTAATTGAAATTAAGTTTAATTAATAGAAATTACAGTATATTAATTTTAGGAAATTAATCTGGGGAAGACTAAAGTGACTAACTCATAATTCATCCAGCTAGTTAGGGTGACATAAATGAATTACAATCAGTGTCCTGTTTCCAAACCTGAAAAGGAGCAGGTTGGCTATAGCTAAATGTGAAAAAGTGAAATAGACCACAGTGGTGCTGTCACATGGGGTTTTATTGAATCAGCCTTTACACAGCTATGTGCTTCTTTCCCATGGGGTCATTTTTGACAATCCCCTAACCTTCCTGACTCTGATTCCTGGAAATTAATATTCTATATTTACCTGGGTTTCTTTCCACCCTTTCACAACCTTGAACTCTAAATTCAATTCGCCTTCACCAAGGCTATCTTTACCCTTTATAACTTCACCTATCTTCCCTTCGCTGAAAGAATAAGCCAACACATCTCTTACAGTTTACTCCATTTCTATACTAATTTGTCATTCCATGATTAGCCTCCAAGTCTTTGCACATGAAATTATCTTCTCCCCAACACTGGCCATCACAATCCTAAACTTCATCCACAACTCACCTCAAAGGCCAACACATTTGTGACCACGTACAACCCCCTCCCTCAGAATTAATTGTTTAATCCTCTTTCCCACTACCTTACTTTTGCCTTAATGCTAGCTCCTTCCTCAGTCTGTTTTTCTATTAGGATTTCTTTTTTATTTATCATTTACTAGACTGCACTCCCTAAAGAGAGATATTTTCCTTTAGACACTGAGTGATTTCACAAAGCAAAACCTAAATAAACGTTTGTTGAATGAATAAATGAATGATGAGGAAGGCATTTTTAATACCTGTTGCCTTCTACACAAATAGATCTAAACCCAAAACTGCAGAAATAATTTGTTAGTAAGGGGTTTTTGTTTTTTTTAATGTTTTTGTGTGTTTTCACATATTCAGCAACACATATTCAGCCAGTAGGTAGTTGGCTATTTTAAAAATCTCTGTCATTATGGTAGTCTTCAAAATATACCCTTAAATTTCAATTTCTTGAATTAAAAGACTGAATTTTAATTAATTTTTGACCTATAAAATTTGTGCATAATTAATGTATAAAACTTTGAGTTTGGAACTAAGTCTGCACTAGTGAAACCATCACCACAATCTATGCCATAAACATATCCACACCTGTAGAAGTTTCTTCCCACCTTATTATATTTATGTTTAAAGATGAGAAGCATTAACATAAGATTTACACTCTTAGCGAAGTGTTAAGTATACAATACATTAACTATAGCCACTATGCTGTACAGTAAATTTCTAGGACTTCTTCATCTTGTATAAACAGAACTTTGTACTCCTTGTCTAATATCTCCCCATATATCCCCACCCCAGCCCTTGGAAACACCCATTCTACTTTCTGCTTCTATGAGTGTCATTATTTTAGATTCCTCATAAAAGTGATATTTGTCCCCTTGTGTCTGGCTTATTTCACTTAGCATAAATAGTTCTTAAAAACTAATTTTTCACAGAATGGATGGCACGAAGGAATTCCATGATTCATAAAAAGAAAACATGTTATGACATGCTTTATATATCATGAAGCTATATTGCTATTTCTAAACATGACCTAAATTTTACATTCAGTTATGGTAAATTGTAATTGACCTTTCTGCATTTTCTTACCCTAATTATCTATAATAAAGGGAGGGAAAGACAAATTTAAACACCTACAATCGCATTAATATAAATAACTTCATAAAACATTATTATGAACCAATTTCAGGGTTGAGATTTATTCAGCCCTGAGATTCATTCCCAAAATGTTCAAGTGAGAAAAGAGGAATTCACTCACTCTTTTGGATGTTTCATATAAACAAAGACACATATTTAAATATTTGGAAACACCACTGTAACTGCCTGGATATTCTTTCCTCCATTTGAGGAACAGTCAGATTATGTCTGCACTGTTAGGTTAAAGGTGTTCTCACACCAAACCTAGACATGTCTTTGCTTCTCCTCATTACTTATAACTTGTGATGTCACCCTTTCACTCCTTGAATAAGTCCAGTATCAGCCCCAGCCCATATAAGTCTGTTCTGCCCCTGTGCCTGTGTCTGCATGTACAGCATACTGTAAATAATCATAATGGAGTGGTTGTAAACAGTTCTGTGGTACACTGGAGACCCCTATTGGTGAAACTCAGGCAGTGACTGCCTAGCCCAATGCCCCAACCAACAGAAACAGAGCCGGCTTCTATTCAGCTCCTTTGGGTTACAGTAGAACTGAAAGCAATGCCATGGACAATTTTTGCATACTGATTAATCCGTTTGTGAAAACAAATGTGTGTGTGTTTACTGAACTTTGTGTTTGTATGAACACATCGCGAAATAAGAAGGCAGTACAAATGACAAGAAAAACACTATGTGACCTCCTGCAATTTTCAGGCAATTCATTTTCAGTAGATAACAGACAACAGGGATAAATGCAGCATTGCTGTTATACAGGTACATATTGATCAAATATGGCAAAGCATCCGCAAAGTCCCAATCTCTTTGAGAGTTAGATAGTAACTTATATACTGCATATGCCCAACTTTAAAAACAACATTGTATTGCCTTTAAATATTGCTGAGATAAGAATTTAAGAAATAACTAGGCTTTTGCAGAGCCCTTAAAAGGTACATTGCTTAATTAAAATTAAAAAGGTACTAGTTTAGAACCTCTGAATGCTTAAAGTAAAATTTTTATTTCAAATCATAAAGGACAAATTAATTTATAATGAAAAAATGATTACCTCTCAAACATCTAGACTAATTCTTCAGTGTATATATTGAAATTAGCTTAAAATGTGAAACAGCTAGAGTTTCTATGATGCCAAATGCACCATAAATCTTCATTCATTTGGGATGGGGGATTATCTGAGAATGTTAGTTCATAAATGTTGTCTGGTGTTTTTCCGCTTTATTTTTTACATCTACATTTAAGATAAATTTTAAAAAGAATAATGGCAATATGGATATGATAGCTATTTATTTCAAATATCTGCTTTAAAACCATTAAAAACTTGTACCCTATCCACACTGCTCTAAAAAAGCAAAACCCATCACTTACCAGATGAAAAATGTCTTTGTGCTGAGACTTGAAATATCCATATCCCTTAACTGGCATATTAACATAATACATATTTTTAAACAAAAATACTGCTACAGGGAATAAAACTTCAAAAAAATTTACAGACACATTCAGTTCTTGATTCACCTGTTATTGGTTTTGTTAACATTTTCATACTTGTTACTTCTCCGTGATTTTTCTTTGTAAACTAAATTTCTCCCTCCTTTCACCTCCTCTTCTTCTCCCCCTGCCCAACACACACACACAGACACACACACAGACACACACACACACACACAGCCTACTCTTCAGAACACAATCATTTCCTTGCCTTCAGCTGAAGCTGCAAGCATAGGAGAGAGCCTGGGTGTAGAGCATAAAAAACTGGTACCTGTGAGTTTCATATAAAATACAAATTCCTGTTCTCACACTGTGATCATTGATGATCATTTACTTCTTTGCCACGTGTACCAACCTGTCCCACATGCACATGCAATTTATTCGTGATGAGTTCCTAATCTTATTTGAAAGGGAAGAAAATATTTTAACTCTGCTACATGCAGCTGCCGCTAAACAGCTCCTCACAGTTTATTGACAAGCTCAGACTCAGTCCCACAGGCTAGAGGCTGAGAGCGGGTGTTTGAGAAAGGAGCTCTCCTTCAGGAAACACACTCAACTCCCTGCCTCCAAAGTTCCCAGGTGAATGCGGCCTAATAGAACCAGCATTGTGTGACTGGGATGGAGGTGGGATGTTGGAATTTTTGAAAGGCCAGAAAACTACAGGCCTAGTGATGTAGACATCAGAGAAGGGAAACCCTGAGTTCTAATCCCAGCACCATTGCCTGTCACCACCTTTCCTGAATGTTTTTAAAGGTGATTTTCTGCAAATTTATGCACTACCTGAACTATCTGGAATTAATAAATGGTGTTTTTAGATGTATGACTCTTATTCAAGTTTATTTGACATACAATATTATTTGTTTTAATGTGTACAACATAGTGACTTGACATTTGTATACATTGGGAAGTGATCACCACAAGAAGTTTAGCTACTGTCACCATACACAGTTAATACAATATTAGTAACTGTATTCTCCATGCTGTACATTACATCCTCATGACTTATTAATTTTATAACTGGACGTTTGTACCTCTCGAATGATGATTTTTAGATACAGAGTATGTGAGGCTTCGCTGTGGTACCTTCGTGGGCTATTAGGCAATGCCGCACAAAGTACAATTCCAGAATGCACACTTGGAGCTAGATAATGACCCCACAAAGAAGAGACCTGTAGTAACACATTTTTACCCACTCTCTTGGCTCTTGACAACTGTTTTCTCAAACTCCGAAATGCAAGAAGAATGCCCTGTACAGGCATTATTTCTGCAACCTTTAATGACAAAAAGAAATATTATAAAGACTAGAACTACTTTATTCCGAGGAAAGAACAGAGGGCAAAAGTCAGAAAGTTCAAAGAACAAAGCGTTCCCAGATCTGCCATAAGCTAATTCTATAAACTTTCCTTGTTTTGATTTTCCTCATCTATCAAATGGGCATTAAAATCCCTACCCTGCCTGTGTCATACGTGAGGATCAAGGGGGATGATGCAGGTAAAAGTGCTTTGAAAAGCTGTAAGTCCTGTCTCTATGAGTGGGGTTATTATTATGCTTACTGCTGTCAAAAAATGCCAATGCTGTTCATTGCTATTACCAAAATCCAATTCCTTTTGTTTGAGTTTTGCCTATAGAAAGCAATAAAGTGGAATAAATATCCATTAGTCAGTAGTCAACATATAGTGGAACAGCTGAAACACCAAATCTTTTTCCTCTAAAAGCAGAATGCTAAACTAATGTTATTGCAGGAGTCGGGAGTCAGGCAGGTGGGGGAGTCATGGCTGAGTCCAGGCGGGGGTAGGTTGGGGAGATGCAGCTGGGATGGAGCAAAAATAAAACGCTCTTTCCTCCTCCCAAGAAAACACCCCCACTAAATTCCACTCAATCTAATCACAGCTAAAATAAAAGTCAAAAAGAAGGGTCAGCTTGAATGGAGGCCTGTTATTGGTCAGCATTGAGACAATATTGATAGAAAATGTAATGCAATACATTTTCCTCTGCCACACATTTCTGAATAATAGCAATTTGCCAACTAGCTAACCACCTCAGCATAAACAGCGGAACGCTCCTGCTGAGTCTTGGAAAGCCTGCTTGTCTGCAAGTGCACAATACACAAGGAAAATCACCATAAAGCTCCGTGCCACCATTCAATGCAAATAGTCCTCAGGTCCTGCTGTGACTTGGCACACCCCGCTGGACAGCTGGAGACTGGAGAAGAGGGGCTGCTGCTGCCAATAACATATTACAAGGGATTTTCGAGCAATTTTCCGGAAACCAGCAGTCCTGTGCTTTATTATTTCATGGGCAGATATTGCTATGAGCTACACATAGATATATTATGGTGCAGGGCACTGTCTAGTTATACCTGATATGATATACAATAAAATACTCCAACACTTTGCAATCCCATCTGTGAGCTCAAGCAAGGAAAAATAGGGAGACAATTTGTTACAGCCTTCTGTTATGCCTAATATAATTTTGGAAATCAGCTATTGCCCCAAACAACATTTTATTACATGCATCAAAAAGATTTAACTTGCTAAGGGTCAGATTTAACTTGCTAAGGGTCACATAAGTGTACTCAGAATATGCTTCAAAGACAAGAGACACTGAAGATAGATGGTTTATTGTACATCTCATTCCTTCTCCCACCCCCAAGATCACTTGCAATAAAGTGCTCCCAGAGATCATTAAAAAAAAAGATTGCTCATTTTATGTAGTTTGAATGTATAAAATGGTAGTTATCTACATTCCAGTGACAAGAATGTTTAGAAGACAATGCTGAGAAATAAACAGAAGTGAGTTAAATCAGGAAGACAGGCTCTGTAGCAATTAGTTTAATGTAATATCATTTTTAATGTAAAGAAGCTACATTTTCTAATTTTCACTAAAAGCCCTAGGTGCTGAATGGGTTATAATAAATGCATACAATAAAAAGCAGTTACGCTTATCTTATAAAGCAGCCTATTAACCAGACTGCTAGTGCTGCAAAATCCAGTACACAGTAAACAATACTTTTTCTGTTAGAATAATGATGCATAGTTTACTCTTTTATACCAGGCAGCACTTGGGGACCACATCCATTTACCAAAATAATACCAAATTAGTACTGTAAATATTGAAATCAGACCTTTCAGGCTAAACAGTGGCCTAATTTTCTCTTCAATCTGCTCTTAATCTCAATTCATCAGTAACACTACCTTATTATCAGACTTTGACAGCAAGCTAAGGCTTTTGATAAATTATACATCTCAAGCCAGATTTAAAATTTGAAGCTCAAGTGCTAATTATCTGTACAGGCCCAGTTAATAACGAGATTTCTTGTTAAGTATCTGATCACAGCATGGGCATCATTTGTCAAGATACTCAAGTCTACCTTAGAGACCAGCTCTTCGAATCCTCCCTTGCCTACCATATGTAAAATTGGGATCTTTGTTTCTATAATAACCTTTTATTAGGAAGCTGACATAATGATTAAGTTCGCTGTAGACACACACAATGAATTAGACAATTACCCTTGCTGCTTTAAACCACTCAGACTCCTAGCAAGACAAAATAATTAATATTGAATTT
Organism: Leucopleurus acutus; assembly: GCF_964270905.1. Taxonomy (NCBI): domain Eukaryota; kingdom Metazoa; phylum Chordata; class Mammalia; order Artiodactyla; family Delphinidae; genus Leucopleurus; species Leucopleurus acutus. The sequence goes on along the minus strand of NC_139149.1, from coordinate 61,420,532 downwards.
TAATTTGATGTGTTCCACATTTAAACCCCAATTTGCAAAGTACACCTGGAAAGCTGCCGCTGTTTCCTTGCAGTTTGTGCTGATGAAATAAAGGCCCCTGCAGTTTGAATGTAAAAGCACAGAAGGCATGATTCACCACGATCACTTCTCAGTGGAGCACAGAATTTTCTAGCATTAATGGGAAAGGTAATTACCTAGGTCTAACTTTATAGCCTTTTCTCTAATGAAACTATAATCTCCCAGGCCTATCCACTTTAAGCATTTGCATGATTTTAATGATTTCAGTGCCATAGCTGTTGGTATACCCAGTCATTTTGAAATGAAATGTCTAAAACACAAAGACGTTAATTATATTTCCAGGCTTCTTATTGGCACAAAGTAAGGCTGAGTCAAAGAGAAGCGCCATCATAAAAACAACCAAGGGTTGGGGCTTCCCTGGTGGCGCAGTGGTTGAGGGTCCGCTTGCCGATGCGGGGGACACGGGTTCGTGCCCCGGTCCGGGAAGATCCCACATGCCGCGGAGCGGCTGGGCCCATGAGCCATGGCCGCTGGCCTGCGCGTCCGGAGCCTGTGCTCCACAACGGGAGAGGCCACAGCAGTGAGAGGCCCGAGTATCACATGGCTCCAGAAAAGATGAACCCCACCCCAAGTGTATAAATCCATTTCTTATTAATCCTACCCTCACACTTCACTTGTGCTACATGGTAATAGGGCATAAAAGCTCAAGTCCTTTTGATGTCACTCCCATACCTAGTATTTTCCAGAAAGGGTTTAGAATGGGTGAAACATTGTAAGATCATGAAATATTTTCACTCTCTAAATTTTAGATTAGATAATGATTAACCTTCCAGGTTGGGGGGCATTCCAGCCTCATGGGAGTGGCTGGTATTCATGCAATTTTTCTTTTCATGGAAATGCTGGAGTTTGGGAGAAGAGAGGTGATTTTCTCCTCTATGGCATCACACAGTGCCAGACTGAGATACCAGACTAAACTGATTTATCTGTTTTATGACCTATTAAGGCAACTCATGTTATTACAGGAAAGGAATAAAGATTCACAGTCCACTTATTGTGAGCTCTAAAAGTCCTTATTCATCCAGATCGAGTAGCTTCCATACTCCTGAGTGGGGTGGCCAAGTCCAGAAACAATGGCTTCTCTTCTCTCCTTGGGTTTCCCTTTTACCTGCCTCCTTTTCCATGGACTTGCTGCCTCCACGGTCCCTCCCCAAGCTGGGGGGGGGCAGCCAGAGGAGGGTCTAATACTGCTGATGTAGAGAGGGACCAAGGAGAGGTTTTAAAAATTATAGCTGCCATTTGGTTTGCCAGGTCTACGAGGGGCAGGGAAAGGCTGCTACAGTCTCTTGACAAGGCACAACATATCCAAAGATCCTCAGATTTTGTTCTATCAATAGTGCCAAATTGAAGGCACTTTTTTCCTGAGCACATCCCTCCCACCAGATCTCTGCAATACCCAGATGACACAAAGTCATGGGAAATGGTTTCTAAGCTCAAGTTTGACCCTTTCCTTTGTTAAGTTAACGGTGAAGAGCAGCTTGACTGAAAGCTTACCATATAGATGAAACAGTCACTTACACATGTCTCCTAAAGTCTAGAGCTATTTTCCCAAACTACAATTGAGGTCTGTATGAGGAAAATGAAATGATAACCACTTTCTGAGCTAAATATTATGAAAAAAAGAGGCAAATACCCAGGTCTCTCAAATCTGTTGATGAAATTAGCAACACTCCACATCTTAAACGTTTCTTCTTTTGATTATTCCCATTAAGCTGTTCAGCCAAAGTATTGAATGATACTTTCTCCCTAGATCGTCTCTTATTTTAAAACCGGGTATGAATCTAGGCTCTGCAAGTTACAACTCTGCAGCCTTGTGTAAGTTAGGTAACCTCTCTGAGTTTCAATTTTATCAGGAGTAAAATTTAGAATAACAAGGGTCTATTTCCTAGAGTTGTTAAGGGGATTAAATAAGATTATATATATCATGCTTTCAGGACAGTTGTTGACACTAGTTAATGCTTAATCAACATTGGCTGCTACTAATACTTTTGTTAATTATTACTGTTGTTATCTAGAAAGACGCTGCAGACCATTACTTAGTAGCTCTTAAATGGATCGTTTGTTTTGGGGGTTTGGCCACCACACAATTTAATGAGGATCACAAGAACCTCGTTTTTAGGAATAACAAGTTGAGGATCAAAACTACTTCATTTCTTCAGGCAGGATTTGCAAACAGAGCCACAAGTCCAAGTAAATATATATAATTGATGGTTATTAAAAGAAAGACTCTATGATTAAGAAAAAGACTAAAAGGAAATACATTACTTTTTATTGTGGTTAAAAAACACAAAATATAAAATTTACTATCTTAACCATTTTTAAGTGTTCAGAGTGCTAACTAAATGCACATTGTTGTGGAACAGATCTCCAGAAATTTTTTAACTTGCAAAACTGAAACTCTATACCCATGGAACAACTCCCCCCAACCCCTGGCAACCACCATTCTACTTTCTGTTTCTTAGAGTTTGACTAATTTAGATACCCCATACAAGTAGAATTATACAATATTTGTCCTTTTGTGACTGGTTTATTTCACTTAACAAAATGTCCTCAAAGTTCATCCAGGTTGTAGTATATGACATGATTTCCTTCTTTTTTAAGGCTAAATAATATTTCATTGTGCGTGCATGTGTGTGTGTGTGTGTGTGTATACACATAGCACATTTTCTTTATCCACTCATCTGTCAATGGACATGTAGGTTGCTTCCACCTCTTGGCTAATTATGAATAATTCTGCAATGAACATGGGTGTGCACATATCTCTTCCAAATCCTGTTTTCAATTCCTTTTGGTATATACCCAGAAGTAGGATTGCTGGATCGTATGGTAATTCTATTTTTAATTTTTTGAGGAAACGCCTTACTGTTTTCCATAGTGGCTATACCAATTTACATTTCCACCAGCAGTGCACAAAAGTGCCAATTTCTCCACATCCTTAATAACACAAGTTATTTTCTGTTTTTTTTAATAGTGGCCATCTTAATGGGTATGAGCTGATATTTTATTATAGTTTTGATTTGCATTTCCCTGATGATTAGTGATGTTAAGCATCTTTTCATATGCTTGTTGACCATCTGTATATCCTCTTTGGAGAAATGTCTACTCAAGTCCTTTGCTCATTTTTTTTCTTTCTTTTTACTAGTAAATTCACCTTCTATTTTTTTACTATTTTTTTAACATTTTTATTGGAGTATAATTGCTTTACATTGTTGTGTTAGTTTCTGCTGTATAACAGAGTGAATCAGCTATACATATATATATATATCCCCATATCCCCTCCCTCTTGCGTCTCCCTCCCATCCTCCCTCTCCCACCCGTCTAGGTGGTCACAAACCTTTGCTCATTTTTAATTGGATTATTTGGTTTTTTTGTTGTTGACTTGTAGGAGTTCTTTATATATCTGGATATTAACCCCTGATCAAATACATGGTTTGTGACTATTTTCTCCCATCCTGATGGTTGCCTTTTCACTCTGATTGTTTCCTGTGCTACATAGACGTTTTAAAGTTTGATGTAGTCCCATTTGTCTATTGTTGCTTTTGTTGCCTGTGCTTTTGATGTCATATCCAAGAAATCATTGCCAAGACCAATGTCATGAAGCTTTTTCTCTGTGTTTTCTTCTAGGAGTGTTATAAGTTTCAGGTCTTACATTTAGGTCTTTAATCCATTTTGTATTAGTTTTTGTATATGGTGTAAGATAAGGGTTCAACTTTATTCCTTTGTATGTGGCTATCCAGTTTCCCCAGCACCATTCGTTGAAGAGATTATCCATTCCCCATTGTGTACACTTGACACACAATTATTTGAAGATCATTTGACCACTTAGGTGAGGGTTTATTTCTGGGTTCCCTATTCCATTCCATTAGTCTATGTCTGTCTTTATGCCAGCACCATGCTGTTTTGATTAGTGTAGCTTTTTAATATGTTTTGTAATTAGGATGTGTGAAGCCTCCGTTTTGTTTTGTTTTCTCAAGATTGTTTTGGGGAAATATATTACATTTTAATGTTACTGTTATCAATGTAGTTACTTTTGGTTAATGGGACCATGAGGGACCAATCTGAATTTTGCAAATTGTATTTAATAAGCCAACATTACAAAGCGATATAAGTTGGTATAATTGAGGAGGGTGTGAAACATTCTTTATTTCATACCTGTATAATCTGGACTCCAAGTCTCTATTTCTGCTAATGGTAGAAAATTTAACCCTGCTAATTTCAGATACAGTTGTTGCAATACAGTGATTTTCCAGCCAAAAATCCCAGTTTCAGTACGGTGCTACACCATCTCCAGTCAGTGTGTCCTTTGGACAACAGGTGATGGCAGTGAGGGTAGTGGTGGAGAGAGCTGGAAGATCTGATGTTGTCCCTGGACAGCCACTGAGGTCTGCCCCTGCACTGGTCCCTGGAGAATAATTCCTGATCCTTGCTGTGGCTGGGCAATTGGTTGGTCCACTGGAATCTTCTGGCTTCCAGCCCTGCTTTTGTGGTGGATGATATCCCAGAGATATAGCTAATTTCCTTCCTAACTCTAGTAAAAGGTCCATATGTATATTTCCAATGCTATACTTAGGCTTTGCCAGGCAGCCTCAGGGACAGTCACATCCACACAGCCTCTAACTGCCAGCCTTAATGCACCGTGGGTTCACAATACCAAAAAGTCAGGATACCCTCCAAAAACTGGGAGAGGGGATTACTCTTTCCCTTGACCCAGTTGGCAACAGATATGTCTGCAAGGGCTGATACTCAAAAACAAATCCCTCTGGGGAAGAAAACACCAGACTTACCCCACCACCACTCCCTGATGCCTGTTGCAGATATTACCAGTGTCAAGAGGAATCTGATGGATTGAGGTGATAGGGGAGTCAGTTGCAAGGAAGAAAAATTGAACTTAAAACTTAATATATTGAGTTATTAATAGGCCATAAGTTAAGAATCCATTTATCATCCTGATATAATTAAAAGAAAAAATAATAATTTTTAAGATTCTGGTGGACCTCTCTTCTGAGCAAAATCTAAAAGGAAAATGAGTAGGATGAACTGCAGCCCCACTCTTGCAGCTGGTCTTGGGCCCACAACTGATCCTCATCATTTCCTTCCTTTACTACTTATTCTAGATTCACCTCACCCTCAGCTACCTCCTGTGCTAGTCTCCGTGGCTTATCTGATGATGTGACCTAGAATCTCATACCTGAGCATCTGAGCAATGGTCACTATGCCCTTCTCAGGCCAAAGTTGCTGTACTTGTCTAATTACTATCAAAACTGATAAAGGGAATACCAAGAGGCACGCAGATGGATCACCTGGAGGCCAACACATTATTTCCTGCCCCCTGTGTAACTGCAGCCTACCACCACCTCGTGGTTAGGGTCAGTGACCCCTGCCAGAATGGTAACTCCTCTTCTGGCTTGCTTATTCCTGAACATCAGAAGCCCAAAGGGCCCAGATAGAAGCCTGGTAGTTCAATGGGACTCTTCCTAGATCCCCTGGTGGAAGTGTTCCCCTTTGGGAATCAAAAATCTCTGAGCCTGCAGAGCCCAGATTTGTGAAGATGAGATTCCCTAGGTAGGTCATTGAAAATTACAGAAAGTGGGATCTGCTGCCGTCCTGTAGTTCTCAGACCAGTGTATTCTTCCTATTGAGAACATAGCCACATATAAAGTTCTTTGATTCTAGGTGTACACTGTGTCCTAGAGGATGGCATCCACCTTCTAAACTACCTCCAAGCTGGCACTTAAGTAGTGACTTCAGCAGTCCACCCCAATGCTCTGTCAGGCCACTGGCTTTGGGGTGGTGCAATGTATAATATGACCAGTGAATTCCATAGTCATGGACCCTCTCCCACACCTCCTTCCTGGAAAGTGGGTCCCCTCATTTGATGTCATAGTATGTAGGATCCCACACCAATGGATCAAACTCTTCACAAGCCCTTAAATAGTGGTGCTAAAAGAGGTCCTGTAGGCAGGAAAAGTAGATCCATTCCCAGAACATGTGTCTGTTCCTGTCTGAATGAGTCACTATTCTCTTTTGTGTAGAAGGGATCCAATGTAGTTAAACTTCTACCAAATGGCTTATTGGTCTCCAGATGTATCATTTGGAGGCTCAGTTAGCTAAAGATCCTATACAGGGGTAGTACCAAGTATATCTTTTCCAATTATACATTCAGGGACCAGGAAGATGACCACCAGATGGATCTGCAGATGCAGTTTACCCACTATGAACCAGACCTAACCTACCCACTGTGGCAAGGGCTCTGTTAATTTATTACCTGGCTCCACTATACCCACACTCTAACAGGAGGCCCATGAGGATGCTTGGGTCTCCAGGTGTTAATGCCAACTGGGATCATTTGTCCAATAATTCTTGAAATATTTGGGTCCTCAGTGCTCAGTTACCCAGGTAAATGGTGGTATATCCCTTTAAGGAAGGACTAGGAAGATCATTATTACGTCCACGTGCTGCAGGGTTGCAGGATCCTCCCATCAGGGAACTGAACCTCTCCTTCAGCCAATACATTCCAGACCCCAAAACTTTCTCGGGTCTTAAAAATGGGAAAGGGATTATGCCTTTTTGTTAGGAAGACTTCCATCAGCCTTCTGACCATCTTTACTGGATTGAATAGTGTGCCCCCAAATTCATGCCCACCTGGGACCACGGAAAGTGACCTTATTTGGAAATAGGTTCTTCATAGAGGTAATCAAGTTAAGATGAGATCATACTGTACCAAATGGACCCTAATCCAATGATGGCTGTCCTTATAAGAGGAGGGAAATTTGGACTCAGACACACAGAGAGGAGGATGCCATGTAACAACAGAGGTAAATGTTGGAGTGACGTATTAACAAACCAAGGACTCCTGGCAGTCACCGGGAGCTAGAAGAAAGGCATGGAACAGATCCTCCCTCAGAGCCTGAAGGAAGAACCAACCTTGCCAACACCCTGATTTCAGACTTCTAGCCTCTGGAACTTGAAGAAAATAAATTTCTGTTGTTTTAGGCCACCAGGTTGTGGTACTTTGTTATAGCAGCCCTAAGAAATTAAAATACCATCCATCCTTGATTTCTTTTCATGGTCCACATTGAGTAGTACCCTTGTCTCTGCTCATCTATTTTGTCCCTAGGACTGCTACCTTCAATTAATCATCCACAGCTCTGCAGATTAGCAACTCTACTCCCCTCTGCACTTGCTACTCATTATGATAATTGTGTCCACCTGGCTGCTGAAGGTTAATCACTGCCACCTGGTCTCTGTTGTTTCATGGTCTAGGACTTTGCTACCAGTGCCTGGTTCTCTGGCAGCATCTCCTACCATCAGTCCTGGCCTACAGAGGAGAGCCATCATGAGACTGCTTGGTGTTGCTGACACCCCTCCCACCAGTGAATCCTGTGTATAGTTGGTAAATAGTGTATCCTTCGAGCCTTCCCATGGAACATAACCATGGGGTGACTTTTTTGGCCTTTCACAGTATACCCACTCTAGTTTGCTGACTTCTCTGGGCCTTTGAATCCCTTCTTCCATCCTCTGTCATGGCAATCCCAACACTGCAACCTCACTTAGTGTAGGCCATCACTTTTTTCCAGGCTTCTAGGAGCCACCCTAGAAGGGAGTTTGCACCATCTCCTGGAGTCCTTGGCAAGGTGTTAAATTCTGTATTCCTGGAGAGTGCTCTCAAATCAGTAATGCTCCTGTATTCAGCATTATGTTCTTGAATCAAGCATTGGTGGTGACAGCAGGACTCCCCGGTCTCTGGATCACAACCAGAGTGCTGGGAACTGTCTTAGCTCCTTGAGTCTGCTCTCCAACCCTTTTGGTAATTCCCTATGTTAAAACCCCTTTCTCCTGAATTAGCTGAGTGCTTTCTGTTGTCTGTTCTGATACGTATTTTGTTTTCTTTTTTGGAGGGTTTTTTGGTCCTTGTCTCTCTTTTTTTTTGACTGATACATTTTAAACAAAATTATATTAAAAAAAAAGAAGAGAAAGGAGATGATAGTTGGGGAAGGGCAATGTCAAGGAAGGAGGGAGAGTAAAGATGTACTTAAAACACTTAACTAGTGTGGTAAGGGCCTCCAGCAAGTCAGAACAGGAGTGGTTAACTCTTTGATGCCAGGCTACAGGGAGAGCCATGCATCTTCCGAGGGTAGGGGGCACTCAGGGAGCTTGGAAATGGTGTTTCCCAACTGGTACTGAACTCATATTTTAACTGCTGGGGTTAGTGTACTAGAAACTCCCAGAAGGAAAAATACTTGAGAACCAATATAGAATTGAGGGGGAAAAAAGTTACCTGGTGGGGACTTGTTGAAAATGAAAATTTCTAGACCCCTCCCCAGAGATTCTGATCCAAAGATCTGGGGTGGGACTCAGGAGTCTCTTTTCACAAGCATTCCAAGAGATTCTGATAGAGGAGGTCAACAGAACGTGATCTGAGAAAGACTGTTGAGCAGACAGAGAGGAACAGAGGAAAGGAAAGATTGCTGATGGAGCAGAAGCAGGGGTGCTGAGGCTGGAGAGTGGAATCCATGTGGTTCCGTGACTCTCCTTCCGTGAGGACTCAGCAGACCAAGTGCAGAAGCCAAGCATGTCCACAGTCCCGTGAGTCCAGGTTCAAGGGCTTTCTAGAATAGTGCCCTGGAGGGCTGCAAGTAATCAGGTGAGAGAAAAGCTCAAGGTTTTCCATCACCTGGAATGTCTAGGCTAAGTAGAAGGGAAGAGAAGCGAGAAGGGGGTTGAAAGATTGGGAGAAAATTGAGGATTTAAGCAACCCAAAGTCTCTGAGGTCAAAGTATAGTTGCACGGGAGGTAGGGGTGTGGCAGAGAACGGCAGAGACTGTCGTCAGCTCTCTAACACAGAGCAGTTCTGGGGTATGACAGTCCTCAGAGTATGTTGTCCAGGAAGTAGGTGGCTGAACTGGAACAGTTCAGGAAAGGCATGGAGATGACAACATCTAAAAATTGCCACATTAGTGTGGTAGGCTGAAAATTGATCCCCAAAAGACATCTACATCCTAATCCCTGGAACCTATGAATGTCACCTTATGTGGCCAAAAAAAAAGGTGGGGGGGAGTAAGGTCCTTAAACATGTGATTAAATTAAGGATCTTGAGATAAAGAGATTATCCTGGCTCTATAAGTAGGCCCTAAATGCTGTCACATGTATATTTATAAGAGGGAGGCAAAGGGGGATTTTTACACACTCAGAAGAGGAGGAGGCAATGTGACCACAAAGGCAGAGTTTGGAATGATGTAGCCACAAGCCAAGGAGTGCTGGCAGCTACTAGAAGCTGAAAGAGGAAAGAAACAGATTCTTCCCTAAAGCCTCCAGAGGAAGCATGGCCTACCAATACCTTGATTTTAGCCTAGTGACACTGATTTCAGATTTCTGGCCTCAGAACTCTGGCAGAATAAACTTCTGTTATTTTAAGCCACGAAGTGCATGGTAATACATTACAGCAGCCACCTTAACAATATAGCTAGGTTGTTGAGTGTGTTATAATGGATGTTTGAAATATTCTAGGTTTACAGTAAGTAGGGCAAAGAGTCTTTGATGGTTGAGAGCATAAGTGGAGAGCTCAGTAATTTTCACTCATGGAGAGAAAGTGCTAGGCAGTAGGAACCTCCAAAGGGGAGGAGCTTTTACAAGAAGGTGAACAGGTAATTTTCTAGGAATGGCCATGAGAGAGCAAGATAAGTGCCACCCTCCCTGGCTTCAGGGATGTGAAGAGATTCTCCCCTGAAGGCAGCTTTAGGATCTAAAAATTTAACAAGTGAGTTCTGGAGTTAATTTTTTTTTTTAAGATGTTCGGGACGTGGAGGTGAGGAGATAACTTTCTTTGATTCCATTCCAATTCTTTAGAATGTCAAATGGATTTTAAAAAAATTTTTAACCAATGATTAAGATACAGAATACTATAAAGCCACATGTAACTATGGCCAGTATACATCTTCCCAGGTTGCAAACAGGGCCAAATCCAGGTTTTATGGAGCCTGAAGTTTATACAAGTTGAGGGACCTTCTTCAAGAAAGAAAAACAAAGTTATCTATACAAAATTAAGTATGGACATGGATTTTTATTTGGAGTGAAAAAAATTTTGATGTTTAAAAGCTGACTAATACCACAAACATCATAAAATCAGAAAAATACATACATATTTATAATTAAATTTGTGAAACACCTCTACTTTTTCTACATTTTTGGCTGCATATTCTAAAAATTATGCAATATTCACTTAAGGCATACACAACAATTAAAATGTATTTTTAAATTGCCACTACATTGTATTGAGGTATAATAATAGTGTAAGTCATATTACTCATATATAACACACATTGACTTGAACATGTAGAGTTTTGTTTCTTCATTTTTCTGGCTGTCTGTTGAATCGGTGACAATTTTGTGCTCCTTTTCATCTGGAACCACCAGATTTTAGTAGAGCTATCTGCACCAGTATTTTAAGTACCAGTATTTAAAGGTATATGCAACCTCACCTCGCGATTAATTCACTGGTGGTGGTACTGCTACAGATTCTGCCCTACCCTCGGGAATTCTAATACATTTGAATTCTCACAAAAAGAGAAATTGTATGGTGCATTTATAATTGTACACTGCATTATCAGGAATATCCCTGACAGGGAGAACTTCTATTTTGCCTAGGCTTTAATGAAAACCAACCCCTCCCTTCAAATATTTTCACATCTGGTTTTTTTAAGGCACTTCTAATGGTGCCCCTCCATCACCACCCACCTAGTATTTGTATCAGGCATTATAGTATGTTCATATCATGATCCAGCTTCTGGCTCTGCACATTCATATCAAAGTTGGGTGTGTCAGCCCAGTGGGCAGCAGAAGTATTCCTAGAAGTCAGTCCATCATCAGAATGACTTGAAAATAACTAAACACAGTAGTGACTGCAAACCACATAAAATTATCCCTCTAAACCTAAAATAAATGCATCCCCAATTCATCTTCCCTTTGCCAGAACCCCAAATCCCTATGGCCATCTCAGTACCACCCAATTCAAGGACAGGTGCAATGGGAAGAAAGACAGAGGGGAGACAGACTGTTATTTATTTATGCACATTTTTCAGAAGCACAACCACGTGTCCACATTGCTGAGTTTTACTCGGCTTCACGGTAAATCTGCCTCTGGTCACAGGGCTCAACACATGCTTAACGAAGCCACCTTCTCGCCAATGAAAGGTCATTTGCAGAAACCTGAAGTCGTTCAGATCCGAGGTCTGACCTACTGTAACAGCGGCTGAATATTTCTGGTTAGCCACGTCCCACCCCCAAAAACTTCACAGGACATCCACCTTCATTTGCTGTCCTGAAATTTGATGGTGTTGGATATTATTGATGTAAATAACTGGGTCCTTAAATGGAGCTTAGAAATGTTTGTGATCATCAAGGCCCTTTCACTGGAAACATAAACTGATGTGCATTGTCCCTCCAAGCTCATTTTGCATCTTTATTTGAAGTCAGCAAGCCATGAAAACAGAAAATGCGTCCTGAACAGAGTGAGCATCAGCTTTTTCTTTGCATGGGGTCCTTAAAACAGTCAGTGTTTGTCAAGAGAAATGAAATGCATTATATGAGAATGCAGCACATGCAAGCCAGGCAGAGTGCTAACAATTGGTGGGAAAAGACTGTAAAGGCTTCAAAAATCATCCAGCTTTCATCCCTTTGGTTTCATTGTTTATCAGATGAGAAGTCGACAGGTCCTTATGAAATGGTTCTTCACTGCTGGGGGAGCAGAGGGACCCAGAATTGCTGCTTCGTAAGCCCACAGGAGCGTTTTGGGGTGAGTTACAATAGCCACATCATGTGAGACTAAAAGGTTTCCAGTGTTTATCAGTTCATGTCTCCTGCTTCAAAGTAAACTAAGATACTCTGGGTTCAAAGCGAGAGAAATGGCAGGAGAGCCTGGCATAGCAACACATCACCTTCCTGACAGCAAGCTTACCAGCCTCCATGCTCTCCATCCTTCTCCTGGAGGCTAGGAAGTGGAGGCAATCAACACTCTCCCCGTTTCTAACTATGGTTTGTCGCCCAGACCCATGCACCAACCAGAGTCTGGGTGGGGAGAATGCCTAGGGTGTGAACAGCCCTAAGGCCTCATGCCTGGTCAGAGTCCTGCTCAACTGATTTCAGATAAAATAGCAGACTCCTGTTCCCACTCTTCAAGTAAGAAACTCAGTCAGCCTGGTAGCATTTGGTACAGTAATTAATCTCCCAGAGGCTAAAAGACATGGCATTAAATCTGTGTTCGGGTTATAGAGCTACAATCATGTAGAAAAGTTCAGTGCCTTTATCTTAACACTTTTACTCTAAGAGCTATCCTAATACATCAAAAGATTTAATTAATTTTGATCTTTTACTAGCTAAAGGGGGAAAATGAAGACAAAACAGAGATATGGTAAAAAAAAAAAAAAGGAAAAAAGTCCCAATTCCACTACATTATCCAAATTATACATATCCCTTGAGAACATTGGAAGGATTACCTCCATCAGGGCGAGAGCCATTTAAAGTGTTGTTATAAATTGTTCAAAGCTAAGAAGGCAGTCTGGGGGCTCTCAGGTAAGACATATTAATGTATATTCTCGGTAATCAGAGGTAGCCTTATATGTAAGAGGAATGGTGGCCACATTTGACATGTGATTTCAGGAAAGGGAATGAGTATTCACTGGGCACTTTATATATTTTATCTGACTCCTTATAAAACTTCACAAGGAAGCTGAAATTCTTAGCATTTTACACGCAAAGAAGGTGAGACCCAGAGAATTTAAGCACCTTGCCCAGGGTCTGGCTAGTAAGTTACTAAGCCAGAATTCAAACTCACGTCCATCTGTCTACACCAGGTTATTTTCCTGGAGCTCCCAGCAGCCCCCAGCAGCCCAACTCAACCTAAAGTACCAGCCCCCATCTGCTGGGGCCAATTCTTGAACTTCTTCATTGTGAATTAAGCCCTTTATTCTACAGGTAGAACAAGGAATTTAAGTTTAAAAATCCTAGGAGACTATCTCTGTGTGTTAATTTACATGAAAGTACAAATGTCTAAGTTTATAAAGTTTTCTGTGGAGGGAAGTTTGGGTAGGAGGAAGAATTATTCATGTCTACCCAGCACTCCCCAGAAGCCTTTCCCACCCCAGGAATGGCATGGCCTAGGCTGGCTGCGTCAATCAATATCCCATTCCCCTGCCACAGGAATTGGTCCATGAGCTGGAACAATGTCAAACAGACTTTGAAGACACACTGAACACTGCAGCCCGGTCCCTTAATAAATGCATGAAACAGAACCTCCCACCCTCTGTGCCCCCCGCCCATCGCTTCCCGCGCTGCAAGCCACCTCAGCACCTTGGAACACCCACACCAGACTGTGTGTGAGCAAGGACGAACTTTTGTTAGAGCCATTGCATTTTGGAGTCTATTTGTTATAGAAGTTTAGCCTACACTGTGTAATAACAACCATCAATAAATGTTAGTTTCATTCTCCCACTCATGAATTCTCCTATGCAGAACCATTCAAAGTTTCTAGCAATCTTAACAGAGCTTTTTCAAAATCATTAGGAATCTACAGCTACAGTAGATATGTAAAGATGGCCACTTTTATAATTAATAACAGATACTAAAAATATATTTAAAATATAAATAATAAAAATAATCCTCTTCTACCTTCCTCCGGATCCCTGACTGACCATTGGAGTAAGGTTAGATCTACTGAAGAGAAATTGTATCTGGGAAAAAAAAAAGTATTTTTCGTTGGACTGCAACCCAACACCTGAGAATAGAGACAGAACACATTTCCCCTTCTACTAAATAAACCCATAGACAGTATCTCTCCTTCCATTTCTCTTTCTTGCCTACACTAGAGAAGTTTACCAGACTCTCCATTTTACTAGTTGAAAAACTGAGGCAGAGTTTGGATTCCTGGTTTATAAGTATGAGCTTGAAAACTCTAATTTTACTTGTCTTCAGTATTTTGGCTGTGTCTCACATTAACTGTATGTTTTCCTATGGTAAATGATCCAGGATAAGTGAACCCAGTTACAGCAACTAACACCTAGCAGCATAAATTCTAAAAGACAACTTCTGCATGCCAGTAGCTTGAAACTTGGAATACACTATTACAGGATTGATCTCAAAAGCCCATTTAACCCATAATGCAATGATTCTCCAAATGCGGTTCCTGAACAGGAAGCATCAGCATCACCAGAGACTTGTTAGGAATGCAAATTCTCAGTCCCCACCTATTAAATCAGGAGCTCTGGAGTGTGGTCTAAGCTGAAATGCTAATGCATTATCATAATGCACCAAACCACCAAACCTTTGCAATCAAAAGTACATTGCAGGGGCTTCCCTGGTGGCGCAGTGGTTGAGAGTCCGCCTGCCGATGCAGGGGACACGGGTTCGTGCCCTGGTCCGGGAGGATCCCACATGCCGCGGAGCGGCTGGGCCCGTGAGCCATGGCCGCTGAGCCTGTGCTCCGCAACGGGAGAGGCCACAAGAGTGAGAGGCCCGCGTACCGCAAAAAAAAAAAAAAAAAAAAAGTACATTGCAATATGTATGCATATGACTGATTCACTTTGTTGTACAACAGAAACTAACACAGTATTGTGAAGCAATTATACTCCAATAAAGATTTATTAAAAAAAAAAAAAGTACAACAAGCACACCTAGCACTGAGATCTTGGTTTCTAATACTATTCTCCAACAAAAGGAAACAGGGCTTCTTGGAGAAATGGGTGGTAGTAGGACTGGCACAGGAAATATACAAGATGAGCCTGGAGCATCTTATAGTGTCAGAAAGTAAGGAGGTACAGGTAGGGAAAAACCCCACAATGATGGGGATATGTCAAAGGGACAGGGTGGCCAACTGAAAGAGCTGCTGATGACCAAAGCTGGAACAGTTTGAGCTACAAAATAAAGAAATATTGGATTAAAACTCAAAGTATAAAATAAATATCCACGAATCCATACTGTTATAAATAAATGGGAGATGAAAGAAAAATCTTCTGTATTACAAATAATTTATATAGATACTCAGCCCTCAAAGAGATGAAGCATAACTGCTCACATCTTAGATGTGGGCTGTACATAATGACTTCCTTCCAAAGAGGACAGTATGGCAAGGGGGGATAAAAGTAACTTTATAGTGGAGGAACCTGACAAACGCCCCATCAGCCAACATGGACAGTGATAAGTCATACTGAAAGTATGTACCATTAATATTTTTCTGTATTTTAGTAATTGTTATTTTTATAATAGCAACCCTAAGGAGACATTATTTGGGGCATTTTACATATTTAACACATTTAATATCTCAAAAATCCTATGAAATAGGGGTATCAATATCCCTGCTCTGTAGAAGAGAAAACTGAGGAACAGTGTTGAAGTAAATGAAGTAAATATCCCATCATCACAGAGCTATGAATAGTGGAGCGAATATTTGAACCTAGCAATCTGGCTGCGGGGCCCTTCCCATCATCACCCATTCTTTTCAGAAAACACTGCTGTTGGTCCAGTTAAAATGATCACCCAGAACTGAACAAGACTCTCCAGTGGAGAGAATGGTGAAATGATTACATATCGTGTCCTGGGCTCCATCAATTAATTCAGGCTGACTTAGGAGCCTCTTCACACCTTGCACCATATGAGATGTCATCAAGCAAAATCCCTGGACTTTTTCATATAAATCTATGTGAAACTGGTATTCCCAAATCTATACTCACACAATTAATTTTTTTCCGACCTAAATATAGATTTTAACATTTATTCTAGTGAACAAAGAAGAACATGGTCCTGGTGTTTGGGTAAAAAAATCCAATAATGGGATTTGACAGTTACACTTCTCAGAGTAGAGCAAATGATAAATCATTTGGTTTTAGACATTGCAGAAAAGACAGGGAGGTTGCACCATAACATTGCGTATACAGAGGTGTGGGGTGTGGGGTAGAGGGTATTTTCTGAAGAATGTATGCGAAGGTCCAAACAAATCTGCCTTTCCCTGGTAGGACAGAGGAAAAGACCTGAGTTTCTACTGAGAGCCTCCTGAGCCCACTGAGGGCACTAGACTATCTCACATTCAGTGTGGGGCAACATTTGCCCCAGGGCTGTGTACAAGCCATGGACAGGTGCTCATCCATGACGACAATCCACTGATTCATGGCAAAATTAAGGGAAAGATAAGAACAATGCAATAACTCTTTCGTAAAGTTAGATGTATTCAATTCAAAGGATTATTCTTTATTCCGAGATTCTATCCTTCCAATATGTTTGGGATTAAGTGTCTTTTTTTGTGTGAAATATATGGTTGAAACTTTTTAACAAATGTATTTATTTAGCAAATTGAAAGGAAGGCAGAGCGGAGATAGAGGGAGAAACTGAAATCTTACTGACTGACATCAATTACTTGCTTTCAAGATCAGCCCTTGCCTGAACAACACACTAGAACCATGCATAACAGTTTTGTAAACCAATTAATTTCCTTATTATTGAAACCAATCTGAGTTGGATTGTTCCCATAACCTGGTACAAGACTCAGAGAAGGGGAACCCAAATATTGGTTAAATTAATGAATGATCTCAGTGAAGTTCTCCATGAGCCCTTTAAACACTGGGGCACCATTCTCTGGCTAGTTTCGTTGCCAAAGCCCTGCCCTAGCCATTTCCTGCTTCATTTTCTATGCCATCCTCTGCCACTGGAGTTCCGGCAGAAGTTCCTTGAGATGCAACAAATCTCCAGTCTCATATTGCTCTGTGGGATTGGCCTAGATTTAAGTTTAAAGCATTGATCGACCTTGTCCAGGATACTCTCTTTTGCCTCACCTGCCATCAACAGGATCCTTCTCTAACCACAGGCTTTGGGAGGGGACCCTCACATGATGTGGCAGAGACTGGCTAAACATAGCTGTCACATTCTTCTTTGTTTCTGGGAGCACAGATAAATGATATTTCCTAGTTCCCCTTTTGTTAGGGGTGGGCATGTAATTGAGATCTCCTAGGTCATGACTGGAAGGCTAAGGCTTTCAAGAAGTGGGTGTGTCTCCTACATGCTTTTGGTCTCCTTCCACTTGTTGGATGCATTAGATGGTGAGGCCCCAGGGGATAACTGAGCCACAAGATGGAAGGAGACTGGGTCTTTAAATCACCTCTGGAAAAAGAGCCGCCATTAACCTGAAGCATCTGTCCTGGTTTGTTGTCTGGATGAGAAAAACTATTATGTTTGAGCCACTATATGTTTTTGGTTTTAATTATTACAGCAGCTAGTGACACTAACTAATAAACCTGACTTTCTCACTATCTGTGTTCCTACCTGTAGGCTCAGTCTAAGCTATTCTCTTTCTGTTCTGTATTTCCTTGGAGAAGCAGCCTCATTTATGGCCTGAGCCTCCAGTCTTTCTCTTCTTTCTCCTCAATTTTGGGTGACACCGTCAACACAGTCACCTGAACTGTGTTGCATAAAATATGCACAACCTGCAATAAAAACTTGTCCAGAGAAAGTCCCCAACTAGTCCATCCTCTCCCTGTCCTGTGTGGCAGAGCTAACCCAAGGAGCTCAGCCTCATACTTCCTGGGCCCGTCTCTTTACTTAAGTGTGTTCTTTCTCAAAAGCAAATGAAGTTACAGATGATACAGAGCTAGAAAAATTAAAAGCACCAGAGCAGTGGTTTACAGATGCCAGTTCATAGACCTGAACTGAGCTGTCTGTGTCAGAATTGCCTGGGAAGAATTTTGTAAAATAGAGATTCATTGGCCTCACACTCAGAGCTTTTGAACTGATATTTCTGAAGTGGGTGACTAGGAATATGTACTTTCAAAGTTCTTTGTGGCCCTGATGCATAACCCTTGTGCTAGACAGTGGCATGTCATGGTCAGCAGCTGTGTTGGCAGATGTTAATAACAAAGCATCCTGTCTGTGATGGGCCGTAGATGCGGAAGAGCTTAGGCTTCGACTTGAATTTGAATTCATGCTCTACCACTAACAAGCTGTGTGACTTTGATAAACTTACTTAACATCTCTGAACCTCAGCTTCCCCAGCTGTTAAATGGGTTTAATAATGCCACAATAACAAAACTTAGATAATGATTGCAAAGTCTCTGGCATGGAGTTGAGAGCAAAATAAATAGTAGGTATATAGGGGGGTGTGTGAGTGAGTGAGATACGAGTCCATCAATAGAGAGATGACAGATGTGACAACTTCCATACCTGGGAAGAACGGTATCTGGAAGAACACTGCATGTTTAGGATCTTCTCCCTAGCAGGAATCTCTATCAAAAACTCTTTTGGGGGCTGATTTTGCAGCTGCTGCCACTACTAGAAATAGCCACAAGAGGGAGCTATTTTGCCCCGTCTGATATTTTGAATCCAACCACATTTGGCTTTTTCCCCTCACACCTTCTTTAAAGGAAAAGAGAGTAAGGTCCAGTGGTCTGATCCCCGTAAATCTTCCAGATGCAGACTGGGCACAGGGCAGTCTCAACACGCCCTGAGTACAAAGCAGGCCCCATTAAGGGCAGGTGTCCTCCTGTGCTCCGCTCCCCCCAGGGCTGGGCCCCCTGGCTTTCCTGCTTCTTCACACCACCCAGAACCTCAGACACCTCTCCCTCTGGTCCCGGGCCCCCCACCCCCCAGACCCTGCCTGACTGCAGGTGTAGAAGGCTGGCTTTGAGTCCTCTCCCCTCTCAGCCCTGGGCTAGTCACTTAACCTCTCGCAGCCTCCGTCTGCTGATCTGCAGAGCATCAGTTTCACCGGATATAATGAGGATTGATGAGATAATAAATGTGAAAGTGCCTGTAGTGGAAAGCGCCGTGCGAGTAGCGCGTTAATGTTAACGTGGAGAGGGAGCCCTCAAACTCCTCGGCGGCGGCATCCCACAAGCGCGTACCCCTCTGTCCGTGAACTCTTAACGCCTGCTTCCTGTGCCCCCAGCAAACAGGGAAGAAATCGAAAGGTTCTGTTCAGCTTAATTCACTTACCCAAGTTCAAGGGAGGGATGTTTGTAAACACGCTCAAAGCCCCGCTTCCTCACACCTGTCCCAACAGTCTGGCAATTGCTCACAAATCCATAGTGAATTGGGGCGCTGGGTTTTACCACAAGAAGGTTCACACTTAAAGAAAGGGAACACTTGGGTTAGGAAGATGATCCCAGAAGACACTACTAGGAATTTCCTAAAGGACTTTGAGATGAAAGGGAAACGAAAAAAGACCTGAACCATCAGTCAGGAGCTCTTACTTCCTGAGCTGCCACAGCTGGGGATGGAATCAGACATCACTGTACCTCAGTTTCCTTGTCTGGGAAATAGAGGTAATAACAACCTGACCTCCCTGCAATTCCACAGGGTTTTCAGGAGGATGATATAAAATCATTACAATAACAAAATAATGTTTAGCACTTATTATGTGTCAGACACTGTTTTCAGTGTTTTACACGTATCCTCGGAACAATCCCATGTGTAGGTACTGTTATCGCCATTTTATAGATGACGAAACAAAGCATAAGGGAACAAGAGCTATAAAAGTGCTTAGCAGTGATTGTCATGAGTGAATATAGATGTCCAAGGTCTTTATCCTTCTGTGCTATTGATGCATCTTACGGAGACTTGACTTCTACTAATCAGATGATAAAGACGGTCAAGAGCGTTGGGGTTTCCTGGTCTCTCCTTAGAGTGGGGCCCTTCACAGGAGCACTTCTAAGTGACAGAGCGGACACTCTGTATGGTTCAAATGAATTGGGTACTTGTAGAATTCTGTTACAAGAAGAAGCATGATTTGTACATCAATAATACATTTCATGGTACTGATTCCCTGCCTTTCCTTATCATCCCAATCCTTTTCCTGAATTTTCTTCCAGTTCTTCTCCAACCCACTTCCGACCCGAAAGTTGGTGGCTCTGTGATTCTGTGTCATTCTCCATTATTTGTGTCACAGTTATGCAGTCCTCATGCCTCCATTGGACTGGGGTGCTCTCTCTCTGGGGACCAGCAGCAGATTCTAGAACAGAATCTAGACACCCTGTGAGTGCTGGAACCTGGAGGGGGAGGGGGTTCATAGGGGCCAAGGGTGCCACCCCATAGATTTCCAGGCTTGAAGATTTCAGAAGTGAACCACTTACTTGTGACTTTGGGAATTCTCAGTAATTATCATGAGGGCAAACAGGTTTTGATTCATTATATGTCAGGCACTGTGCTATGCACTTAATGTGTAATCTTTTTTTAAAAAACAATCCTTTGAGATTGCCATTTCACTTTTAAGGCTCAAACAGCATAAGACTCAAGGGTAGTGTTCAGCAAGCTATAGCCCACGTGCCAGGCACCTGTTTTTGTAACTAAAGTTTTATTGGAACACAGCCATGCCATTCATTTAAGTATTGCTAATGGCTGCTTTTGTGCTACAGTGGCAGAGTTGAGTAATTGTGACAGAGACCAAATAAAGTCTGGAAGCCTTATTATGAGGCCTTTTAAGACAGTTTGCCAATCTCTGCTTTGGAACCAAACTTCCTGCATTTCAATTCTATCTCTGCCTCTTATCAGCCGTGTGAACTTGAACAAGTTTTTTCACTTCTCTGGGCTCAGGCTTCCTCATCTGTAAATTGGGGATAATAATAGAATCTACATCATAAGAAGTAGCACACAATAAGAACATCACCTGGGAAGCTGTTAGAAATGCAAATTCTGCTTCATCCCAGACCTACTGAATCAGAAACTCTGGGAGGCAGGCCCAGGAAACTGCTTTAATAAGCTCCCATGTCATTCTGACACCACTGAAGTCTGAGAACTGCTGACACTGTACTTAAAATAGTTGCCCACAGTGCTAGATAAAGTTTCACTAAGATTATTATTTCAGAATGATGATTAATCAATCTCTATGTATTTTGTGTGTTTATCTTGAAATTAGTCATAAACTCATAAGCACTTAGTAGGAAGAATAACATTTGACTTTCCTTTTGTATCTACCTAGTACCAAGTACATGTTAGGTGCTTCTTCAACACTATTTGATTGATTGAACAATTTCTAAAAATGGGGTTGTTTTCCTGGGATCTGTGAAGCAGGGCTGGCTCGGAGTACGTGGGTGGACCACAATGAATCCTTGAGTCCCTGAAATTAGGTGCAAGCGTTTGCATTTACAGTTATGCATCTTTCTCTGTAGACGCTCTAATATTTTCATCACATTCTCAAAGACTCCCCATATTTAGACGCCACTGCTCCAGAGCACAGGCACCCATAAGTTATGGTGAAGGATAGCGAGTGCCATCACGCTGGAGTGGTGCGAGATGGGTGGATCCTCACCCACTCCGCGGCGCAGAGTAGGAGCCAGAACAAAAAGACGGCCTCCTCTGTTCTCTTCTTTATTTCCCCTCCTCTGCTCTGCCCCAGCCATCTCTGCCCTCCTCCTCCCTGATTCTCCTTCTCCCAGAAATACTGCTTCTCTTCTTCCAGCTGCTAAAGAAAGTGGGTTCGACAACTCTGCATCACATCATGGAGATGGCTGTTTAATTTGAGATGAGTGTTACATTACTCATTGCTCAGTGCCCCCTTTGATCCACCAGCATTTGCTTCTTTTATCCCCTTGTAGTGCATACATTAGTGCCCTGAATGCTCTGTGGTCTTGTTGTCTTTTAGATGTTGTCAGAGATTATTTACTTGGGAAAGCAGATGGATATTTTGTTTAATGTCAAAATAATTACTATTTGGTTGGCCTGATAGTTTATTTACGCTTTCAATGTTTTTATGTTTACATCAAAAGAGCATTGCTGAAATTGTATTTTGTCTGTTAAAGTAAACAGGATATGACAAACGTTTTTTAACCTGATTTTTCTGTTTGAGGAGTTGGTTTATTAAAATGGTTAAAAGATAATGGAACCAAGTGGGAATGGTCACTTAAGTTGAAATGCAGATGCACATCTGCATGCTTTTTATTTGTATAAAAGCTGGGAAAAGGCAGTAAACAATGCTTTAAATGAGGGGCTGTATAATGCAGTAGTTGAGAACAGACTTTAGCTCCGGTTTCAAATCCCAGGTCTGCTGCCGACTAGTTGTATGAACTTTAGTTTTTCAACTGATCTGTGCCTCAGTTTCCCCATCAGCAAAATAGACATAGTGATTGTTGTGAGAGTTAAAGGAGTTCATATACATAAATTTCCAGGCATATGCAAAATGCTGTTTAAATATTGGCTATAATTTAAATAAACATAAGTTTTAAAGTAGTTCTATGAGTGTGAGATGGAGAGAGGAAGCAAGCTCTCTTAAGTTTATGAGAGACTTAAAAGACATAAAATGAGTCTCCGTGAGCCACCACCTTACAACTGTTCTGAACCAGTGGTCACCTTGTCTCCGCGTTCTGAAGCAGGGAGCCTTCTAAGTTCCAAAGCCTGTCCTGACCCTGAACAAACATTCCTAGTTCTCAGCTGAGCTTACCTAGAAAGGTGTTGAAAAGTGAGGCTACTTGGAGACAATGTGCCCTCTGTTTCTATTTTCAACGAATCACCGTAAGATAGTTCATCTACCTCTAAGTTTCTCCAGCCCCACTCTTTTACTCATTTTCATTTAGCAACTTTTATTTCAGCTCGAGTGTTTACCAGAGAAGTACAAGGAAGGAAAGCTCTCCTGGCAGGTTGCTCCCACTAAATCACCTGGAAAGAGCCAGAGGGGGTTGGGCTTCCATAACTCAACCTCCCGTGGGAGCTCTTCTGGTTATTTTGACCTAACTCTTGTGTGCTTTGTTACTTCTTTATTTTTCATATGACTGCAGTCTTCTATTACAATAAATATACGTTACTAGATACTAATTCATTAAGTCAGTCAAACCAGATCTTTTCTAGTTGCAAAACAGCAGTTTTTCTAGCTGTTTGATAAAATAAATGTGTTGATTTAACCTCAGGTCTGCTTTCTCAAGTTCACAATCTTTCCTCAAGTTTACTGCGGCTCACGGAGACTCATCTTTCTTCAAGACGTCACTTCTTAGGGCACTACTCTCCGTCCTGGAAGGAATGAATAAAGAAATTGTTGCGTTCATGTGGTATGTTGCCAGGTTAGCAGTCTGTTCCAAGTCTGTGAGGCCCTTGAAATTCCCTCTTTGCCATGGAGAGATGGGTAAGATGATTAGATTTAGGACGGGAAGAGAAGGCTGCCAGAGCCCATTATACTCCCAGAAAGTAAAGAGCGTGGGGCTGGTTCCTTACCTTCCCCAAAGTCCCTTAGCAGCAGTCCAGGGGTCCCACAAAAGACATGTTTTGTCTTGCACAAACTAGATGGCATATGTATTTCTTGGCCCATGTGGTAAGAGTTACTCATATCTACTGTAGTATGAATCCCTGAGTGTACCTGGCATTAAAATTTGGCAATAATAATTTCTTATTTTTGCAACACCAGAAATTTCAGGAACATCAGCATTCAAAAGTCTGAGGTGGGCACAATACTAGGCTACAGTCTAAGTCAGTCACCGGTAAAACAGCAATTTCATTAAGAAACACAGTGGGATATAATTCTGTGTGTTGGGAATAGATTCTCAGACCTAAAAGGACCTTGAGAGGCCACTCAGGCCTCCTCTGATATTGAAAATCTTACAGAACTATATCAATTGACAAAAAAGTGGAAGATGTGGCAAAATGACAATATGCCGCTGTTCGGAGTAAAAGGCAGCTGAAACATTTTGGAGAGCAATTTGGCAATATCTCGAAAACTCAAATATTTACATACTTATGATCCACATATTCCACTACTAACAGATATAACTTAGGAAAGAATCTCACATAAATGCCCAAGGAGGCATGCAGAAATATGTTCACTGCAGATTGGTTTTAACAGCCAAATACTGGAAACAACCTAATTTATCAGTAGGGAGACAGACAAATAAATTATGATATATTCATATAATATACCATACGGCAGGTTAAATAAACTGAGCTGTATGTATCAACACGAATAAATGTTGGAAACAATGCTGAATGTAAAAAGCAAGTCGCTGAAGGGTGTGTATACAGTGTGATGTTATTTATGTGGAAGCTAAGACTCTCTCCAGGTACGTGCACACCCAGTAAGAGGATAAAAATGCAGAAGGGAAGGATAGACACTGATTTTCCAAGAACGGTATCTCTGAAGAGGGGAACCTAATCAGAAAAGAACAAAAAGAGGTTTTAACTGCATCTGTTAAAACATGTGACTTAAAAAATAGATCTAAAACAAATATAGCAAATATTACCATGATAGGCATATGAATATGGGTTTTTTTAATTACATGAACATTTTGCATGTTTGGATTTTTTTTAATTCCCTGAACTTTTGGCACACATGCCCTCTTTTATGGCTCTCATAACTTAGCCAGCAGGTCAGCGGGCCTTTTCCTCAAATTACGTTGCCATATAGACTTCTTTCTGACCATTGACAGCTTTCATCATCCAATCCTGGAGTAGCTTGGATTTCAGGAAAAGCATTTTTTTTTTCCTAATAAATTCTTTCTAACCTCAAGTCCACTTGTTCATAGAACTGAAAGTTATTTCTAAGCTAAATTAAATCATCAGTGTCTAGACAGGATTACTCCTCTGCCAATAGATCTCATTCCTGCCAGGTATTTCCTCTCCCCAGGTATGTCCCGACACCTCTCCATCTAATTTCATTAGCAAATTCACTAAGGGACTGTTTGTTCCTCCACCCAGACCATTGATAACTCTATCGTGCCTTCCATCTCTTGGTTCCTGCTTAAGCTCACGAAAGAATTCCCTCTCTGTAGAGATGCTAAAGTTGCCCAGATAGTTCTGTAGGACTGTCCACTTTCTCACTCTCCTGTGTGCTCTCTCAAGGTTAAAATAAAAACTTGAAGGATATATTGCATAATGAAAACCCAGTGTATTACCTCGATTTACCCCAACTACGCACTCACATCTTCTCTGTAGGCAACCCCACATGCAAAAAATTTACACCTAATTCAAAATATCGTATCAAGGTTAGCTGGATAGGAAAACCAACATTCAAATTTTCTTTATAAAATGTTCAAGGACACTAAATGGAAAATAAAGGAAATAGATAAATTGCTACAGGGCTGCTCAATAGACAGAAATGAGAAAATTTAGTGCTTGAGATGTTTACAAGTCTCTGTCCTCTTCTACTTTCCAGTCCCTCCAAGAAGAATTAATGAGAACATTGAAAGGTGTAGGTGGGGGAAATCTGGAATATAATCAATAATCTTAAAGATAAAAGCATAAGTCAGTTAATAGGGAGTAAGGTCTTGCATCTCCTTCCCACCCTCCCTATCCCACCCCTCTAGGTGGTCACAAAGCACCGAGCTGATATCCCCATACGATGCAGCTGCTTCCCACTAGCTAGCTATTTTACATTTGGTAGTGTATATATGTCAGTGCTACTCTCTCACTTCGTCCCAGCTTACCCTTCCCCCTCCCATATGTATACATATAACTGATTCACTTCGTTATACAGCAGAAACTAACACAACATTGTAAAGCAATTATACTCCTATAAAGATGTTAAAAAAAAGGGAGGGGTAAGGTCAACTTTTTTGAATTAGGAAGAAAAAGCCAATTTCTGTCATATGCCTCCATAGTTTTATAAGTATGCTCTCTGCTCTCATTCATGATAAATTATTATTATTGTAGAGCAGATGGATGAATCTCAATCATTATACAATAATGGAAGATTAAACATTTTCTTAACTTCTATTCATCAAATTAAGTCTTTATACTCAAAAGGAAGGACAATGCATCAATGTTATCATTAGGGCTTTTTTGAAAATTTAACTTTAGCGTGAAACATGGTAAGATATGATTAATGTACTAACAAGTAAATACTAAACAACCCACATTAGTCTAGATTGGAATCACTTTTTTAGTTCTCTTATTCTGTGGCTTCTCAGTCCCCTGTGAATTTTGTTAAAGAGAAACAACCATCAAAATCATTTGATCTTTCAGCTAGATGTTCCTTTTCAGCTACATCTTTACTTGTAAAATGTTACCTACTCCCTAAAGCTGTGTAGCTTCTTTTCTGGGACCGAAGGGAAGACAGTATCTGTTCAGCCTCCAGTGAGGAAACAGATTTCTTACTGGGTTGAGTTTTGTGTCACATTTAACAGATTATAAGATTTAGAAGGGATGGAGAGAAATCTCGTGATCCACAGCCCCTGTTATCTGCCACAACCCAACATGTAAGACTGCCCTAAACTACTCCAGCTCCAAAAAAACATATCCAGTCTTTACAACATGTGGAAGGCAGTTTTACAATCGCCCTCAAAAACATATTTCAACACTTTTCATCATTACCAAGCACTCATTTGTAGCCATAGACTTAAAGAACTAACAGCAGCAAAACACTACACAGTGGGGAAAAGAGCCCTGACCCTGGAGTCAGAGGACCCAAGGTCAAGTTCCTGATCTTCCACTTTATGGACCGAAGGACCTCGCACATGCCGTTTAGTCTCTCTTCCTTTTACTTACAATATTTATTGCCTTCTCTGGCCAGATGCACATATAACATCTCAGTTCACTCATTAGGAAACTCCGCAATACTTAGGTCTAATTATCCCCTCTTGTCCCCATTGTTATTATCTTTGTTAATTTATAAAGAATTGGAATGCAATGAAATAGGAAGACTTAAAGAAAAAATTGCAAGACTAGTCAACAGGCTTCATATTCAATACATAGTTCAATAAAATGTCAATAGTGTTAAGTATTGAAAACATAATAAAGAGCATCAACTATCAATCACGTTTCCATTTTCTTATTTTTATTTGTGTTTCCTAATTGTCTTCATTATACAAACACTGATTTTGTAATAATTAAAGGTTATGCTCAAGTGATTATTTACTTTAAATGGACTACTTTCTTTACACATTTCATAGTATTGTTTCCCTGCTCCATCTTCTGTCCTTTCATCATAATCTCAACTGCAGAGTAAAACTAACATTTTCCCTTCTGTTTTGGCTGTTGGAAAAAGAGATTATTATTGAAAACTGTGCTGGAGGGGGCTGTGATTGTTCTGTCTCTTTCCTGCCCCCTACCAACACACACACACACACACACACACACTTCCAACTCAGACCTGTGATTGACTCTGTTTCACTATTTATTAGCTCTATGGCCCAGATAAATGAATTAACTTCTCTTAGCCCCAGATTCTTCAACTGTTAAATATGGCTAATAATACTTACCCTAAGGTGTACTGAGTGAATTAAGTGAGAAAATACATGTGAAAACATGGCAGACACTTATAAATGGAGCTCTCAGTACTCTATTGCTTATGTAATTCCACTCTTAGCAGACACTTTTCACTATATTATTTAAGCACTTATGTGGCAATTATGTGGGGAAGCTATTTCCTGTGGCTGCTGACAGATTGAACTGTGAGTCTCCAGGACTATTGGAGCTGAAGCCTCGATATGATTTCTTTTTTTCTTTTTTTTTTTTTTTTTTGCGGTACGCGGGCCTCTCACTGTTGTGGCCTCTCCCGTTGCGGAGTACAGGCTCCGGATGCGCAGGCTCAGCGGCCATGGCTCATGGGCCTAGCCGCTCCGCGGCATGTGGGATCTTCCCGGACCAGGGCACGAACCCTTGTCCCCTGCATCGGCAGGCAGACTCTCAACCACTGCACCACCAGGGAAGCCCTCGATATGATTTCTTACCTACAAAAACCACTGAAGTAGTTTAAAACAAAAAGGCAACTGCAGTTATCCACTTTCTTATTGTCAAGAGACAGGAAATTGTTTCCTGATAATCTGAAAACAATGGAGATCAGAGAGAAGATGAGACCAAAATGCTATTATCTCAGTTTACAGCTGGAGAGAAAAACTGACAAAGGTCTTGGTATGACCCTGTAAATCTACTTACATATATTAAAGAAGAGTTAGAGGAGATGATTGGAGAGCTCATCCTAATCTGATGTCAGGAGCTACTGCTGTTATAGCTGCTCCAACCCTCCTCTGTCCACCTCCAAAATTATCTACCAGTACCTACGACAGACTTGCCAAGACCATAACTTGCATCTAGTAAGTGAGAGAGAAGCCAATTTTATGCCTACTGGCCAAATGAAAGACCTAGGAAAAGAGAAGTCTAAAGGGAATTTTTTTCTAGTGAAATGCTCTAGCATATGCATTGTAAATCACATCTTCAGTCTCTCCTGTTAAAACATCAGTAAAACCTTCATTGTTCACAAATGCTTTAGTGCAAATAAATTCTTTATGATGATTTTAAGGCAATGCTGAGTCCTGCTTCAGTTTGATGTAGTTTAATTATGGAGGCTGCCCTTGGGGCCAGCCAGCATATGGGTCATTTTACTCTGGGTGAGTTTAAGGTCCTTGAGTGTCTCAGTCAGACCAGCCTTAGCAAGTCCACACTGTTAGCAATGCAAGGCAAACACTTTCATCACCTGACTTTCATCATTGATTCAGGTGGGCAAGGTAACGTGTTCAGTGATGTTACATAGAATCTATACAACTTAGCAACTCTCACTACTGCCCACACAGTCCAATGTGCTCCAAACCACATTCCTTGAGCCTAAGCCTTCTGGGTTCCATTCTTGCCCTTCTGCAACTGATCCATTCTTATCTCCAGAACATACCTTTTCTGAGGGGCCCTATAAGCATTTTATTAATATGGTCTAATCATTTGGAAATTCATTCTCCCATCACCTTTTTTTTTAAATCTCAAGATCAAACAATGCCTCTTGGGTTTCAACAAACCTCCGTCTCTTTTCACATAAATTCTAAGAGTTCGCATCCTTCTTCAGAACTGAATTAAGTTCCATAAGTGAACTGACCTAGTATAAGGGTCGGGATTTGGTGCAACAAACAGAAACTGCTGCAAGTTTTTCAATCAGTAAGAGATTTAATACAGGGAATTGGGTTGTTTTAAACAATGGAATGGTTCAAAGGGTAAAAGTCAGGAGGCCATCACTAGACTGAGATATAAGGTCCTAACACCATCACTGTGATACGAAGATGTTTCAGCTAAAATAGTCAGTAAACCATGTTGTAAACTGATGTGCTGTCATCCAGGTTTTATTGTTCCTTTTATAGAGCACAAGCAGAGTAGATTTAGCATAGTTCTTAAGGGCCCTAGGATTTTCAGAATGGTAAATGAGCATTGGCTTCGACTTAAAATTACCATCGGCATTCGCCCCTAATAAGAGAGCCAGCCTGTCCTTTGAAGCTTTGAAGACAGGCATTGACTTCTTCTCTCTAGCTATGAAAGTCCTAGATGGCATCTTCTTCCAACAGAAGGCTGTTTTGTCCACATCGAAAATCTGTTGTTCAGTGTAGCCACCTTCATTAATTCCCTTAGCTAGATCTTCTGGATAACTTGCTGCAGCTTCTACATCAGGACTTGCTGCTTCATCCTGCACTTTTATGTTATGGAGACGGCTTCTTTCCTTAAACCTCATGAATCTCTGCTAGCTTCAAACTTTTCTTCTGCAGCTTCCTCACCTCTCTCAGCCTTCATAGAATTGAAGAGATTAGGGCCTTGCTCTGGATCAGGCTTTGTCTTAAGGGGACGTTGTGGCTGGTTTTATCTTTTATCCAGACCACTCAAACTTTCTCCAGATTTGCAATAAGGCTGTTTTGCTTTCTTATCATGCGTGTGTTCATTGAAGTAACACTTTAATTTCCTTCTAGAACTTTTTTTTTGCATTCGGAATTTGGCTGTTTGGCACAAGAGGTCTAGCTTTTGGCTTATCTCGGCTTTTGACATGCCCTCCTCACTAAGCCTAATCATTTCTACCTTCTGATTTAAAGTGAGAGATGTGCAACTCTTCCTTTCACTTGAACACTTAGAAACCACTGTAGGATTATTACTTGGCCTGATATCAATAGTGTTGTGTCTCAGGGAATAAGGAGGCCAGAGGAGAGGGAGAGAGCCAAGGGCACAGCTGGTTGGTGGAGCAGTGAGAACACACACAATTCACCTTACATGGGCGCGGTTCGTGGTGCCCCAAAACAATTGCAATGGTAACATCGAAGGTCACTGATAGATCACCATAACAAATGTGATAATAATGGAAAAGTTTGTGAGGATTACCAAAATGTGACACAGAAACAGGAAGTGAGCAAATGCTGCTGGAAAAATGGTGCCGATAGACTTGCTTAACACAGGGTTGCCACAAACCTTCAATCTGTAAAAAAATGCAGTATTCACGAAGCACAGTAAGGCAAAATACAATAAAACGAGTGTGCCTGTATTCCATTCCACCAAATATAAAATACTAACAATTATTAAATCTGGGCTATGAGTAGATTGGGAGTTGTTTTCTATGCTGTACTTTCACATGCATTTGGAAGTTGTTTTTCCTCTTTGTGTGTCATTCTTCATTTACCCCCCGTCTCAAATCCCCTCTCTCCCCTTCTCACCCACTTCTGTGGGAAGCTGGCTTCCCTGAACTGCATCACTCTGGTTCCCTGGCTAGTTGTCTTCTGGTTGGATGTGACCAATTTGCAGTTCCTGCAGGAGGTTAGAGGGTGTAAGAAGGGGGAACTGTATATTTCTTCTCATCTTCCTCCCTCCTCTGAGTCACTGTAGTTGACAGTGGCTGTGCCCTCCACTATCGTAGCTCCTGCCCCGTGGTCTCTCTCTCGTGTCTCTGACTTTCAGTGGGCTCCTATAACACTGCGTCCTCCCTGGGATGATAGGTAACAGTGACTTCCTGCTGTTGCTAGTGTCTGGGTGCCTCAACATCCTTTATTGCTTCCCTTTTCCCCATCCCCATCTCTGTCAGTAGTCATTTCATTAAGAGCCTTTTGAACCATGTAACTGAAGTTCCATTTCCTGCTGGGTCCCCCAGCTCACCTTTATGATCCTCTTCTCTTCTCAGGTGCAGCTCACTACACTCACCAACCTTGGCACAGGCCGTAGGGCCCCTACACCCTCCTGCTCCTACCTTTTCCCTCCTCGGCCTATACTCACACTACCAAGCCTTTCTGCCTTCCACGCATGATCTTGCATCATGCAAAATAATTTATAAATTAATTGGTAGCTTGAATGATTTTTCTAAGATAAGCTTTCTTAATTTTAAGGGTAGATGTATGGTACAATAATGCAGAAATATCAATATTCTGATAAACATTTCAGGCACGAGTAGGGAGCATATTTGGAGGAGCTAGGCCTATAGAGCCTGGAATCCGTGAAGAGGAATGTCTGTGTATCCGAAGACCTGGTTCTGAATAAGTGATGAAATTTGACTCTTTGTTAGAAAAACAGAGAGCAAGTCCTTTAAAGAGGACTGAGATTTTGTCTTGTTCTCAGTTCTTTCCCCAGCACCTGGCACAGCATCTGACACAGCAGGAATTCCATACATCTTTAAGTGATGGAGTGAGTAGACATGGCAGGAGGCTGCTTGGTCCTTTGTCTCTCAGCCTTCTCATCCCTTCCACACTTGTGATTTTGCGAGGTACCACATTTTCATAGTTGGTCAACACAACACTCACATTTGGCCCTTAGAATTCTCACTGTGATGTTGGATGAGTCTCTCCCTCTCTGGGTCTGAGCGCCCTCTTTGGCAGAGAGGCCAGGGTCAGAGGCTGTCAACATTTATGACTAAAACTATACTAAAAATGCTTTCACCGCATCTTTTATTTGGCGGGTGTTCTTGCTCTGTTTGATTTTATCTGGTTGATTGCTTTGGTAAACTGTGTGTTTGTTTTTGGCGTGAGTATGGCATTTTGAGATAGCATATGTTCCTAAGATATTTCTCACTTGTGTTGACATTAACCACTTTATAGGAAGTGCCTGAGGCGCCCTGCCCATACACAAGTTTATCTTTCAGAAAAGTTTACAAAATATGTGCATAAGGGAAGGACAGCCTAAATTAAAAGCCATCTATTTAAAAAGTGAGGGATGAAGACCCTCACTGACAAAATACTCTGACTAGCGTCACAGACCAGAAACAGCAATTATCAAAAACTGAGAGGCAGGGTACATTCCATAACCATAAACACACTGCTGGTACAGAGCAAAACTCGAAAACCTGAGCTTTTCAGAGTAAACTGCAGTTTCTGAAAATATAGACCAAATTTGTGAAACTATTAAAACCTAGACTAGAATATCTCTCTTCTACCATCAGTTTTGTCAGAAATAATAAAAATCCTCAAGCATCTTTAACTAGAGGTAAATAATCTATTCTCGAATAGTGGAAATATTGACATGCAAGCCAATGCTTTTAAAGATTGGGCTAAGAAAGTGCTAGCTGAAAAGGTACAGGCATAGTAAAACTAAAAGAATAAAGGCCATTACTTTCTAAGCCAGAAATAATGTGCGACTCCCAGCTAGTCTAATGTATTGCATTTGGACAGCTGTGGCTTCATCTAAACTTTTCAAAACAGTGCCCATTAAGTTGGGCAACCAACATAAATATAACTTCAGTCAGGCAGAGCTCTTACCTTCCTGATTTAAGGATTTATCTCAGAAGTTATTGCTTAACTATGGCAAAATTAAGTTGAAAATAGGAATGTAAATTGAAGAAGGAAATATTCTTTTAGTAAGTGGTATGAGACTTCCCTTTGAGGAGAGAGCCATAATGGTTGGGAAATTTTCTACTTTGAATAGGAGGCAGAAACAGTAGTGCTCACTAACTATTCTAGGGTTCCTTGTACTTCCCAGACCCTTAAAGTTAGTGCAGCCGTGTGGGACATTTCTGGCCAGTGGACTCTGAGAAGTAACACAGTGTGTTGCTTCGAGGTAGAAGCTTACAGGAGTGCTTGATGTGTTGAAATGGTTGAGCTGTCAGCCTAGGTGCCTGAGTGGCATTATGGAGTAGAGCTCCTTCATAACCCATATTGGACATCCACCAAATAGGAAATAAACTTTTGTTGTGATAGCCTCTAAGATTTTATAATAAGATTTATTATGGAAGCTTTATCTTGCCTATCCTGATTTATACAGATATTAAAAAGCCTAAGTGTGCACAGAACTGATCTGCATGAAGGTCCTTGTTCTAAGAAAGGAAAAGAAAGAGAGAGAGTAATATAAGTAGGACGTGAAGGGAGGCTGTGAATTATGCAAGGGGATCCCCACCGTATAACTTCCAAATCTTGAGTAAATGCTACAAAAACTCACTAAATACTTGTTGTGAGTAGATTATCAGTAAAGCAACTCAACTTTGCACCAGGATGATGCAGGAATAAAACAGAGGCAATACACTTGCTTTCAGAAGCAAGATCATAATAGCATTGGGAAGCAGCAGAAATCTTGGGCAGGCTTGTAAGATCTTCAACGGATGAAACAGGGGGGCTGAGGCCCTCCTGTATCTAATTCAAGGGTCAAGAAAGCCTGAGCTTTCTTGTTTTGTTTGGGCAATTAAACCATTTCTTATAGTCACAGGAAAAGGTTTTTTGACTATAAAAATATTACTTTCATTTGATTCAGTAAAATCCAGGCAGTCTTGTTACGTAATCATAGAATCTCAAGATCTCAGGGTTACAAAGAAAATTAATGGTCACCTACTCTAATCCTGCGTTTTCCCTCTTTCTAGGATAATCCCAGCAGGTGGCTTCTGATCTTTGCTTGGACATCTCCAGTGGCAGAGAAATCACTCTCCCAAAGCAGGCCATCCCATCTCTGCATGGTTCTGACTGTAAGTTTTCCCTTACACTGAGCTGAAGTATTTCTCCCTGTCACTTTTACCCAGCGACCCAAGTGGTACCTCTGGAGGCAAACAAAACATGTCTGATCTCTCTTCCACAAAATAGGTCTTCAACTACTTGAAGGCAGCAACAGTTATGTCCTCTTCCCTCTGACAGTTATTTTTGAAAAAGCATTACCCATATTCCCTTCACCAAGCCTGGGTAAGGTCTGTCCCTTTTCTTCTGCTAATTACTCTGCCCTTCAGAAATGGGTTCGATGGCAGGAAGGGGGAATGAAAGGGAAAAAAAGATCACGTTAATATCATGTTAATATCAACCAAAGGCCTAATTAAGCAAGATTTCTTGTCTGCTCATTACCTCCTCATGAATCTCACCTCAAAGGACCCATTAAATGGGTGAGAACCAGAGTTGCCTTTTGAGTAGATCAAATTAGGACTTCCCTCATGGTATAATTTGAGACTATGCCAGAGCCTTCTGCCTTAAAATCCCAAACCCAACACAAAACATTCAGCCACAATTTCTTCTTTGGATAACTGGGTCTTCCCTGATGTTCCACCACAACAATAATCATGAAACATTTCTGTGGCTGCAGCCCATTCGCCAAGATAAGACCATTCACTCTTCTTTGCTCATAACACTCCAAAGAGCCCAAGTCAAAACTGATATGACTTGACACTGAAATGAGGAAACATTTCTCCTTTCTAACCTCATTTATAACATTAGCCCCCAATATATGATGCTCCCTATGTCTTACTGAATTTTCAAACAACTCTCAGATTTATTTTCAGTCCTTGATTTCTACCACCCAGACTAGGCTGGAGGAAACCTAAGAAACAGACTTCTTGCTGACACTTCCCCCCCACCTTCTAGGCCTGTCTTTGTCCAAATTTGGACTCCTCCTCCTCATGCAAACGACCCCTTAAAGATTAGCCCATCAGGGCTTCCCTGGTGGCGCAGTGGTTGAGAGCCCACCTACCGATGCAGGGGACACAGGTTCGTGCCCCGATCAGGGAAGATCCCACATGCCGCGGAGCGGCTGGGCCCGTGAGCCATGGCCGCTGAGCCTGCGTGTCTGGAGCCTGTGCTCCGCAACGGGAGAGGCCACAACAGTGAGAGGCCCGCGTACCGAAAAAAAAAAAAAAGATTAGCCCATCAGGTCCTCTAGAGATGTTCACAGAAGTCTGAATTCTAGGGTAAATGTGGCTTAGGTTCAAGATGAGAGTAAAGACTGCATATTTTCGGTTCTTAAAGGTTTTTAATTTGAAGATGAAATCATGAACCATACTAAGGCAAATAGGTATGTTTTGGTGACAGAGCACTAGTTCTACATAGCCCAAGGGTAAATGCCAATACGTTTTTAAATGGGGTGGGGATATTAGAAATAAATTTGAATAACCCCTAATGAAAAGCTTCTGTTTCATATCCTGGCTCTTACCAGCCGAGTGACCTTGGGCAAGTCTTTGAGCCTTCATTTTCTCACCCCTAAAATGGAGACATTATTAATCTCATCCCCATCACCAAAACCCCATTCTTTTTCTAAGAATGACATGAAAGAATATATGTAACTAATACAGTGCCTAGTACAAAAATAAGGAGGCAATAAGGAGCGCTCTCTGTCCCCCACTGGCTCATCTCCCTTCCTTTCCCTTATCCAGGAAATACAGAGGCAAGTGGATTAGCCAGAAAGGCTAGACCTACAACCACAGGTGCAGGGGATGGACTAGCCCACTCTCACCCTGTACCAACGGGGGATGGACCAGGTGATCTCCTGCAGGTTGACTGAGAGTATGAGTATCAGAATGAAATGTAAGAACACCAGGCTCTGGGAGGAGTGGAGCCACAAACCATGGGTCAGTGTTCACAGGTGCTTGGTAGGGAAGAGAGGGTGGCTTATTTTTTCTTTCACCTAGATGGAAAAGAACACCAATAAAACTTTATTTCTCCCCCAAAACTAAGAACTTTATGCTTGTGCCTGTTGTATATCTATTGCCTTTTTATCCAAAGAAAGCCAGGGGGCTTCCCTGGTGGCGCAGTGGTTGAGGATCCGCCTGCCGATGCAGGGGACACGGGTTCGGGCCCCGGTCCGGGAAGATCCCACATGCCGCGGAGCGGCTGGACCCGTGAGCCATGGCCGCTGAGCCTGCGCATCCAGAGCCTGTGCTCCGCAATGGGAGAGGCCACAACAGTGAGAGGCCCCCGTACCGCAAAAACAAAAACAAAAACAAAGAAAGCCAGGATCTTTTTACAAAATGAAAGCAAATAATAAGAATATCCAACAGCGGGAGAAAGAAGCAGCATCTGCTCAGCAAGGTATCACACAAAACGATACAATCTTAAATAGAAAACACTTTATCTGAATGTATGTGGAAGCCAGCATGTAATTGTCCAATATGAATAGGAGAGGAAAAAGAAGTTTTAATGCCATATATTCCTTACTTGCCGTTTTCCCCAGTGTACCTCAAAAAAAGGGAAGATATTTTGAATAAAAAAATAAAGCCAGAATCTCCCCCCATCCCATCCATCCCCAAGCCTCTCTCAAGGCACTAACTCAGAGGGGAGGCTGCCACCTACTGGGCCACCAATAACATCCCTCAACATTTTTTGTCAGCCTTTCCAGGTCTCCTTAAAACCTGATTTGGTCTGAAGCAGCTTTGTTAGTGACAGTGACAAAATCACAGCCCAAGGTACCAATGTACAGAAACGTAAAAGCTGCAGCATGAATTCATGATAGGACAACCTCTTGCAAATTTCACAGCAACATTTTTGCATCAGAGAGCCTGCATATTCAAAGGCAAAAAGAAACCTTTCTCTCTGAATTTCTGTTGTTTTCTAAGGACAAAGTGCTTTAATAGTTTGTAAGTGCTGCTAATTGCTCCCTGGACAGCCCTAATCTAGCCATTTCCTCCCTGCCTTTTACTCCATAAATCCTTCAGAAGACTAATATATTTGTTTAGTATTCCTCAAAAGTACCCCTTTGATTTGATTTGGTTTACATGTTTACAAATAGTTTCTCTACACCCACCATTTGAAAGAGCCTATTTTAGAAAATCTGCTATTTCTGATGCTCTGAATAACTCCATACTTGTCATGGTATGGCCAAGATCGACCACTCAACCCTCTTCTTTTCTCTCTCTCTCTCTCTCTCTCTGTCTCTCTGTCTCTCTCTCTCTCTCTCTCTCTCCCCCTCCCTCCCCCTCTGCCCCCCCCCAGCTTTAAGAACACACCACCTTGTACTCAATAACAAGCAGAAAATCTGACTTCTCTGCCTACAGCCAGTTATATGTCCTTGGACAAATTACTCTGCCTCAGATTCTTCATTTAGAAAGCAGGGAAAAGAAAGCTGCTCTACACAGACCTATAATAATAATGTCTATACTTCCTAGGTGCACAGCTCACAGCTCTGTCATGACGAAAAACTTTCTCCTACTCTTTGAATCTGCCCATCAAGTGAGAATTATCACCCTAAAGAGGAGAATAAATGATTAACCATGGAGTCGACCATGGGGTAAGTAGAAGAGATGGAATTCACACTGAGACCTTCCAGCCGTTGCTGGGGGTGGGAGGGACTATGTCTTTTCTCTTGCTACTGCTCTTGAGTGTGAGATGGACTTATTTGTGTGAATGAACTTGATAAGGATAAAGCGAGATGCAAATTCACATTCCATAAAGAACAACTACTATCCTTTGAACTGATAGCTTGGGAAAACTGGCCTCCAACAAATACTTAGTACTCTAAGATACAGAAATATTTGCTTATGAGACCAGGTAAGCAAGATGGATGGATGGATGGATGGAGAGAGAGAGCGATAAGAAAGAGCTCTTCTTTTTATGACTCCTCCTTAAGAAAGCTGCCAGTTATTCAAAAGGAACATTATTCTGGTTCTTTTCCATTTCAGGCTTTTTCCGCCTGCATGTTTGCAGATTGCTTAATTACTTCATTGGGCTTTGGAACTCGTACATTACAGATACATGATCATCCAAGTCATTACCTGCATATTTTCCCATTAAGAATAATTATAGCTCTTACCAGCACTGCCCATGTACTTACGTCCTGCAGGCCTGGGCACACTGAAGTAATCATCTTTTGAAAATGATCTTGATGGGCAAGTGTTGTGTGCACAGTCAGCAATAAGCAGGATGAGGTGGGAAGATTTCCATCTCCTCCGTTACTGAGAGGCTCAAAAATCATTCCCATTATTTCTTCATGGTGCCACGCAGGACACTGCGATGGTTTCTGTTCTCTGAGAAGTGAGTTAGCGCTAAATGTAGAGACAAGACCCAGGGGATGCTGGATTGTGTCTTCCTCTTCTTGGATTACCTTTCCAAGCACGTACACATCACCCATTTCCTGGCTCAATTTCATTGTCTACAAAATGGGATTTATAAATGCTTTAAAAACCTCCGATCGTCAAATCTGAGATGAGACCATATTATAGATGGCAGCAGAGCTTCTTACACTGATTAAGAGCCCAAGTTCTGGAATCCTGGCCCCTCCACTTTTTCAACTCTATAAACTTGGGCATGTTACTTAACTTTTTGGAGCCTCAGTTTCCACATCTGTAAAGAGAAGATAGTAGTGGTCCACACACTTAGGGATTCAGTGAGATCCCACTTGCAAAGCACTTCCCCCAGTGCCTAGTACGGCTGAAAGTTCAATCTTTGTTAGCTATTATCATTATTATCATAGAATCTAAACTGAAAGGGTCTGGGGACTGTTCAGCAAAGCTCAAGCAACACATCTAAATTAAAAACAATAATTGCCTGCCAGATAATAATCCAAAGACACTGTGAAGGGGTCACACGTTATTTTAATCAGTGGATCATGAGAGGATTCAGTTTCAAAGGTAGGAGGGAGACAAGCTAGCAGATGTTTGAAAAAAAAAAATTAGATTGTACCCAAGAAAAAGCCATTTAAATAACTGGTTAGTGAATATTCTGCAACTGGCTGCTTCAGGAGATAATCGATTATTCTTCAGTTTTAAAAAAAAGTTTTTGTTTTATTTTCAATACAGATAAAAAGTGTTCACTGTTAAATTTTTTAGATTTTAAATAAGCAGTGAAAAGCTGCTATTAAAATTGCCTATTACCACCTAGAAAGAGTTAATATTTATTGTAAATCATTCACTAGCTCTCACCCATGGTCTCTCTTATATGGAGAAAACAGTCTCCATATACAATAAATAATATTTTTCTGTACACCTTCTTCTATATATTGCTCTTTTTACTTAGCCATGTATTATAAATATCTTTCTATATCATTTAATAGTCTTTGTCATCTTCTTAATGGCTAGTTGATTTTATATTCAATTAATGTAATTGATTTAACCAATCCTCTATTGTTGGTTATTTAGGTTTGTTCCCAACTGGTTGTCGTACACATCTCTGTAGTTAAGTCTTTGGATAAATTTCTAGAAGTGGGCTTGCTGGATCAACGAAAATACCCTTTTTTTAACAAACAGTTGATTTTAAATTCCCATATTTTCAGCTTGTACACATAGACACATCTTAACTAGAATTTGGTGTCCCCACTGGAATAATGTGTGTGTTTCTTCTGGGACAGGCTGTCTTTGACGCAGGTTCTGTTGGCACTACTCCGTGGTGCTGTGAACAGCAAATGGCCAAGGTTTCTGAGCGCAGTGTCTGCCTGGGCCCCAGTAGACTAAACATGTCACCTTTACAACCTTCTCAGCTGTGCTTCCCATAAACTGGGGACAGCATGATCTGGAGTGTCCTAGCCAATATGCCCAACTGAATATGATTATCTGAAGTGTCTGGGCATCTTGGTTTTCCAGGACACATTTGGTGTCACTGATCTGAGTGGGCTGCTGTTAAAAAGTGTTCAGAAAGTTCACCCATTTTTAAAAAGTGACTTGAAAGATTAGCTTGTATGTGCACAGAATATCTCTAGGAGGAGACACAAGCACTTGGGGACCAGGCTTGCCTCTGGCTAGGGAAAGTGAAGGTAGCAGAAGGGGGTGAGAGACTTACTTTTCACTGTATTCTTTTGCACGGTTTTAATTTTTCACCATGTGCATGTATTCAAAAGTGAAAGTTTTAAGCAAGGAAGATTAAGCCCCAAAGAAACAATGTATGTATGTAGATGTTTTCTCATTGTCATCTACTGGATTAGTAAAACATAAGCAAAGTGATGCACTTGGATGAGTTTACAAAAGGAGAATAGTTGACTATTTAAGAATGAGAAGTCTGGAGCCAGACTACCTAGGATTTGTAGATTTTGAAAATCAAAAGAGGGTTTTTACCACGAGTGTCTAACTGATTTTCTGATGTTGTTTACAACTATGCAGACAGTCAGTGGGAGGGACAGAGAGTTGCAGAGCTCCCCTTTAGATGGTCCACATTTAGAGCTCCCCTTTAGTGATTCCACATTTGAGAACTGCCACAAGTCTTGAAAGAGCATGTGACCCAAACCATCTGGGGAGTTTGGTTTTGTTTTCTTTGTTTTGTATGTCAACGTGATTTTGCTTCTTTTTTTCTTTTCTCTTTTTTTTTTCTTTTGAGCATGGGTGGGGAGTGGGAGAGGGACAGACAGTGTTTAAACAAATGACAAAATTCAAGTTCCTTACCCATGTAATCTGATTACCCCCTTAAACAACTATGTATTTAAGAAGCACGTGTTTTGAAATCAGTATTTGCCGAAGGAAACCATTCACAAGTTAGAAGAACATAAAAAATTCCTGAAAACATTCTAATTCCACCTACTGTGCATAATGTGCTCAGTCATTGGAAATGATCACTGGTAAAGCAGGTGATGTGGTGACGGGGACAAGTAGACTCTGCTGTCACACAAGCCTAGATACATTCTTTTGCCCAACATTTCACTAAACATGATAAACAGAGTGCTGGTATGCCTGTTTTATGGATGACCCCTGCTGCCTTATTTCAGAGTGGCTATTCCCAAGCTGCCAGCATCATCGGAAGAGGATCTTCCCTCCAGGATTTTAGGTGCAGGCCATTCTCATCTCAATTAATGAGAGTACAGCAGACTATTTATAAGGACTCTATTCTCTATTAGCAGTTTCAGCACTGTGCCTCTCACACAATAGGTGTTCAATAAGCATTTGTTGAATGAATCCCCAAATTCATCACGGGGATATAACATAGTATTTCCCCCATAAACACAGATAATCTCAAGTGCTCTGGATAACAAGGCTTTTGGGTTTGGTCCAGAGTCCCTTCCTGGCTGCTTCTTTGACTGCCAAAGGTGATTCAAACAGAGCAAAGGGTAATCACCGGGTCCAAACAATAAAGTATAGTTAGAAAACATTTTCAATGTATAAACACAGGTTGTGTTAAGCTTAGAATTCTCATTCCCAGCACTGCCTATGATAACATCTTTAAGAACAAACTGAAGATTGGCTTATTTCATTTTACTAAATTGTTCAAAATCCAAGAAGTTTGAAAAAGTGAACCTCATGATGAACGATCTAATGGACAGTCTAGAAACAGAGACAAATGTCTATTCTGCTCTCCTTTGATGACATGGGCAGCAACCAGCTTGCCTGGTCATTACAGAAGGAAGCCATGAGCATGGATGTATGTACCACTGTGCTCAATGTCTAATCCTCTAATGTGGATTAGACATTTTCTTTGAACAGTGATATAGCTACACAACACAATTTTGAAGAAAGAACATTCATGTTTTAAACTTCTTGAGTGAAAATTGAGGGAACTATATTTAAACCGCCTAAATGAAGACACCAAATCCTGATATTTTAAGAGTGGTATGGTAGTGAAACACAAAGACACAAATAGGTACAGATTAACTGATGGGATAATGTGCTTGTCAGTGACCACAAGCTCCACATGGCATTACCATTGTTAGATCTCCCCCATATACAGGGAACAGCTACATTTCTGGGATACAGACTGTCTCAATACTATTAAGGCTGAGGTGGCCCTTTGGGGGTTTTAGGTATTTCAATTACGGTACATTTGCTTTGTAATTTTAACTGAGGTTATTGTATAAATATTTTTAATGCATCATCATTAATAGGCTAAGGAAAGAAATCTATTTCTGCCAACAGATAGGAAATAAATCTTCACTATCTCTTTGGTCCACTAGTTTACATTTAGAACACCACACCTTTTCTGAAAAGCTGTTGGAGACATATGCTCTCATTATTATCCTGCAGTGATTTATCACTTAACTCTGAAACACACAATATATCCAACTTACCCACTAACTGGTGTTTAAAAAAAAATTCAGCTGAATACATTTTAAAGATCTTACTGGCTTTATTCAACGATTCATGAATCGGGCAGCACCCCATCTAGCAGATAGAAAGGAGCTCTGAGGGGCTATACAAAAGGGAAGGCTTTTATAGGCAGAAGGGGCAGGGCAAGGATGTTATACTATCAAAGAGCAGATTGTGGCAAGGTTACCTTCCTTTAGGGGCCAGCAGGGGTCTGTGAGGCAGATTACCTTACTAGTGCTGACCAGGTAAGTCCAGACTGGCTGGTTTAAGATTCCATTCCTGGCAGAGGTTGGAACTGTAATTAGGTATTAAGTCCAGTTTGGGGACATGGAGCTTAGCACAAGTGACTCCGTTTGGGGCCTGTTGTCTCTTTTTTTTTCAACAGTCCTCCCGTTTTGATCAGACTCTCAGCCTAACAGAGAGTGATCACAGTCTAAGGCATTAGAGCCACTCCCAGCTACCACTCTGAAGTTCTCACAGTATTTGCTGATCCTCTGTGTGGGAGTCACAGGTCATGACTTCACGTTCACATTTTTTTAAGTCAGTCATTCTCTTTGTTCCTTTTCTGACATTCCAGTCCTAACCAGGGAAGTAGGGACCTTCTAAAGGAAGCGAATCCTGAGTCATTAATGCCTCGTGGTAGGTCCTTTTTAACTCAGCCGTGTAACTTCAGGGGAGTGGACCAGTGAGGTGTCTCAGTTTGATTATGGACAGTTAAGAGCAGAGTTAGATAACCTAAGAAGCATTGCTCAGTTACACGCCAGCCATCTAGGCATCCTCAGGGCCAAGGAGAATCATGGCCACCACGGACAAAGATAAATCCTGACAGAGCACAAACCACTTCCACTAAGGTGGCACTGTTAATAAATTTATTTTCAGGAATTGTTCCATTTGCCTATTCCAGCCAGGGGTCAGTTACGTTTTCAATGCATTCAGGAAGTAAACCTCCTAGCCTGAAATAAAAAGTTGTTCTAAATTCCTTGTGAAGATGGGTGCTGCTGGTGAGATCTTCCCATATTTGGGGGCATATCTGATTTAGATAACCATAAGAATGTAGGGGTACAAATGTGCTATGATTTACATAGGTACTTGTGTCCAATTGGACAACTACAGTTATAATCAAAGAAAGGTAAACACAAGGCACTGAATGTTCTAGCTGTAAAAGTAGGACTCTGTGACTTACAAGGGGGGTTGATTGTAGTTTATAGTGACGTTGGGAATAGAAGAAAAATTGGTCAAAGGGAGAACCAGGGGTTCTCTAGCATCATGGACAGATTAAAGTTTTTGATGACAAATCTAGCAGTCTGAAAAGTCACCTGTTTTTAGCAATGGCCTGGGAGATACGGATGATAGCATATTTCCAGGACAGTGCCAGAATAATGGAAAGAAAGAGAAGAAGGGGTTTCTAGTAAAGTATAAAGTCTTGATCTGGAATCTTGGGTGGAAGCAGTAAAAGCCTTGATGCCACCTACTTTTCTCCCTAGTCAAGTTGATTTGGAGGTCTCTGGCGTTTGCACAGGACCGGATGTCAGGTGGAGCCTTCCTCAGCTGTGAGATGTGTACCCAAAGTTCCATGCCTTCTAGTTTCACAGCAGTGTCAGTGGTCAGGAGCACTTGGCAAGATCCTTTCCATGAGTCTCACTTTTGCAAAAATATCAGAGTAAGACAATAACTGTCAATAAATGACAAAAAGACTTTAAAATGCTTATGGTTAAAGATTTGATGAGAGTTCATTAGGGTGGAATTGACAAAGAAATTTGGTTATTTCTGTGATATACAGAATTTTAAGATAATAACTGGAATAACCAACTGATAACATTATACCAGAACATAGCAGATTTCCAAGATTTTCATACAATGTCTGGAACACTTAAAACATATACCTATATTAATACAACAAAAAGAAGGCTTAGTACTACTTATTTAACAATACGTCCCATTAATCTATCATAGTAAAGAAGCCTAATTTGAAAGAGAACAAAATTTTTGACATGTTCCAGGCGCCCTCTGGAAAATCGCAAAGTTTGTTCAAGATCAAAAAAGTTTCATTTAGAATTTGATTTGGGGAAGTTGTCAAAACATCCAAATGTTTGAACATTTAACTAAATAGGATCACAGATTATTATGAAATAATACTTAATTATCTAACCAAGGTGACAATGGAAGATGTTAAAGGCAAATACAGAAAGTAACCTAGTTGTGAGCAAACTTTAGCTCTTTTAATATTGAGAAGACTGGGTTTTCTTAAGCAATCAAAGACTTCTGATAAAAAATAATATGAAGCACAGTAAATTATTTTGGTGAGACACCAAAATTTTTGCTGTTCAGGCTGATTACCTTAAAGGTAAAGAAACTTTTGCAATGTTATCAAAACCAGGCCAAAAGTCCAAGAAAACTTTGTCCTTTTAACAGAGAGAAAACCAATTCTAATTTTGTACCAGTATTCTTTTGATATTAAAATATTTTTTTAACTTAAATAAATGTATTGCAATCTTAGCCAGCTTGACCATGCATAAAATTCCTTTCCCAAGATTCCTTTTCCACAAACCTTCTGTAATTTTTTCTTATTTTTCTTTCTTATCCTGGAACAATCAATCATTTTACTTTCCTTACCTACCTTTCATACACAGTTATTTCCTTTCACCCTTATTATTTCTAAGCAGTTTTAATTACGTATATTGATTAGAATGCTTAACCCTTTAAATCTTTAATTCCTAGTGAAAACTAAGAAGTAAGCAATTGTGGACTTTTTGTTACACTAGCATTCTGTGGATTGTGGATTAGCAAACTCATAAATACATTTCATAATTTCTTGAAGTATATTCTTCCTCATAGTAAACTTTCAATGTGACACAAAACATGTTTACTAATAAACCTAAATGCCATTAGTTCTTTTTTAAAAGGAAACCAGAAGTGGATAAACATATGTTCAGTGATTAATGTATCAGCATTTTATTTTATTTGAAAATGATCTAGATATTCAGTGAATATTCATCATTTACCTTGTCTCAGTGTAACTTTTAGGTTTCAAGTAACTG
Source organism: Leucopleurus acutus (assembly GCF_964270905.1). NCBI lineage: Eukaryota > Metazoa > Chordata > Mammalia > Artiodactyla > Delphinidae > Leucopleurus > Leucopleurus acutus. The sequence goes on along the minus strand of NC_139149.1, from coordinate 61,375,640 downwards.
AAAAGATTTTAGAAACTGTTTAAGTAGACATACCATAAAACATAATTATTGCTAAAATTTTCACCTGCAAACTTTTATCCCACTTACATCTGTTTAACTCACTTGTTCTTAACAATTACGTTTGGACTACTGATGAAGATTTCATCATACTAAGTTATTTTACTTGCTGACAAATTTTGTAACAGAGGTAACATGAACTTATTTGACTAGTAAACCCAGGTAAAATAAAAGTTGTGTACCTGCATTATTTTTAATGCTGACACCAGTGAAGACATACCTCTTTCATAATGAAAGTAACAATCTTAAACTACTTTTTATTTACCAAAGATTATCTCAGATCATATGAACTTGAAAAATATTTAAGTTAGTTTCTATTATATTTCTGAGAGTTTTAGGAATACTTAATTCATATTAAGTGCTTAATTTTAAGTCAATTAAATAGAGCTCTTTCACTAATTTTGCCAATACCATTTGGAGGTAGAAAATGCCACACGTCTACCGCACACATATATATAGACACACATAAACAGACACAGACACCTTATAGTTTCCATTCTAAAATTTTAGCCATGAATCAGGTACAGTAATACAAAATTCACTAGTTGTAAAAGAACTCATCCAAATTGTGTTTCAGGCAAATGGAATAAGTTAAGATTACCTGCTATGGCAGCTAAAGCTTTTTACTAATATTTGTGGAGGAGACACTTGTGATTTTTCATTCACCTAAGTTCCAAATATTTTTTTCTCCTTTTGTTTTCTTTCTGATAAGAATTATCTCCCTGAAGTTTGTATTTCAAAGTGATGGCCTAGATAAGAATTTCTGGAGATGATCAGGTAGAACATTTACATCTCAAGGCACAGGGAAAGAATGCAAGTTCCTCCAAGAAGCACTCTTGTTCCCTAAAGCCAGAATTTTTACAATACCTACAACCTTTTGGGATGAATAAGGAAGGTTTGGGGATTGGTAAGAAGAATAGGTGGACTTTAAATTGTTTCTAGAGCTGCATTTCTGGTCTTGCAAAGATTTCTAAGATAGGGAGAGTTGCTTTTAATTTCTCAAAGAATTGGGTTGCAGCCTAAATGATATCAAAAGGTAATGTGCCCGTCCAACCATGTTATCTTCACTTTGCTTTTTTATATCAGGGAGAAGATTTCCACTAAGATGGAAATCAAAACATTTCTATGTTCTGGATGTAGAGCCGTTTTTCTTTGGAATGTTTTAGTAAATCCTTCCACAAAGTCTTCTGAAGACTCTGTGGAAGGATACGTTTAGCTTGGCAGAGGAGGTCTGAAAAAAGTTCCTATCAGGCTCTGAATATCAACTTCCTATTTGGCCAATTTCTGACCATAGAGCTACTTTAAAAAAAAAATCCTTTCAAATATCTTGTCAGCTTTCAGCCAGGACAAAAAGTAAATATCTCTGGCAATATTGAACAACCCATGGACAAAAGAGGTGTCGCCAAATAGGGTCCAAAAGATATTACTCTCCCAATATTCAGAGACTCTCCCAAAGATGGCCAGAAGAAAAAAAGACTTAGCTAATTTCCCTGAGGGCTGGCAGCAATTTGGTAAGGCCCTAGCAGCAAGTAGACTTCAACCCATATTTCTGTCCAGCCATATTTTAGGACCCCCCCAAACTGATGGTTACCAAGCCAAGTTCTCAGGACACACAATAAGATGGACAAGAAAATGACAGCTGTCCCTGGGAGAGAAAGAATCAATCATCAATGGGTCTGGATTTGGAAAGGAAGGGACAACATGAAATTTTATCTTCCCCTCTACTGGGTACTGCAAACAGAGATTTTTGAGAGCTGACTCTGGTAAACATTCTCATCCTTAGATGGTTTCTGCCAGTTTTCTGCAGATCACATCTGCAGACTCTTGTATTACCAAAATTTGGTAAGGTTTTCCATTAATTTTGATTTTAGTTTCCCTTGGCTGTTTAAGGGAATAACATAGCAGTTTACCAGAAAATCCCTCAGAGTCCCATCAACCCTGGGAGGGGTCCATAGAGGGCTCCTCATTAAAGAGTAGATATGGGGTGGGGACATCTGTAAAGCCATTAACTTGGCAAACTTTTGTTTCTGCTCTTGTAGCCTCTTCAGAGTGGCTTTAGGTGCACACCACTAGAAGTTCCCAAATGCACAACAGTATGAAACATCAGACCCCAACAAACGAGGACTGCAGACTAACCAAGGGCTAGGGACTTGGGTTCCGGCTGCAACCATCTGCCATCTCAAGCTGACCCTCTAAGCCCTAGGCTGGGGATCAGGGTCCTAGCCTGGGCCAAGATCCCTTGTCTTGGCTGGAGAGGTTCTTTTTCCGCTCAGATTCTCACAGCCAATAATGAAACCAATGCTGAGACTGCAACAGAACAAGCTTTATTCAAAGGCCAAAGAATGGAGAAACAGGAACTTAGTTTGCAAATCAACTTCTCAACCCGATTTGGGTGGAGACACTATATATATATAGTGTCTCTTATATATATATATATATATATATATATATATATATATATATATATATATATGAGGGTCAAGGTAAAAGGGGGGGAATTGGAAAGAGAGGGAATATTCATGACTTTTCCTAGAACAGGGGTGTAGTTTGGACCCAGAACTGAGGCAACACACCTTTTCAGTCATTTTATGGTCTTTTTCAGTTGTTGTCATGGCAATTATCAACTGTCATGGCACTGGTGGGTGTGTCATTTAGCATGCTAATGCGTTATAATGAGCGTATAATAAGGCTCAAGGTCTACTAGAAGTCAAATCTTCTGCCATCTTGGGCCTAGCTCGTTCTAACCAGTTCGTTTTTCTCTTTGCAGCTTCTTCCTGAGACATATAAGAGCAACTGGTTTCCATTCAAGGGAGGCGCAGAGGTATGATTCTGGGGCAATAGCCTTGGTAACAGTGTCAGTGTAGACTGACTCATTAACCCTGGACTAGAAAGCCATTTAGATCGGGAACTCAATCCAAAGAGAGCAAAGCTCAGAGCTAAGAGGAACTTACAGCCCTCAGAAACAGAAAGACAGAGAACTCAAAGGGTTTGTGGATACAGCACATATCTTGTCCCAAAGCCATCAGAAGTTTCCTTTGGATCCCACCACTGGCACCAACAATGTTTAGAAAACAAATTCAACTAAGTAAATTTTTTAAATCTTATTGAATTTATTCAGTGATTCATGAATCAAGCAGCATCCCATCTAGCAGATAGAAAGGAGCGCCAAGGTACTGTACAAAATGAAAGACTTTCATAGGCAGAAGGGGGCAGGACAAGGCAGTTATACTAGCAAAGAACAGATTGTGGCAATGTCATCCTCCTTTAGGGGACAGCAGGGGACTATGAGGCAGATTATCTCACTAGTACTGACCAGGTGATTCCAGACTGACTGGTTTAAGATTCCATTCCTGGGAGAGGTTGAAACTGTAATTAAGTTAGGTATTAAGTCTTGGTTTGGTGACATGGGGCTTAGCACAAGTAACTCCATTTTGAGCCTGTTGTCTCTTTTTTTAACACTGGTGTCCTATTCCAATTTCCATTAATTAACCCAAAATGTTACTTTTACAGAAACAAAGCACTCTTTTCAAATCTTTTGCTTTAAACCTCTAATATTTACACATTTCTTTAGTTAATGTTTATTGAAAACCTATTATGTGTCCAACACTGTTACTCAATTGTATTTTTTAGCTTCCCAAATATATCTGAAACTTCTAATATGACAATTTATTCTCCAAAATAAATATTGCGAGAAAACCTTCAGAGTGTAAAAATACAAGATTGTGAGTTTTCATACAAGCTATGCCAATAATCCACGTGTGATCCAGAGGTCAGGTATGTGTGCCTCTGATTCTTTATCTGCCACAGAGTAGTAAGTAATTATCCTTGACCTGATTCAGCTGTTCAGAGAAACAGCTAATAAAAATTGTTGCAAAGTACCATGAATATTGAAAAGTACATCATCATCATGATTAATAATAATGTATAAAGCTCAAATATTGAAATGACTCTCTGGCATCATTCCAAATCAAGAAATATAATCTCTGGCCTTGCATAGTAATGAAGAGAAACAGTGTGAGATACTTTTATTGTACCAGTTTGAATGAACATAGTGATGAATATCTTTAATTACACCGTATTCTGTAGCAGTGTGTGTGTGTGTGTGTGTGTGTGTGTGTGTGTGTGTGTGTGTGCCCGTGCGCACGTGTGTATGGGCACTTGCATGCACACATGTGTATGTTTTAAACTAAATGTATTGCAGTTCTCTCAACAATATATCTAGGGTTCAAATAGAACCATCCCCAAACCAGGCAGACATTTACATGTCTGTACCTAACCTTGGACTGAATGCTCATTTTGATAGAGAAGGTAAGCAGCTAGTGTTCCTCTGTTAAAGTAAGCTGGCTCTGATTTCATAGGTCTCAAAATCTGTCATCTTCACATTAGCCGACTGTCTGGCACCTAATGAGAAAAACAAATTGCTTTTACCTTCCACATAAGACATTTGCATTTAGAACTTTTTTTTTTTTGCTCATAAAAGTTTTATTAAAGCATCCACTCAAACCGTTCTACCTGCATTTTTCACCTAAAAGGGTCTTTATGAAATCTTACAGTAAATTTAATAACCCTCTTCAATAAACATGAGCTTTTATGAGCGTGACATGTCTAAATAGACTCAGTGGTCTGGGAATAAAATCTGCATCAGTAATATTTTCAGTACTGTAATATCCCACATATTTTTTTAAAAAGCCATGTGCAGAGCAGACCACTGCATAAGAAAAAAAATTAGCCTCCAAGCTTAAGAGAGCAACTGGTCAATGAACACCTGGGTGACTCATTAAGTTCAATGTGAAATGTCCTGGTGTGTACAACATCGAGCTTCATAATATTCAAACATTAGCATCTTTCATTTTCTTCCATTTTCAGCAAATTCACATTATAGAAATGACTTTGGAAATGGCCTTCAGTAATCGTTCACATTGGGTTTTTCAGGAAAGGGACCTTCACATGAAACATTTCCCCATTTCAATCACCTGTGCAAGGGACTTGTGCTTGGGCAAACCTGCTGACATGAGCCCTATTGCTTGGGGTACCTCATAGTTCCTTTCACCAGTTAAGCTACCAAATTAGGCATGAGACTAGGACCCTCATTTCTTCTATTGCTGGTGTGTATCAGTAAAGAAGACGGGAAAATGCTAGTGACTTTTTTATAGCTGCTATACAACAAGAGAATGAAATGTCAAAGCCGTGGAAACTTCATCTTTCTTCATCCCATCAAGGCTCATCTAGCTACTGCTGATACTGAGACTTGCCTCTCACCTTCAACTTCACCTTGCTAGCAAGTACCAACCTAAAATTGAGAAATGCGGAGTCAAAATACCCTGACTGGGGATTCAGTGGTTACTGAACATCTACCTGTGCTAAGGGCTTGGGCAGCCGTTCAGAGCAGCCACACTCACTGTCTGGAGGTAGCTTACTTCCCACAATTAGACACACTCTTGAGAAGTTGTATATAAATTGTTTCCTTCATAATTAATTCATATTTATAACACACCAAGGGATAGTTTTCTAAAATATGAATGTTTTTACACAATCTTCTTTTAAAATCCTTAAAACCATGTCTTTCTAAACTCAAGATTTGCATATTTAAATCAAGGTTTGCTTAAAGTAAATATAGAGGGATACAGAGATCAGTTAAACCCAAATAAAACCATGGATTCTCATTTTAGTACTTATTTCTATCTCCTCTTGCCCTCTCATATTTTTTTTACCAGAATTTCTAGATGTCCAACAGTCAAAAGAGCTCTGTTTCTTCTGTCTTTGAGTTCAAATTTCCTTTGTCAAATCATTAGATGATAAAGGCCAAGAAGCAGAAAGATTGTGAGTTGAAGAGCTAGAGATAGACATAACACCTCAGGAGGAAATGATTCGACTGGGCTTTGGGCTTTCTACCACCCTTATCCTCATCTTCTTACCACCCTGGACTCCCTATAACTTGGGACACAAAAGCATATGGGAACCAAAGAGGAGCCGTCTTCTTCCATACTCACTTCTTCCATCAAAAACCTCAGGCTAGAGCCAGCAGAACTGCTTGGCCAGCCTGCACCCCCTGCACAATCTCCCTGTTCTCACCTGAATCTCCTCCTCTGCTCTTGTTTCCCATCTTGGTCACCTGAGGGCTCTTAGGCAGGAAAGCCATCTGCATTTTGCAGGATGCTCAGACAAAGCAGAATTAGGCTCACCCAGAATGTCCAGACCTCACCTTGAAATCTTCCCCCAGTCGGCCCTTGGACAACAACACAATGAAGCAACAAACGGTTCAAAGGCTGATAAAGAAAACAGAAATAGATGGAAAAGGACTCTTGTTAATCAACAAAATAGACCATTATCCCTAAATAGCCAGGAAATAGCAAGGCAGTACTTAACACTTGGTTTCAAAGCATGTTTGTAGGGCCTTTAGACATGCCTGCTGCCCACAGAGCAGTGGGAGGGTATCTGTTGGGATCCTTGCCAGTCTGGACCAGGAACCGAATCTTGGTGCCAGAAAGCCCCCAATGACCATAAAAAAGTTTCCTAAGGCCCACATAGCTGTGCCTACTAAATGCTCTATTCCCAAGAATCAATGAAGCCTACTGCTCCAAATTAGTGCATTTTAAAACTACCAAGTAAAATGAATGAGGTGATGTTACAGAGAAAAGAAAACATTTAAGGATAATGAGCATAGAGAACAAAGCTTCATTCTATACAGGGGGAAAAGAAGGTCAGTAAATTTAGCACACACATAATAGTCCTCACAAATCAGCTCCTAATTAATGCTCATCCAGCCAAAGTGTACTAGTTTAACCTTTTCATTCTGGGCTTCTCACTATATTTACAAATCACTGCCTCACAACAGGAAGGGGAAACACATGCAATCTGGAAGCCTCAGGATGGGGTATGCTCCCATAGGACAGGATAAGAGGGTGCTTTCCATGCTAGGAGAAACGTGGAGTCTGATCATACAATCAGAAACCATAATCCGATCATTTAGGGCTGCTGTCTGTGTTTTTAGTGCCAGAGTTACACATACTTGGCAGCCAAGGGTTTGGGGGATTTGTTTTACTTTCAAATAACAGTAATGTAATTGATCCTCCTAAAACAATGAAACTGACCTCAGTAAAAAACAGGTCTCACTCGGATCCTCTGTGAGAGTATAATTGGTGATTTATTAGAAAACCTTGTCAAAAGGCAATTTAATCCATAAGTTGAGTCCATAGCATGGGAATGCTGAGAATAAAGAAACTTCCAGAAGGCTCTACAGGATAACCTCTAAAACAATATTTCCAAATACATAATTTCTTAGGATAAATATATTAATAACATGACTGAAGGCTTGAAAACCTTGATTTGGAAACACTGTGGGGAAGTGCAACACATATCACCTACCTAATACTGTCATTTTGAACCCCTGTGGTACGGAACTGGCCCCTCTGTGAACGAAAAATGCAGAAAATGAAGTCATAGCCTGAGCTTTTGCATCACGCCTTCCCTAATTCCAGGCCCACTCAGTTAGCCAACACACAGACTTCTACCCAGTGTCCATCACTTTCATCACTGTCACATAAAAAGCCAGAGAACCATGGAAAATCAGAGCTGGCGGGGGAAGTGCTGGACAGCAGCCAGATTATATTAACTGTGGTATCAGTCTAAGTAATTATAATAGGTAACATTTATTAAATGCTTTCTGTGTGCCAGACACACTTTTAAGTACATTATACTTTTAATCTACTTAGCCTCCGTGACAACCCCATGAGACAGGTACCATTACTAAACCAGTATTCTAGATGAGGAAACGGAGGCACAGAGAGATTAAGTAATTTGCCTAAGGTCACACAGCTAGGAAAAGGGGGAGCCAATAGACTGTGGATTACTCAAGGGCAGAGTTTATATTTTACTCAACTCTGTATTCCATCAACGCCTAATCCACAGTTTACAAGTGTGTAGTTTGTAAAAATATGAATTTGTTGAAAAGAATCAGGCTGAATTGAATAATTTGAGGAAGGTAGAAAAGATTGCCTGAGGCTGTAGATGGGAAAGGAGATAGTTGCAAAATATTCTTTGAGCATGAAGTGTGGTTTCCTAATCCTGGTCAGCGTTGAGGGTTTGCACACTCATTAGCCTCCTCTGGATGTACAGCACACTGGGAGTTCACAGGAGCCTTCATCTGCCCTTGATATTGCCCTTTCTTGAATGGTGAGTGATGAATACAAGTATTTAGCCGTGTGTCCTGCTGTGGATTTATTAAAGTTAATTCAACAAATATTTATTAAGCATGTGGGCAAAGTGCTATCCTAGGGGCCACAGGTGACAGAATGACTTGTTCCTGGCCAACCTGAGTTTAAAACAGAGAGGAGGAATAGGGGACAGCTCCCACATCCCAGATACTCACCCAGGTGGGACCCTGAACTGGATCCCTGAACAGCGGACTGGGTTCTAACTGCACTTCCCATACCTGTTCCTCTGAAGAAGAAGGAAAGTTTACGCGTGGCAGACCTCAGCAATGGGGAGCCATGCAGATTAACAGCGAGCCAGCAGGAACCCTGGGATAGGAATTAAAAGTGGTCACAACCACCCATGTGCCTGTTGCTAGAGCTGAAATTTGCCAGCGTGGACTCGGCTTTCTATAGTGGAAAAGTGCTGGGACTTGAATGTCAACTTTCTGATCACGCAGTGATGGAAAAGAGGGGAAAATCCCCTCTCTACTGAAAGCTGTTTATGACAGCACAAGGCTGCGGTCACGGTTTGGAGAATTAGACCCTGTTACAGCAAATTGCTGTGGGAGCGATACTTCGAACTACTGCTGCTGCAGTAACCCGAAAGGGCACTGAATTCTCACTTGCAGGGAAGCTAATTTGGGGGGAGGAGGAGAAGCAAGGTGTCAGCTGTCCTTGGGGAACAAATCGGAACATCAAAGCTGGAACTGGAGGAGCAGGTTCTGATATGCCTCCTCTTGTTACATTCTCAAAAGGCAGAGCCCTAGGAGAAAGAAAGAAGTAGCTTACTCATTTCTACTTAAGACTACACGCTGGAACAAACCAGGGCCAGATGAGAGACAAAACCCACAAGTTTGCTTCAGTATAGGGGCAGGTCACACACAGGACAGATGGGATGCCGTGGCCCCCAGCGGAGTCCAGACATACAACGCAAAACCAGAAGCACGCAGGACTTCCTGGGACTGTAGGATGCAAAAACCTTAATCTGTTTTGATGGGGAAGGATGTATGGTAGAAGTCCCAGCCCCTAATACCACTGTGCCGAAACCAAAGATGCTGCCCCCAGGCCTCTGTGAACCACTGAGGACTTCTTCAAATGAAGGTAGAAACACGCCTGCACATGGGGATGGAGAGGCCCAGGATGTGGCACTAGGACAGTGGAAGGAAAGTGACACTTTCTCCCAATACCTGAGGTGACAAGGCAGAGCCAGGAAAGAATACCCCGAAAGAGGTCTCCAAGTTTTAAAGAATCTTGCCCAGTTCCTTGGAATAATGATATATGAATGAAATATGGATGCCAGAAATAAATCTTGGGTTTTGTAGTACCATGGGAAATCGATATTTGGTCTTTGTCCCTGGTTCCTGGCACACAGGTCCTTAAACCTTTGGGATCTCTGGTTAGTAAGAGTGTCTTTTGTATGCTGATGTGATGACTAGTCCCGCTAGATAGCTTCAGGCTGGTGGCCAGAAACACCCAGGCATGATTGGAGGGTTGGAACTCTTAGACCCACCCCCTGAGCTCCAGAGAGGTGAGAGGGGCTGGAGATGGACTTTATCACCAACAATCAGTGACTTAATCAATCATGTCTACCTAATGAAACCTCCATAAAACCCCCTAAACCATGGGGTTGGGAGACCTTCTGTGTTGAACACACAGAGGTACTGAGAGGGTGGTCCACCCAGAGAGGACACGGGGCCTCCCAGCTCCTTCCCACGTACCTTGCATATGCACCTCTTCCATGTGGCTGTTCCCGAGTTTTATCCTTTGTAATAAACTGCTCATAGTAAGTGAAGCACTTTCCTGAGTTCTGTGGGCTGTTCTAGCAAATTATTAAACCTTAAGAGGGAGTTGTGAGAACCCCTGACTTACGGTCAGTCAGTCAGAAGTACAGGTGGCCACCTGGAACCAGTAACTGGCTGAAGCAGGGGGCAGTCTTGTGGCACTGAGCCCTTAACCCATGGGGTCTGCACTGACTCCAGATAGATAGTGTCAGAATTGAATCAAATTGTGGGACACCCAGTTGGTGTCCACAGAGAATGGGAGAAATGCTTGGTGTGGAAAAAACCCCATATATTTGGTGTCAGAAATGTTGTGAGTAAAAACAGCTCAGGATGTTTCTTACTTATGCCTCAGCAAATTTGCATAGTAAATTAGCAAGAACAGAAGTCTTTTTCTCATGGGAGAATGTGAAAAGATGGTGAAAATGTTACCATCTTAGCAACTATAATAAGAATTCCTCTTCAGAGAGAAAGGCACCTATGTTACACATTTCCTGATAAGATTGTTTGGGAAGAAGTTGCTGGGCCATTTTCCTCCGGACCCTCAGACCTGTTCTGGAAACAGAGGAGGTGTGTACTGCTCAAGAGAGGTGGAAGAAAGATGAGAGAGAAGATGAGCAGAGGCAGTGGCAGGGAGGGTAGTAGGTGGTAAATTTACCGAAGTTACCCGAATGCTCTGGTTGATTTGGGAGGGGATTAACATCAAAACTGGGCTTCCTGTTTCGGTTAACATGGCAGCAGAATGGAAGCAGTAAATGCACTCAAATGCAAGAGCCGGGGTAGAAAGATAGAGCTAAAAAGAGACGTTCCTGGGGAAGAGCTTCTCCTGAAACTCATAGAAGTCCAGGGAGGAGAAGGGAAGGTGACTGAGCTGAGGATTTATGATGCTCCCTGTCAGGGAAGCCTCAGGCTTTCTGGGTGACTCGGGCCTTTTCCCCTCCATGCTCACAGGGATGCTCCGTGTACCCCATGCTCCCTCTCCCCCTGCCCCTGTACTTCCCTTCCTCACTTTCTCCTTCCCATTGCCCATCCGTCTCTCCCTGCCCCATCCAGGCTAGTCCACAGACCTCTCATTCCCAAACATCCCCCCTTATGTGAAAGCATTCATAGATCATCCGGATTTCCTGTTCTTGTTAGAGAATTTCTTCATAGGCATTCAAATGGCACATGAATAAAGTTACTTTTTCCTATTACAGCCGACTGACAAGATCTCACACCACACAAATAACCTGGTCTGCAATTCAGCCCACCCACACATGGGGAGATTTTGGCTTTACAGTTAGCACACACACTGAGCAGAGTAATTTAAAATAAAGAATTGGATGACTGCATATTATAATTTGTCATTGTTAAAGAATGAAGGTGATTGGATAAGTAGACAGGACAAATGCACGCAAGATAATATCGACAGCATGTTGACTAATCAAACACCCAATCATCTTACCTGCCACAAGCGAGAATTTGGTTAAACATTTTGATGATGTACAGAATAGCTTGAGGAGGGATTTGTTCCCAGGTAATTGGCAGGAACCGCAGCTCATTAAATTAGCTCTCATCTGACATGCCAAATGATACAGTTGATCCGTTAGATCATCAGCAAGCAATTGTTCATCTCTTCCATAAGCCAGGATGACAAATAAGCAATTTTAGCCAAAAGGGTTAAGGCCAGTGCCAGTCATTATTCACAACACAATTTAACTGATTCTCTGGCAATCAATACCATGCGTTCAGAATGCAGTACAGCAGTTTCTTCCACATTGTGGGACCCTTTATGTGAATATTCTGCCAGAATATAAACAAACAAAATGCTAAATAAAGACAGGTCTCAAATGTAGTATTTGTCATCTGATTTTAAGGGAAGGAGAAAATCAGTAAACCTAGAGACAGTCACATTGGGCAGTTGCATAACAGAGCAGGTACATTAAGGGAGCTCCTACCCAGATTACTGGGCTAAACCAGCAAGAAATCATGAAAGGTGGCAGGAGAGAAATGACAGAGGCTAGTGTAATGCCTACACAGAGCTTATCAGCTTCATCAGGAAATCTGAGATAATGATGGGTAAAGCAGCTCTAAAAAGCCACATTTTGCCCTCCATTTCCATGCACTTGAAATCAAGGTCTTCACAGGAGATTAGCTAAAGGAGGGCTTCTGTACCATCGCAATGTCTTATTCAGTTTGCCCACTGACATGGCTGGTCCTCGTCTAATAGATGCTATTTCCTTTTCTGACTGACCTTTTCTCATCCTGCCTGGGGCTCCTCACATTATGGCAAGACTAAGCTGTTGGGACAGCATTTCCCCTCATTGTACCAATAACCAAAATACAAGCAGTAACAGGGAAAGCCACTACAAATGAGGAATTTAAATCTGAGAAGCTTAGCCCAAAACCTCAGTCATCACTATGCCACCTAGTGAGATAAGCACTAAGTGAGATAAAGGCGATAAGATAGCTCAGTCTTTTGATTTCCCTTTCACAGGAACATGCAGATTCTTATCTTGTTTGTGGATTTGGAGGGTTTCTTTCTTCCTCTTCTTACCTTGCCTGGGAATTGTGGTCCCCTGACTACTTCACTGCTTATCTGGAATGGGGCATTCAAGAGGCAGAAATTCAAGCCAGTAACAGCCTCCTCACATGTTGTCTGTGCTGATAAAATATTCAGAGGAAAAGAAGATTGAAGCTGTTTCCTAACATGAGGCTTTAGGGTCGTTTCACTCTTCCCATCCCTTGTGTTTTCCTTGGCCTCCCAACCAAGATAATCAAAACTTGGTCATAAATCTCCTTAGTTAAGAGGCCTCCTTATGATATGTTCCAGTAATCACTGTGCTAATCAAAAGCCCTCTGGAAAAACTGGTACTTTAGGTCTTTAAAGCAATGTATGTAATTAATGTGGTCATAATATTTATAATCTATATCCATAATTAAAATATTAAATACTATGCACAAAACTCTTTCTCTGGAATCTTGTCAGACACTCAACAAAAAAAGGCCTGAACTGAGTTGGTAGTGACAGAGCTATAGAAAAAAGCATGGGGACAGCTCAGATTCTGATTGAAGGGAGGACTTAGAAAGGGTGAGAGAGGAAGAAGTCAAGAATCATTCCCAAGTTTCCATCCTAAATAACTGAATAGATGCAGCATCAAGGTGGTTTGAGACAGGTGAGGGAGATAAGTCTAGAGTATATTAAGTTTAAGATGCCAGTGGGACTTTTAGGTGAAAAGAGTTAGTAATCAGTTAAATATTTGGGCCTAGAGTTCGGGAGAGAGTTGGGAGCTGGAGATGTAGACTCAGAAGCTGACAGCACGTAGTTAATGCTGGAGCCATTAAGAGTGAATGAGACATTTCTAGGGCATGTAAAGAGAGAAGGGCAAAAAGCAAAACTCCAGGGTCACCACATTTCAGGAGCCCACCAGGAAAAAGCAGTCATCCAAGGAGGCTGAAATGGGACCAGAGAGAGTGGTACTGGGGAAACCTCCAAAGTCATCCAGAGTGGGTTCATGACCCTCTGGAAAAACAATTTTCAGGCCCCTTACCCTTAATAAATATGTATTGATATGCAAGGTAATCAGGTCTCAGCTCCACGCCCCACCAACAGCCCTCTTCTGCTCCTCCTCCTGTAAAAACCAAAGAGTTTCAAAAATGGATGATCATAGGTTTGTATGTTTCCGTAAGTCAAGTAAGAAGAAGAGAAGAAAAGATTCCACTGACTTTGGAAAAGGGGAAGTTACTGGAAACATTAAAGAATTAATTTCTGGGAAATAAATAAAACCAAAAGCCAATTGCAGTGGGCTGGGAAGTTAGAAAAAGAAGGTGATTGTAGTAGCTTCTCTTTCTAGAACTCAGTTGTGATAGAACTAAAAAAAAAAAAAAAAATTGGCAGAAGCAAGTGGGAGAAAGCAAAGTAGAGGGAGATTTTGCTATTTGTTTTTCCAATTAAAGATAGATAAATTGATTGATTGATTGATTTAAAAGGAAACAGTTGTCGAGGAGAAAAAGCAAGTGATTCTCTTAAAAAGGAAAAGGGCTCCCTCTTCATGACAGGCTCCAGGCAAATAAGTAAGACTGATAGAAACATAGAGCTATAGGAGAGGGGTCTTCCATGCTGTGGGGACTGAGAAAGAGAGAGTGGATCTGGGAGGATAAAAACATGGCTCCATGTTTCAGAGATGCCTAGTCAAGTGGGAAATCCTACATTTACAGTAACACCAGTTCTCACAGCTACGCAAATACCTCAGTAGTTTGGGATGCAGGAGCAGAGATGATGGACAGAGTGAGCTACACTGGGGGTTCTCAAAGCATTTTTGTAAAAGGACATGGAGGCGTGAACATTGAGAATATTATTAGCAAGAGAGACGTGAACTACCAGATATGCAGTACTGCTATCATTCTTGCCACTGCTGTTTCTACTTTGCCCTGGATCATCCCTGCAAGCTGGAACTTAAGCAGATTGCCTTTCTCCATATGCTGCTGCCAAAGAAGCTTGTTGCCTCTCATCCAAAAGTGATTCCCTTCTCTCTGCATTCCCTGTCTGCATGCCATCAACTGTCCTCTGCGTTCTAGGGGTGAGGGAGGTTATAGAGACCACCCTGGCTTTTTGACAGGCTACCAGGCTGTGTACAACCAGAAAAAAGTCTCCCCCACTGTGCAGAAGTCATTGAGCAGAACACTTCCTGTGTCACACCATCAAGTGTCCCTCCAGCTGGGTTTTACTATTGAACTGTTTCATGCCCACTCTGTGAGGGCTAGATGTACAAGCAGGAGCAGGCCATCTATTGAGGCCTTAACAAATGTCTAATCTCTGCTCTGCCTTGTGTTAATGGTGGAATTAGCAAGAGAGCCTACAGAGACAGATTATTTCCTCCTAGGGCTGGCCATAGTCCAGCCTTTACCTGAATCTCCACTCACCTAGCATACTTTGAATACAAAATCAGTTTCTCAAGTATCTTAGTAATAGAAAAAGGGTATACTGGATAAGCGACACAAAAATCAACCACTTGAAGGGCAGCTCCCATTGTAAAATAATAAATTGGCATTCTGGTTTATACATAATTTTTTAAGAGTAACCAAGACAGCTACTAAGTGACTAATGGGCAGGATACACTGGACAAAGAGAAGATTCCCATCCTGAGAGTGACAGAATGGGACAGCATGAGATTTCACCACTCAAAACTGTGCAATTTAAAACTTATGAATTGTTTATTTCTGGAATTTTCCATTTGTTATTTTTGGACCGCTGTTGACCACAGGTCACTGAAACTGTGGAAAACAAAACCACAAATAAGAGGGGACTACTGGACAGTCAAAATCCAGTTTGTAAACCTGAAAATCTTAGGAGCACACTCTGGACTGCTGTGAACCCACCCAGAAGCTCTCTCCCTATGAGGAACAGTCACATGGTTACACTGGACATCTCTTTGCCATCAAACAAACCCCAGTGGCTTTCCTAGGTAAATCATCATGTTTTCACTGATTACCATAAAGTGCAGAAGTCTCAGGCTAGGACAATATATAAACGATGTCAAAGCCAGAAGTTTAATCTCATTAAAACCATTAACTTTAATTTGACCCATAGCATAGGCTGCATCCCTAATTCTTACCTCTTGTATATGTGACCAAGAAAGTATGAATTGATCAATATTACTCCACCCCTAATACTGGAAAATAAATCAAAAGAAATGCCAAAGTAGCAGTAGGTAGATATAATCATCTTTCTTTATAGTTCTAACACATTAGGGTAGAAAGGAATAATCAGAGCTCATTGAAAAGTAGACCAGCAAAGAACAAAAACAAAACTTTTGTCTTTCCCTGGTATTAACTAACAACTATTTTTGGTGAGGATCCTGGCTCTTAAATTGGAAAAAAATTGGTTTGTTAGAAAGTTATTCTAATTTTTTTAAAAAGTATGAAGTTTAGAAATAATTCTTCAATCTTAAACCATTAGTCAATGTTATATGTAATTGTAATGCATTTGAACATTTTTAATGATACCCAGTGGGGAACCATTTAAGATTTTTAAGAAGAATAAAGTAGAGACCAAAATTGGTGCCTTAAGAATTTGAATATTGCCGTAGTATAAAGTGGAGAAAGGAATGGAGGCAAGGATACAAATTGTGAATGTAAGTGCAGAGATTTGGGTCAAGAGGGTGGAATAATTCACACAAACACCTCTCAGCCACACCTCACAACCACTACCACTATGATCTTGAAACATTTAGCGACGACAGATAAAATTAGAGAAAATATTTAAAAGATATTGTTACACTCAAAATCAAGATAAATATCTCAGTGGATGAGAAGCAGGAGGGGAATCAAACTCTTGAAGCGGAATGAAGACTGAACATTGCCCACATGTGGAAAGGACCAGTGCTTGGATGGGGCTGCCCATCTCAGGAATGGAGACTTGAGGCTCTGGGACTATATGTGCAATATCTACTCAGGGAAGGAGCTCTAATTTGCTCATATAAAGCAAGACCTGGTTCTGGACGATAGTCTCCAGGAGACAGCTACAAAATCACTAAATAAGAAAGGATGCTAGGGCTTCCCTGGTGGCGCAGTGGTTGAGAGTCCGCCTGCCGATACAGGGGACACGGGTTCGTGCCCCGGTCCAGGAGGATCCCACATGCTGCGGAGTGGCTAGGCCCGTGAGCCATGGCCGCTGAGCCTGCGCGTCTGGAGCCTATGCTCCGCAATGGGAGAGACTACAACAGTGAAAGGCCCATGTACCGCAAAAAAAAGAAAGAAAGGATGCTAAGTGTCCATCAACAGATGAATGGGTAAAGAAGATGTGGTACATATATACAATGGAATACTACTCAGCCATAAAGAAGAATGACATTCTGCCATTGGCAACAACATGGATGGACTTGAAGGGCATTATGCTAAGTGAGATAAGTCAGACAGAGACAGACATATACTTTATGATATCACTTATATGTAGAATCTAAAAAATACAACAAACTAGTGAATATAACAAAAAAGAAGCAGACTCACAGATATAGAGAATAAACTAGTGGTTACTAGGGGGAAGAGAGAAGTGGGGAGGGGCAAGATAGGGGTAGGGGATTAGAAGGTACCAATTATTATGTATAAAATAAGCTACAAGGATATATTGTACAATACTGGGAATATAGCCAATATTTTATAATAACTATAAATGAACTATAATCCTTAAAAATTTTGAATTACTATATTGTACACCTGTAACATATAATATTGCACATCAACTATACCTCAATTTAAAAAATTAAAAATTAAAAAATTTTAAAAGATACCTAGAATTTATTGCAGCTGCATGCAATGAGTAGTTATTGATTGGATCTTTGTTTGAACAAACCAACTGTAAGACATTTTTGTGGGGATAATTGGGGGGAATTTAAATGTGTTCTGGGTATTAGGTGATATTAGGAAATTTTTGTTGATTTTCTTAGGTGTGATGGTGGCTTTGTGTCTATGTAGGTAGATGTCATTTTTTAGAAGATTCACATTGAAATGTCACAATATCTACAATTTACTTTAAAATAGTCTTACCAAAAAAAGTAAATATAAAAAAAATATAGTCTAGGCCATTACCTAGATTAAATCTAGGCAACTGCCACATGGAGTTTAGTTATACCATTCTCTTTACTGTTCTGCTTGAAATTTTTCATAATAAAAAAATTTTTTAAAAGGAAGGATGAGCTAAGGAAGAGAACAAACAAACAAAATCCAAACTTTTTCACTCAAAGTGAGTTTGAGTGAAAATGAAAATTTGAATGAAAATTTCAAAGCACTAAGGAAAATTCACCCCATGAAAAACAGTCCACAAACTCAAAACACAAAATAATTCACTTTTATTTTGGAAATGGAAGCACTAAAGCAATTTAAAAGAACATTTGTTAAGATCTTCCGAAAGGTTTTATCTTAAAACAGTAGGGCATTATAAAATAAAAACAAGCAGCTATGACTCAAGTACAAGGACATTTTTAAAAAATATAGAGGGCTCCCCTGGTGGCGCAGTGGTTGGGAGTCCGCCTGCCGATGCAGGGGACGCGGGTTCGTGCCCCGGTCCGGGTTCTTGCCCCGGTCTGGGAGGATCCCACGTGCCGCGGAGCAGCTGAGCCCGTGAGCCCGTGAGCCCGTGAGCCCGTGAGCCATAGCCGCTGGGCTTGCGCGTCTGGAGCCTGTGCTCCGCGGCGGGAGAGGCCGCAGCAGTGAGAGGCCCGCGTACCACAATAAAAAAAAAAGAAAGATATAGAAATCTTGGAAATGAATACAATTGTTGCAATTTTATAAAAACCCTGAAGAGATGGGTAGATTTTAACTAGTCATCGTCAAAAAGAAAACTGGTGCATGTGAAGATAAAACCATGGTAATAATTGAAGCTAGATTACAAATGCATGGTGATGGTGACAGAAATGTGAAAATCACAAAAAAGTTTAAAAACTGAAATTACTAGGCTACGTTGCTGTTGGGTAGTATTTTTTTGTTTTTGTTTTTGTTTTCTACTGCTGCTATAGTAAATTAGCACAGACTTAGGGACTGAAAATACAAATTTATTATCTTACAGTTACGTAGCTCAGAAGTTCAGTACAGATGCTGCTGGGCTACGATCAAGGTGTTGGCAGGGCTGGGTTCTCTTCTGGAGGCTCCAGGGGAGAATGCATTCCCTTGCCTTTTCCAGCTTTTAGAGGCTAGCTGTTGGGTAGTATTCATTAAGATTTAATTCTGGCTAACTACTGAAATAGCCTTGGCTCTGATGATGACCATTTGAAACTCCTCTGTTTGTGTTTTGTTAATGCCACTGGAATGCCGAAGAGGGATGAAAGCTGAGAATTAGGCCCCTGATTCTGTCCACCACCCACCCACAAAAATAAAATGAGCTTACAATGAAAATTCATCATTCGTGTCAATACAATAAGAAACCTTTATTTAAGAATCTAGTAAGTTAGAGCTCTCCTGATTATTTGACTGTTTTCTGCTTAAGTCTGATTCAATAAATCTGAAAAAGTTCATCATAAGACATTTATTATATATTTATACATTTATTATACATTATATATTTATTATATATTACTATGTAATTCCCTCATAAAAATTTTAAAATATCCTCAGTTGTGTCAATAAAATGATTAGAGAATGATGAGTGTTGAGATTGTAAGAATTCTTTTAAAAAACAGCAGAATTACAATTTAGTTGAAAGGTGAAGATTTTAAGTAAGGATGTGATAGAGAAAAAGTATTTATATTAAAACAAAAATTTTAAGTAAGTATGAATTACTTTGGAAAAATAATACAACGCTGATCTTAAAAGAAACATTTTCCAGCTCTGTCACCCAAGAGAAAAGCAGCACTTTGCCTGCTACCAGCTCTCAAGCTCGCGCACACCTGGAGTACTCAGACTTCAGTCTCTAATATTGTTCTTTCTGCAAAGAGCCAGAGCTCCTATGTTCTGAGGCAGGAGAAAATCAGGGCAGCCTTGGAGCATCCTGTGTTGCCTATCAGTAACTAGGAATGTTCTCAAGGACATCAGAGACTGTGCTGAAAGGACAGAGGAGACAGCCTTAAAAGGCTCCCTAACTGGTGCCATCTCTGCAGGCCATCCACTGGGTAGACAGTCTGAAATGAGGGCTGAGGGAGAAAGCAAGAGGCCAAGACTCACAGGGCTCTCAGATTCTTACGGGGGACTTTTCTGATGGAGGTGTCTGTCCAGCCCTTGGAAGAATTCATCAAGGAACCTCATGGCACGTACACAAGAGAGCCAGCATTAGGATGGCTAATCAGTCACAGCAAAGGGAGCAAAACACAATGGAAAGGAAGGAGTCAGACATGAGATGTGCATGGATGGGAACAGCCATTACAACCCACAAAGACTCAGCACTGGAGTTACAGGGAAATGGTTTTGTTCTCTTGTTCCTCCTTGCCTCTACACCAGAGCAGTAAGACTGAGGATGAGAAAGAGGTATATGACAGAGCAGACTGCGCAGCACACATACACACACACAAACACACACACACACACACAGACACACGCACTCCTAAGCTGCTGGAGTCCCAAGGCTGTTCCGTACTGAGAGAAGAGGAATGCTTTAGACCAAATAGGAGATTAACATTTTTAAATAAAAGGGACTAAATTATAGTAACCAAAATGAGACTTTTAATAATTAAAAGTGACTGAGATGGTTGAGAACAGAGGGGGCTGTTACCAAGGCAGCTCCCAATGTAAGAGGTGGAAAGATAAAGCCCAGGATCATCATGACTGGAGCACAGAGTGCGCTGATTGCAGTTCATATCTCAGTGAGTTGAAATTCTCCAATGCCACTGAACACTAGGAAAGTATAAATAGTGGAGAGATTCCCCTCTAGACAAAAAAAAACCTTTGGGCAACATATAAAATATAACCCTTTAATAAATAGTCCTTTATGTTTAATAGACATTTTTAAACAGGTTTTTTTTTTAAGAGGTTAATTATGTCTACTTTTCTGTACTATTTGAGATAGGTTGTTCATTGTGGAAATTTCAACTCCAATTTATTTTTTAAACATATACAGAGTATCTTCATCTACATTTAAGATAATAGGCAAAAATTAAAATGTATGCATAAATACTTAGCTTGTAGAATCTACCCCTAAAACTACCAGACATTTTCTGTATACATGTGTCAACACATTCTCTGTCCTCCCACCCCTGACCTCAAAATTGTCAGGGCCAATAAGTTATCTTAGGATGATGTCTTAGACACATCCAGTTTTACCCAGTGTTGTGCTGGTCCATTTTTCTCTTAGAAACAACACATTGAACAGTCTGATCACCCTCCTTCACATGTGCTCCTAAACAGTAGAACAGGAACAACAGCACCTCAGCTCTACTTTAACATTAGCTGTAATATTATAGTTTTTCATTCATTGCTTCCCTCCAAACTATTTGATAATATGATAATATAATAGACGATAAATCATAATTAATGTAAATTAACCTCATATAATTAATGCAGATTTGCTGTCAAAGTTAAATGCATAATTAGAATTTCTCTACTGAAAGCAAATCGCTTTGTAAGAGCTTTTGAAATATATTTTGAAATCTACTTTGACAGAAGGGTAGATTTTTTAACTTTACAAATATTAGTGCAGGACTTCCCTGGTGGAACAGTGGTTAAGAATCCACCTGCCAATGCAGGGGAAACGGGTTCGAGCCCTGGTCCTAGAGGATCCCACATGCCTCGGAACAACTAAGCCCATGTGCCACAACTACTGAGCCCACGTGCCACAACTACTGAAGCCCGAGCAACTAGAGCCCATGCTCCACAACAAGAGAAGACACCGCAATGAGAAGCCGGTGCACTGCAACGAAGAATAGCCCCCGCTCGCCACAACTAGAGAAAGCCTGTGCGCAGCAACGAAGACCCAATGCAGCCAAGAATAAATAAATAAATTATAAATTTACAAATATTAGTGGATCCTTTAATTATGGGAAATTACCAAAGATTTTATATATTGAGTATATAATTAATAGATACACTTAAGATATTCTAGTTTTTTCAAGTTTAATGCCTTAAGGGGAAAGGAGATAAATGATTGAGCTGTGAGTTAGTAGGGAAACAAAAAAGAATGAAGTCTCCTGATTCATCTTTCTCCCTCTACTCTAATAGAACTGCTAGCCATGGAGTGCTGGGCTGGGAGAGTCTGGTTTGATTTTAAGTCCCTCATTTACAACATGTAAGCCTGAGCAAGGCACACACCTACCCCAAGTTTCATCATCAGTAAAGCAGCCTACTTCATAGCTTTCCTGTAAGGATCAAAGAAATATCTGTAGGCCAGAATTATAAGAAGGTATTATCATCATAATTACTGTATGCAACATATCCCCCCAATTTCTTAGCTACTGGACAGTCTCTCAAGATACAGAAACTTAAATCTAGAAAACGACAGCCACCATTTATTAAATATTATGCATGATGTATTGTGCTAAATGCTTCACGTGTGGCATTTTATTTATTCCTTACAAGAACACTACTATTATCCCCATTTTACAGTTGAGGAAACCAAGATTCAGAAAGGATAGTGACTCATCCACAGTCACACAGCTGATAATCGGTGGGGCTGGGACTGCACTGGTATCTATCTATCTGGCTCCAGAGTTGATGCTGTAAACCACCGAGGTAGACTCCCTCCTACTAACATTGGTAAAATTTTACCAGCCCCACTCATCACATGCAAACTCTCTATTCATTATTAGGAACAAAATACCCAGGGAATTCTAAACCTAGAGATAATACAGTCTATTCAGGGCATAGTCAATCCCCTTGCTGTGCTGTCACCCCCAGCAATAAGCATGGTGGGCTGGAAGGAGTTACTATCCCACCAGCTAGACTCTAAGCTTCAGGAGGGTGGGACCTCACACTCTTGTTCACCACAGAATCCCCCAGCAGATGGCAATGCTTATTTGGTAAATATTTCATGTCTTTGCTGAATTCCTGAAAAACATGTGCCATTGAAGAAAAATGCTTGCCTGGCTAGTCTTCATGTCACTAATAGAGGAAGTAAAATTTGGAAGATGAGACAGAACAGCATTTGCCGGGTCGCCTGCTGCCCCAGGTGCCTTAGAATGCAGGCATTCCCGCAGCTCCTTCATCCTGGCAGCCTGCGTTTTACATGTGAAGACATTGTGGGAGAGAAATCAATGAAGGGCCTCTTCCTCTGGGAGGCGAGGATCTGAGCAAGAGAGGCAGGAATCAGAGAAACCATTTCTCTTCCTGGTCCTAAGCGACCAGCACAGTAACAGACCCCGGGCCATGGGGCGCACTGGGGGAAAATGTTCATTGCAGAACCCAGATACCAAAGTGAGGAAGAAGTAGAGCACGACCAGCGGCCGCATCTGGCTTTTTGGCAGGTTTTCCACACTGTGGAACTGGTTCTCTCTGCATCATTTGACCAGTTACCTGTGAACCAAGTTTTACCGACTTTCTGCACTGCTTGGAACTTGGATAAATGTGCCACTGTTCTGTCTCTTTTCCAGCTGCTGTGACCCTTTTCAGAGAAATCAGTATTAAAAAACTTTCAGCTCTAAGGGTTAAAAAAAAAAAAGAAAACAGAAATTCTCTCTTCTGGACCACAGGCAGCTAAGTACCCTGATCACGTACACATGTAATGATATTGAAACTGGAGCGAGAACTTAGCCTTCTCCTAGAGTAAGAACTCTCCTCCTGCAAATGAGTACAAGGTTCACAGGGTGAATCCAGTGGCTGGACAGTTTGGTAGGCCCTTAGGAAATTTAAGGAGGCTCCCTTAAAACGCTCACCTTTAGCAGAGCTTTTTTGCATATCAGAAAAGTGAGATACATTTCATGCCTTTTCCTCCACGCATTTTTACGCTACACCATTCAGCAAAAGCTTTTACAATGATATTAAACATTAACTCTGTATGGGTTACTCCCAAGACACAGCAGCAACCTTAAGGTTAATAGTCCTTTTAATTAAAGGATAAGTCAGTTATTGAACACAGAAGCTATTCACAAAAGGATTACCATCGAAAATGAACATAGTCTGTGCAATTAGTCTGATAATTAAGACTTAAGTACTGGACAGAGATCAAAGTGCTTGTAATATGCAATAAAGTTAGTCAAGTTGTAAGGATATTCAAAATGTTAGCTTGTGCTTTATTGCACCTTCCATTTATCGTGTACCCATGATAGCAGCAAACACATTTCCCCAATGGATGTCGGCATGGATAACTGCAACAGCTGTTACTACATAAGCCTGGTGTTTCTCACAATATGATTACTCTGTCAACGACGGCTGTAAAAGGTGGCATCTGCATTCATCAAACAGAGTTATCAATAAATGTAAAACCATACAACAATTAGAGATCTCAAAGGAAGGACAAATCCAACTAGAGAAAAAAATGTCAACCACTTTCTTTAATTACTAAGATTGTTAATCAATAAAATGCCTTCATAACTTTTAATTAAAATTTTATTTGAACTGGATGTTTGGAGAATCTGATTCTTTGTTTTCATTACATGTAACAGTTGCACTACAAAAATCCTGGTGGCATCTGTGAGCAGCCATCCCCTGAGGGACAGTTTATATCTGTAATTGCATACTGTCACCTACAGAGGGTGTTAAGAATCCTTGTTAAAAATAAAGGAAATAGTTACGAGACAGCTCACAGTAGCCATTATTATGGAGCAAATTACTAGGTAGAGCAATCCAGAAGCTGTCAAGAAATGTTAGCAAAAAGGAGTGTGAGGAAATCAACCACTCAGCAATTCATCATGGACCAAAACTAGGTCTAAAATAAAACTGAGGCAAAACAAGGATTGGTTTTATGAAGTCAAAGCATTGCCTTTGTTTATAGAAATGAATAAAGGTAAAGAGGCTACTGATGGAGGATAAAAAGATGAACTGATAAAAGGAAAAACAATTGCTCTAATCACACTGATGCTCTGGCAAGAGGTAATCAGGGCAGCAAGTTAAAAATTCCAAAGCTCTGTGCTCTATACATTATCTTTCCTTTATCTTTAATTTACATTCATAACGGTCTACGTAATTTATGTATCACCAGCCCCCAGAAGTTGACTGGTGAATTCCCATACCGTCATCTCAGTCTCCTCATGCTAAATACAGGCATCACTGTTACATTTTTAAAGGGTCTCTTTTTGATTTATAGAAAAATTTGATCTTGAATTTTTTCTTATCCGAGTTTCCACTAGGATTTCATTTGACTCAGTTCCAGCCTACATAAATAAATGAGGTTGACTCTTATTTGATTGCTGAAATAATGAGCAACCTCTCCTTTCACAGTTTTCAGTACTGCTGATAGGATGTAGAATTCAGTGCTCAGAGGTTCACTCTTAGGGCTTTCCTTTCCTTAACCTCATCTTGGTTTCCTGGATATCCCAAATAAATAAGAGTGATTATGAACGACAGCCAACCAATCTGCCCAGTGTCCTAGTGAGGGCCGCCATCTCTCCAACTCATGACTCATAGCAGATAGAATGTATCCTCCATGTTTTCCTTCGCTTAAGAAAAGTTAAAGTGCAATCATGGGAGCATTGCTTGGAAGATTGGCCAAGGAAGGCTGTTTCTCACCAACAGGTCCCAGCCCAACTTTGGTTCTAGTCACTGAGAACCAAAGATTACACTCATGGGACTTCCCTGGTGGCACAGTGGTTAAGAATCCGCCTGCCAATGCAGGGGACACGGGTTCGAGCCCCGGTCCAGGAAGATCCCAGATGCCGCGGAGCAACTAAGCCCATGTGCCACAACTACTGAAGCTTGCTTGCCTAGAGCCCGTGCTCTGCAACAAGAGAAGCCACCGCAATGAGAAGCCCGCACACCACAACAAAGAGTAGCCTCACTCACCACAACTAGAGAAAGCCCGTGTGCGGCAACAAAGACTCAATGCAGCCAAAAAAAAAAAAAAAAATTACACTCATGAGATCAGGGTTATACCTTGGAGAAAGGAGAGAAAAATAATAATACCTCTTACTTAAATAATGCTTACCAGATACCAGGCACAATTCCAGATATTAGCTCATTTAATCCTCACCAAAAACCCTAGGAAGTAAATTACTATTACCATACCAAGAGATTAGATGACTTGCCCAGGTTACACAGCATTAAGTGGTAAAACTGGCACTATGAACCCTGGCTGTCTGGCTTCAGAGTTTATGCTTTTAACCTCTATCCTATACTGCTTCTAAGAAAATAGAACTTACTGGGCACCTACTTTGTGTCAAGCCTGTGCTAAATGTTTTATTTCTGTTTGCATAGCTCTACAAAGTTGGCTTTACAAATGGGGAAACTTGAGGCTCAAAAAGGAGAAATGAACCTCCCCAAAGTCACACAGTAAGTAGTAATGACCAGAGTCAAACCTAGTCCTATCACACCCGAAAAACCCTTATTACTTCAGAGTAAGAAATGACCATTGGATTTTAGTTCTGCTAATATTCAATGATGTATGAGAAAGGACAAATATGAAAAAGGCAAGAGAGGAAGAGACTACAGTTCTGTGCTACATTTGTTCTCTGCCAGCAGGGTGAGGAGTAAATTGGCTCTAAGACAGAGAAGATCAGGCAAAGTTTGGGAATTTTCCAAAACAGTAAGAGTGGTTATTAAATAGGATTCAAGTGTGGTAGAGGGTGGGTTTTCTAAGTGGGGGAGAGTATACCTAAGAATGAGAACTTTTGTTTCTAAAGAAATCTGAGATCTAGGAGGGCAGAAGGCAGATAAATGACATAAAATTTTACATGGAGATGTTCCCAAGAGCCTGCAGGATTGCCTTCAACTGAGACAGAAGGTTGTGTTTTCACCCTTTTCCCCAAGGATAGATATTAGAGTTGTGACGTTCGTGGGGAAATTTTACCAGATTAGTAACACAAGTTAAAATAAACACCAAGGAAGAAACATGGATTTTCAGATAAACAGTTAAGCAGTCCAGGATGGGGGTGGGTAGAGGGGGCTGATAAAGTGGGAAAAATCAGGGTCTAGTTCATCTCTGTGAAACCAGAATCCCTTGCATAATAGGAAGCTCTGATAAACGTGTCTGCACTGAATGACGGACCTCTTCCCTCTCTACTTAGCTACTACCTGGATTAGGAAACAGTGACTCCAACCTCTCCTGAAACACAGGCTCCATAGTTACTGTCAACGGTAACAATGACAGCACTTGCCCATCTTTTTTACCTTTAGCATTTAGTTTTCTCCATTTTTCATTCCTGTTATTCTTACAAGTCGTCAGGTTTTTTCCCCTCATATAGTCAGCAGCTCAGGACAGGCAACAGTTCCACCTAAGTTCATCAAAATGTAAATTTCAAATATACAGTAGAACCCTGTTTTCTTCCCCATTGCTCAGTATGGCCCAGCGTGTCACAGACAGCAGCCCAAAACATCAACAGAAATGGTGCACGTTGGTGAAAAATGCTTTGGCGTACTTAGTATTTTGTTCATACCTATAAACAAAGCAGGGAGATACCCAACACAAGTAATTTTAACCACGTAATCTCATCCATTGCATATAAATAGAGGTCATTTTTTAACATTAAAGACTAGTTTCAAATCTTAAATGATATGTAAAAAGCATTGCAGGCCCCCGAGTGTTATTTAATTTCTACATTTTCAGGTGATGGAAAATGAACATGATTGAAATATGAAAGTCTTATTTTTTAAAACTTTCATTTTTCAAAGGTTAATTGACAAGCAGTTTGAGCAGAGGGAATGAGCTGCAAGTAAGTTTCCAATTACCAGAACTGGGACATGGGAGAATGTATGAAATATATAAGTCTTGAAATGCTAACAGAACTTCCGTTTACTAGGTTGAGGAATGAGCAACATAGATTTGAAGACATTATGGCTCCCTTTATATAGCTATAACTATCTATATAAAGATAAAATAAAATAAATATCTTGATTTTGATCTCAAGGAAAAATTACTTAAAATTTTTCCACAGGAAGCATCAATGACTAATAAAAATGAGACTTTTTTTCTGTTAATGAAAACACGTGGGTACTGTTGTATGACTGTGTAAATCTCTGTATATTCATATATAGACACAGATATGTAAATTCACTGCCAAATAGATTAGCAAAATGCTATTAGTATGGCAATCTTGGGGAGAGTCTATCCTGTTGCAATTTTTAAATTTCTCAATCCATCAGTTAAATGTAGATTCAGGGCACAGACTCATATTTCCTTGTCAAATAAATTATGTCTTACATCAAAGACCACACAGATTCCCACTTAACAAAACAGGAGAATGTCTGAATAGACCATAAATGTGAAATATGAAAGAGAACAAAATGAGACAGCCAATAAAATAAAAGATTTGTTAGTCAGCTAAAAACTATCTACAAAATGGTCCTACTGACAATCAGAACTGGCGATTAAAGAAATGTTCCTTTAAACAGATGCTAATTTTTTTCCATGAGAAATGAGCTCTAGTGATAATGCAAAATAGTAAAATTGCTATGCATAAAAAGTTTTTAATTAGACAACAAAGACTGAGATGGTGCATGTATCTATTCTGCTTAACTATCAAAATGTTACATACATAGAATAGAATGAAAGAAAAGAACAAGAAGTGTTTTCAGTCTTTAAGAAATAAACCAGGTACTAAATTATGATAGAGTTGTAAATCCATGGGTCAATAATATTTGTTTTATTAACTTGATATTCTTCCCTTTCCAAGTAATTTATAGCAATTAGTTCTTGTTTATAGATACGTTTTCTTCTCTGGTTTTTCCCAAAGATAGTATTAAAAGCGCCGTCCCCATCTAGAAGCCACTAACAGAGACGTTATTTGGTTTAATGATTTTGGTGAATTAAATTGTTTGAAGTCCTTAGATTGGAACTGTCTTGAAATGTAATAGAATATAACAAATTATAAGATAAAGAAATTACTTACAACTTTTCTTTAAAACAGCTTCACTATAATATTGAGTTTCTTAGAGAAGTCTGACCTCCAGAGGATTTCAGAGGTTTAGCTTAACAGTTAAATGAGATGATACAGGTAAAGTGCTTGGCACAGTATCTAGCACATGGTAAGCACTCTTAGGAGCTCTATATAATTAGATGGACTCAATTAATACTCCAGAGAATTAAGAGCCTTTTGTTTTGCAAGACTCCATCATGTAGTATTAGTTTGCTAGGGCTGCCATAACAAAATACCACAGACTAGGCGACTTAAAGAAGAGGAATTCATTCTCTCACAGTTCTGGAGGCTTGGAAGTCAAAGACTAAGATGTCATCAGAGCTGGTTTCTCCTGAGGCCTCTTTCCTTGGCTTGAAGATGGCCACCTTCCCCCTGTGTCCTCACGTGGTCTTTCCTCTGTGCACTAGCATCCCTGGTGTCTCTTTGTGCGTCCAAACTTTCTCTTCTTACAAGGACACCGGCCAGATTGGATTAGGACTCATCCTAAAGACCTCATTTAAACTTCATCACCACTTTAAAGGTCCTATCTCCAAATACAGTCACATTCTGAGGCACTGGGGGTTAAGGCTTCAGCATATGAATTTGGAGAGGAAGTAATTCAGCCCATAACAATGTAATAAGATCATAAGGTAGCCACCTCCCAATCCTGGGCGAGGACGTTGGGAACCAAAGTGCACAGAAAAGTGGGATTTAGGGCAAGCGTAGAGGAGAAGGGCTGATGTGGTGGAGTTCCAGCAACCTCTCTTATGCTTTTTTCGTCTCCTGGACATGCTCACCTTCTCTTCTGCTGCGGCATCTTTGCATTTTTTCTATATCAGCATCAAAGCATCTTCACCCCAAGTCAGGTACGGATTTGCTTAAATAAATACTATATGAAAGTGAACAAAAAGCTTAGCACTCTGAAGAGGTGCTCTGTATCCCCACAGAGGACCTGTTGATACCAAAAGAAGCTCCAGTTAATTGACTGGGGGAGGGAGAGGAGCGAGTAGGGAAGACTCCCTGCCGTCCTTAAACTGCCTGCTCAGGATGCTTTCATCCTGCTTCCTTTTTTTTTTTTTTTTTGCAAGTGGCTCTGTGCTTCTATGGAGTGAAGGAAAACCAAGTCGTGGGGTGGGGAGGGAAGGGATTATTCCAAATAAGGAGGGGGCCAGTGGAGTTGGGGTGGGGAAGTGAAATAGGGAAGGGGAGGGCAGGGAGTACCGTATATTTAAAGGGACCTGAAGAAACTTGAACAACAGATACTTGTCTCAGTGTAAGCAAAGCGTTATTTTACCCTTGTCGTTTCATCCGTGTGATAACTGCAATTTATGAAACTATATTAATGTGCTAATCAGGAAAGAGTCCTCTTTCCTTAACAGAATGTCATTGATAAGAAAGAACATCCTGGCGTGAAATCATTTCACTAGAATATGGAACTAGCTACGGTATGAACTTTAAGGGGAGGGAGGAGATAAATATCTCTTCCCTCTTTCCCTTCCCTCCAAGTTACAGGAAGGAGGGGGTGTGAATCTGAGAGTGTCTGCAGTTTAAGCCCTGGAATAACGTCTAGTACAGTGCTCTACTCTGTGTTCAATAAACAGATGTTGTCAATTGACAACCCCATTGTAGAGTAACATTTGTTTCTTCAGCCAAATTCACTGTATCTGCATAGTTCCATTGTCTTTGGGGCTCTCTCCTCCTTAAAATGATGGATTGCCAAGTAATAAAAATGCTTTCACCTTTATCTCCACCTATCTCACCAACTTTACCTCTTCTTTTATTGCCAGGCTCCGTGTCACGTGATCCATCCCCCCATCTCTCATTGGCTTCCTGGTCTCAGCAGCTCAGAGCCCTTCTGGTTTTAAAATATCAGCAAACCTTGCATTATAATCATTGAGGTTTGCCGATTAGAGGAGATGTGGATTGTGTTTTAATTGTTCAGAAATAATAACATCCTGACTGGCATGAGTCAGGAAAGTCTCCCCTGAGCAAAGGTGACCCAGCTGGGAAAAATTAAGAGGCAAATTTAGCAATAAAATCAGGAGGACTAGCAGGGGGGTTATCAGCTTCTTTGCCTAACCCTGAGATTAATCTCCAAAAACAGAGTCCTAAGATTGAAAGGGGTCATTTATTCTTTAAAAATACCTAGAAAATTAATGGTTTTGGCAAATAACATTTTTATCAAAAAAGGAGGAGATGCATGGTTTCTCTTGTCTCTCCATGTACCATCTATTATCATGGTGCTTTCTGTGACCCACGTTTCCCTCTATCTGCAAATCAGAACCTGAAAACACGCAGCACCTGGAGGAAAAGGCACTCGAAGAATAACAAGTAATGTTTGTCTTCTCTGCATAATTGCAAAGTAGTATGAATGTTCCCCATGATAGAACCAGAAAGATATTACACATAAAATTCATTGAAGAACTTTGCAGCTCAGGATCACGTTTAATCAACGAGATGTGACCTGTACGAATTCCATTTCCAAATGGGTTCCCAGGAAGTTTAGGACTGTTAAATTAGAAATCTGAGTCCATGATTTTGTAATTTTCCCCTGCATTTTATAACCGTTACAATTTATGTATCATTTATGTTTAAGGTTAGTTAATATTAACTTTGTTCTTCTGACTTTTTGGCTAAATTATAACTCAGTAGAGTTACTAGCAGACATTGTGAGTCATAGCACAGTTACCGTCACTATCGTTTTTGAACCATAAAGTTTTAAATCGAGTCCACTCGGACCTGTCCCCGCACCCCCCAAAATAGTCACAAGTCCCTACAAGGTGGTGTAGTAGAAAGAGCCCTAGAAGAAAATCCAAGAGATCAGGATTCTAGAGCCTGACTGCTCTTTGGATATTGTTACTTCACGAGTATGAGCGCAGGGACACCATGGGTTATAGATGATCTCCTTGTAGAATGCAGCAGCACATGAATAAAACAAAGTAAACAAGGAAATTTCTTTAGCAATGTGCCGCTTAATTTACTTCAACAAAATAAGGTTTGAACTTTTTCCTTTTTACAAATATTTTACTAAGAAATATGAAATGTGAGGCTTTTATTTCCAGCAATTTATCTGAGGACTTTCCAGCATTACTTACAAAGAAAATTCACAAATATCCATTCTGTATGGCATTAGTTTCAACTTTGCATATCTTGCCTTTTTTTTTCAATGGAACGAAATCATATGATGGAATCCTTCATTTTGCAAAGCCCAAATCAATTCTTTATTTATAACAAGCCAACTCAAAAACATACTCAAGGCTTTTATTCCACCGTGAAAGAAGCAGCCAACTGGCTAACATTACACTGTCATTGCAATTTTTTCCAACGAAGTGTTTAAGTGAGCTAAGCTACTATACATGTGACTTTATTTTGAGAGCTTCAGTGAACACATAGTTTTCACCTTGAAGTGAACTACATTTGAAGGGACCAGTCGTTTTGGAGTCCTGGGTTTCAGAGCTGGGACGGCTGAAGGAGGCGTGGCTCCTTCCTCCTCCATCAGCTCGGTGCTCGCCCCTCTGTCAAAGCACACAGCGCGCTGAAGCCCAGCCGTCTTTGTTCTACGATTAGGGGAGCTCCTTGAGGAGAGGAATATCTTATTTCTTTTGTTATCCTGATATCTAACTTGTCTTTTCAAACGTGATCAATAAATTGTAAGTCAATAAATAACTCCTGACCCAATCCCCTCTTGTCACAGACGATAAAAAAGAAACCAATAAAAGAACAATGATATGTGTTAGATTGCACAGTTGGTTTGAATCGGGACGGGACAAAAACTCAGATCTTTTGATTTTCATGCTGTGGAAATCTCAGCCGGCAAGTCGAATGCAGGTACCAAAGTATAGAAAATGGATTGAATGTAGTTTGCGGCTTGTGATGACTGACTTCTATACCTTTTTATGAAGATGTTGCCCTAAGTCTTATGAAAGTAATGAATTATTATTGTCCTAGTCCATAGAGATGTCTAGCATGAAAGTCCAGTGCTTCAGAGCACAGTAGATTCAAATTCCAGGTCAGACACGAGCTATGTGAACTTGCTAAATTCCTTAGCCTAATCCTCAGGTCCTCCTCTGTGATGTGGACAGAATAGTAGCTATCTCTTAGAAGTTATAAGGACCAGACAAAATAATACATGTAGAGCACAGAGCCCGGGGCCTGCCGCATCGTTATCAACATGGCAATAATTTACTTTGTAGGGATTTGTTAAGCCATCACTTGAATGGATGAGAAAAACAGATCCCACCAAAATATATATTTAAAATATGTACATGTATAAATGTATACCTTTAAACATATCATTTAATATGCACATACTTTTATATTTTAAATACTTACATACGTACAGTGTGTATATATATATATATATATATATATACACACACACACATACACAGAGGGGAAAATTCTGGAAAATGTACAAAATATTAAGATGATTGTGTCTGAGTACTGGAATATTTTTTATCTGTATTTGCATACACTTACTACAATAAGCACGAGTAATAAGTGTGTAAAATAAATTTAATATATTTTTAAACTGAAATATTGGCTTTTATCAATCTGGTTTAAAATCTCATTTACTGGGGATAAATTCTAAAATCACTTTCCAATGTGAGCAACAGCTAAAGCCAAAGTTATTGGAATTTTCCCCAAAAATATTGCCGGGGTTTTTAATTTTTGATTAATTTTTGCAGTTATTTATTTTACTTAACATATACCATGTGCCAGGTCCTGTTCCAAGTGCTTTATAAATACCAACTCAATTAAGAAAGAGCAATAACATCTTACCTGAGGAGAGAAATAGCTAAGTGTAGAGGTAAAAAAAATAGCTGGAATACAAATTTTTTTAAAAGATGGTCTAACTTCTGTCTTTTAAGATCAGAGTAATGAAAAATACAGGAAAAATACGAAATTCCTATAACTTGCTTTACTCGTATATACATAATAGCCACCAAAATGATCTAGCTTAAGTATATTCTGCTAAGAAATTAGTTAATTATTTTCTAAATAATTTGGACATGGTTTTATAAGACATAATTTTACAAGGAAATCATCAAAAACTACATAAACCATGTAACCTAATGTATATTATTTTCTCTGTAACCAAATCTACCAATTGCTGTTCTCTAAGTGAAATTCAAGTACGAAATTACAAAGATGATAATAAGATGAAGAACTAGTTCTCATTATCTCCCCATCATCCTCTTCTCTGCACACACAAGGTCCCCAGGAAGCCAGCAGGCAGGACTCAGTAACTGTGGAGGTCACAGAGGGGGCACAGCAGTGGGTAAGACTCGAGCTGGTAGTCAATATGATATACCTCTAGAATCAGTATAATCACCCTGAATAACGCGGGAACATCATGGTAATATATGGTGGGCTATCATTTATCCTTGCTGTTCCCTACGTAGCTCTGATGACCATAACTCAACAACAGATTTGTCACAGAACCATCAAAAGGGGCAGGGGGCCCAGGGCCCGGGGCGGGAATCAGCTTGCATACATCTGTTCTGGGAACATGAGATTTTTTCTAATATAAATCCAAATATATTCATAACCATATTTGTTTCCCGTGTTGAAATGGCTACTCTTAAATAGCGGTGCTCCAAAGGCACCAAACTTGCCGACTCGGACATCTGAATGCAGAGCAATAGAAAGGAGGCTGAAGCCCCCTAGGAACAGGAAGAATCATCATTCGTCTTCCTTAGCTGGGTGCCACCGAAAAGCCACAGCGAAAGTCAGCGGCCAAAGCCCAACCTGGAGAGGGTAATTGTTTCCCAACCTGCCCTAATGTTCATTTAGCACCAGAAGATGTGCCTGTGTTCAAAGCTTTAAACTATAAGTATTTTGATTAATGAAACGGCAGAGCCAGCCTTAGTCTTCCCAATGCTCACTTTCTCTGTGTGCGTGTGTGTGTGTGTGTGTGTGTGTGTAGGAGCGAATGGCTGCGCTGTTGATTATTTTCACATTGAGAAAGAAGAGAGCAGAGAATTATTAAGCCATCTCTTTCTAGGGGTAAGACAAAGGAGCTTTTGCAACTCCATAGAAAAAAGCAGAAATTCTTAGAAAGTTTTTCTTAAATTTCTTTGAAAATCTGTATACATGCCAGAAAATATGCCATAGTTCAAAGACCCCTGAGTCTGCAGAGGGGTAAGGGCTCTGAAAACAGAATAATAATGGAATAGAAAATAGGAGCTCGTGTTTAGAATTCACCACACCAAACCCCCAACCTTCTAACCCATTACTGACAAGGAAACAAAGATCCAGAAAACGATCCCAAGTCTGACAGTGAGTTTCAGGCATAGCCAGGATTAGAAACCTACTCCTTTTCCATGGTAGTCCGTGCTGTTCCAGGACCCAGCCTGCAGACTCTCAGCCCAGTGTTCCTTCTGCTACAAAGGGCTGTGTCATAGTAGGGAATGGGGAGCCACTGAAGGTTTTTGAGCAAAGGAATGACATGATTGTCTCTGTTCGGGGGAAGATTGATCTGGCAGTCCCTTATGTAAACTGGGTTAAAAGATCAGTATTAGCACAACATAGCATTAGTGCAGGGCCATGGGAACAGGAGCTAAGGGAGTAGAATGGAAGGGGCAAGAAGCAAGAGATATTCCAGACCTGCTTGTCTGCTGCACAAGAGCAGGGCCAGTTGTATCCCCAGTTCCTAATACAGCCCTGGTGCATGAAAGGGACACAGCAGCTACTGTTAAATGAAGAGATGAATTAAAAAAGTAGAAGCAGTCAAAAATTACCTCGAGTTTGTGGGCTACATGACTGAGAGAACATTGCAGAAATTGGAACAGAAATTGGTGGCTGAGCAGTGGGGAGAAAATGGAATGTTGGGGATCATCCTGGGTGGACCTAGAAAGGGCTTTCTAGAACCACTGACACAGAAGTTATCGACGAAGCCCTAGAATTAACGAGAATGTCATCGAATTACAAAAATGGAAGGAGGGCTGGAGACATTCTTGGGGTTAATCTGTGAAGCTATAGTGTGCGCCTGGGTCTGGTGTTTTAGACTCATGGTTCTCCACAGATGGCTGACCGATAGAACCATTGAGACGGTGTTTCGCAGAAACAAGAAGCAGCGCTTCAGACCCAAACTCAGTGTCAGTGTGAGATTTTCGAACGGGAAGACTCAAGCATATGCTTGCAATAGCAGTGAGAAAATTTCAACTTGAACTTGGAACTTGTCCAGAATTTTACAATGAGGAAAGCTTAATAAAAAAAAGAACACAGTTTTCATTTTAGAATGTGTAAATTTTGAGTTTCATGGGGAGGAGGTATTTTAATTTTGAAATACGTACAAAGATGGGGGTGGGGCAGGGATCATAATCTTTGCAGTGATTGAGCCAGATGGCAGACAAGCCCTGACATCCCCCTACCCACCCCACACACCTCCAGAAGTGGCAGTGTGTATATATGCATCCTTTCTGTAGGAGCCCTGGGGGGGCAGTCACCTACATACCTGCTGTTGGCCACAGCAACCTCCTCAGTGTAGCTTTTCTGCTCCTTCCATCCACCTGGCCCATCAAATATAGGCCAGACCTTTGAAATGGGCCTTTCATGTTCTGTGGTTACTATTTCTTAAGGTTATATACTCCTAGAACCATAAAAATCAAAATTCATCCACTCTTAGATCTGAGCATGACCTTGGAGGTGAACTAGTTAAATCTCCTTGAGGGAACTGGGAACCAAGTCTGACCTCCCCTCCAAAGATAGAATGGCCAGCTTGTTGGCCAAAGCTGGCCTTCCAGGATCTGAGGCTGAGAGTGGGACTGAGTGTGGCTCCTGCTGTAGAGCGTTCAATCAGGAGGGCCGCGTAGGGCAAGGAGCTCGAGAACCAGTTCCTCACGGTTGTCAGACACAAGTACAAACAGGTTTCAAGTAGGAGGTGAGACCTGAAGAAGCATGATAAGGTGACTGGACAATCTCTGGAGGGTGTGTGTGGGGGGTGCTTACAGACCCTTGAGGGTGAAGGCTTCCCCCCCGCCCCCGCAGTAACCGGGTTCTGCTGTGAGCTAGGGGCACCCACTTCCCCTGGAGAGAGATTTCTCCAGCACTCTTAGGATACTAGAGTTAACTCCCATCATTAGTGGACATAAGGGTTTTGGAATAAAGGGGAAAAATACAAAAAGATCACAAGTATTAGCTAAACATGATGGAACTATGCGCTTATTATAAAGAATTGTAATATTAATTTGCCGAAAAGGAAAATTGGATCCATCAACTTGTGTTGGATATGTATAAAGGTATCTAGCTAGCTTTCAATTATTTTTTCTGTTTGCTTACTGACTTCTCTACCCACCTCCATTTCAAAAAAATTATGTATTCATTTGTCATTGTTTACTCAGCAAATCGGTATTGTTTGCCTAATATGTGTTAGACCCTGGATGTACAATAGTTCAGTTTTCAAAAAATGATTTTAGTCTACTACTAATATGAATCCAGCTCATTTCATCATTTATTCTTTCTTTTCCTAAGAACAACTCTACTTTCATAGGAGAAGAGTCATTTCACTTAAGCTGAAGTATCTCTTTCTGGGAAGAGTATCACTGACATTTCATGTACATTCATCCTCAGAGTAAGCAGGAATTTATAATCTGTCCCTTAGGAATCATCAAAAATAATTTGAAAATCACCCTAGCTTATCTTCGCTTCTGACAGGAGTTTGTTTGTAATATCTTTATTTTCCCTGTTCAGTTTGCCTTGGGTTTCAACATTATTCAGTCCTTACACTCGCCGTCTTCCCAGCCTCCGTTCCATACCACCTTCTTTCAACACTTAACCGAACCGTGGATGGTGATGTTACGTTGACTTATTCTCAATGTGATCTTCAATAGGGTCAGCAGGCAGTATTTTCTGCAAAAGGCATTTTCTCCTAACTGAAAGAAGAAAGCTAACTCTAGTTTCCTGTGGGCCAAGTCCCTTGTGAATTCCGAGAGGGAGAAAAAGGTTAATTGTTAACAGGTCTGTGCATGTGTCGCTTACAACTCACCACTGGATCCCTTCAGTCTCACACCCTTTCAGCAGTAGCGTTTAGCACAATGAGACCAGACTGAGTTTTTTTATTGCTTTCTTCAGTAAGATACAGGGTGAGCTTAAAGAAGGCGTTATCTCTGGGTTCTGGCGTAAGAGTTCAATAATTCCTTTAATCTGTGTTGTCATCTCCCTTGGCCTTTTGCTTTACTTTAGTCTTTTAACATCTCACCTTACTTTAATAGCAGTTATCAGAATCCATATACTAATTCAACCTAACAAGAACTCTAGTAGTATGAACCTAGTCTAAGAAAGGCACTGAACCTGGCATGCACATTAGACTTCATAATGATACCATATTTCACAGGCAAATGATCTGTCTTCAATAACTACAATTTAGCTGTAATTTATCTTTAGAAGATCTCTGACAATAAATCAAAAGAGCTAATTGGATTAATTTTCCTTAAAAGAGAATTAGAGTCTTATAACATCCCTTAGTACTAGTTGAAGCAGTGGGCATAAACTTGCAAATGTACCATAGAAATAATTTAAATTTAGTGAACAGGATCAGCAGAAGTAAAAGCCAGGCTTTAAATGGAATTCATGTATTCTAAATTTCTTCTAGAATCTTTAAAACTATATATTCATCTAGCCGTCAGTCTGTCTCTTATCTATCTCTATATATCTGCAGCTATATTTTGAAATACACTTAGTTCTTAGAATTGTCATTGATTTTCTATTTCAAGAGGCACTACACACAGGCTGTATTTCTAGGATGTTTTGGGTTAGAGCAACAGCATAGCATTTCTTGAAATTTCACAAAATCTCTACCTATCATAACTCTAGATAAACAGCAAAAGAGATGTGAACATTTCAATACTTGTATCTTCACCATCCTGGAAATAAATCAACAGAATCATTTGTCTTCATTTCATAGGTTTATCCTGTGAAATGGGATAGGACCTCCATACATCATGTGGTTCGTCCTGTATCTGAAATCATAACCATCTTTAGAATCATATACTTGGTATAATTTTCAATTCAAAAGTTTCTTAGAAATCCATTCGTCCATTTTTTCTGAACCATCTTCCAAAGAATATTCACATACTTCAACATACTAATAGGTGTTTGGGGAAAAAGCTTCTGTGTGGAAATAGTTGGAAATGTCCCCTCCGAAGGCTCACAGTGGACATTAGCATATTAAAGGCTCAGCAGACCTGCAGTAAAAAAAATAAAAACAAAAAACTGCAGGTTGGGGAGGGTGGGGACTTTTATATTTTATTCTCTAAATATATTTTTACTTTTTCCTATTTTATACAAAAATATATGGTGTGCTATCTGAGAAAGAAAGGAAGAAATAGATGGCAAAGAAAGTGGAGAAAAAGAAGAGAGATAGGGAGAGATTTGATCAGTCCCAGTGAGGAATGGAACTTTAAGGATTAAGAGACGTGTCTGAAGAGCATTTCTGTAAAGTTTTGTAATGTGCGGTACTGTATATTCTAATGTGACAAGAGTCACATTACTTGTCAGGGCAAGAGAAGGAAGAAAGGGGAAAAGGAGGGAAGAAAGGAAAGAGGGCAGGAGAAAAAGAAGGGAAAGAGGGGCACAGAGAGGAGGAAGGAGAGAGAGATGGAGAAACCTTGTGTTTACAAAACCTATTTGACTGTAGAACTCTTGATTCAAAGAGTATCTACAAAGGCTAGCGGAGTGCTGGTAAATGTTTAACAACCAGCTCTTGGGAAAAGGTGGGGCCCTGATTTGGAGCATTTACCAACTTCCATGGTGTGAACACTTCCACCACGGCCAATGTCAAACACAACGTGCACTGCCTCACAAGCTTCTGGCTCCAGCACACCCCTGCCCGTGAGCCTCGAAACAGGGTTTTGGAAGCACTGAGCTGGCAAAACTTCTCCTTCTTCCAGTCTCCCTCCTGGACATAAACATTTTCAAGAGGAGCAAACTAGGCCTAGAGAGGTTATGTGACTGTCGAAATTATACGGCTACTCATCTTTAGTGGTATCTAAGCTCTAATTTCTAAATTCGATGATGATTTCGTACTATCTAATGTAAAAATCTAGCTATGTGAAAGGAAGTATAGTATCATAGAGCCCAGTGACAAGGAAGACCCTTCCCTTAGAAATACGAATAATATCTTTTAGCCGCTCATCTCCTCTGCCTGCAGATGGCATAATTTGGATACTACGTGTCTATTACCCATACCTTTTAAGAGTAATAATAAATGTGGGTTCATTCATTCATAAATACTCTTAAATCCTTAGTCAAAACAGCTGTATGACAATTTAAAATGTTCTGAAGTCATTCAAGTCTCATTCAAATTGTGAAATCTCTCAGATCTTGGTCTTGAACTGAGGTCAGAGGAAGGACGCTATTTTAGAAACAAAGGAAAGTTAACTGTAACATTTCAGTGCTTTTGTTGTTCAGCTTTTCCTCTCAAACCATAATTCATCTTATATTTTTTACTTGCCTCATCATATTTTCAAAAGACAAAGATTTGTTGAGATACAGGCTTTTAAAACATAGAATTGTTTTGAGACATATTTACACACATATATATATAAATAAACTTGATTTTGTCTGTGGAAGATGATGCTTCCTTTGGGTTCAAAGATGAGAATATACATTTGCTTGTACTGAGAGTCATTATCCTTTGTGGCAGAGACATCCCTGTGAGCCCTTCTATAAAAGGATTTGTTATGTAAATCCCAGATTCTTCCCTGACTGGCCTCTACTGATCTTAGACAAGTCCCTTAATCTCTTATAACTTTGATTTCCTTATTCATGAAAAGAATGGGATAATAGTAATCTATACTTTATGGGGTAGTTGGTTTCAACTGCACAGATTTTAAGAACTGGTTATTAAGTTTGTGAATTTCACTCTAACTTTTGGCCATTTTACAACATTCTGACTCTTTTCGACAAAAGCTTGGTGAGAAAAAGAAAACTAGAGCTAAAATTTGTTTTCTTTAAATTGTCTGCAGATTGAAATCAGGCTCTGGCTGAACCACATTTTACACCTCAAGGAATGATATGTTTAACATTTTTCTGTGGTCCCTTTTCCATAATGATGCATCTGATTTTTCAGAGACTCTAATGAAATTCTGCAAATTTTCAGAAGTTTTTAACTTGAATTTTCCTTTCGCTCCAAGTTTCTCCATAGTTGCAAAGTGATTGGTCCTTTGACAATGCATCATTCAGGAAGACAATTTCCTGAGAGTTACCTAGCTTTGCTGGAAAATTCTGAACAAAATAGGTAACTGTAGGTACAATGAGCCCTCCTAGGATTGATATTCTGTGATCATAGTCATTGCTCCATTCATGTGTACTCAAGTAGGTTTATTAAGCAGCTTGTGAGTGCATATATTTTAGAAGAGAGAATTTTGGTGAAAATTCTGTAAATGATGTTACATTAAGAAGAAGAAAAACTGTAATTAGTATTTAAATAGGACTTTATGGTTTACCCAGTATTTCCCCATGTTGTCTCATTAAATCCTCACAACAACCTCCCTAAGGTATATCATCCCCATTTTATGGATAAGGAAGTTGAGGTTTCAAGAAGTTGCCTTATTCAGGTCAGTGGAAGCCTGTCAGGGAAGTTTGGGACTCAAATGCTGTGAGGACTAAATGGGGTTAAATACAAAAAGCAGTTAGTACATAGGAAGCACTCAGTAAATTCTAGCTTTAAAAAAATAGATTTGTGTGGCTATATGGTCCCCTTTGTTGACTAAAGGAATTAATCAGACTTAAAACTCTGCTCATGCAGCAGAGGTAACAAATTAAACATATGAAAATTCCACAGTCACTACCATCTCTGACACCAAAAACACTATTGTCAAACAGTGTTAGAGTATTGGAAAGTATATATATAAATATGTATAAAATTCATGATACTTGAATTTAAACATTAATCCCTAAGACTCCAGTCCAAAAATTCTATGACTCTATAATAATTTGGTACTAGATATTTGATATAATAAGTTTACCAAAGACAATTACTCAGATTAGTTATCTCGGTTTTTTTCCTTTTAATCTCAACATAAACCTAGTCTAAAATTAAAATTTCTACGTTAACTCCAGGCACACACAGAATGTCCACATAAGGCCAATCTCTTGGGGCTTAACCGTTCACTCCTGTCTGCAGAAATCTAAAGGCCACCCCAGGCCTCCAACTTAATTATAACCAGGATGCGCACCAGAGGTGAAAAACCTCCTAGAGCAGTTTTTCAATCATCATCTCTCCAACTGACCTGCACTAGTGACACGAAAACCAGCAATTAAAAGCCTCAAGTTTAGAAATACATTCAGTTTCCCAAGTCCCCAAATGGCAAAGGTTAAGTGAATTATGTGGAGATAATTCGCCAGCATCCCAAGGGAGGGTCCTGCTGACTTCAGATTGCTGGCTGTTTCAGTCTCATTTTTCCTTCCCAACTGATATGCTTCTTGCAGTAGTGCTGCCAATGTAAATATCAGAAAAATGAGAAAAGTTGCAGACAGGGAAAATAAAAACCCTACAATATGTTTTCTAGGAGGGGCCGTGTGATTAGCACACTGTGTTTCAGTTAACGCTGAAGGCTTTTTCCTCTAGCTGTTTTCAAGAATAATAGTGAGTAAATTTACACTCCCCTCCATTAAAAATATTTAAGATCTTTATGGTGTTGCTTTGCTACTTAAATTGGAGAGCGTCGCCAGGCATCTTACTGTGTGAGACCATAACGGGAGCCGCAACTCTCCTTCAGGCTGAATTAGAAGCACCCATTACACCTCGAGTTGTGTGGTAACACCTCCACAGTGTTTCCAATTAACTTTGTAAGTTTCTAATCAGTGACAAATGCATCTTTGTAAATTCAATTTACCTTTTATTGCAGCGCTATAAACTGTCTTGCTGCATTCCGGTACTTTGTGAACATTTTACTTGCTACTGACATAAGACAGCTGTTGGACCTACAACAAAGGCTAAGCTTTATGAGTTACCTGAATTAGGATGTAGGTAAAGTAATTAAACCCCAAAGAGAAAGAAGGAGGAAACAGATAGCCCTCCACAATCCACACACACCAATACGAAGGCAGGAACTCCTGAAGCAACTGTGAAGCTGAAACATTCAAGATTAAATTCCCAGAAACTCCCTTCTTTGATTGTGAGTTGAAACTCACGTTATGTTGAAGGAGGTAGATAAGTGAAAAGGTCAGGCACATTTTATTAATATATCCATACTGATATTTGTTTTTCTTTTTAATCAGATTCAAATGCATCCTGTTAAAGGGCCACGGGTGATTAGGTCATAAATCTGAACAACCTTGAAGATGATGAAGGAAATGCTTCTCTGTAAAGCGATCATCATGCTGCCTGTTTCATCATTTACACATTTTTACAGGTGCAGGGAAAATGTTTAATTTCAAATTGCTTGCAAGACTCAGAATAAAATATTACGTTATAGGATCTTCAGATAATAAAGTAAATGAGCTAATAGCATACCTGAAAATACAGGTTTTTTTGTTTGTTTCTATCTTTGCTCCTAAAATAATAAAACGGCAAAAAATTAGGGGAAGGATTAGCGTGTTTGACCTCAGCTATACTGACTTAAGGATTCTAGCTTAGGTTTTCTTTTGTGTGAATATTACTAATGACACGTTCACTCACTGCCCCTTGATGAA
Source organism: Leucopleurus acutus (assembly GCF_964270905.1). Taxonomy (NCBI): domain Eukaryota; kingdom Metazoa; phylum Chordata; class Mammalia; order Artiodactyla; family Delphinidae; genus Leucopleurus; species Leucopleurus acutus. The sequence continues at coordinate 61,332,593 of NC_139149.1, read as the reverse complement.
ATTATGTCATAGTGAGTAATACGGTCATGAGACCTATCTTTTGTTTCATATTTAATCAAAAGTCTGCATTTTTATAAAGGCAGGAAATTTATAGATGACATTTACCATTTTTTTCCTTAAATACTGAAGAATTCTTTTATCTTATTTTTAGATTCATCACTCAACCATGAGACATTTACATCTGTGGCTTTCTATTATCCCATTGAAAATATTGTAAATGTTGTAATTTGTCAGGAGTTTTTGGACCCTGGCATTATTCTAATTTATTTATTCATTCATTCATTCATCAGTTCACTTATTCATCAAGTATGTAATCTCTGCCTAGGATAAGCAGTGACTGAAGATGTGGCCCCTCTCCTGAAGATCAAGGATTATAAATGAGCCTTTTGGCTTCCGCTTCTGGCCCATGTGAGATACAGGCTGGTGAGATGAGCTCGAGTCGGGCTGCGGAGAGCAGCCTTCTGGCTTTAAACCAACAGGAAGAACTAGAGGATTTGCCAAGAGAGTACCCCTTGAGCACCAGTGAAGATGAGGGGGACAGTGATGGAGAAAGAAAGCATCAAAAGCTTCTGGAAGCAATCAGTTCACTTGATGGAAAGAATAGGCGGATATTGGCTGAGAGATCTGAGGCTAGTCCGAAGGTGTCAGAGTTCAGTGTCAGTTCTGAAGGATCAGGAGAAAAGCTGGTCCTTTCAGATCTGCTTGAGCCTGTTAAAACTTCATCCTCATTGGCTGCTGTGAAAAAGCAGCTGAATAGAGTCAAATCGAAGAAGACTGTGGAGTTACCCCTTCACAGAGAAGAGATTGAGCGGATCCACAGAGAAGCGGCATTCGATAAAACCTCACAAGTCCTCTCTAAATGGGATCCCGTCGTGCAGAAGAACCGGCAAGCAGAGCAGCTGGTTTTTCCCCTGAGCAAGCAGCAGTCCATCTTTCCTCCCATCGAACATGTGGTCAGTGGCTGGAAGGCAAGAACTCCCCTGGAGCAGGGGAGTTGTCCATAAGAACAAGCAGCCATAAGAACCATAAGAACAAGCAGCCATAAGAACCATAAGAACAAGCATAAGAACCATAAGAACCATAAGAACCATGAGAACAAGCAACTCCCCTGGAGCAGGGGAGTTGTCCATAAGAACAAGCAGCCAGTGACAGACCCTTTACTGACTCCCATGGAAAAGGCCTCTCTCAAAGCCATGAGCCTGGAAGAGGTGAAGATGCGCCGAGCAGAGCTTCAAAGGGCCCGGGCCCTGCAGTCCTACTATGAGGCCAGGGCTCGAAGAGAGAAGAAAATCAAAAGCAAAACGTATCACAAACTTCTGAAGAAAGGAAAGGCCAAGCAAGCCCTAAAAGAGTCCGAGAAGCTGCGGAAGGTCAATCCTGCTGCAGCACTGGAAGAACTGGAAAAACTCGAAAAGGCCAGAATGATGGAGCGAATGAGCCTTAAGCACCAGAACAGTGGGAAATGGGCAAAGTCAAAGGCAGTTATGGCCAAATATGACCTGGAGGCTTGCCAGGCTATGCAGGAACAATTGGCCAGGAACAAAGAGCTGATGCAGAAGATCCAGGTGGCCTCCGAGAGTGCGGAAGAGGAGGGAGGTGCGGAGGAAGAGGGTGAACCCTTTGTCCCTGACGTGGTGAATGAGGTGCAGGTGAAGGCAGACAGACCGAACCCCTGGATGTTCAGGAATCACTCAGGTGACACAAAAGAGGCTGAGGTCCAGGGGGACCCTGAAGAACTTGCAGAGCCTGCAGCCCAGGAGGCTCCTGAAAGTGAGGAAGAAGGACCAGTGGTGGCGGAAGAAATTCTGTTGAAAGAATCTGAGGAAAGGCGATCACTTAGACAAAAGTCTGGGCTCAACCAGATCGCCAAGCCCGTGGGCAGTCAAGAAGGAAAAGATCTTAGCAGCCAGGAGGTGCTGTCTGAATTGAGGGCACTGACTCAGAAACTCAACAGGGAGAGCCATCAGTCCAGGAAGCAAGAACTGAGTTCAACGAGGACAGTTCTGGTGGTCTAGAGAGAGGAACCTGCCGGGGAGGAAGTGGAGCCTCTGTTGCTGCAGAGGCCGGAGAGAGCACGAACTCTGGATGAACTGGAGGAACTGGGCAAAGAAGGATGTTTTCAAAACAAGGAGCTTCCCAGAGCTGCGGTAGAAGGGCAGCAGTTGGAGAGGAACCCAAGTAATCATCTTGGTGTCCCCAAGGAGAAGAAAAGGAAGGAGCAAATGATTGATCTTCAGAACCTCCTGACCACAAAATCTCCTTCCATGAAGTCCTTGGCAGTTCCCACGACAGTAGAGGAGTTGGAAGATGAAGAGAGAGATCAAAGGCAGATGATAAAGGAAGCTTTTGCTGGCAATGATGTCATCAGAGACTTCTTGAAAGAGAAGAGGGAAGCTGTGGAGGCGAGTAAGCCGAAGGATGTGGACCTGACTCTGCCTGGCTGGGGCGAGTGGGGTGGTGTGGGCCTGAAGCCCAGTGCCAAGAAGAGACGCCGGTTTCTCATTAAAGCCCCTGAGGGTCCTCCAAGGAGAGACAAGAATTTGCCAAATGTGATTCTCAATGAGAAGCGGAACGTCCATGCAGTGGCTCATCAGGTGCGGATGCTTCCATATCCATTCACACACCATCAGCAATTTGAAAGGACCATTCAGACCCCTATAGGATCTACATGGAACCCCCAGAGGTCCTTCCAAAAGCTGACTATGCCCAAGGTTGTCACCAAGCCAGGCCATATCATTAAGCCTATAAAAGCAGAGGATGTGGGCTACCGGTCTTCCTCAAGGTCGGACCTCTCTGTCGTACAGAGAAATCCAAAATGACTCTCCATACGTCACAAAAAACAGCTGAAGAAAAACTCTGTAGATTGAGTTGCTGGAGTAGTGACACCTTGGTGCCCATAACTGGGAGCCCTGACTGCGCCTCCGTTGGCCCGGTTTTACTCCGAGCTGCAGGATCAGTTCCAAAACTGGCTTAGCGCACCGCGGGTGTAGTTAAGCCACATTTTAGAAATAAAGGCGTTTTTTTAATCTAAAAAAAAAAAAAACAAAAGGATTATAAATGAAAGAAAATTTTCAGACCTATATATATATTTATGTGTTGTTTATTTCAGATGTTGATTTAGACTTTATATGTTTTTTAAATGTTTTTAAGAATCAGCCACAACCTAAAACTTTTCATTGAATCCATACATTATTACCATTTCTAAACTGTAGGCTCGTCTTTCTTTGACCTTTTCTGAAGGGCATACTCTTTGAATACTGTGTTTATTCTTCTGTATGTATCATAGACACTTTTGATGGCATATGACTTCTTTCTAATACATCTATAAACTAGGCAGAACACAGTTTTGATTTCATTACCCTATTTTTCCCCATTCTTTATTACAGGTATTAAAGAAAGAATAAAATTCTTGACAGGTTACTGTATAGCTACTTTAGAATGTAGGAACTAGACATGAAGAGGGCCTTTTCAACTTGCTATCAACTGATCATTAGTTTCTCACCATTTCTTCTGGGTGCTCAGAAAAATTTGGCCAGATGTAGGAGAGGAGTCTTAGCAGACAGTATTGAGTTTATATTCTATATCCCACGATATGATTTTCACCCAGTTGCAGGAGCACTCCAGTGATAGTCCCGGGACATGGAGGACAAGAAGATTTATGCCCTAGCACAGCACAGTCCTTAGATAAGGAGGCCGTCAAGGGGGTTACTAAGCGTGGTTCCCCACCCTCAGTTCTCAGCCCAACCCTAACAAAACCAACCCAGGGATGTTCCCAAAGAGGTGGAGAGACAGGTGGCCTCCCAGAACTCAGGCTTTCATGATCATCTCCCAGGATGTCATCTGACCCCAACGCGACACCAGAACATGCCTTAAAGTTGGGACAAATCAAAGACGAGATTCAAAGGCTTTGCAGAGGTGCCCTGGTGCAGTGAGCAAACTGTAAAAAGCTGCTGCTTACTGATAGCTTGAAATACACAAGCAGGCATGGCGCTGTCACAACAGCCCTACATGGTTGATAAGGAAGCAGAGGCGCAGTGGTTTACCTGGAGGTAACAAAATTCTGGAGCTGGAATTCATACCCGTGTTGGCTATGAATTCCACAGTTATGGACAGTATTGCAGACAGTATGACAGCCCATACTCTTAACCACTATACTAACTTGCCCACCAGATGCCAAAATGTCACACTATCTCTGAAGCCTAAATCCTTATTCTTTAAAATAACATTTTAAATCTATGATATCTCTTGAGTAACAAAGTTTACACCCCAGAAACCCATCCTTATGTGAAAACTAAATAATTGTTGCTATAGTTCAATGCCGTTTCTTTTTACTTTATGCTGCCAAGCTGTGTTCGATAGACACTATTACCGCTGTAGTAAGTATGCATTAGAATTAAAGACGCTCTGTAAAACAGCAACGAGTCTGCCCTGTTTCGTTGCAAAACATGCCTCTATTTTAGAAAAGTAGATTAATTTTCCCCCCACTGGATTGTTTCCGTTTAAACCATCTTACAACCAAAGCTACCTTACCGTAATTTATGTTTAGCTTTTTTAATAAAAGCCTTCTAATAATGTCTCTTGCATATGAAGGACTTTATAGTATTGTATATGCTATGCAAATTGTTTCCACCAAAACAAACTAAAAGCAGGTTTGTACATATTCTGTATTATTTAATGATGTAAAACTCTAGCTCTTGAAGTAATTAATTAGGGATCATTAGGAATTATCATTTTGGATCATGGTCAGGGAACATTTTAAAAATCAATGAACATTGAAGCCTTTACTCTCTCCACACCCCAAAAAACAAAAATGATTAAGAACAAATTCCTCGGGTATTGTCAGCACCCTCGGAACACTCACGTCTGGTATCTTCTGCAACAGCTCAATCAATAGGGAAGAGTAATGTAATAATTGCTGCAACATTTTCTGTAATTCCTCATTGTGATAGCAACAGCGTTTCAGTGATATTCAGAGAGACTATTTATGGTGCTTAAGGTAAGAAGGTTCTGCCATGTGCAGAATAACAAGTAGATCAGCGTGGATATTTAACCCTTAATGTGAAAAACGCAGTGAAAGTAAAGAAGCAGTTGAGCACTTATCGCAAACTTAAGTTATCAAATTCTCTCTATGCCAGACAATAGTCACAGGACATTGAGCCACAGGGCATTTGAACAGGCAGAATAGTATTTGATGACCATTAATTAATAGAGGACCAGTTGAATAAAATATGGTATATCCACACAACAGAAGATTATGCAATTGTTAAATAAATTGTTAAAAGATGAGGAAGCTTGCTGTGTACTGATATGAAAACTTCTCCAAGATATTTTATTGAGTGGACAAAGCAAACTGCAGGATATTTTGTATATACTAGTCTACTTTTTACATATAATCGGAAGAAAATTAAGCACATACCTTTGTATTTACTTCTATATCAATAAGGAAACTCTGAAAGCTATATCTAAAACTAATAACGTTTTTACCTGGGCGGATTTTTGGTAAGGTGGGGGTACTGGGGTGGATGGAAGACATTAATGAATGCAAGCTATTTATATAATTATCTCTATATAAATATCATTATATATTTTATATATATAAATTATTTATATACATATAATGAACATGCGAATGTATTACTTATTCAATAAATTTAAAGTTGCTTAAGTGATGTATTACCGTCAACAGGAAACTAGTTAAGTAAATACGGCAGATTCATAGAGTGGAATATTATGTGGCCATAGAACAGAATAAGGAAAGCCTTTATGTGTTGACAGAGAAAGATCTCTCAGATGTGTTACTGTGTTTAAAAGGATATTCACGTGCAGAATAATGTCCTTCACATGCTACCATTTTTTTGGAAGGAGGAGGGATATAAACTTGTACTTGCTTGTGGATGATTAATTAGCTCTAAAGGGACATACACAGAATGAATATCTGTGGTTGGTTCTGTTGAGGGAAACAACTTTGTGGTGTAGCTTGAGGGTAGAAGGGAGACTTTTCACTGAATAGCCTGTTATGCTTTTTTTAAAAAAAACCATTTGACTGTTATTATCTTTTTATAAATATAAAATTCAAGCATTTAATTTTTAAAACAGTATTTAATTATAATTACTGCTTTTTCCTAAAGAAAGAAAAGAATGAATCAATAAATTGATCTCAAAAGTACAGAAAAGAAGAAAACCAAGCTCTAATTTATCAAACTAATTTATCAAATTATTAATCCAACTACTATCAAACTACTAATATTTCTCCTAATTTTCTTCTATACTAGTTTGACTGTAGTGTACTACTTTGATTCAAACTTAGCTTAATAAACTTAACTGGATTCATATTTTCTAGACATGTAAATACATGTCATATTTGTCTCTCATCCACCCCACCTCCCACTCCAGGAAGGGAAGACTAAACGGACTGAGATTGCATAAGTTAAATTTTACCTGGTTCATTATCACTTTCAAATAATTTATGCATTTTAAGCAGCTGCTTTTCTTCTCCTATGTGTCAATCATGCAAATTAGCAAGACCTCAAAGAAACTAGCCCATAATAAATCAATTGTTAAGCTAAGTCTTTCACAGGGTTATCTTTCCCTGTGCAGATGTTAACAGCTGTAAAGCACCCATACTTCCACATTGGAAAGTAGTGGAATGATCATGAGTTTATAGTTAAACACATGTAAGGTTTAATCTTGCCCTGCCATTTATAACCTACATGTCCTTGGACAAGTCATTTAATGCCTTTATGCCTCGGTTTTCCTTATCTGTAGAATTGGAATGCAAATGCCTATTCACAGGGCTGTCATTTATATAAGGTAGGAGACTAAAGTGTTTAGTAGAACTTTTGTTACTGGGATGACCGATTGTCCCAGTTTCCCTGAGACTTTTTCCTTCAGCCCTGAAAGTCCCACGTCCTGGGAAACTCCTTAGTCCCAGGCAGATCAGGACAGCTAGTCACCCTATTTGCTACAAAAGGAGTATTCAGTGTGAATTAAAATCTTGGGTGCCCAAACCAGGGAGGGCAGTAGTGTCCACAGTAGATTATTTTTATTCCTTCTTGAGAGGCTTCAGTGAGGACACAAAAAGTCAGTTCTGAAAGTTTTAGGCAATTAAAGTACAAGATTGGAAGAAAAAGAAAAAGAAATTAAGATTTCACTACTTGTGAAGGCAATATGCGGTTCTATGATAATAGAAGTACTGTAGGACATTTGATGAGCGCTTATATATGTGTATGTGTATATGTATATATGTGTGTGTGAATGCATATGCCAGACACTGTTCTAAGCACTTCACATCCTTTATATCATTTAATGCTTACAATCCTATAAGGAAGGTACTGTTACTCTCATTTTACAAATGAAGACACTAAGGCACAGAGATGTTGAGAAATTTGCCCATAGTCACCAAAGAGGAGATGATGAAGGTGCGATTCAAAAACAGTAGAATGGTTCTGGAGCCCATTCTCTATTAAACGTGCCTCTAAAGGACCCTCAATATTGAGAACTTCATCGTTCATTTCTATTGTAAATGCTATAAACAGAAGTTCATCAGAGAACATTGAGGTAGGAACTCCACAAGGAGTTCTCAACTGAGCAGGAGAGAGATGCAGCTGCTGCCTCTGGGAACCTTAGGAAACTCTGAAGAAGAAGGTGGAGCAGCCTCAGCTGTTCATCATGGACACACTGACACTTTTGAGTATTGGAGGGTGGCAAGGGGGAGTCAGACTCCTAGTTATTCCCTTTTCCCCCTGCTTCCCTCAACTTCTAGGAGACCTTGGCGGTTAGCTGAAGCAGTTCACAGAAAAATCCACCCACGTCTTTGACCACGGCAACACTATGAAGATTAAAGGGGGAAGTGTGTCCATTACAAAATGAAGACCAACCTTCCCAAAACCTACTTCTTTGTTACCTCCTGCCACTAAGCATGGACTCTGCTGAATCTCCTGTCCCCAGTATGGAATGAACTGGGAAGAGTACTGGCCTGGAGAGATTTTTAAACAACCTGTCCAAAAGCACTACCTCTTAGCCATTCTGTGCCTCAGTTTCCTTGTCTGTAAAATGGGCCTTATAACATTATTCCTGTCTACATCACTCACATTATTGTGAGGATCATGAAATCTTGGTCTGTATAGCAAATATTTGTGGAATGCCTAATACGTACAAGGTTATAAATGAGAGAAGACAACAATAACAACAAAAAGAAAGTACAAGATAGGCAGGGAAAGGTGAGTAGTGATTTGACTTGGGAGCCAGATGGCCTGCATTTTAGTTCTGGTTTTGTTGGAGACCAGCTATGTGTCTGGCCTCAATGCCACTGGGCCTTGGGTTCATCATCTATAAGTGAGAAATTTAGATCAGCTCTTTCTTAGCTCTAAAATTCTATTTTAGGGATAGTCAGAAATCCCCAACTGCTGTGAAAAATCTCTGCACACCACTAAGAGGAGATGAAAAAGCTCAGCACCCCTTGTCTTTTCAGTCCCTCCAGCGCTGTGAGCATGCATCGAGCACTATCTACTGTGTGGAAAACTCTCTGCTGAGTAGGAACAAGGTGAATGAGACCCAGCCCGTGCCCTCCATTCACATAGGACTGAGTGAGAATTATTTTTGCCTGCCAAAATCTGAGAAATCTCTGGCAGGAAGTGGGTTACCAGCTGGGGCTGAAGGTTGGGTAAATCTTTAATGGGCAGTAGATGACAAGGCACTGAGGGCAGAGGCAGCAGCCTGAACAGGGCAGGGGAGTGCTAGTTGTCTAGAATCCTGCTGCAGACTGCAAAGAGAGGTCACAGGGCTTGGTGAGAGCAGATAATAAATATTACAGAGAGCTCTTTTACTAGGGTCACAGCTACCCAGACTGCTAAGTGGGAACGAAATACCACCCAGACTGCTAAGTGGGAAAGAAAATGGAGGCCGTGGGTAATAAGGGGGAGCAGAGAGAGGAGAACCTGAAGTGGAAGCCTAAATGCAAGGCCCAGGAAAGGCTTCTTTAGAAAAGGCGGGGGCGGGATTTGAACAGGTTTGTGAATATATGACAAATTAGCAGCCGAAAGAGAGCAACATAGAAAATTTCACTTTGGGAAGGAGCAGGGAATTTTATTGTTTCCAGACTTCAGCTACGGGAAGAAAAGAAAACTTCAAGAAAATGAAAATAGTTGATAAAAGGTGGGGGGAGGTGGAATTGGAGGAAGGTGGTCAAAATTCCAGTCATAAGATAAGTAAGTGCTAGGGATGTAATGTACAACATGATGACTACAGTTAACACTGTTGTAATCATATATAGGAAAGTTAAGAGAGTAGATCCTGACAATTCTCATCACAAGGAAAAAAACATTTGTTTTTCTAAATCTGTATGAGACGATGGATGTCGACTAAACTTACTGTAATCATCATTTCACGATATATAAGTCAAATCATTATGCTGTACACCTTAACCTTATACAGTGCTATATGTCAATTACATCTCAATAAAAGTAAAAAATAAGTGCATTTAATAATAATACTACCAAAAAAAAGAAAATAGTTGGTGGAATTTGTGTTACATGGTCTCAATCAACAAAGTAACAGTCAACAACACTGCACCAGCCCTTAGTTGACTCCATTTTCACCTCAGTTTGGTGAACTGTTCTTCATGTTTCTATAACAAGGACAGTGGTACTTAATTAGTGGGATAATTAATGTTTTGGTTAACTGAAGGCTTATTGAAGATTTCAAACAGAAATTCTACCTTTGTTCCAACTTCTGTTTTTAAATTTTGTAAAAGTCTATTATTCTACTCTCCTTTCTTGGAAATTAAAATGTAAAAATGGGCTTAAAGTTAGGATTTATTGGGTTTTTTAATAAAATATTCTCAATTTTAAAATTGATGATTATAGAAAATATGGAAAATAAGAAAAGTGTGAGGAGGAAAAATTTTCACATAGCCCACAGCCCAAACATTACTAATATTTTGGGGCTAGTATTTCCCTCTAGTTTTTTTTTTCTAGTCATTTTTAACTGTTATGGTCTGATGCAAATAATATATATTGGGGTTTTTTTCCATTTAATCATAGAAAACAGGAATTTTCTCATTATTACAAACTCTGTCAAGAGTTTGCCTACACTCTTCATTTTAATATCTGAATTCTATGATGAAACTATGCCATTAATTATTTAGTCACTCCTCTATTTGGACATTTGGGTTGTTTTCAATTTTTCACCATGACATATAATGCAGCAGTATGCAAATTAGAAAGGAGTTTTCTAATTTATTTAGGATAATTTTCTTAACTTTGATTCACATACCATACAATTCATCCATTCAGAAGTGTTTTGAATTAAGTTTTAATTCTGTGATTAAGGATCTGGCTGTTACTAATGGTCAGTTGTTTCACTGGGAACAATGATGTCCCAAAGTAAAAGCCCAGGACAGTGTTGTCCAATGGAAATATAATGCAAGTTATACAGGTAATTTTAAATCTTCTAGTAACCACATTTTTAAAAAGTAACAAGAAACAGGTGAAATTCATTTTAATAATACAATTTTATTGAACTTATATCTAAAATATTTTCAGCCTTTTTTTTTTTTCGGCTGCAAAAAGCTTTACTGTTCCCATTTGGCCCAAGGCTTGGGAGAGGGCCCCAGGGTGCTTACAAAGCTGCCTAGTGGCTGCAGAGACGGGCTTCAGGCAGAAGCTCTGACGCCAGAGGGGCTCCTCAGACGCCGCTGTGGGACAGGCTGGGACCTGGGACCCTTTACTGGAGTGCTTGCACCTGGACAAATGTCTCCTGCAGCAACAGAATACAAAGAAACTATAAGGGACTAAAAATAACTGCCTGCTTGCACAGTTGAGGCAAATTATGAACAAAGAGATACAAAAAGGCCAAAACCCAACTGACACTTCAGAGGTGTGGGGAGCAAAAGCAGGATACTAGGCATGATCCCTGCTCACAGCACCACTAGAGGGATGGGCAGACCACCTAAGCCGCCCCTCCAGCCCCACCCGCCGATCTACCCCTACCCTCACCCCATTTAAGGGACCAGTGCAACGCACCCTCGCCATTCCCAGGAACGGGCCAGGGCACCTGTTACTTGCTTTTGCTCCCTCATGCTGCAGCATGAGTCCCAATAAAGCCCTGCCTAAATTCCCCCTCTGGCCTCTTATCGATTTCTATTGATTAAAGAGTCCAAGAACCCAGGTTGGTAACAGCTGGGCTCCAGAAGGCCCTAGCCATGCCTGAGGGTGAGTGTTTGTAAGAGAACTCGCCCAGCTCAGCCTGGGAACCAACCAGCTTGCAGAGGTGAGTCACGTGGTCCTCATCTTCTCTGTGAGTTTCAGCTGCTCAGCCAGGTCGCGGCTCTCCGGGAAGTCACAGAGCGGGGCGTCTGGCGGGCAGCTTCCACAGAGTCCTGGGTTTTACCCCACTCATCTTGGGGTGGCTTCTGCACGTCCAGGAAGAGGGCACAGCCGCCCCGCTGGCTTTGCATTTTCAAGGCTGGGCTGGGCTGGGCACCCTCGCGCTTCTCCTTGGCCAATTCGTAGAAAAAGTGGCCCACGCTCTCCAGAGCCACGTCGTCTCGGTGGAAATAGGAGCCCAGAGAGAGGTAGGTGTTGAAGGCCTGCAGATGCAGGTTGCCCGGGCCGTGGACGGTGACCTCCACCTCGGTGGAATAATTGTGACGAATCTGGGAGCTCATGGTTGATTGGTAATAAGGCGCTAAGCTCAAAAAATGGTGTTGGTTGGTCCCGGTGGCCGAGGATAGCTCAGTGGTTGGTTCTGAAGGCTGCGACTGGAAAAAGGTCGGAGGCTGGAGCAAAGGGCGTCCCTGGGCCTGTTCTGTCCAAATACTGTTGAAACAAGAGACAGATCCGCGGACCACCAAGCTCACTGCCTCAGGCTTTAATCAATATAAAAAATTATTACTGAGATACTCTTTTTCATCCACGTTCAGTTTCCAAAAATCTAGTATGTATTTCAAACTTTAGCAAGTCTCAATTTGAACTAGTCATATCTCAAGTACTTGACAGCCTCATGTGGCTAGCGGCTACTATGTTGGACAGTGCTTGCAGGTCTAGGAGTTTGGCTGACCAAATTTTTGGAAGGTAGCAGAAAGTTGCTTTAAATATATCTTCTGATTTATTTCCCCTTATCTTCCTTTTTTAAATTAAAAAAAAATGAAGCAGGAACAAAATTTAGGTAACTGAAAAATCCTCCTAGAGAATGGTTAACTAAGTACTTACTGCTTTCACATACTACTTCATATTGAATATTTCTACCTCATGAGTAACAATTTATAATGTGTGAAAAAAGATGGTTTTAAAATATCTACTCTGTTATTCCAGTTGGAGGCTGGAGCTATTTCTGTTTATAGAATCTATGTGATTGTGCTGAATGCTAAACATCAGTGCTAACATTCTCCCCAAGTGGTAAATACTTTCCTTTATTGGGTCTTTAATGATGAAATAAACAGGAAAGAAAAAAAACATAAATGGATTTCACTATTCTATGCAGGTGAAAACCATGTTTTTCAATGTATTCTTTTCGCAATAAGTATTTGATCTGAGGGCCTCTATAATCCCAGGACACACAATCGTTCTCTGTTGTATGACAACTTCCTGCCATGAATAATTATTTTCCAAAAGTGCATCAGGTCAGAGATGAAGCAGAGAGTGGGGGAAAGAGTCCATGGTGAGCTCAGGCAGATTTTGTCACTAGTAGGAATCAGTCGGCTAGTTATTACCACCTGGCGCTGCTAATGAGTCTAGTTGGGAAAACAAAGCTGCTGAGCGTTCCACAGCAGGCTGTGCTGTGGTCCAGGTCTGGGGAGTCCTTTGGGGTCTGGTGAGCATGTGAAGGTACATTTTAAGGTGTTTTGATTATTACAGAAATCGAACTCTTAGTTCTTCAGTTTTAAAAGAAACTTGTTGGGAATTCCCTGGAGGTCTAGTGGTTAGGACTCGGTGCTTTCACTGCAGAGGGCAGGGATTCTATCCCTGGTTGGGGAACTAAGATCCTACAAGCTGCACAGTGCAACCAAAAAAAAAAAATGTTGCTGAGAAAACATTATCAGTTATTGATTCATTTATGCTTCTGTAACCTAAGTATTTTACTGTATTCACAATATAATTTTAAAAACTTAAATATATCTGATACATTAAAACCCATTTATTTGTAGTATTCTCAGAGGAAGTCTACTAGCTCTTCCAAGAAATATTTCCACTACTAATTCAAATTGCCTCTGACAATCTAAATAGACAATATAAGTGCAGTTATCCAGAGCAGGAAGGCTATTGTCAGAGAGTCCTAGATTCATATCTGACCTCCACCAGTTACCAGCCCTGTGACCTGAAGAACATTATTTTTCTGTGCATAAGATCTTTTCTAAAAATAGGAATAGTGAGAGTTATTTGAAGGCTCAAGTGAGATAATGCCTATGTGGTACTTAGCCAAATGCCCATCACTGCTGTCATTGTCGTAGGGATTTTGGGGGGAAAAGGGGTTATTATTATCACATACATCTCACGTATTCCAAGGTATCACAGGGTAGAGAATAGCAAATAAAAAAGCCAGGGGAATAGCAAATAATCAAGCATCAATTATGTGACCCAGCTGCTGTGCTACGTGAGAGGAAAGCATGGCTATCCCATAAGTTGTGAGAATGAGGGGAAAAAAGACTGGAGTGATGGGAAGAGGAAGTAGTAGGAAATATTAAAGTAACTTATTTACCAAAAAGATGCTTTACTAAAACACTTCACATGTTGTTAATTAATGAATTCAATATATATTTGTTGAACGGTAACCATATGCAAAACACTGTGCTTGGTGTTGGGGTTACAAAGATTTAGATAAGTTCCCTGCCTTCAGTAATTTCAAAGCCCAGCAGTGTGTTGCCTTTATTATTGTACTGCAGTATGTACCACCTTGCCTTGTAGTCCTTGACTTGTTCGTCAGTGTTGGCCTCTTGATTGCTGTCTTATTCACATTTGTACCTCTGCACTCAGTACCGTGCCTGGCTCATAATGGGTACTCAGTAAGTGTTTGCTAATGTGAATTCCTTAGCATGAAAAAGGGATTCAATCGCTATTGAACTTCCAACTGTAATAGATAAGCTCCTTGAAGGCAAAGACCCATGCTTGTAAATGTCTTGATGCAAAGAAACTTCTTGATATTAGGTTAGCAGTTATGCCAAAATTAAAATACTATTATTAAAATGAGTTTGTGTAATATTAAAATGCAGTTACTGCAGTCTCAATTTTCAGCAGGTTCGTTTAGTCACAGGTGCATAAAATATACAATTGCATTGCACTCTTATCTAATTAAGGGCAATAAAAGAATGCAAATATGCTCTCTGATAAATAGGTTATACTTGAAGTTTGGAAAAACTTATTTTTCAGTGAGATGCTGTAAATAAGCTTTTCGCTGAATCATAAATGCTGGGACTTCATCATTTGTTTTCCCTTCAGATTACTTTGGTCTATTTCCTATTTTTAAAAGTAATAAAATTTAAGTAATAAATATGTTTAAATGAGGAAAAACTGATTACATCATATGTGTGTTTTCCAATTCTCATGTGGACGTTATGTAGTCAATGAGAGCAATTCATAATACTGTTGCAGTGTATTTGATAAAACTATGTTTTAAAAAAAAAAAAAAAAACTATGTTTTGAGAGTGCATCCTTTCTGATGTCCTGTGAAGTTGCGCATTGTGATATCATTACTGAACTTTGATAGATTGTGGAAGTTTGTAACTGATGCCTTGATAGGATGAGCAGAGACAGGCTATAGATATTCCTAGTCTATTAAAGCTCATTATAATCAGTAGTCAAATCAAATTGTAATCTACAGCCTAATCCAAGAATGATGACTTTCCATTAATCTGTGATGGATTTTTATTTCTTTATTATGAGCTAAATGTGTAAACACAGAAGAATTAACAAAGCCATCTTGGCACAATCTAATTCTCAGGGCTCCCTCTGCTGGTAGTGAAAGACAACAAATTTACAGAGAGTTTAAGAATAAGGGTATTATCATTATTACAATTTTGCCACTTATATTAAAGCTAAATTTAATGTTGGACCCTTATGCAATGAAACCAAGTGTTTTGGTTTACAACTAGCTAATTTTCCCACTAAAGATTAAGTGATATTTTTGTGGTTGAATTAGTCTTTTCATCATAAAAAATTGAACTATTTTGTGTCTAAAATAAATATTCACCAGAGTTATAAAGTATAATTTATAACATAACTTACACAGATGATTACCAGCAACTTACATAAACAGGATCAGAACACTTAACAGAGACATAGTGAAGATTTAGTAGCTACCCAAACTACTTCATCCTCCCCTATATAATTTCTATAAAACGTAAATACATACCCCACGTACCAGCTGATAAAACAGTTACGTTCTGGGCCATAATATCTCAACATAATACATAAAAATACAGTTTAAATGGAAAAATATATTTAACTTGCAATTCTCTGAGACCAAGCAGTTGTATACAGAGTGCCCTTTTTACTTTGAAAAGTACATTCACATTTATCATCACATTTTATCCTAACATCCCTGAGATGGAGCAGTTTCTATCATCCCCATTTAACAAGCATAGTAACCAAGGTCAGAGAGGTTAAACAGTTGGCCCCAAATTAGACACTAGTTAGTGGAAAAGAGCCTTGGGCTCTTTCAATAAGGCCTCAAGGCCTCTCTCTCTTGAGGACTACTTAATTAAAAGCATCAAGAAAATTATGTAAATTATCTCATTTTTTATTAACCATGTTGTCTTGAATTGCCTGCCCGTATTTATGCTTCACAGTATCCTATTCAGACTATCTCTTAATAAACCCATATCTGAGGGCTGTAGACAATTTTCAACTAAGCTTACTGGCGGTGAATTAGAAGAGAACTGGCGAGGAGAGATCATTTCAGCATTATCCACTGTGTTGGTGATAAAGGGTGAGCTGTGTTCTCCTGGCTCTGAGTTCCCAGATTATTTGGGAAGTGGTGAGAGTTCTGCCATTTTATGGGATCATAATCTGGGTTCTAATTGGGTCAACCTCAAGATAAAGCGAATATTCAAGTTCCCAGGAGTCACCCAGGCCTATAAGCAGAGGATCTTTTGAGACCAAATCACGAACTTAGCTTTTTTTCCATGCATAAGTGAACAACGTTTCAGCAAAATTTAATGACAGAGTTGAGACCAAAGATTATGGTCTAACTAACAATCCTCAATGAAATAGGTTTGATGGTTTCAGTTCAGTGCATATCATGAAAGCATTCTGGCACAATTGATAGGATGTTCATGAGGAGGTAATATACAGATCCACAGATTAAATTACTTTTCACCCCAAGAGATGTTTATAGGGGTGATCTATCAAGGTTACAGGGAAGAGCAGTGACATGACAGTAAGAATGCTCAAACTAAGCTTATATGCTGGAACATAAAGACACCTGCAATTGTGTCCTTGTTAACTACTGCAATGTGTCCTTGTAAACTACCACAATTGACAACTTTTCATTAAAAAGTGTTTTGGGGGCTTCCCTGGTGGCGCAGTGGTTGAGAGTCCACCTGCCAATGCAGGGGACACAGGTTCGTGCCCTGGTCCGGGAAGATCCCACATGCCGCAGAGCAGCTAGGCCCGTGAGCCATGGCCACTGAGCCTGTGTGTCCAGAGCCTGTGCTCCGCAACGGGAGAGGCCACAACAGTGAGAGGCCCGTGTACCAAAAAAAAAAAAAAAAAAAAAAAAAGTGTTTTGGTGTAGGAATCAGTTCTAAAGATTTATACTTGTTTTTCAAGTTGAATAAAAATGCAAAAATATATCTATTTTATTATAGAAACTACCTACCACTTAAGATATATGGAATTACTTTTTCTATAGCAAAAAAAGGTCAATTTATTTTATTATAGAACAGATGCTACTTATATCTTAAAATAAGGAGTAAAGTCCAGAAATGTAAAATTAATATGTTTTCACAGCCATAAGTCCATTCAATTGCAAAACATTATTTTTCTGAATAGAAACTTTAGGAAACATTTTGCCTTCAGAAAGGCAACTACATTTCAGTGTTAGATGGTACAGATAGATGAAACTGTCATCTTCTACCCCACAAACTTTACTCCAATAACTCTTATTGTGATGAAATGTGGTCCACCTGACCTTAGAATTCACACACACATTGTATTATTTCCTTGACCTTGTCAACAATTGAGAAAATAGACCTAACTATGCTTTCAAAAGTATAGTAACACTTAAACTATACGTCATGTATCTGATCACTTCATTCTTCAGAATACAACACCCAAGGAGCTAGAAGAAAACCGAAAAGACATCTAAGACATAAAAATAAATCAGGCCAAAGTTCATCCCCTTTTTTCCTGAGAAAATTCCTTGACCCCTCTTTTAGAGTCTATTTACTCTTTTATATATATTCCAGTAAGCTTGGTTACCCTGGAAGAAAAGTATTTCTAGAGGTGGGCAAACTGACATTAAGAACAGCATTATGCATATGCACGTATATATACCAGATACAAATCAAATTACCACTCAGGTCCGGACAAAGGGAGAATTGTGAAATGCACGCCCACAAATCCATCTCTAGTCTAGTCATAATATCAGAGAGCAAGATTGAAATGTATATTTTATAATCTCTAATGAATGATAAGCTGAAGAATCTATATTGCCTGCTAACTCAAATGAGGAGTATTTACTCCACCACTTGGCTGGGACTAGGCTGTCACAAACCCAGAAAGAGACCCCTGAGAAGATTTACACTAGGGAAGGAAGGACAGGCCTCTTCCTCCATGCCTGAGTGGAAGCCCAGACCAGGGCCAGCCAGGGAGGGGAGCAGCCAGAGTTGGCAGCCCATATAATAGGTATTCACGTCTCTAGGTAGGGCCACTTCTACAGGGTCTCCACGGTAGGTTCTTCTGCCCTACTTGTATTTCAGCACAGAAGAGCTGTGTCCCCTACCGTTCCTGGGCAGCATCCAACGGGGGTGGGAGTGAAGGAAGATTTCATTCTTCTGGTTTTGAGGTATTCTGACAAGAGCAAGAAATGGAGACTCGGGGTCACATACTTGGTGACCAGTTGTTCTCCCAAAGCGATAAATCATGGTTAAAACAGAAAGTCATGTCAAGTACATTTTGCCAATCAACCTTTCAATACCGAATTGAAGCCCCATTTTTCCCTGCATAAATATAACCTTGATTTGAGGAAGTCATAGGTCCTGTATTTCTTTGTTTCTCTCTCGAATTGTTGAGCCCAACAAACATCGAGATATTCTACAAAGACTATAAAATTTGTAATTTTGAGTGGATATCTTGAGTCTCTTTAAGTGAACATTTGAAAGTAGTGATTATTTATCTCAAAGCCATCAGTTGAAACTCGGTTTTTAACCTTCTTAAGTATGAGAATCCCTTGTTGAAAGTCCTTTAACTTTTAGTATCTGCTGATTAGGAAGCTACATAATGATGACAGGCTACTGCCAGGTTAATGATTAATTTAATTTTAAATTAACTTACATTTACTCAATCACAACATATACATATATTTGGAAAGTAGCAATGCCTATATGTGGGAGACACAAATTCAGAATCCATTCACACACCTTTTACAGTAACTCCAAGGGCTCCTAGAAACTACGATCCATAGGCTGGAAACTATTTCTTTGAAAAACTAAACTTATGAAAATAAGTAACTGAAGGAACACCTGACCATTTTGAATGTGGGCATATTTTAATTTGTCAGGAATCTTAAAACAGATCAAATCGAGCACACTCCCCTTTTTCTAGATCAAGTGCACTTTGAATATGAATAGGATAAACTGAAAAAATGAATATTTGGCACTGAGACGAAAGAGACTTTATATTTTAATACAGGAAGGGATGGCAGTAAAAACCAATCGTTGTGTGAAAAAAGAGTTTAGGGTTTTGGGGTTTTTTTTTTCCTTTTTCTCTTTTAATCCAGAGGGGGAAGGGAAAAGGCAGAAACATGTAATGGCCAAGGGCTCATTTTTCAGAGCCAGATAAACCAGAGTGTGAAACCAGGCCTCACCCGTAACCAACTGTGGAATCTTGAGTCTCTTCACACCTATTTTTCATGTGTAAAATGGGAATAGTACCTACATTAGAGAATGTGATAAGAGTTGAATGAAGTAAATGTCAAGTGCTTGGTCCATAGTAAGAGCTCTAACAGTGGTGGCCATTGGTATTATAGTGAATTTTGCATGGAAATGGATGTTCTAGTGAGGTTTAGCTTTAGAAATCTAATATTTTTTGGTACACCCAGAAAGGACAAATTGCAGACAGATCTAAAAGCTAGATCTCCAAAATGCAAAGAGAGGGCACTCAGGTAGGTATCATCACTCTACTAAGTCAACACTAGGAGATGAGAAAACGAGAGAAGGAATTTTTATCACTGTTTGTTCTGTGCTTGGGCTCTTTGCTGAGGCCACAAGTACTAAATGGTCTCTGTACTCTTGGTATTATGGGTACCACTTGCAGAAGAATTAAAACCATTTCCTTGCTAAAAACAAAAAAGCCCTGTAGATTTAACAGAATATCTGAGACAAGGGTGGATTATGACAGAGACATAGCTTTCAGACATTCTTATTGTCTGAGTGAAATTTATAATTGTCACTTGTGAGAGGAAGCCAGGTTTCCGTGTTTAGATAGGCATTGTGTATCCCACTGCTAGGTTTAGACATTGCTTATTGTCACAAAGGATCTTAGGGGGGCTCATATGCTGACACTGCATTTTTTCCTTAATAAAACATTAATTCCATGCCACCACCCCTTCAGAAGAACGGGTGTAAAAAACTACAGATCGCAAATATGCTGTGGCTTTAAGTTGGAAAACCGAACTTCCACTTCTCGTATGACTCTGAATATTATGAATTTCTTTTACCCTGACAATAAATAAAGATCGATTTCTTTGCATTTGGTGGTAAGGGGGCAAGGACTCTCAACTTAGAATACTCTTTTTTCTTGAAACTTATTAAAGTACTCAGGAGCCAAACATTTAGCTTCAGTTGAAATAAGGATTGTAACACCAAGAAAGTGTCTTTGGCCCTTCAGGGATTTTCTTGAAGTCTGCGAAAACTCATCCTGATAGCACCTGAAGGACGAGGAGGGGATAGTTCAATTACAGCCGGAAAGTGCCGCAAAGAACTGCACATAATTCGCACAGTGCTCATTACCTCTGGCTTTCTGCCTTAGCAACTGCCATGTACTACGTCAAGCGTGTAAATGTTCTACGCAGAACTCTTTTTTGTCACAGCCTGTGGGCCCCTGGGGCACAGACGGAGCTAAGAGAAGATTAGCATAAGACATTCAGGACCCAGTTCCCTAAAACTCTTCCAAATATTGAGGTGTTAATCATGAAACCTATGATGCATAAAAATATCTAGATGTACTAAGCAACAATTAGTTGGCTAAATCGTACAACAATTTCGTGAAGGATATAAACACCGTTACCATCTTCATCTGGGTTTCTTTGGTGGGTTGCTTTCCCATATAAGGTTTAAGAATTCTTTCAGTGTCACCCATGAAATTAGGCCCACATGTCCTAATCCATGTAATCTGTTCCTGAAGTCATATAAGGTCCGGGCATCAGAATTCTGTCACCCAGAATCCTATCAAGTTCCCAGTTTCCTGTTCGGTCCCTATTCATAAACCCATTTATCCATTCCACAAGTATTTCTTTTTATGCTAGGCACTAAGTATACATAGGTTTGTACTCCCTGCCCTTGGGTAGGTTACAATCCATGGGAGAGACCAACGATACACAAATAGATACACAGCTACATGCTGTGAAGGAAGCAAGTAGGGAGCAGTGATGGTCAAACAGAGAGGGCCTCTCTGGGATGACACTTAAGCCATAATCTGTAAGAAGTGCCCAGAGCTCTCCAGGGAGGAGGAACAGTGTTCCAGGATTCCTGGGTGTTCCCAGAAACACAGAAGGCCCGTGTGGCTGAGGCAGAGCAAGGGAGGGGCAGTGTGGGAGCAATCGCCTTGGAGAGGGGTTGGGGCCAGATCACGTACGGCTTATTAATTTGGGTTTTCTGAAGTGTGATGAGAAGCCTTTGAAAGGTGTTAAGCAAGGGAGTGATGTGTTTAAAAGCCCTTTCTCTAACTGTGTGTGTAAGGAGGCATTTGCAATCCGCCATGCGATTGTGGTGGTTCTCTTCATTTTGACTTCCAGAGAAGGTATAACTGCAGATGGAAGGTAAACTCCAAGGCAAGTCGGCACTGTGCTGCTAACCAAACTTTGTATAACACTTATAGGCTATGTCTAATTACTTTATTTCCCTGAGCACTGGTTTTTCTGGAGAAACTTGCCAACCTTGAAGAGTTAGATTGAGGATTCAGAGACATAATTCATGAATGTGAAGTCTCTAATACCATGCCTGGCACAGAGCAGGTACTCAGTAAGTTATATTGTTATTTCCACAAAGTAGTACATTCTTATGATGCATAAAATATCCATTTACTAAAATCATCAATATCTTCATTTCTAAACTTAAGACATAGAAATTACCTCATTTAAATGGTTTTCTATCTTCTTTTCCTTTTACATCTTGGAGTAGAAGCTGATTTTGAAAATGAATAGTCTACTAAATGTATGAACACGCATCAGTTCCTTAAGAATGCAAAGTATGTTCGAAGCCATCCTAGTAGTGGCTTTCTTTTAATTTCTGGTTAACATGTAGGACATATTTTATATTCCCATCTCTGTTTATATACAAATGGAGAAAAAGTATTTCAAAGATGAATTCATATCCTATTTAAAATTCTGCTTCCTATTTTAAGCAATTGTTCACTAAATCTGAATTATATTTTGAGTCAGTATTTGTCATTTAATAACAGTGCATTTGAATTTGATGTCATGGAGTCAAGTTCAATTAATAGTTTAACTCACTAATATTTATAATTAAGATATTGGTGTGTCCTTGTCAGCAAACGATTATCCTTTACAATAAAGAAATATAAACAGTATTCTAACATTCTCCATATTCTTTCTTAGTGCTTTAGTCTGTGTTCAGTTTTTAGCTATATGAACAGAAAGATACTTGGCCTGATTTCAGGAAAAAAAGTAAAATTCTGAATTTGGGAATGTTGGATCAGGAATAGCTTGAGGAGTATCTGGAAAGCACTCCAAAAGGATTTGTGGCCCAGTCATAAGAGAGAGAGTCAGAGAAGCCTGTAGCCACACAGGGCCCTAACCTGACGACATCCAATCTTTAGATTTTCTCTGCATCTTTTCCCCCTCAACTGAGCCACACGCAAAGAGAAAGGCCAGTTTGTGGTTGGGCAGATGTTTGAATCTAGTGCCAGTTATAGGGTCTTCTATAAAGGAATGTGTTATTAGGTTGATAGAATATAAGTCAGATCAAAAGAGGCTCCCACAAATATCTCCAGAAAAAAATTGGATTAAATTATTGTTGGTGAATAGCAGGTTCTAGTTCTATTCGCCAGCACTATTATCCCTTTTTAATGAAGAGGCTTTTGCTTCTAATGTTGACTCATGAATCAGGTCAATCACAGAATTCCCATTAACATCGAATGCAGGTGAAATACGGAATCAACAAGCACTGCAGAGAATAACCGCAGCTTGGCTCAATCTTTCTTGGAAAACGACTTCAGAAAATGAAGCGGGGATACTAATGATGCATTTCCTCTGGCTGCAGCCCTGCAAGGGAACAGGGACTTTGTCTTTCCCCTTCTCCCTCCCTGACAGATAGAAGTTGGGTCTTCCAAGCTCCAAAATACAAGCTGTAAGCACCTCCAACGTGTGAATAGTGAGAGGTGATGGGACTCTGAACCACAAGAAGGAGCTAGAAGCATAAGAAGTAGTGATGGGGAAATGGAGGCAAGAGAGGGGTTTATAAAGAGGGAAATGCGGAGAGGTTCCCACATTAACTCTTTTTTTTTTTTTTTTTGCTGTACGCGGGCCTCTCATTGTTGTGGCCTCTCCCGTTGCGGAGCACAGGCTCCGGACGCGCAGGCTCCGGACGCGCAGGCTCAGCGGCCATGGCTCACGGGCCCAGCCGCTCCGCGGCATGTGGGATCTTCCCTGATCGGGGCATGAACCCGTGTCCCCTGCGTCGGCAGGCGGACTCTCAGCCACTGCGCCACCAGTGAAGTTCCCCACATTAACTCTTAAAAGCTCTTATCCCAGCCCCTGGGAAAGCTGGCGAATGATGGCAAGTGACCTAGTTATGTCCCAGGTAGAGGCAAGAGTAAGATGAGGGCAGAAGTAAGCTTGATCACAGAGAGAGGGGAAGGGAAGGGGAAAAGAGTAAATGCTTAAGGCCAACCACCCAGTGAGGTGTGTCCCCAGGTCCACATGACAGTAATTAATGCAACGTAAGCTAAAGTAAGAAAAACTGGTGGCTTAGCATGTTTTTTATGTTGGTTTTAGATGAGATGTTAACTGCTCAGTTTCTGTGCTTCTCAGAGGTTGGCAGCAACATGGATTGATTCTCACTGCTAAATGTGATTTTCTAGACTCTGGTACCCTCATGAAGAAAATAAGGAAAAGCTTATGTTTCTACCAGATTTATGTAAATTATCTTTGAGGATTTTTAAGGGATTTTTTTTTTTTTTTTTTTTACAAATTTAAGATGCAAACTATATCTCAGAGTTCCAATAGTGAAGGTTGGGAATTATCCAATGCTCTTTTCCTGTCTTGACCATATGTCTCAGCCCCCGGTACAGATCTGGCATGTGGATAGCTCTCAAAAAATACCTGCTGAGAAGATGATGATAATTCTTGCAATTAGCACCTCTAGACTTCACAAGTATAATAATCTTAGTATGACTATAATGGGCACCAACACATTCAGAGAAGCAGAAACTGAAAGATTAGATTGGCCATACCCATGATCGCAGGACTACTAATCCAGATCATGAAAGAAAACAGATCACAGAAAATATTTTGTTGAAAGATTTTTTTGAAGTTTTTAATAAACTTTATTTTTTAGAGCAGTTTTATGCTCACAGCAAAATTGAACAGATTCATTGCTGATTCATTACTGGTAGGAATTCAAAATGGCGCAGCCACTTTGGAAGACAGTTTGGCAGATTCGTACAAAACTAAACATACTCTTACCATACAGTCCAGCAATTTCACTCCTCAGTATTTACCCAAATGAACTGAAAACTTATATCCACACAGATACCTACACACAGATGTTTATAGCAGCTTTATTCATAATTGCCCAAACATGGAAGCAACCAACATGTCCTTCTGTAGGTGAATGGATAAACAAACTGTGGTACAGCCAGACGATGGAATATTATTCAGCAGTAAAAAGAAATGAGCCATCAAGCCATGAAAAGACATGGAGAAAACTTAAATGTGTACCACTAAGTGAAAGAAGCCTATCTGAAAAGGCTACATTCTGTATGATTCCAACTATATGACATTCTGGAAAAGGACAAACTACGAAGACAGTAGAGAAGATGAGTGGTTGCCACGGTTAGGTGGGGAGGGATGAATAGGCAGAACACAGATTTTCAGGGCAGTGGAACTACTCTGTATGGTACTGTAATGGTGGATACATGTCGTTATGTATTTGTCCAAACCCATGGAATGTACAACAGGAAGAGTAAGCCCTAAGGTACACTGTAGTCTTTGAGTCATAGTGATGTGTCAGTGTAGGTTCATCAGTTGTAACAAGTGTCCCTCTGGTGGGGGACGTTTATAATGGGGGAGGCTGTGCAGGGGTTGTGTGGGAAATCAGCCAAATTTTGCTGAGGGCTTTTGATAAGTAGCTTACTCACAGTGTCTTACTACTTGATAATTGCTGACTGCTGAGTTCTTGCTATGTGTCAGGTACAGTCATACACCCGGTCACATTTAATCCTGAACACAACTCTGTAAAGTAGGTACTATTCTTATCATCCTCACTTCATAGAGGAGGAAATGAAGCTTGGAGAGGTTGAGTAACTTGCCAAAGGTCACAGTGTCACAACGGATAGAGCCACACTTGTCATTAGGCCAGGCTTTCTCAGTCCACAGACGCTAACTGAAGTCAGTGCTTTGTCACAGGGACATTGTAACATGAGGCACAACTCATAACTGTGATGGGATAGGAAAGACTGGACCGAAATTTCGCACAAAGCTATTTATAAATAAGTTGTAAAGATCACATAGATTGCCACCATGTGAGTGATCCAGGGAGGATCTTTGCACGATCCACTTAGCATCCGCGGCCTTAGCACCAGGAAACACGCAGACGCACGCGTTTGTGTGTGTGTGTGTGTGTGTGTGTTGAGGTAAGGTTTGCGATGGTTTGTCTGTCAAAGAAAAGCAAAGCCGTTAAAAGTCTTCTGGTGGCAAAGTTGAAATAGATTCTAATGATTTATGCTCTGACCGAGAAAAAATGTTCTGCGCCTTCATTATGCCTAGAATAAAGTAAAAGATGACTTTCTCACTTTCTAGTGATTTATAGGCCGTACCCCACACTGTGCCCTCACAGGGCATGTACAAAGGGAAGACTGAAATCATTAATAATGTAAAGGACCTCCACATCTGGTTGATCCTCCCAGGTGAGTGAAGCCGAAGCCTGATTTAACAGATGGACATTACACTCTTTCCTGATGGTAAAATCGCCAGATGTTTAGAGATTCTGGAAGTACAAAGGCAGAAGGAAGTGCGCTAATGATGAGGTTTCTAGCATACCTTTGAATTTTCTTACTTTTCACACCACACTTTCTTGCACATCGGGTATATGTGCGTGTCATGCTATTATTCAAATTTTAATTAAAATAGAATTTTACTCCAGAATATTTTATGCTAAAAATAAGGAACAAGGGAAATATTCTTACATACCGTCACTAGACAATACCAAGCATTATTCACAGCCTGGAAAACTCAGTTGTTTTATTTCCCATTGATTTTTTCTTTTTTTTTTTGCAGAAGCTCTTGAAGGGGCTCGGGCCCTTGTGGCAATGGCTTGTCTGTTCCCCCCTGGCTTTGCCTCCCTGGCTGTGCAGGGGGACCATGGCAGATTTGCTTAGGTTGTGTCCGTTATTTTTAAGCCTCTGATCCCAAAGGGAAGTTGAGCCCACCCTCACTCAAGAAGGGGAAATCATGGAGGCCATAATCATAGGGAACTGAGATGAAGACCTTGGTGCCAGTAGCGCTGCAGAGGGAGATTATTCCACTGTGGGGAAGAACATAACAGCAATAGCTGTGCAGAGAGTGAGACCTGAGTTCGAGTCCTGGCACCCACATTTCCCAGTCATATGGCCTTATCCTTGGACCAGTTCTTAACCTCCCTCCGTCTTGGTTCTCAGTTTTCTCCTCTGTACAATGGGGATTATAATGCGTACCTCATAGGATTGTACTGATGATCAAAGAAGATAAGGAATGGAAATGGTCTTTGCACACTACCTGGTATAGAGTCAAGTCCTTAAATAAGAAATCAGAGAGAGAGAGAGAGAGAGAGAAGCCGTGCGTCATGAATTTCCAGGTACACTGCCTCTGGGAACACATCCTTCCTTCCTTTTGCATCCGAGTATTTCCGAATTGATGCCTAGGATGGACTAGCTTCAGCTTGTTTGTTCCAAACCTGTCTTGATCATTCCAGTAATCAGAATTCTGGGTCCTATGCGTGGCGTAGTTTATATGGACAACAATATTGTATTATAATCATCAAACTTGCTAGGAGACTAGATCTTACTTATTCTTACCCAATTATTCCCACAAAAAAATTATGCCACGGCAGAAGGGGCTAACCATCACTACAGTAGTAATCATTATTACAATATATGTATGTATCAAATCAATGTGTTGTACACTTTAAATTGACACAGTGTTATATGTTAAATATATTCCATTAATAAATGAATTAATAAAGAAAAGCTCAGGGCCCTGGACTTTCCGCAGATGGAGCTCCTTATTTCAGAACTGAGAGCAGGCTAAGGGGCCCACCCAGCACCACTCACTGGTCATGGTTCCTCTTTCAGATGCTCAGAAGTTTGGCCTTCTGAGTCCATCTGAATACAAACTACAAAAATAGAAAACAAGACAAAACAAGTAGCTTTCTCTAAGAATCTTTTCTGTGTGTTTTCAACGGGATGAAGCTGCCCTAGGGTTAAGTACTGTGCTATCAACTGACCAAAGACCTGAAAGAGTAAGGCCCAGCTTCCCTTTTTCAAATTCTCTCTCAAACTACCTGCTGGATGATTGTTTAATTAGTGGGCAAACAGCAATTCCCAAAAATGATGGGGTCTTTTAGTGTTCACAAGCATATAGTTCCTAATGTTTCTTCCCAGCAGCATATACAACCGTTTACTACTATGAAATAGTAGACTAATCTGAATATTAACTATCTTCCGATTTCAACACACCTCTCCTATAAACATTCCCTTCCTGGGCAGGGAGGAAGCCCAAATGATGTGGTCCTGTGTAGTTCTTTAACTTTCTGTTTTAAGATTTGTGCAGAACATCTGATTATTTCCAGGTGTTTCAGATTTTCTTGTGGTCTCCTTGTTATTTCTCCCCTCTTTGAGCTCCTCTGGCAATGAACGTGACCATGAGGTCCAAAGCCATAAAGGATGTGTTCACCACTTCCCTCTTATGTCTGTCTCTTTATTTAACCACAAGTTCAGTGTCTTTATCCATGTTAATTCCCTGAGGTATTCACACAGCGTTTGTGTTGACTGCCTTAATTTTGACCTTCTCTAATCATTCCCTGCCAGATGGTAGTTAAAGTTTAATGGCCCCCGTAAAAATAGTTCCCTTTCTTCTTTCATCAGTCATGTGTGTTTACTTAGCTAACTGCTGGATGTTCAGAATGAACGCAAAGTGACCACCAACAAAATGAAATCAGCAAACACATTGGCTTAATACTTTTCATGGTAGCAAAAGATGTTGCCTGCCATTATCCACTCAGCCGTTAGCCTTACCTTTTGTTGTCTTTCCTTTTCTGTTTTGTTAGTTTTCTTTCCTTTTTACCTCCCTTCTCAGGTTGTTGGATGGAAAGCCAGAAGACCATGGGGCCTGGCAGTCATCTGTCGGCAACAATTAAAGTGTGTGGATAGGTCCGGCTGCAGTAGCGTTAAGTGCTAGAGAGATGGCATTTGGCAGAGCCGGAGAGCTTTCCTTGCCACACCCATGCGAGGTGGGTAAGCACCCTTCCTTGCGTTCAGATAAAGAAGCTGCGATGACTCTCAGTGGGCCACACAAGAGGCTGGTGTAGAAACTTGGCATTCTTGAGAAGCAAAATAAAGAAGCAGATAGATAGAACAAATTCATCTCGAGATAAATGATATGCCCTTTGTATCTTTTGTGCATCCAGCTCTCATCCCTGAGCCAGCTGGTTCAGAAAAAGCAACTAAATAAGGATGATACAATAAGCCATGTTACAGATGAGGTAACTGAGCTGAGTCATATTACACGACTCTTGCCAGGACACTCACATCTCTAGAAGTATCCTGTCACTTAGATTTACATTCAACATATTAAAATATGTAGGAGCTATTTTAAAAATAAATAAAACTAACCAAACAAAAGATTATTAGCATTTTTAGAGCAAGCATTCTGGGTGACTTTATATACACACACCACTTAAAGCCTATAAAATATAGGACTCTAGGGCAGGGGTCTGCAAACTACAGCCTGAAAGCCAAATTCAGCATACTGCCTGGTTTTGTAAATAATGTTTTATTGGAACATAGTCCCACTCATTCCTTTGCATATTGTTTATGACTGCTTTCACACTGCAATGGCATTGTTGAGTAGTTTTAACGGAGACTATATGACCTGCAAAGCCTAAAATATTTACTATCTGGCCTTTTACAGAAAATGTTTGCCAAGCCCTGCTCTAGACCTTTGCATTATGGCATTGCGTGTTATTTCTACTTAAATAATTAATTTCTTTTTATGATTTAGGAATGCTATTTGGTATTGTTGCTGAACATGGCTTAAAATGACGTGGCTTTTAAATAACATTTCAAATGCAGAAGGATTCTAAAATCATCTACCAAAATGTCTATCTCAATCGTACTAACCACCTTGAAGAGTTAGGAAACTATAAGTGTTCCACAACTTCTTGGTAACTTGGGAAGCATCCGGTGACCACTATGCATTCTATAGCTGGTAGTATTTTAGTATGTGGGCAAAAGATATCCCAACTAACTATTAATCAAGGAAAAAGTCAATGTTAATATTTGGCCAGCTTTGTAATTTGAGGCAAGAACCATAATCTCTCTGGACTTCTGCTGTTTTAGCCGTGAATTGACGCTGTGTGTTAAATCATCTCTAGCATCCCTTTAACACTTCTGTTCTATTGTTCATATTCTCCCCAAAGTGTAAGTGACCTCCTCCTCCCCCAGCCTCCTCCAAAACTAAGCTTCTAGGCTCTCATGGGAATCTAGTTAGTCCCAGTTTTTAAACATCCCCTGCAGGAGGATTTTAATTCTAAGCAACTTTAACCTGAATCTCAGGGGAGTGAAGGAGAAGTGATGCTCTGAAATGAAGAGCATTAAGTTACTCTCATGCCAAATATCTTAACTATGAGTATAAAAATGGGAAACTTGGGGACTTCCCTAGTGATCCAGTGGTTAAGACTCTGTGCTTCCACTGCAGGGAGCACGGGTTCGATCCCTGGTAGGGGAACTAAGATCCCACACAGCGTGTGGCCAAAAAAAAAAAAAAAGGGAAACTTGTACCCTTGTGGACCTGAGGAAGTGTATCCAGACACAGGACAAATAAGGCATCAACTTTCCACAAAGATTTTGAATGGAGACTTAAGAAATTTAACTGATGACTTAAAAGATTCTTTTTATGTTAAAAGAAGTAAAGCCATGTTGTAGAGTAGCGTGCAAAAATCAGCAAGAATTTTCAAAGTAAAATACAACCCTTCAAAGATATTGTGCTCATGAGGCAGGAGCTTTAGATTTTACACCCAGAACCCTTCTCTCACCTTGTCCCCTCACACAGAGAGCTTGGTCCCTGGGGAACTGCGAAGGAGAAGTTGGAGAGGCATCGTCTTATGGAAAGTAAATGCCCATCTTCCAGGGTGAAGAAGAGCACTCATGCCTTTGAGTCACTGTACCAGAATTTATAATCAGACTCATTACTGTGTCTCAAAACTTCTAACTAGCTCCGAGAAGTTTATTCCAACAATAATGTGCGTAAGTGAACATTCAGAGTGGCCCATAATTATAAATTCCCAGGAGCGTGTGTATCTTTTCCTGATGTTTCAATAAATTACTGTGGGCAGAATTCAA
The DNA here is from genome assembly GCF_964270905.1 of Leucopleurus acutus. Classification (NCBI taxonomy): domain Eukaryota; kingdom Metazoa; phylum Chordata; class Mammalia; order Artiodactyla; family Delphinidae; genus Leucopleurus; species Leucopleurus acutus. The sequence continues at coordinate 61,302,384 of NC_139149.1, read as the reverse complement.
GCATCATACATCAACCAAATTATCTCTAAGCTCCCTTCCAAGCAAGGGAGGCAGTGGTAGGAGGTGAGGAATGAAGTAGGAATAAAGCAGGAGGCTCTGCCACTAATTCACGGTGTAAACTTAGCCAAGTACAATAACTTTGGGCTGTGGTTTCTTTCTCTTTTTTTAATTGAAGTATAGTTGACTTACAATGTTGTGTTAGTTTCTGGTGTACAACAAAGTGATTCAAATATACTATATATATTTTTTTTCATTTTCAAATTCTCCTCCATTATAGGTTATTACAAGGTACTGAACAAGATCTTATTACAAGATACTGTTCCCTGTGCTATACAGTAAGTCCTTGTTGTTTATCTACTTTATATGTAGTAGTGTGTATCTGTTAAACCCAAACTCCTAATTTGTCCCTCCCCCTCCTTTCCCCTTTGGTAACCATAAGTTTGTTTTCTATGTCTATAAGTCTGTTTCTGTTTTATAAATAAATTCATTTGTATCATCTTTAGATTCCACATAAAACTGATATCATGATATTTATCTTTCTCTGTCTGACTTACTTTGTTTAGTATGATATCTCTAGGTCCATCCATGTTGCTGCAAGTGGCATTATTTCATTCCTTTTTATGTGGGCCGTGGTTTCTTAATCTGGGAATGAGAGGTTGGAACTAGAGGCAGGCCCACATGGGCCAGATATGAAATTCTTAGTAAATTATAACTGCTGTGAAAATGTTGTTTGTATAACCTTCAATTCACTATCCTCTATCTGGCAGTGACAAAAACTTACAGTATTTTCTTTATTTCCTAAATACGAGTGAAAATTACTATTATTTTATACTTACTCCTAATCCCTTAATTAATAAATATAGTAATAAACACCATGAACAATGCAGGTACCAGAAAAATAATTTGGAACATAAGAAGTGAAAAAGAAGATGATTACAGATCTAAAGGAGCTGCCATAATGAAACTCAACAACAAAAAGGCTTAAGAAATAAGGAAGTTGATTTCTCTCTCAGGTAACAGTCACAGGTGGGTGCACGGCTCTGTTTGGAGACTGTGGCTGATGACAGCTCTCCCTCTGCCACATGTGGCTGCCAAGGCCATATTGGTTGTTGCCATTCCAGCCACCGGGAAGTCCAGAGCCAGGAATCTGTGAGAGGCGAGTTGCTCACCTCACTTCTGCCCACCTTCCATTGGCAAGAGTTTAGTCCCACACCCAGTGGCTGCAAGGGGGACTGGGAAATGGGAAGTCTCACCCTAGCCACAGCTCCATTATTATGGAAGAAGAGGAGGGCAGAGAATCCCTTAGGATCATTGGAATGAAAGGAGGCTGAAGAGGCAGGCTAGTCAGTTACTCAATGTATAAAAGGTATATATTTATAGAATTTTAACATATTTTAATATTTCATATTTGATATATGAAATACCTAGATATGGATAAAAATTCTAACAATAAAACAAATTAGTGATACTTACCCAAGCTTTAACAGCTCTTAGAATGTGTATCGTGGAAGACCTCCAAGTCTCTCTCCTCTCTTACCAGGGGGAACACACTCCTGAATTTAGCGTGAAGTCTTCCCTTCTGTGTTTTTTTAAATTTTGCTACATTTTTAAATCAGTAAAGAATATTTCTGTGTTTCTTTAACTTTACATAGAGTGGTATCACACTGTATCTAAGATGATACAGCTTGCTTTTTCCCTCCAAACTGTGTTCTTTAGATTTATCCGTGTTGATAGTATAAACTCAATTCCTTCATTCTGACTGCTTTACGGTATTGTTTGCGTGACTACACCTTGTTTCTGAATTTCTATTAATGCACATACTGCTGTAATGTGTATCTTTGTGCACAAAGGCAAGCATTATGCTAGAGTTTTGCTGTTCAATAAAGAGCCCCTAGCCACTGTGTAGTCATATGGATACTTAAATTTAAATTAATTAAGTTAATTAGAATTAATCACATACAATTTAATTTTTTTTTTTTTATAAATTTATTTATTTATTTTTGGCTGTGTTGGATGGGTTTACGTTGCTGTGTGTAGGCTTTCTCTACTTGCGGCGAGCAGGGGCCACTCTTCATTGCGGTGTGCAGGCTTCTCACTGCAGTGGCCTCTCCCGTTGTGGAGCACAGGCTCTAGGTGCGCGAGCTTCAGGAGTTGTGGCACGCAGGCTCTAGAGCGCAGGCTCAGTAGTTGTGGCACACGGGCTTAGTTGCTCTACGGCATGTGGGATCTTCCCACACCAGGGATCGAACCCGTGTCCCCTGCATCAGCAGGCGGATTTTTATCCACTGCGCCACCAGGGAAGCCCCATACAATTTAATTTTAATTCCACAGTCACACTAGCCACATTTCAAGTGCTGAGTAGCCACACATGGCTAGTGGCTAGCATATTGGAGGGCACAGTCATCATCGTAGAAATTTCTACTGGACAATGTTGCTCTAAAGTATATATGCAGCAGTGGAGTTGCTGAGTTGTAGGGTATATACATAGCCTCAGTTTTAATAGACACTGCCAAATTGCTTTCCACATCAGTCAAGAGTCTTAGTTATAAGCAACAGAAAGCCATTATGGGTCATTTAAACAAGAAAAATAGTTTTTAAAAGAATGTCAGATAGCTTACAGAATCTCAGGAAGGGCTTGAGAACCAACCTGAAGATAAACTACCTAACATCACACCATGGAATTGATCTAATGAGGACAATGCTGCTCTGCTTAAAGGCACAGGTACTGCCCCTTTTATTTCCAAATGACACCTGCTCGATGCTTGTGCTATTTCTAGGACTGTACTCATTGCCGACTCCAGAAATTGTACAGAGGTGCTGTCTCTGCTGCCACCTTCACGACAGGGGTTCCGCTTGGTCCCTACTTTTTTTTTTTTTTTTTGATAAAAAAGCTTTATTGAAATATAATTCACCCTTTTCTTTTTTTTTTTTTTCTTGTGGTACACGGGCCTCTCACTGTTGTGGCCTCTTCCGTTGCGGAACACAGGCTCCGGACGCACAGGCTCAGCGGCCATGGCTTACGTGCCTAGCCGTTCCGCGGCATGTGGGATCTTCCCGGACCAGGGCACGAACCCGTGTCCCCTGCATCGGCAGGCAGACTCTCAACCACTGCGGCACCAGGGAAGCCCACACCCATTTTTTTTTTTTTAACATCTTTATTGGAGTATAATTGCTTTACAATGGTGTGTTAGTTTCTGCTTTATAACAAAGTGAATCAGTTATTCATACATATATATCCCCATATCTCTTCCCTCTTGCGTCTCCCTCCCTCCCACCCTCCCTATCCCACCCCTCTAGGTGGTCGCAAAGCACCAAGCTGATCTCCCTGTGCTATGCGGCTGCTTCCCACTAGCTATCTATTTTACATTTGATAGTGTATATATGTCCATGCCACTCTCTCACTTTGTCACAGCTTACCCTTCCCCCTCCCCGTATCCTCAAGTCCATTCTCTAGTAGGTCTGCGTCTTTATTCCCGTCTTGCCCCTAGGTTCTTCATGACCATTTTTTTTGTTTGTTTTTAGATTCCATATATATTTGTTAGCATACGGTATTTGTTTTTCTCTTTCTGACTTACTTCACCCTGTATGACAGACTCTAGTTCCATCCACCTCACTACAAATAACTCAATTTCGTTTCTTTTTATGGCTGAGTAATATTCCATTGTATATATGTGCCACATCTTCTTTATCCATTCATCTGTTGATGGACACTTAGGTTGCTTCCATGTCCTGGCTATTGTAAATAGAGCTGCAATGAACATTTTGGTACATGACTCTTTTTTTTTTTTTAAAGAAGGTGTTGGGGGTAGGAGTTTATTAATTAATTTATTTTTGCTGTGATGGGTCTTCGTTTCTGTGCGAGGGCTTTCTCTAGTTGTGGCAAGCGGGGGCCACTCTTCATCACGGTGCGCGGGCCTCTCACTATTGCAGCCTCTCTTGTTGCGGAGCACAGGCTCCAGACGCGCAGGCTCAGTAGTTGTGGCTCACGGGCCTAGTTGCTCCGTGGCATGTGGGCTCCTCCCAGAACAGGGCTCGAACCCGTGTCCCCTGCATTAGCAGGCAGATTCTCAACCACTGTGCCACCAGGGAAGCCCACATGACTCTTTGAATAATGGTTTTCTCAGGGTATATGCCCAGTAGTGGGATTGCTGGGTCATATGGTAGTTCTGTTTGTAGTTTTTTAAGGAACCTCCATGCTGTTCTCCATAGTGGCTGTATCAATTTACATTCCCACCAAAAGTGCAGGAGGGTTCCCTTTTCTCCACACCCTCTCCAGCATTTATTGTTAGTAGATTTTTTGATGATGGCCATTCTGGTGGTCCCTACTTTTTAACGTCATTTTCAGATTCAAAGTTTGGAGCTGATGTATCTGTTTGGCAGACTGGGTCAGACACTTGCATCCCATCTTTACAGAGGTGAAGAAGGCAAGTGTCTTGTAATTTTTCATTTCTGTGAGATGTGCAGATTTTCAGACTTACTATTACCTAGTTGGTCTCCAAAGTGGATATAAAAATTTTAATTCCTACGAAGGCAAGGGACGGTTCCCATTTCTCCACAAAGTTTCCGGCATGTGGTATCATCTAGCATTTTAATGTTTGCCAAACTAATAGTTGTGCAAAGATATCTCAATGTGATTTTAGTTTTCATTCTTTTGATTAGTGGTAAAGCTGAGCATCTCTTAATGTGTTTCAGAATCATTAGAGTTTGTTCTGTAAACTGCCTATTCATATCCTTTGCCCAGTTTTTAAGTTGGAATTTTGGCCTTTTTCTTATTGATTTTAATAACTTCTTTTTATATATTTGTTTTTTTTAAGTTCTAGGCATTAAATATCTCTTCCCAGGTGGTAGATTGTCTTTTCAGTTAAAAACAAAGTCTTATTATGGAAATCTTCAAGCATATACAAAGTAGAATGATATAAGGAATCCCAGTGTACCCATCACTGAGCTGATCAGTTTTGTTTCAGCTCCATCACCACCCTGCACTCCCCACAGGTTATTTAGAGGAAAATTCTCAGATATCATATTACTTCCTGCATAGAATCTCTGAAGGAAAGAACTCTTTGTAAAACCAGATCCATAATACCCTCATCAACCTAATAATATGTGGAAAATATTGTCCTAGTATCAAAATTCTCCAGTGAGTGTTCACATTTCCCCAATTGCTTTATAAATGTTTCCAGTTTGTTTGGGTCAATTTCCAAATAACCAATTACAATCAATATCCAATAGTCAATATTCAATAAGTGTTAAAATTGGTTGATATGCCTCAAGTACATTTTAATCTGTAGTTTACTCCTCCTTTCCATACTTCTCTCTTTCTCTTTCTCTCTCTCCCTCTCTCTTTCTCTTTCTCTCTCTCTCTCTCTCTCTCTCTCTCTGTCTCTTTCCCCCTCTCTCCCTCTTTCTTCTCACCCCCACCTTTTGGAAATGTTTTTGTTGTTGTTGAAGAAGTCAGGTTTTGGTCATATAGGCTTCCTAAGGTTGGATTTTTGCTGTTTGAATGTCTGTGGTACAGTGTAACATATTCCTCTGTCCCTTATATCTTCTATAAATTGGTAGTGATAGTGAGACACTTGAATGGACTCAACTGTTTTGTGGCAAGATTACTTCACTGTTGGTGTAGTCTAATTCCATCAAGAAGTACATAACATCTAGCTGTCTCTCTTTTTGAGATGCTAACAGCCATTGGTGATCATTGCCCAGGTCCATTAATTCAAAACGGAATGGAAAATAGTGATATTCTAATGATACCAGTCCATCTTCTTTTGTTAGTTGAAATACTTCTATTGAAAAACAAAACACAGAACAGAAAAACTTCCCCTTATGAACTGTTGATATCTTGAGGTACAGTTCAAATGGAAAAGGCAATATAAATGCTATTTTCCCTGTAACAGTTTTCAATATAAGTTAGTTCCCTAGAATCTTACAAAGGGGAAGAGGTTGTGGACTCCAAATATTGTTTTCCACTGAACAGACCAAAGATCCTTGGGGAAATAGCTGTCTCCTGATTGGAACAGGGAATGTACAGGATGAGTCTACATATCACAACTGAAAGTGAGGAAGCTGTAGAGTTAGAGTTGCATCAACAGTTCTCAGGAGCCAACCTGAAAGGTTTCCACTGACCAAAGACAGGGTAATATGAGCATTCAGAAGAATAATCATTAAATGTTTAAAACACAACTTATATGTAAAAATTCACATCACAATGACACCAGACAAAACACTCTTTTTATATTTCTAATGGCATTCTTTTTTGACCAGATTTTTTTTAACCTGAATCTAGTCAGAATCATTTGCATTTTTCTAATTATAACTTCCAGACTCCTGCCTGTTTAACTCCACCACTAGAGATGAATGAGACTTCTCTTTCTAGATCCTATTTGAAATATCCCAGCCAAAGGCTCTGATTAGCCATGCTGAAGTATTATTCCCACTCTTCAAGCCAATCACAGTGGCCAAAGAGATGAAGAAATTATAATTGGTCAAGTTTTGGCAGGTGGAGTAAGGTAGGGGAAAGGCTGTTACCATAAGGGAAAGTAGAGAACAAAAAATAATAACAAAGAGGAAGAGGCAGAGGAGAAGAAGAGGAGGTCTGTTCTGAACGCACAGTTTACCTATAGCTCCATCCTTTAAATAATGTGTTTAACTCACAGCCAAGAATCTTATTCAAACGTTCCTAACCAAAAACACTTGACCCTGAGTGATGATAGACTAGGCTCTGGTTCACAAGTCAACATACAGGTGCCCATCTTTAAATGAGTCTGGCCAGCTATCTCTTAACACAAACCTATTATAACTCTTGTGTTCCAGTGGGGACTATTCCTGTTGAGTGGTACAAGATACAAAAAGGTTACACAATTGCATGATCTTGTCTGACTTGATCGTGACGTTTATGTGATTGCTTCTTGACAATGACCAGGGCCAGAGTCCCTCCAATAAATTAATTTCCCTTTATACCATCCTTAATCATTCTCTTCAGAGGCTCATGTACTTCAGAATTTACTTGTATTAATTCACCTCCATAAATTTTTTTTTCTTTAGCTTCACATTCATTGTGCTTCTTAAAGTCAATTTTCTCATCAGAACTTCTGCAGTTGCCAAAGTACAGAGATGAATGTCAGAATGTCAAGGGTTTTTTAATGAATTCTGACAAGACAGAAAAGGTCAAAGCAGATTTCTTCAACATGTTCAAATGTGGTCCTGATTATAAAGGTTTTTATGAGTATTTAGGCTATTCCTTAAAATGACTGCAGTGTTCTGCTATACTTGATGGGTTAAATTTTGCCTGGAACGGTCTTCTGTCTGTGGCCCCCACCTTCTGCCCTGATCACCTCCCCATCCTTCCGCTGTTGGATGAGATATTTTCTTGCAAGAAGTCTTTCCAGGACCCCCAAGATATAGCCAATTGCCACTTCTAATACCTTCTTCATGCTCAGAGTTTACCTCTATTATAGCACTGTAGTGTAATTACACTAGATTGTAATTACCTGTTAATTTGTACATCTCTGCGCCTCTTCACTGTAAGACCAGCTTCCTGGGGGCAAAGACTGAACCTAGACTCAGGCACCCCAGAGACTAGCACAGCTCCTACAAAAAGTATCTGCTGTGCATTTGTAAGATGAAGGGACATTCTTCAAAACAATTGCCCTGTACTCTGTAAAAGTATCAAGGTCATTGAAAGACTGAGAAACTGTCCCAGATTGGAAGAGATTGAAAAGGCATGACTCTGATCCTGTATTGGATCCTGGACCAGAAAAGGAACATTAATGGGACAATTGGCAAAATTTGAATAAGGCCAGTAGGTTAGTGAATAGTATTTGATAAATATTGATTTCCTGGTTTTGATCACTGTACTGTGGTTTTGTAAGATAACATTTGAGAAGCTGCATGAAGGGCATATGAAAGTTCTTTGACGTGTGCAGTCCTTTTTGTAAGCCTGAAATTATTTCAAAATGGAGAGTTTTTTAAATTTTTAATAGGAAAAAACAAGCATATATTGACTCAGGAATAAAATGGAAGGCAGGAAGGGAGGGAGGGAGGGAAGGAAAGAGTAGGAGAAAAGAAAGAATGAAAGCTTAAAAGCTAGCTGGCTTTTGGAAGTACAGCTAGGATGATAAAAGGATAAATTTGAGAGCTTTTATAACCATAGGCACCTCAAACACCAAATTATTACCAAATTCTTAGTTTAATTAGGAAATGCTGTTCACGACCACAACCTTATGTAATCCTTTCTTTGCTGTTTACTCTTGAGCTTGGTTCCATCTGCTTTCAGATTATTCAGTTAGATTTAGCAAGCACTCCCTGAGTGCCTGCTATGTGCCAGGCACAGTGACGAGCACTGAGGGTAGATGCCAACGTGGTAAGATATGTTCCTCGTCTTCTCGATCCACAGGCGAAACCAAAGCAAAAGGCAGACGAAGAATGGCGATACAGGAAGAAACGTGCAACTGTTCCCCAAATACCAAATTGAGGCAAGACTTTGAGGGCGTCATGCTAAGTAAAATAAGTGAGATAAATACAGTATGAGCTCACTTATATGTGGAATTTTTTTTAAAAAACTTATAGATACTACAGAGAATAGATTGGTGGTTGCCAGAGTGCCAGAGGCAGGGGTGGGGGGTGGCGAAATCAGTGAATGGGGTCAAAAGGTACAAACTTCCAGTTATAAGATCAGTAAGTCCTGGGGATGCAATGTACAGCGTGGTAACTATAGCTAATAATACTGTACTGTTTATTTGAAAGTTACTAAGAAAGTAGATCTAAAAAGTTCTCATTTTCTCATCAATGTGTGGTGACAGATGTAACTAGACGTATTGTGAGCACTTCACAACATATACAAATATCAAAACATTATGTTATACACCTGAAACTAATATAATATTATATGTCAATTATATCTCAGTTAAAAAAAAGAGGCAGCCCGGAAAAGTGCTTACTTTCCTGGGAGGACTGAGGCTTCCCAGAAGAGGGGATGTGCAAACTGGGTTTTGGGAATAAATCAGGATTTACCGGTAGCAAAACTGGGGAGAACATTCCAGGCACACTATGTATAAGATCTCAGAGGTGGGAAACAGCAAAGGGAGTTCAGCACAGCTAAAATAAAAAGCATTCACAGAAGAATGGATTCCTTTTTCACAGCTTTATTGGGATATAATTCACATCTCATAAAATTCACCCATTTAAAGGGTACACTTCAGTGGTTTTTAGTGTAGTCACAAAGTTGTACAACCATCATCACTGTCTAATTTTAGGATATTTCATCAGCCCCCAAATGAAATACCATGTCCATTAGCAGTCACTCCCCATGCCCCACCCCCAGCCCTAAGCAACCACTAATCTATTTTCTGCCTCCACAGATTTGCCTATTCTGGACATTTCACATTAAGGAATCCTACAGTATACGGTCTTTTGTGATTCTTTCATTTAGCATAACGTGTTCAAGGTTCATCCATTTTGTAGCATGGGTCAGTACTTTATTCCTTTTCATTGTCAAATAATATTCCAGTGTGTGGATACGTCTCATTTTGTTTATGGACATCTGGGTTGTTCCCACTTTTTGGCATTATTAAGAATGCCTCTATAAGCACTAGTATTTTTATCTGGGCATAAGTTCTCATTTCTCTTGGATATATATTTAGAAGTTGAATTGCTGGGTTTCATGGTAACTCTGTTTACCTTTTGAGGAATTGTCCAACTGTCTTCCAAAGTGGCTGCACCATTTTACATTCCCACCAGCAATGTATGAGGGTTCCAATTTCTCCACAATTCCACACTTCTTACTGTCTATCTTTTTTATCATAACCATCCTAGTGGGAGTGAAGTGGTGTATTAGCTTATCAGGGCTGCTATAACAAATTAGCACAAACTGGGTTCAGTAAGTCTCCTATGTATGGACGAGTTCCGTTCCGAGAGCACATTTGTTAGTCCATTATTCGTTAAGTCCAACAAAGTTAGCTTAGGTGCCCAACAAACACAGTCGGCTGTAATAGGTTTATAATACTTTTCATACAAATAATACATAAAAAACAAACACAAAAAATAAAACATTTTTAATCTTACAGTACAGTACCTTGAAAAGTGCAGTAGTACAGTACAATAGCTGGCATACAGGGGCTGGCATCGAGTGAACAGGCAAGAAGACTGGAGGAGGGAGAGGAGGTGGGGGATGGTAGAGCTGAAGGATCGTCAACAATAGGAGACGGAGGGCAAGCTGCAATTTCACTCATGCTTGACATTCATGACACAGGTTCTGATTCCTTGCTGGAACCAGATGCACGTTCGCATCTTTGAAAGTTCCCCATGTGAAGGTTCATATGTAGGGCACTTACTATAATTTAAAACAGGAGAAATTTATTCTTTCACAGTTCTGAGGTTGTGATAAGGAAAAGAATGAACAAACCAAGATTATATTCAGGAAGGAGTATCACTAAAGATGAGAATAATTAGCTAGAAGGAGGAAGTCTAAGATGACTCTTGGGATTCTTTGGGCAGTGAAACTGCTCTGTATGATACTGTAATGGTGGATACATGCCATTATACATTTGTCCAAACCCATGGAATGTACACCACCAAGAATGAGCCCTGATGTAAACTATGGACTTTAGATGATAATGCAATGTAGTGTCAATGTAACAAATTTCTACTTTGGTGCAGGGTACTGATAGTGAAGGAGGCTATGAGTGTGGAGCGGGGGAGAAGGGGAATGGGTAATATTGGAACTCATAATTTTGCTATGAACACAAAACTGCTCCAAAAAATAAAGTTTATTTAAAATGAAAAAACTGTTTAAATAATAATAATGAAATGACTCGTATTTGAGACTGGAGTGACTAGATACATGCTGTGACCCAATTTGGGCCAATCAGGGTCTTGCCTCCTGGAATTTGAACCTTGAAAAAGCAGTGAGCAAAGCAGTGAGGGCTGACCTACACTTCCGCCATGCCTCAGAGAAACTGGCCTCCTACTTAGAACCCAGAGCTGCCCCAGTTTTTCATCCAGACAGAGCCTGGGCCAGGATTAGGGTGACGGGGTGAAGTAAGTGAGGCACTGACCTGGAGCACAAAATTTAAGAGGTGCTCCAAAAAACTCAGTAGTCAATATAAATAATAATTTAATGCAATATTTTTAAAAATCAAAATCCATGCAAATTTCCATGATGAACAAAATACCAAAATCTTAAAGATAGGATCGGTGTTACTGATTTTTTTCTTTTGCCTCAGGCTTCAATATGGCTTGAAATGGCACTACAGGGTCCTGGTGGTTCACATTTTCCTTTTTTTCCATAAGCCAATCCCTATCTCTCCAGTAATTCCTCCTTTCTGTAAGTTAACCAGAAAATGTCTCCTTTACTCACAACCCAAAACCCAACTGAGATGGACTCTGACGTTGTAAGTAAATGTGACTGCCTGCTAATTCCTTGGCTACACGGATTCCAACTTACAATTCCAATTGATTGGCTTTCTATTGGACAGAGCCTATGTCATCCTAATGCAAAGCTAAATCTCACTTGACCTAAAGACTATTTGAAATCAGGGATAAAAAGCTACCAACTGAGAAAGACTCTCAATAATTATGCTGAGTGAAAGAATTCAGACAAAAATGAGTACACACTGTTTGGTTCCATTTATATAAAACTCCAGAAAATACAAACTAATCAGTAGTGACAGAAAGGCAGATCAGTGATTGCTTGAGGGGCGGGGGTGAGGGTGGGCAGGGAGGGATTACAAAGGACATCAAGGGAACTTTGGAGCATGATGGATGTGTTCACTGTCTTGAAGGTGGTGTTGCATTCAGGTGTATACATATGTCAAAACCTACCAGAGTATACACTTTAAATATCTGCAGTTTATTGTACGTCAATTATACCTCAGTAAAGATGTTTTCAAAAAGCCACCAATTGGCCTTTAGACTTTGCAACTTTACTATAAAATAATTTTTACCTTTGAAATTTTAAAAGTTTTGCTTGAATACTACATAAAATGTTTTAAATTGATGTTTCAGATGTTTGATATATTTGGCTTTTTCCATTTCTTCCTTTCTCTGTACAGAAGTGGATTTATTCAGATAATTAGAAATTGTTCCAAGAGAATGTTTCCCTAAGGTTGCAATGGAATAGTAATTTAGTCTCTGAAGTGCATAACATCCCAACTGAGAGTGTGTGAAAAGTATACCGAATGTGCTGACTTCCTATTCAAAACCTCCTGTGTGCAGATGATTCTCAACTTTTGAACAGATTGTCTGCCCAAGATTTTTGCTCATTTCTAAGCTGTGTACTTCTCTCTTGGATCATACTTTCTCAAAGGAAAGATGTTGTACAAGCTAGATGCATCCGTAGGCACATTCCCCAAATCCTATTTGAGTTTAGCCACAAATCCAACCTTGAAAGTACAAAGGAATACAAAATTTTTCTTGAAAAATAATTACTAGTGAAGAAGATAACATTTAATTATAATAAGGCTTTTTTTCCTTAATTTAACTTCAAAACTTGCCCTTGAAAGGAAGTACTTGTATACAGAAGTTGGAGGGATGGTCAATGGAGACTTCAGTGGAAATTCTGAAGGAAACGTCTAGACCCTTCCAAGGGCTTTAGAGACGAATAGGGGCCTATCATTTCTAAATCCAATTTCCTCATTAAATTAGGTAGGAACAGTTGATAAACATGATTTTCCATAGTCACAATTCATTATTCTGCCTTGCTTTAGGTCTCATGGCCAGAGGTTCCTTTCCCTGGAATTTGGGGTACATAATGCTTCAGATCCTGACTGCTCTTTCTAGCCCACTTAATCAAATATAACATCCACACCATAGGGCTTCCCTGGTGCCGCAGTGGTTGAGAGTCCGCCTGCCGATGCAGGGGACACGGGTTCGTGCCCTGGTCTGGGAAGATCCCACATGCTGCGGAATGGCTGGGCCCGTGAGCCATGGCCGCTGAGCCTGCGCGTCCGGAACCTGTGCTCCGCAATGGGAGAGGCCACAACAGTGAGAGGCCCGCGTACCGCAAAAAAAAAAAAAAAAAAAAAAATCCAAACCATGGTAAAGAAAGAGGGCTGTCTCTTCTCATTTTTCCTTGCCCCTTCATTCTCCCAGCCCTAGTTTCCCTTGTATAATCCCAGCATAATCTGTATGATTTCTTAAAAGATTTTGCAGAAATCAGTGGGTTTCTTTCTTATAAATCAATGAATTTCTTTTTTCATTGTTTCACTTTGTATTTATTTTAAAGTGCTCAAGGAATTCTTAATCTGAAAACTAATGTTTTAATCTAAAAATATTCAAAGATCTCTTCAAAGCCCAGGTTTGATCGTGGGACAAATGAAATAGTAAATACACTTTGATTTATAATCAATGTAATCGATTTATAATGTAATTGGAATTCTGCAGCAGAAACTCCCCCACTCCCAGTTTAACTTTTTAATAAGACACTTCCATACTTTAAAAGTCAAATCAGAGACTTCAGAAAACTGGTGATAAAAGGGAAAAAAGCCTAGCTCAGAAACAGAGTGAAAACCTTTATTTAAAAACAAAGAAAAAAGATAAAGAGAAATAAATTTTAAAATTAAGGTAAAGAAAATTTTAAATAAAGCAAAAACCAATGATGACATTTACAAACAAATACATGCAGTTCATCCAAATCTTGCTGTTTTCAAGCATTACATATGTAAAGTACTTAGGAATGGCTTCCAGCTCACCGAAGGGAGAGTGCTTATCTACATGCCAAATTACAATACTAAGGCAGATTGAGGGAGAAATATAATCAACCATTTGTTGATTATTTTTTTAATCATGTCCTCAAGCACCTACAGATGTAAGGAAGCATGAGGCCCCAGACTGGAGCTGTTTGCAAACAGCAGGATTGCCTGGCCCAAGAAACGGCGCTCGCTGTGTGCTGAAAACCATCCCTACACAACCGTGTTTGGTTAGCACCTATGCCCTGCTGAAATTGGCATAGCACATTCTCTGTGGGCATGCTGCCAGCCTAACAGATGGGCATGAATATAGCCCTGCCAAAGAACCAGTGTGTGCAGTGAGCTCACAACTGTGGTTAGATTCCTTTCCAAGGATGTTGCATCTACTTAAGCTGCCCAGCAAAAAAATTTATGACTTACATGTCTTCAGATGGCATTAATGGATATGTAAATAATTCTCCAAATCAGTGGTTCAAAATGTGGTTCCCTGGACCAGCAGCATTGGCACCATTTGGAAGATGGCTAGATCTACTAATTCTCAGGCCCCACCCCAGACCTACTGAATCAGATACTCTGGGGGTGAGAACCAGCGAGCTGTGGTTTAACAAGCTCTCTAGGTGATCCTAGTGCAACTCAAGTTTGAAAACCACTGCTCTAAACAATGTTCTCAAATGTTCAAATGAGAAATTTTTTAAGAGACTGATGCCTATGTCTCAGGCCCAGAGATTCTGATTTAATTGGTATAGGGTACAGCCTGTGCCGCAAGAGTTTTAAAAATCTCCTCATTTGATTCTAAGGGACAGCAAGTTTGAGAAGCCCTGTTCTAACTACCTGGGATATGTGGAGCAGGCTTTGAGGAGAAATACTTCAGACCTTCTCAAATGCAGATAAGTCTTTATTGGAAGAACATTTGTATAGATCTTTGCATAAATAATTCTTTGGTTGATTGCTTTCAGTTCTTGGATAAGAGAGAGTTTATGTAATCTGGATTTTTGCAAATTCCTGTGTGCTCTGAGTCACTTACCTTCAAGATCACCCTCTCGTGCAGCACCGTATTGAAGTTTACTTCCAGTTTCAGTGTGCTTTTTTTTTTAACATTTTAACCATTTTTAAAAATCGAAGTATAGTTAAATTACAATGTTGCGTTAGTTTCAGGTGTACAGCAAAGTGATTCAGTTATACATATATTCAGTTATATATATTTTCAGATTCTTTTCCACTATAGGTTATTACAAGATGTTGAATATGGTTCTCTGTGCTTCCAGTAGGCCCTTGTTGTTTATCTGTTCTACATGTAGTAGTGTGTATATGTTAATCCCAAACTCCTAATTTATCTCTCCCCCACCTGTGTGTTCTTTTAATCTCAATGAACTCAACACCTTCTAATGTAATATCCCCAAACTCTATTCTACTGGTATCTCACTCCTCTGTGTCTCTTAAATACTGAAACCTTGCCTTCTTCCAAGCCAGGAAAAAATCTAATTTCAGAAAATTAAAACTTCAGATGGTCTGAATTGAGATAATAAAAAGAGGGGAAAAAAGCCCCTTTAAGCTGCAAACTTACCCAGCACATTTAGTATTGAAGTATTCAACAAAGAAGGCAAGAGCAAGAAAACTTGAAACACCCATTAATTTGCTGTGCTTTCACTACCAGTGTCACATCAAGGCACCCGGAGGCATGATAATATTTGCACATTCCACTGGAGTGAATGGGAGAAGTTACTGCCAACTAGCCAGTCTGAGGGCAAGAGATCAGGATCTCACACAGACCAACTTCACTGCTGGGAAGCTCTGAATCAATGAAAACTCAGATTCAAGGATGAAATCAATATAATTCTTTGGAAAATGAGACTTATCCAACAAATATTTGGTTTCCCTTCCATTTTTCAGCAACTAATCTGTTGTAAGATGATAGTGATGGCCCTTTGCACCACTCGGGACTCTGTTGAAGTCCATTTAACACTGAAAAGGAACAATGTTAAGGGGAGAAGTTAAGTGATGGGACTTTTTTTTCCTGCGGTGGAATCTCAATTTGGGCAAGTAACTTAATTGTGTTTTACCTCAATTTCCCTACCTATAAAATGGAGGAACGATAGCATCTATCTCATAGGGTTGTTATGAAAATTAAGTGAGCTCATTAATGTATGGAAGCATGTAGTAAGTCGTGATTAAGTGGTCACTATTCTTATTAACAACAGTTACATCTAACGATGCTGTTGTGTGGACCTATTCTTAGCGCTGGGCCTCATTTCCCTTGTCTCGGTCTCCCCTGGCCCCAACAGATGGACCTACTGAATGAGTGGCCATTCAGCGATCCTAACGGATGAACAGAACAGGGCACAGCAACAAACAGGGAATTGGTGAGGCATGCTCTGCCCTCGGACAACGAGGTTCCACTCTGCATTCAGCACGAAGTCTGGCACCCTAGGAAGGTGTGCAGACAGGGTGGTTTTCAAGTAGAGTGGCACAACAAGCTTGGGGGATTGGAAATGTTTGGAAACATTTCTGGCTGTGCGCAGCTGAGGAACGCTACTGGCATTTAGCCAGTGTTGCTCAGTGTCCTGAAATTAATGGAAAGCAAATGGCAACAGCAACCGCATAGAGAACAAATCAGAACAGGACCAGCCCTCAGTGTGATGACTGGGGCATAAGACAAGTCACCAGTACAGGGACTTGAGAACAAGAACTAAGAATGAGCAGCAACATATAAACTGAGGCCCATGGCAAGGAGGTTTACAAAGGAGTACCCTCGAGATGAGCACCTGAGGAAGGAAGGGGGCTATCTTAGTCTGTTCGGGCTGCTATAATAAAGCGCCACCAGATGGGTAGATTATAAACAAAAGAAATTTATTTCTCACAGTTCTGGAGACTGAAATTCCAAGATCTAGGCACCAGCATGGTCACGTTTTCTGGTGAGAAGCCTCTTCCTGGTTCATAGCCAGAGCCTTCTTACGGTGCCCTCACATGACAGAAGGGGCTAGGGAGCCCTGTGGAATCTCCCTGTAAGAGCACCAGTCCCCTTCATGAGGGCTCCATCTTCATGATCTAGTCACCTCTCAAAGGCCCCAGCTACTAATACTATCACCTTTTTTTTTTTTTTTTTTTTGCGGGACGCGGGCCTCTCACTGTTGTGGCCTCTCCCGTTGCAGAGCACAAGCGCCGGATGCGCAGGCTCAGCGGCCATGGCTCATGGGCCCAGCAGCTCCGTGGCACGCGGGATCCTCCCGGACCGGGGCATGAACCCGCGTCCCCTGCATCGGCAGGCGGGCTCTCAACCACTGCGCCACCAGGGAAGCCCAATACTGTCACCTTTGTGGTTAGGATTTCAACATATGAACTCTGGGGAGACACAAACATTCAGACCAGAGCAGGGACAGAAGTAAAACTGGGCAAAGGGAGAAATCAAGCTGCCTCAGGTGACTCTGTGGGAAGTGCTGGAGCTAGAATAGCCCTCCAGAGTTGCCTCAAGTTGGGCCAAGATGTCAGTGTCTTTATATTCCCCATTGGTCAATCATTGGATATGGGCTGTCTCGGAAAGGGTGACCTCAGGCATGGCTGTTTCTCCTTTGTTAGGTCATTCAGGAAGGGGCTGGCAACTGAAGGCTATCTGCTGACAAGGCTCTTAGCAGCTCAGTTAACAAGATCCACTAAAGGAGGATCTGAATGCCATGTAACAGGGATGGACAAAGTATGCAGAATAACACGGAATCCCAGTGGCCAGTGCCACAACACCATCTTCCAGGTCAGCTTTCAGCATGAGTGCCTTGATCAAACACATTCGTTCTATGTCCAGAGTTTGGTTGCTGGTCTACGAAGTAGGGAATTTGCACGTTCTCAGGACAATGCCTACTTAGCCTTACTTGGATGGTCTGAAAGAGGGGATCAATCAGTAAAACCATGGAACTCCTCTAGACTCCCCAGCAAGACGCTGATTGTCACACTCTCTGTTTTGTGTGCTCAAGCCCAGATACGGGCAGTTGACATGTTCAACCTTCCGGCTCAGTCCCACCCTGTCGTTATGCTAAAGAGAACCAAACATAACTATAATTAGGTTCTGCTTCTCTCTCCTTTCATCAGTCTTACCTGGAAGGGAGGAACAGCAGCCTTCTACACGAATCCCTGTCATAGATATTCAGTTTGAAGGAAGAGGCTATTGACACCAGTTCTGGTTTATTCACTGGTCCAGCACTGCCTTGAATGTGTTTGTCTGGCTGGGACTCTATCAGTCTACCTAGTTCTGGTCAATCTATTTTTCCCAGGATTTGGACCATGTCCTGATCTCCCCCATGCTGTCTAGGATCCTGTTTTCATGAGAACCAAAATGACATCAACCATTGAGTATCATCAGCATAGCTACTGCTCAGGGAATCTAGCTGCAGGATCCCAGCTCCCCTTATCTGATACCTTAATTTGCATTTTGTGATTTGGACTTCTGGGCCAGCTTCCTCAGAAACTGGTCAGGTCGGTCCCCCCAAACCCTTGTTCCCTAAAAGCTTAAGCTTACTCTCATCTCCTCATAGACCCACACTGTTGAGGGTCCAGGACAATCACTGGCAAAATATATAGTCTATGACACCTTGAAGCCTCTTAGAAGGATGTCTCCAAAGTAGTCTTCAGGAATCAAATTGGTATAATAATTCTATTCTAGCCGTATAGAGATGGCCGACTTTAACCCACAATTTCCTTGGCCTCCTTTCTTCCCAGGTCTCAGTCTTCCCCTCCCAAGGAGGGTCATTTTGCTTCATACATCAAGGACTGTTCCTCGAAACATACCAACCCCTTTGCTAGAACATGGCTAAAGACATTGCTCAACATCCCAGACACTTTCCTGTGTGATTTGTCTTCCTTATGCAGTTAATTGACTGCACACAATCAATATCTAAACATTCCAGGCTATTTGGGATAACTCCAGCTCCCCCAAAACTCTGGGCCGTGGTTTTGTCCAGATAAATAATATCTTAGCCGTTTAAATAAAATAAATATCTTAACCATAAATAATACGTATACATGTATTATTATAACAAATATATTAAATATATATACTTAACTATTTAATACCAATAATATAAGTAATATCTTAACAATCTGATACCAATATTTTAAATGAATCCTAACTAATATAAATATAATTTATATAAATTATAAATAATAACCATTTACTACCAGTATTATTCATTCAAAAGGGACTCTGCACAAATTCATACAGACAGAGGTAGAATAGTAGTTGCCAGGGGCTGCACGAGGGGACAGGGGGAGTTATTGTTTAATGGGTACAGAGTTCAGGATGATGAACAAGTTTTGGAGATGGGCAGTGTTTATGGTTGCACAACAACATGAATGTGCTTAATGCTTCTGAACCGTGTACTTAAAAATGATTAAAGGGGTAAATTTTATGTATATTTTACCACACTTTTTCAAAACGGACTCTGGAAGCAGTAATATTTTTCTCTCCCATTACTCCTATTCTCGTTAGTTTGGTTAGAGAGAGACAGATGTTCACTCAAGTTTGCACAATTAACGGCTGTTTATTATAAGACTCAGGATGGAGCCAGGATCTCATGGCAGTCAAGGAACAGGGACCAGACTGGACCAGAAACAGGGACCAGACTGTTCCCAAGGACCCTCAGGAACAAGAGCCATGACTCTCCTCTAAAGTGCTCCATTTCCACATGGCTCAGCCTCTCCCTGTCTCTGCTTCTCCTCAGACTTCTTGCTACTCCTCCCGCAAATGACTGGATTTCTCTTCTCTGTCTTCTCCTTCTCACAGCTTCCACTTAATTATTCTCATCTTTTTCACAGCTTAGCTTCCTCATACTTGGCTTTGCTCTTGGCCTCTATTCTACACTGTACCCCCCTCTATACTCCTTCCACATCAGTTCCTACTGTTACCCACTTCGTGTTTCAGTTTCCCAAATCAGATTCCTGCAAGCGAGCACATGGTTGGTCCAGTTTGTCCCTCTTTGAGTCGTGCTTTTTGAGCCAGATCACCCTGCAAGCTGCTCTCCAGTCGATATTTTGGCCCCCTCTACTGCAAGGCAGATTTATATGGTACGAAACATAGCCACCTTCATCTGCCTCTTTAGCAGAGGCGGTGGGTATAAAAGACACTGTGATAGCCACGTCCAGTAGAATCTCGTTTTCCATATCTTCTCTCCTTATGTTCTGGAATAATAACCCCTTTCTAGGCAGTCTCGGCAACTACATCTGGGTCAATGACATCTTTGACAGTATATTTCAGGAGCATCTCTACTATCTGATACAGCTGAAGACCAAATGACTGACCTAGAGATTATATTAGCAGTAACACCTGTAGAAGCCCTCCATGCTCTAGAGATCACCAGAGAGCATGCCTCAGGTGAACACACATGCAAAATCAGTTTGAAACATTTAGCTTGATTTTAGGACACATTTTTACCCCTGCTGTTTATGTTTACCCCTGTTAATTATTATGTGCCTAATGTTGGCATAGCATAAATCCAAAAACCCCTTTGGACAAATATATCATTTTTAATCAGCAATTATTTTTAGGTCTTGGTCGTTAAATCCTAATAACGTATCTAGTACATTTGGCCTGTAGCAAATGCACTAATTATTAATGTTTTAAATAACACAGAACAATGTATTGTTCAGGCAACAGGCTAAGGAAGATATTCTCCCCACTTGGAGATACAGGAGGCACTTCCTTGAGACATTAGATCCTGCTGTCTGAGTCCTGTAGAGCAGCCTGAGCTCATCAGCTAGCTCAACTCCAGCTCTGCAGGGCTTAAAGCTTCTGGGCAGGAGAACAGGCAGAAAAGCTGCATTGTGGGTGCCCCCAAGTGGGTACATTTTGATGTGCACGCCGAGGATTTTCTGGCCAGTAACTCTAGCATTAGGTCATGTCTGTGAAGCATTTTTAAAGATGCAAAAAAGCTATACAAAAGTGTGAATGTTTTTCAGCATGTACCTCTTATTATATAATATCTACTGAAACAATACTTAATATTTCAGGTTATCACAGATCGTTTATTTTCTAGAAAATATCTTACGGGAAAATGTTCAAGTAATGCTGCCATATAAAACTGTGGAACTGAAGAGGGATGGATTTTAGTGTCAGACACAACTTGACTTTGAACACTCAGCCCCGTATTAGTTGTGTGACCTTGGGCAAGCCACTTAACCTCTGTAATCCACAATCGTCTCATTTTCAAAATGGGACTCAGGAGTATTTGAAAGAGTATCTTATAGGGTCATGTTTTGGGTAAGACAATACTTATAGTGTAATAGGGACAGTGGCACATTAGAAGTGCTCAATAAATATCACTATTTTGTGTGTGTAAACAATATGGTTGGATATATATATATATATATATATGCAAAATAAAGTGTATTTATTGAGATATGTCAAGGAGCTCCCCAATACCTTTTTAATAAATTCCTTTCCTGCTCAGTCAGCCATAGGCAATTTCTGTTATTTATGATGAGAACTGAGTAATGTATATGGTTATGGCAGGAAAAAAATGAATGAAATTGACCTGGATTCCTCAAAAATGTCAGTGTCATGACAGAGCAAGAAAGGCTAAGGAAGTGTTCTAGATGATAACAGATTAAGAGGCACAGTGACTAAATGCAGTAAGTGACTTTGGACTGGATTCTGTATTAGAGGGGAAAAATTCTCTAAAGGACCTAATTGGGACAACTGATGAAATTGAAATGTGGGCTGTAGGCTGAATAACAATATTTTATTAATGATAGATTTTCTGAATTGATAACTGAACTGTGATTATGTAAGAGAATCTTCTTGTTCTTAGGAAATATGCACAGAAATATTAAGGGGCATGAGGCATGAAACCTACCCTCAAATGGTTTAGGAAAAATAAATAATATATATAACACCTATGTACATATGTGGATATAGAGAGATATAGACATATCTATGTATAAAGACAACACCATACATACACATACACCATACATGTGCGTGTGTGTGTGTATACAAACAGAGGGAATAAGAGAGAATATGAAAAAGTGTAGAAAAATGATAGACTTGGTGAGTAGGGTAAAGGGCAAACAGTAGTTCTCTGCACTCTCCTTGCAATTTTTCTTTGCTTAATATTTAAAGTTTAAAAATATAGCTTAGGGCTTCCCTGGTGGCGCAGTGGTTGAGAGTCCGCCTGCCGATGCAGGGGACGCGGGTTCATGCCCCGGTCCGGGAAGATCCTACATGCCGCGGAGCGGCTGGGCCCGTGAGCCATGGCTGCTGAGCCTGCGCGTCCGGAGCCTGTGCTCCGCAACGGGAGAGGCCACAACAGTGAGAGGCCCACATACCGCAAAAAAAAAAAAAATATATATATATATAGCTTAAATTTTTTACATAAAAAATTTTAAAGATAATGAAGTAGTCCCCCCAAAAATATCAGCTAACTCTCCAGTACTTTGAGATAAACCCACAAAATTATTGCTAATTATTTGGCAAATAAATTATGCTATATGTTAAAAGAATGTCTTACACTCTAAACAACATTAGAATATATTAACTAATTCTTTACAAAATTAAGAAATAAAGCATAGGGGCTTCCCTGGTGGCGCAGTGGTTGAGAGTCCGCCTGCCGATGCAGGGGACGCGGGTTCGTGCCCCGGTCCGGAAGGATCCCATATGCCGCGGAGCGGCTGGGCCCGTGGGCCATGGCCGCTGAGCCTGCGTGTCCGGAGCCTGTGCTCCTCAATGTGAGAGGCCCGCGTACCACAAAAAAAAAAAAAAAAGAAATAAAGCATAAATGTTTTTCACGAATAAGAAAAATTTTGAGCTCAAACGGACCTTACAGGTCACCTAGAACAGGCTTCTTTCAAAGACAGAAATCATCCAAATTTCCTTAAAGATATATCCCCCACTCTAAATCCATGGGCTAAATCACTCTTGTATTCATTTCCTGATGGTTTAAAATTACCTATGACTCATTATTCTGAAAACTGTAATAAAGGGAAAGATCAACAATTTCTTCTGCCTTTTCTGTCCTAACTAACAAAAGATAATAAAAATAGTTGATATGGAAAAGTTTTTCTTTGTAGAATAATTCCAGCTAAGTGAAGAAGAAATAATAGAAAAAGAATATCGCCATATTTCAATCCTAATGAAATAATCATCAATGAGCACTAAACTTGTTAAGTAGGAAGCTGATGGAGAGCTTTATAATGGGTAAATCAAGCTGAACTCATTGATCAATTTTAATATCAGAAAAAAGACAACCAGACATCGTGTGCCTCCAAAATGGTGCACATAGGAAGTACACAACACAACCTACAAAAGCTATTTTAAGAAGGAAAAAAAAAAATGACCAAGCCTCTAGGTCTATCTACCAATTTTCAGGAAATACAGAGTTCAAATGAACATGTTCAATGACACCATGAGGATAAAATTAGCAAAATCCAGATTATGGGAAACACTACGTAACAAACAACTGAGTTTCTTCAACTAATAAAGGTGAAAGAAGGGTGATGGAGAGTCTATAGATGAAAAGCGACTTAAAAGACATATAACTAATTACAATGTGTAGAACTTGTACAGAGTCTTAATTTCAACAAACCAACTAAAAAATATTACAATACAATCAGGTATCTCTGAACACTGGCTGCATATTTGTTGAGATTAAGGAATTATTAAATATTGTAGGTGTAATAATGGTATTGTGGTTATGTTTTTCAGTAAAGAGTCCTTATACAGATTCATACTTAAACATTCATAATTTAAATATTATGACTTCTGGAATTTGTTTCAAAATAACATGAGGTAGAGCAGATAGAGGGGAAAAGGAGTAGATGAGAGGGAGAACAGAAGAAACGAGACTAACCACGCGTTGATAACCATTGAAGATGGGTGATAGGTGGGAATTTAGTATACTATTCCCTTTGCTTTTTAATATGTTTGAATTTTCCATTATAAATTTTTTAAATTTATTTACGTATTTATTTTTGGCTGCGTTGGGTCTTTGTTGCTGTGCGTGGGCTTTCTCTAGTTGTGGTGAGCGGGGGCTACTCTTCGTTGCAGTGCGCAGGCTTCTCATTGTGGTGGCTTCTCTTGTTGCGGAGCACGGGCTCTAGGCGTGTGGGATTCAGTAGCTGTGGCACGTGGGCTCAGTAGTTGTGGCACTCGGGCTCTAGAGCGCAGGCTCAGTAGTTGTGGCTCGCGGGCTCTAGAGTGTAGGCTCAGTAGTTGTGGCACACGGGCTTAGTTGCTCCGTGGCATGTGGGGTCTTCTCAGACCAGGGCTTGAACCCATGTCCCCTGCATTGGCAGGCGGATTCTTAACCACTGCACCACCAGGGAAGTCCCTCCATTATAAAATTTTAAACACTATTTTTAAAAGATTGAGGTAACTGTGTGTTTACTGAAATTGAAATAATACTAACAGGTATTTGTTGAAAAAGCAAGGTATAATTTGGGGGGTTGTTTTATTATATTTATCATTATATATTATACTTATTTAGTTAAAATGTACATAATATAAAATTTTATGTACAAATTTATATTAAAAATTATTTCATTTTAAAGTGTACAGTTCAATGGCATTAAGTAAATTCACATTTTGTACAACAATCACCACTATCCATTTCCAGAACTTTTTCAGCATCCTAAAGAGAAACTCTGTACCCATTAAACAGTAACTCTCTATTTCCCTTCCCTTCAGTCCTGGTATCCTCTATCCTACTTTCTGTCTCTATGAATTTGCCTATTCTATGTATATCATATAAGAGGAATCATATGATATTCATCCTTTTGCATCTGGCTTATTTTAATGTTTTCAAATTTCATCCATGTTGTAGCATGTATCAAAAAAATTTTTTGCTGAGATACAATATTTTTGTCATAATTTTTGTTTTATTAAAAGCTCACTTTTCCAAAGCCTGTTTCTTATTTTTTTTGGAATTGAGTATAGTTGATTTACAGTGTTTCAGGTGTACCTCAAAGTGATTCAGTTTTATTTATATACATATACATATATTCTTTTTCAGATTCTTTTCCATTATAGGTTATTACAAGATATTGAATATAGTTTCCTATGCTATACAATAGGTCCTTATTGTTTATCCATTTTATAGATAGTAGTGTGTATCTGTTAATCCCAAATTCCCAATTTATCCCTCCCTCCCCCTTTCCCCTTTGGTAATCATAAGTTTGTTTCCTATGTCTAAGAGTCTGCTTCTGTTTTGGGGGTTTTTTGTTTTTTTTAATTTATTTATTTTTGGCTCTGTTGGGTCTTCGTTACTGCGCGCGGGCTTTCTCTAGTTGAGGTGAGCGGGGGCTACTCTTCTTTGCAGTGCGCAGGCTTCTCATTGCGTTGGCTTCTCTTGTTGCAGAGCACGGGCTCTAGGTGCGCGGGCTTCAGTAGTTGTGGCACGTGGGTTCAGTAGTTGTGGTTTGCAGGCTCTAGAGCGCAGGCTCAGTAGTTGTGGTGCTCAGGCTTAGTTGCTCTGCAGCATGTGGGATCTTCCCGACAAGGGCTTGAACCCATATCCCCTGCATTGGCAGGCGGATTCTTAACCACTGCACCACCAGGGAAGCCCCCTGCTTCTGTTTTGTAAATAAGTTCATTTGTATCGTTTTTTGGATTCCACATATAAGTGATATTATATTTGCCTTTCTCTGTCTGACTTAATTCCACATGTAAGTGATATCATATGATATTTGCTTTTCTGTGTCTGACTTAGTTCACTAGTATGATAATCACTAGGTCCATCCATGTTACTGCAAATGGCACTATTTCATTCTTTTTTATGGCTGAGTAATATTCCAGTGTGTGTGTGTGTGTGTGTGTGTGTGTGTGTGTGTGTGTGTGTGTGTGTGTATGTGTGCCACATCTTCTTTATCCATTCATCTGTTGATGGACACTTAGGTTGCTTCCATGTCTTGGATATTGTAAATAGTGATGCTATGAATATTGGGGTGCATGTATATTTTCAAATTAGAGTTTTCTCCAGATATCTGCCCAGGAGTTGGATTGCTGGATCATATGGTGATGCTAGTGTTGGTTTTTTAAGGAACCTTCATACTGTTTTCCATAGTGGCTGCACCAATTTACATTCCCACCAACAATGTAGGAGGGTTCCCTTTTCTCCACACCCTCTCCAGCATTTATTATTTATAGACTTTTTGATTATGGCCATTTTGACCAGTGTGAAGTGATACTTCATTGCAGTTTTGAACTGCATTTCTTTAATAATTAAGCAATGTTGAGCATCTTTTCATGTGCCTGTTGGCCACCTGTATGTCTTCTTTGGAGAAATGTCTATTCAGGTGTTCTGCCCGTTTTTTTATTGGTTTTTTTTTTTTTTTTGATATTGAGCTATATAAGCTGTGTGTGTATTTTGGAAATTAATCCCTTGTCAGTTGCATCATTTGCAAATATTTTCTCTCATTCTGTGGGTTGTCTTTTCATTTTGTTTATGGTTTCCTTTGCTGTGCAAGAGCTTTTAAGTTTAACTAGGTCCCATTTGTTTATTTTTGCTTTTGTTCCCATTATCTAGGAAACGGGACCAAAAAAACTATTGAAGCAATTTATGTCAAAGAGTGTTCTGCCTATGTTTTCCTCTAGGAGTTTTATAGTATCTGATCTTACATTTAGGTCTTTAATCCGTTTTGAGTTTACTTCTGTATATGGTGTTAGAGAAGTTCTAATTTCATTGTAGTGTGTATTTTGTTGTAGCATGTATTAAAATAATATTATTTTTAAGGCTGAGTAATATTCCATTGTATGTATATACCACGCTTTGCTCATCCATTCATTTGTTGATGGACATATATGTTGGTTCCATCTTTTGGCTATTGTGAATAATGCTTCTATGAACACTGGTGTGAAAGTATCTGTTTGAGTCCCCGCTTTCAATTGTTTTGAGTATATATACCTAGAAGTGGAATTGTTGGATCATATGGTAATTCTGTATTTAACTTTTTGAAGAGCCATCACATTGTTTTCAACAGCAGCTATACCATTTTACATTCCAACTATTGGTGCACCAGGATTCCAATTTCCTTACATCCTCACCAACAATTTTTTCCATTTTTTGGATAATAGTCATTCTAATAGGTATGAAGTGGTATTTTGTGGTTTTGATTTCCATTTCCCTAATGACTAGTGATGTTGTACATGTTTTTATGTGCTTATTGCCCATTTGTATATCTTATTTGGAGAAATGTCTATTGAATTCCTTTTTCATTTTTGGATTGGGTTGTTTGGGGGGGGTTGTTGTTTAGTTGTAGAAGTTCTTTACATATTCTGAATATTAATCCCTTATCAGATATATGATTTGTAATATTTTCTCCCATTCTGTGCGTGTGTCTTTCACTCTCTTGACGGTGTCCTTTGATGCATACAATTTTTAATGCTGATGAAGTCTAGTTAATCTATTTCTTGTTTTGTTGCCTGTGCTTTTGGTGTCATATCTAAGAAATCATCATCAAATCCTTTGTCATGAAGATTTTCTCCTATGTTTTCTCCTAAGAGTTTTATAGTTTTAGATCTTACACTTAGGTGTTTGATCCATTTTGAATTAATTTTTGTATATGGCATAAGGTAAGGGTCCCATTATTTTGCACATATATATCCAGTTTTCCCAGCACTATTCATTGAAAAGAAGATACACGTTTTTATTTAAGAAAATGTAAAACTATATTCATAAATTTGTATACTGCTATGTAAAAATACAGTGAAAGATTTAGAAGGGTATACACTATGTGGTTAATAATGGTTACTTTGAGAAGGAAAACAATATTGGGGAGGAGGATATATAAGAGCTATAGTTTTTATTGTCTATAATTTTATACTGTTTAGATTTTTACAAGCCTGTAGTCATATATTATATAATTTTAGAAGGATAGTTTTGGTGGGTTTTTTTTTTCTTTTTGTTTTTAAGAGAAAATTGGTTAGATGTCAAAGCATGGGATGTCTAAGCCAAGGGTCTATATTCTGGTACGCTAGAGGTCCAAATTAAATAGGAACTCCAAGGCAGGAGAACCGTAATGTGGCAAGGAATTAGCAGATCTCAGGGGAAATGCTGTTTGTCCAGATAATCTTGGAGCAACAATAGCAAATAGAGACAGTTAAGAAAACTTGGTCCTAATTCTTAACATTCCACCTAGCCCGCCCCCTATTTATTTTGTTTTAACCTTCACTTGTATTTGCATAGCATATGTTTTGTTGACATATGTAAGAGGTAACTGAAGAGGTCCTTGTGAGCTTTGCCAAAGCAAAGCAGCCAGTTACAAAGAGGCTCTTATGCAATGGCTGTTTGGAGGATGGTTGTTTGGCCAGACCAGAGGATTTTAATAGCAGACTGAGTAGCAGGGTTCCAGAAAAAAATGAAAGCTTTTAACTTTACGTTCATTACTATATATTTTATTCTAGAATTCTCAGCAAAGAAAATATCTATGGAAAGGAGTCTTACAATTATACATAATAAACAAACTGCTTGTTGAATGAATGAATGAATAACGTATGAATCTGAAGGACCAAAAATGAAGACAAGTAGACTAAGTAAGAGTAATATGGGAGTTCCCTGGTGGTCTAGTGGTTAGGATTCGGCGCTTCCACTGCGGTGGCCTGGGTTCAGTCCCTGGCTGAGGAACTGAGATCCCTTAAGCCGTGCAGCCAAAAAAAAAAAAAAAAAAAAGGAGAGTAGTACTAGTGAGGTATTGGCCTAAATAGGGTAGTCTCAGTGGGGGAAGAAAAGAAAGGAAGGAATGTGTCTAGACTTAGTTCATAGTACCACCTAGATCAGACCTCTGAATAGTCAAAAAGTATGAATTAGGAAGCCTGTGACTTTTACTGTGCAATAAACTATCAATGACCCTGACTCATCATTGAATTGACACTGGCCCACGTTTCCTGACCCTCCCTCTATTCCCTTTCTGGCCAACAGCC
Source organism: Leucopleurus acutus (assembly GCF_964270905.1). Lineage (NCBI taxonomy): Eukaryota > Metazoa > Chordata > Mammalia > Artiodactyla > Delphinidae > Leucopleurus > Leucopleurus acutus. The sequence goes on along the minus strand of NC_139149.1, from coordinate 61,273,809 downwards.
TATCATTAGTGATTCTCCTCTAGCTGCCCTCTTCCTGCAGGTTTTCTACCCTAAGAGCAACTTGGAGGCCAACCTGGAAAGCTATTTCTAGTCTTCTAGAAGTCACTGTGGTTCAGAAAGTATATTTTGTTCCTTTATGCTCAAGAGCATTTCAGCAGCACTGTTATATACCAGCTTCCTATATCTGCCTGCCTAGAGATATCAGTCTTCTCTTTTGATATACTTCTGTCCAGTTTCTTGGGTACCTGGCTTTTTTTCTGTCCTCCAGTAAGCTGGCTAGTATACCTACTATGCTCTTGGAGATCATGTCCTCTTCTGTCAGAGCACACCCCTGCTACTCATCTCTCAGGCCTTGTACTAAACTAAGATCCATAACGAATGGCCCATGCCACATAACACTGGGCACCTTGGCTGTCTGGATTCCAAAGTCAAGGCCCCATCCCATCTCCTTGATTTGACCCATGCCTGGAATCACCAAAATTTGACCTCTGTATTAGTTTTCTACTGCTGCTATAACAAATTACCACAAACTGGGTACCTTAAAAAAAAAACACACAAATTTATTATTTTACTGTTTTGGAGGACAGAATTTTGAAATGGGTCTCACTGGCCTAAAATCAAGGTATTGGCAGGGCTGCATTCCTTCTGGAAGCTCTGGGAGAGAATCCATTACCTTGCCTTTCCAGATTTTGGAGGCTGCCTGAATCCCTTGGCTGGTGGCCTTCTTCCATTTCCTCAAAGCCAGTAACAGCCAGAGTCTTTCTCATGCTGTATCACTCTGACTCTGCTTCTAGGGTCATATCTCCTTCTCTGACTATCCAGCCTCCCTGTTTCACTTATAAGGACCCTTGTGATTACATTGTGCCTACCCAGATAATCCAGGATAATCTCTTCATGTCAAAACCCTTAACCTAACCACATCTGCAAAGTCCCTTTCACCATCTAAGGTAACATATTCACAGATTCTGGGGTTTAGGACATGGACATCTTTGGGGAAGGGCATTCTGCCTACCAAAAGCACCCTCCAAATTTATCTGAAAAAGTCACAGCCTTTGTATGGGGGAAGAAGTGACCACTTCAGACCCTGAGTTTAACCTGAACTCCTTATACCTGGTCCCTCCCTTCCAGTTCATTCCCCAGAGCTCTCAACATGCTGTCGTGCTGTTGATCAGATGAGGTTAACTGATGCTGATCAGACGTAGGATGTAATGTAAGAAACACTAAGATATTTTGCCAAGAGGTTGAAAGATGGTGAGGAAACAGTGTAGTGGAAGGGTTTGATTAAAGCTAACTCTTGAGAAATTAAAATTGTTAGGATCTTAATAAAAGGATTATATACAATTTGCCAGTTTAGTTTTCAGAAAGGTGGACTATCTACCTGGTATATAATACATACCATATTGTTGTGTATTAGTGTACCCTCTATTAATGTACCCATGGCCTGTGAGCAGACCAGAAAGAGGAAGGTCTGACAATAAATTCTTCCTCCTAAAGCTGAGGTCCTTGCAATCATGAAGTAGGCAATGGTTGGGTAAGAAGTGAGCAAAACCATGCTTTCCTAGCACGACCTATCTCCTGGTACATCAGTTTCACTGAAGAATAATAAAGTGGAGAATTAAGTAATTTAATTGGTAATTTAAAGCATTTTAAATTATCTCAATTTCTACAATAGAGTATCATATAAACATTGCAGGATTTTTTTTAACATAAAATAGAACAGGGCCTTTTGAAAAGTTTCCCTGATCCTTTAAGGCTGTACTCCTATAGCGGGTCTGCTTGTATTCCTCAGCTGGTAGGAGTTCTCTGGTAGAACAAGCTGAGAGAACTCCCTTAAATGGTCAAGAAAGGCAGATGGAATCTCACCAAAGAACAACCTGGAGCAACTGGTAGAATCTGCAGTTCAATAACCTGTGTCTACCATGAATATATGGCCATTCTCCTGAATGATTGACCAGCCCCATAATACTGTATAAGACTGAGCAAAAAATATGACCAGATAAAAGAAGTTCCACGTGTGACTTTCCAAACTGGAATGTTCTCATCACAATGAGGGAATAGGACCCTCTAAATTAAAGATTTTATCTACTATGAACTTTGCTTTTCCTATAGCTATTGACCACTGGTGTTTTTCTGGCCATGTTTTCCACTTCAAGTTCAAATACAAGTTGCTATATTTAAAACGTACACATTTTGCTTATGCTCTCCTCTAGTTCAAATCAAGAAAGGCAATTTCAGCAAGCACTCTAACTTAATCCTTGAGGCTTAAATGAACCTTAAGGTTTATAGACCCCATTTTGTGAAATGTGTCTCCTTGATATTTTGCCTCTGAAAACAATGCTTCCCTTAAAATTAATACAGAGCCCTCACTACTTTAAGCCAAGTTCCCTGGCTTGGGGACATGACATAGGAAACTAACCTTGGTAGTAAAGCCCATAGATCAGAAATGCTTAGATAGGTGAGATTGGTAAGGAAAAGCCTGAGACTATTTGTCTGAACAAACTGGAATAACTGACTAAAGTAATGGAATAACTGACTAAAATCAGTGATGTAAGAGGTGGCCAAGGAGAGTGACTCGTGCCGTGTAACCATATTATTCTTACACAGAGCCACGATAATCCAAAAGTGGAAAGAAAACAAAGCATTACTCAGCATGGGGCACTTGTACCATATGGAAACCCTGTAATTCCCTAAATTGATGTAAGACCTTCATTTATCACATAGCACTAGGACTAGAAATATGACCCTTAAAGACCTCACTGAGGCTAGAGTAGCAAAAAAATTGATAAGCAAAAGTCCTCTCAAACATTTTGTTAGTGTTGTGAAACCTCTTATCTCTTAACAGTAAGTTCAGTATCTGTGTCCATTGATTATGAATGGATTTAATTTCTCGAAGGAGAATAAGGACTTACATTTGCATTTGGTTGTCTTAAAATATAGCCGAGGGAATTCCCTGGTGGTCCAATGGGTAGGACTCAGTGCTTCCACTGCTGTGGGCCCGGGTTCAATCCCTGATCAGGTAACTAAGATCCCACATGCCGCGCAGCACAGCCAGAAAAAAAAAAATTATATACACACACACACACACACAGCTGAAACTGACAATATACTTTCCTATCACATACAAGAAACTCCAGCCAACATATAGATAAGAAGGTATACACACCCACACCCACACCCATGTGATGCTTTAAAACAGGAATAGCCTTACCATGGAGAGGTTAGAGTTTGAATATAAAAGTACACCGAAGCCCATCACCAAAAACTGAAATTCAACATTTAATAATGCTTCCCTTTGGTTTCATTAATACAAGTGCCATAGAAGGGATAATATAATACATTTATCAATTTTTATGAAGTATTAAAACTTTCCTAACATATTGGTTTTTTACATTTTAAAGTAATGCTTATGGTAACATATCAAATAATACAGAGGTATGTGAAGAAAATTTAATAGTTCCTTCCAACCTCATTGCTCAAAAATGTACTGAGTACCTATTAGTGGGCCAAGCAAGTTCTAGGCTATGTGGATACAGCAATAAATGAAACGAAGTCCCTGTCCTCATAGACTTAGAGTCTAATGTGAGCTACAAACAAACAAGCAGTAAATAATGCCAGGTAGCAATAACTGCTATGGAGAAATATAAGGTTAGGTAAGGGATCCAGGAAGGCCTCTCTTAAGAAGTGACTTGAGCAAAGACTTGAATGAAGTGGAGGTTAAACCATAAACATAAGGTGTTCCAAACTAAAGGAATGAAAAGTGCAGTTCTGTCAGGGGAATATGGTTGGCATGTTGCAGGAATAACAAAGAGGCTGGCGTGCATAAAGCAGATGATGTAGGAGTTGCTTGTCTTTTTATCCATTTGTAGACTCTTTGTACTTACCAAAAGTAAATGTGTGGTTATGTTACCGACTAGATACAGTTAAATTCAGTTGTTTCATTTACTTTCAATTTGTAGGGATTTAAATTTTTTTTACTTCTATAAATGGTTTGCATGGTTCCAAATTCAAATCCAGAAAGCAAAGCGTATTCAAAGAGGTTTAGCTTCTATTCTTGTTCTCTCTAATCTATTCCTTCCACCATAGGTAACCATCGATGAACCTTCTATTTTTTAAACACAGGAAATGCATTTGTAATTCTCTCCCTTTCTTAGATGCATTCACATCCCTCCCCACCTGTGAGGGAAATGGTAGCAAATTATTAAAACATGGAATACATGATAAATTTGAGTGTCATCCATGCACAGGTGCCATGTTAGTCTTCTCTGTATCATTATAATTTTGGTATATGCACTGCTGAAGCAAGCAATAAGTTAGATTTTACATGGATAAGAGTTCAGAAGCTGGACACTGCCTGGAAAGAGATGGCTTCAGTAGGTGCCACCATGGAGAGCCTAACATAGCCAGGAGACACCAAGAAGGTACGAGGTGCTGGCAGAGAGAGTAAGTTGCCGAAGGATGGACCAAAGGCATTGAGAAAAGAAGTGAAAGGTTGACCACAGACAGACCTTGCCTACCTCACAACCCAGCCCAGGGCCTATTATGCTTCAGCTGATGTCCCATTCCTGCCAATATTCTATTGTATCATAGAACAGGTCAATAAAGGGCTTTATTGTTTTGTTTTTTAATGAATTCTTTAGGCACATGAGAATATACACACAGAATCCTTCTTAGCCACAGAAAAAATGTTTGTTTGAACAAATTCATGCCACAAAGCAAAAATATGTTCCTCAAGTTCTCTAAGTTTGAATTTTGCAGTATGAGCAAGAAAAAGAAATTCTAGAGGTCATTCCAATTTTTCCCAACAACCTAAAATTTTAGTTAAAAGAGAAGAATAATAAAGTTTCTGCAAATTACTTCGAATATACTAAGTACCCTATTTATTACTGAGCAAACTTTACTGAGTGACTACTATGTTTAATACTCTACATTAGGTGCTGTGGAAGACATAAATACAAATTAGACCTAATCCCTGCCCTTGAGAATCTTACCATCTGTGCTAGTTAGTAATTTATGACTTCTCCACTAGAAATCCATCTTTCTATGCCTTGTTTCTCTTCTACAACTGGACCCAATAGGCATTTCTGCTATGACAACTGGCAAAATGTTAGGCTTGGCCAATAGAGGGCACTGGAAAGACACTGTGAGGCCAGAAGAGGAGGAAGGACTTTCCTTTCTTCTTCAGGTGGGTTGGCTTGCAGCAGAGGCCTGGTTGTGTTCACCTCAGCACTCCTCATGGTTCACTTGTGGCCCGTGCCTTCAGCAAGTTTCTTCACCACAAGTGAACTTCAAGTTCCTGTGACAGCCATGTCCTCTCCTCTAAATTTCTAAGTTTTTCGTTACTATTCACTCTTACTCAGCCAAAGATAGTAGCTATTCCTATAGTTCCTATGGTTTATCTCTAGGCTTACTATCCTGTGCCATTGATCTATATTTCTGTTTTTGTGCCAGTACCATACTGTCTTGATTACTGTAGCTTTGTAATATAGTCTGAAGTCTGGGAGCCTGATTCCTCCAGCTTTGTTTTTCTTTCTCAAGATTGCTTTGGCTATTCATGGTCTTTTGTGTTTCCATACAAATTGTGAAATTTTTTGTTCTAGTTCTGTGAAAAATGCCATTGGTAGTTTGATAGGGACTGCATTGAATCTGTAGATTGCTTTGGGTAGTATAGTCATTTTCACAATGTTGATTCTTCCAATCCAAGAACATGGTGTATCTCTCCATCTGTTTGTGTCGTCTTTAATTTCTTTCATCAGTGTCTTACAGTTTTCTGCATATAGGTCTTTTGTCTCCTTAGGTAGGTTTATTCCTAGATATTTTATTCTTTTTGTTGCAGTGGTAAATGGGAATGTTTCCTTAATTTCTCTTTCAGATTTTTCATCATTAGTGTATAGGAATGCAAGAGATTTCTGTGCATTAATTTTGTATCCTGCTACTTTACCAAATTCATTGACTAGCTCTAGTAGTTTTCTGGTAGCAACTTTAGGATTCTCTACGTATAGTATCATGTCATCTGCAAACAATTTTCTTTTCCAATTTGTATTCCTTTTATTTCTTTTTCTTCTCTGATTGCTGTGGCTAGGACTTCCAAAACTATGTTGAATAATAGTGGTGAGAGTGGACATCCTTGTCTTGTTCCTGATCTTAGAGGAAATGCTTTCAGTTTTTCACCATTGAGGATGATGTTTGCTGTGGGTTTGTCGTATATTGCCTTTATTATGTTGAGGTAGGTTTCCTCTATGCCCACTTTCTGGAGAGTTTTTATCATAAATTGGTGTTGAATTTTGTCGAAAGCTATTTCTGCTATTGTCGAAAGCTATTTCTATTGAGATGATCATATGGTTTTTATTCTTCAATTTGTTAATATGGTGTATCACATTGATTGACTTGCATATATTGAAGAATCCTTGCATTCCTGGGATAAACCCCACTTGATCATGGTGTATGATCCTTTTAAGGTGCTGTTGGATTCCGTTTGCTAGTATTTTGTTGAGGATTTTTGCATCTATGTTCATCAGTGACATTGGCCTGTAAGTTTTCTTTTTTTGTGACATCTTTGTCTGGCTTTGGTATGGGACATTCCATCTTATCTTCTCAGACTGGGATTTATATCATTGGCCTCCTTGGTTCTCAGGCCTTCAGATTCCAATTGAATTATACCACCAGCTTTCCTGAGTCTCCAGCTTGGAACATCAGCTCATGGGACTTCTCAGCTTCTATAACCACATAAGCCCATTCCTCATGGTTATCGTGTCAGTCTGTCTGTCTCTCTCTCTATATATAAACAATAGTGCTCTGTACTACTCAGGGTTCTCCACAGAAGCAGAACCTGTAGGATCCTACTGAGGGAGGTCAGTTTTTCTTCCAGCTGGTTCTGTTTCTCTGGAGAACTCCGACTAATACAGAGCATTATTGTTTATTCTACTTTAAGCATCACAGGACATCTTACCACATACTTCAGGCAAGAACTGAGTACTTGAGAAAATATACTAATAATTTCTCTTTGAACTGCACATATGCATTATCTCTATTTTATGGGCTAAAGATTGAAACTGGGGACTTCCCTGGTGGTCCAGTGGTTAAGAATCCGCCTTCCAATGCAGGGGATATGGGTTTAATCCCTGGTCCGGGAAGATCCCACATGCCACAGGGCAACTAAGCCCACACGCCTCAACTAGAGAGCCAGCGCGCTGCAACTGGAGAGAAGCCTGCGTGCTGCAACGAAGATCCCACGTGCTGCAACTAAGACCTGACACAGCCAAAAATAAAAATTAATTAATTTTTAAAAAGAGATTGAAACTAAAATGATTAGCTCGTGTGTGATTTTGAAGCATTTGTCTGTGAAGTTAGATCAGTGACAAAGTCTTATTCACTCTTCAAATTTTAGTTCTGAGGGCTTCTCCCCAGGATTACTGCTAGATGATACTGCGCCTTTGTGCCAACTAGAAGAAGTAGTGATCCTCTGGGTCCATGTTGTACCAGGGCTCTAGACCAAGTGGGTAGGATTTCAGTCCCCAGCCATCCCATCATCTGGGCACACTAGATATTTATTCTTTTATGTTGACTTGTATCACCTCTGATAGCCACTTGTTAGAACTATTAAGTCAGATTTACAGAATTCAAGGACTTAACAGAAGTCCAGAAAGAGCCATTTTTTCTGAGACATTTCTGTATTCATCTGAAGTCCAAAGTTACCAAAAACAAGTGTTAAAGTTGGGTCAGTTTTGAAAAAACTCAGACTTTCTTTAGTCCCTGGCCCTACATGAAAAAACATTTACAATCCCTTAATTCTCCCAACCATGGGTCTGGGATTGAAAAACCGACCTGCCTCACTTTACCAAGAGGCAATTTTGTGCCCAAGTCACGAAGCTCTTAGATCTATTCGTTTGCTTATTCCTTTGTCCCAGTAGGTCAGGCCCACTTTCACCCAAAAGATTATTCCAGACTCTGGAACCTTTTCCAGATTCCTTTAAAGAAATGTATTTTCACTTTGCTGGGAACCCTAATTGCTTCTGCCAAGCAGAGAATGAACCGTTTCCCCACACTGAGTCCCATTTCACAGAGGAGAATGACCAGGAACGGAGCTCCTCTATGAAAGGGACCTAGAAACTGATAAAAGGCCAAATCTCATCAACTGAGAGACAAAGTCCCACTATCCTCCGACCAGCCTAGATCAAAGGCGAAACAACTTGTTCGGTTCTCTCTGCCTGGGCTGGTCTTTATTTCTTCTTTTTGTCTCTCCGCCACCCTCTGCTCCTCAGTCCGTCTCCGGGCGGCTGTCGCTGCCTTTCCCGACTGGTTACCAATAAAGTTGTTACACAGTGACCTTGAGCGTCTTCCCAGCTGTACCCGATTCCCCGCCTTCTGCATCCGGGTGCCGCGGCGCGGATAAGAGCCGGACCGCGCCTGCGCACCCAGCCCCATTCCTTCGACCTCTGCTGACTCGGCCGCTGCCACCTCCTGGGAAGGTAAGCGGAGGGTGCGGGAGCCGGACCTGGCCGAGGTGGAGCCGCGCCCAGGAGGGACCCATTCATTCTGCTGTCGCCTCGCTTGGCACGGGACCCGAGCTGACCGCGTGCACGGGAGCCCGCGGGACCTGGGTGGAAGGACGGGCCCTCGGAGGGCACTTGACCTTAAGCCTCTTTGCCTCCGCAGAGAGGAAGCGGGAGAGGAGCCCTAGCCGCTTGTCACCCAAGTCCTCCAGCCGCGCCGCCCCGAAGAGTGCAAGATGTTCGCCTGCGCCAAGCTCGCCTGCACCCCAGCTCTGGTGCGTAGCCCAGGCTGGGCCGGGGGCTCGAGGCCCCGACCACTTGGCCCGGGCGTCCACGTTGTTGAACGGGTCACCTCGGGGCAGGACACACCGCCCTCTCGGGACAGCTCTCCCTAGCCCCATAACCTCTGTGTCCTTTTCTCCCTTTCCTCCTCTTCCTGGGGCTTCTCATTCCGCTCCTCCCCTCCACTCGCGGGGTGGAGAGCCGCCGAGGCCTAGCTGTCAGGCCCAGCTCGGTGTAGGTCAAACCCTCCTTGCCCCTCGTTCCGGAGCGGTCCCCCACCCCACCTCCTCCGACACCCTGTTGGACCGCGGCCTCGCGAGGGTTGGGGTGCAGTGGAGGGTGGAGGGGGCCCCTGAGGCCTAGCGTCGCGGCTGCACTCTCACTTGCTGATCCGTAGGTCAGTCTCGCTGCTGCAGAGGGAGGGACTTTCCTCACCCTGTGTGGGCGGAGGCGGCTGGTGCAGGACCCGAAAATCTCTCCTCCTGCTTCTGGGATGTTATTTCCAAAACCATTTTGGACACTTTTGATGACGTGAAGATCTCGGGGGTTTGTCTTAGAGAATCAGGTCTTGGTTCTGAAGGGGTTTTCTGTGACCTTAATTTAGTGGACACTCAAGGGCGGAGAAGGTGGACTGGAACGTGTCCTTATGGACAGAGTATTTCAACGATTGTTCTTCCACTGATGTGGAATTGCTTAAGCTGCTTTTTAATTCTATGATTAATGGACATATAAGAATATCCTAGAAATAGCGGGAGCTCATGTTAACTAATGGGCTATTTAAAATGACACGCTGTTTATAGTGCTGTTGTACCTACTTGTTGATCCACTTAAACTTAACCAAAGAATGTGGGGTGTTTATTGCTAGTTTTCTGATCTGAATTGTGGCGCTACAATAATTGAAATTTTAAAAGCAATACTTATTCTTTTTAAATAATTGTTCTTAGAAGTTTTGTTCAGGATATCACAAATACATTATGAAGCAAGCTTTAAAATTGCATTAACAATTTTATTAAAATTGCTTTGTGCCTTGAAAAATGACCAGACAAGATAAGAATCAATAGAGGAAAGTCATAATTTTTCTTACTCATTTTTGCAGTTTGCCTTTTTAGAATTCATGGTGCAAGAAGGGTCATTGAAGTTTTATCTGTATTTTTACTTAATACATGGAATCTTTTTTCATTAACAGATCCGAGCTGGATCCAGAGTTGCATACAGACCAATTTCTGCATCAGTGTTATCTCGACCAGAGGCTAGGACTGGAGAGGTAAATGCAGTAATAATAGAAATTAAGTAACACTACCAAATAAGCCTTATGGTTTCGATTAAAGTGAAGGGGAAAAACCTCATTAATGAGTGGTCTGAGAGGGTCCTTTCCACCCTTTCATCCAAAAAATTTGCAGAGAATGAGCCAATGAAAGAAACTTCTGTATCCAAAACTTATCCACCTGAATTGGCTAAGAAATATAGCCAGTATATATACTTAAGTATATGGTTTTGAGTTGCCTGTATTTAAGATTATGATAGCAACAGTTACTGAACAGCCTACTCTATTAAAAAGCATATGCAGGGCTTCCTTGGTGGCGCAGTGGTTAAGAATCTGCCTGCCAATGCAGGGGATATGGGTTCGAGCCATGGTCTGGGAAGATCCCACATGCCGTGGAGCAACTTAGCCCGTACACCACAACTACTGAGCCTGTGCTCTAGAGCCTGCGAGCCATAACTACTGAGCCCACATGCCACAACTACTGAAGCCTGCACACCTAGAGCCCGTGCTCTGCAACAAGAGAAGCCACTGCAATGAGAAGCCCGCTCACTGCAACGAAGAGTAGCCCCTGCTCGCCACAACTAGAGAAAGCCCATGTGCAGCAATGAAGACCCAATGCAGCCAAAAATAAATTAATTAATTCAAAATAAAAAGCATATGCACGTACACCATTTCTTAATTTTCAAAAACCTTATGCAGTGTGATATTGCTGTTCCTATTCTGCAAGATGGGAATTATTCTAAGCCCCAGATTTTTCTGTTGTGCCACACCACCTATTCAAACTCAGCTACAAAAATAGAGAAGTGGTTATCATTTTGACAGTACGGTAATTAAAACAGCTAACTGTGATTGCTGATTTGACCTGTGCCTTTATTTCCTGTTCTCTAGAGCTCTACGGTATTTAATGGGGCCCAGAATGGTGTGTCTCAGTTAATCCAAAGGGAGTTCCAGACCAGTGCAGTCAGCAGAGACATTGATACTGCGGCCAAATTTATAGGTGCAGGTGCTGCAACAGTAGGAGTGGCTGGTTCTGGTGCTGGTATTGGCACAGTCTTCGGCAGCCTCATCATTGGTTACGCCAGGTAATTCCTGTTGCCGAATAAACTAGTTTAAAAACATGCTTGAAATAATTGGAAACTTAGGAAACTAGTGAAATCATCATAGCTACTTTGTATTAAGTGCCTGTCTGTGTCTTGCATTATACTTTGAGGTCTTTGCATGCAGTTATCTCACTGCTCCCAACACGCCTTGGAGAAACACTGGTTTACCTGTGAAGGACTAGAGACACAGAGGTTATACGGCTTGCCCAAAGTCAAAGCCAGTGTCAGAAAATAAATTATAACTCACTTTGACTTCAGAGTCTGCACTCTTTAATTTTTAAGTTGTAGTGGGAATATAGTTAAGAGAGCTCATGCTTTAAAAATATCAGCTTCTGTTTTATTACTTAAGACCTTATTTTTAAACTAACAAATCTTAAAAAGTATAGAACATACTTTCACGGGGATAAGAAGAATGTCAGAATCCCTCAAAATGGATGAAGACTAACCACTTATATTGATATAGAGAGACAGTGCCTCCCTTTCCCCATATGATTAGGAATGAGGAGAAAGGAATGTCAAAGGCAGAACCAAAAGAGAACTAGGCAAAACACTGTTCCAGTACTTTCCAATTTACAAAGATCCTCACGCTAGTAATCTGGTTTTTTAACATTTACCAACCATGTTAAAATTCAAATAATATTTCAAAGTAACAATGATATGTGTTGTCTCTTTTAGAAACCCTTCGCTGAAACAGCAGCTGTTCTCATATGCTATCCTGGGATTTGCCTTGTCTGAAGCTATGGGTCTCTTTTGTTTGATGGTTGCTTTCTTGATTTTGTTTGCCATGTAACAGAAATTACTGCTTGAAATGTTGGCATTCATGTTAATTACAGATGTAATTCTGTGTATCTTACTGTGACTCCAAAAACTGTAGCATTGGTGTCATGAAAATGTACGTTATTTCCAAAGTCATTAAAGATGAAAACTTTAATTTTTGCTGTGATTTGTACTTACCTAATTTAAATTTAGATCATCACAAAGAAGAACATGTATTCAGGCAGAGGCTGTACAAGTCAGAGGAAACTACTGCAGTTGCCCTGGTGATGGAAAAGATCCTAATGTAATTTTTATGGGAATTCTTTTATATAGTGTTCTGAACATTGTAAATTATAGGGCTTTTGTTTATTCGTGTAAAGGGGAAATGTTTGAGTGCTTTGAGCTTCTATGAAATATGATTAATTAAATCAAGATATTAATTACTCAAGATGGTTTTGTGTTTTTAAGGGCTAATAACGTGAATTACAATACTTGGAAGCAGGATCACCTTCCAGGACTAACCTGGCTGGTCTTAACACAGCTGGATCTAAAAATAAATCACGTCGGGTTTTTAGGAATTGAAGCCTTATTAAATGGGTGTTGGGATTAGGGAGGTGATTTTTACTTTTCAGTAGGTCTCACGTTAAGCAGTTGTGTGTCTATAGTGAATCTTATCTGTCTTCTAAGAAGAAACTCAATCTAACTAGCAGCTAGTTTCTTGCTTAAACAAGGCTCTCATTAAAAACCAAATATCAAAAAGTAAACTGAATTTAACTTTAAAGCCAAAAGTTGCTAAAGCATTGCTCATCTTTGATACCAACAAATGTTTATAATAGGAGCCTTGGGAATGACAATTGGTTCAATAGTATTCTGTTTCTAATACTACATGTTGCTTATTGGTCAGATTTTGCCTATTAAAATGAAGAAAGGGGTGCTACTATAGAAAGACTGAGCTTTCCCCCTAGCAAATATATTGTACCATTACATTATTTGTCATCACAGCTTCAGGGTTTCTATAAAAGGTTAGGCTGACAGTTGGAAAGCTTCATTTTATTCCTTTAATCCCTTCTGCCTAATTTGATTTCAGTTAAGAGCCGTCAGCTACAAGGGTTTGTCAAAGTGCAGTGGGAAGACCCATCTCCATCAGAATCACCTAGGATGTCTAAAGTACAAATCCCTACGCTCCAGACCTACTGAATTAGAGTCTTTGGCCTTGAAACTCAGCCATCTGCATTTTTAAAAAGGTTTCTCAGGTAATTTTTGAGCACATTATTTGAGGATCACTAACTTATCTGTATCCTTCCCACTCTCTATAAAGTGTCAGAAACACTAAAGAGCTAGAGCTACTACCACTTTCTGGTTGGTTAATCACCTAGTCTATGTTACATAATTTCCTGGAACCTTCACCTTTTTCTTAAAAGTACTACTCAGTATTTGAATTTAGCAATGTAAAGAAGTATTACATGTATTATATGACCTAGCAATTCCACAGCTTGGTATATACCCAAAAGAATTACAGGCATTCAACAAAAACTATATACTGGTGTTCATAGCAGCACTATTCACAATAGCCAAAAGGTAGAGACAACCAAACTGATGTTTGGATAAACTGATGATAAAATGTGGTATATCCATATAATGGAATATTATTCAGCCATAGAAAAGAATGACGTACTGATGAGCGTTACAACATGAGTGAACCTTGAAAACATGAAAGTGAAAGTGCTTTCACTTGGCTAAGTGAAAGAAGCCAAGCACAAAAGGCTGAATATTTACATGAAATATTCAGAATACACAAATCTGTAGAGACAGGGGAATTCCTTGGTGGTCCAGTGGTTAGGACTCTGCACTCTCACCACCGAGGACCCAGGTTCAATCCCTGGTTGGGAAACTAAAATCCCACAAGCTGTGCAGTGCCACCAAAAAAAAAAAAAAAAAGGTCCATAGAGACAGTAGATTAGTGGTTACTAAAGGCTAGTGGGAGTAGAGATTGGGAAGTAACTGCTTAATAGGTGTGGGAGGTCCTTTTGGGGTAACCGGTGTTCTGGTGATGGTTGTACAACATTGTGAATGTACTGAATGCCACTGAATTGTACACTTTAAAATGGTTAAAAGAAAATACATACCTTACTACAATTTACAAAGAAGTACTGTACAATTAACACAAAGTCCATAGTGTAAAATCATATGACATTTTTTAAGTCCTGGGGAAATACTTAGATTAACCAATCCTCTGTTACAAGTTCATTTTAGGCCAAACAAACAAAAAACCTGCTCTTACTGCTGGTTTGGTGTTTAAAGAGGCCTGAAACATTGATTCTGGAACAGGTTTCTTATAAGACATGCCCTTAGCTGAGGAAATCCCCTGAGAATGAAAAGGAAATTGTGCTGTGGCTGCCTGGCTTCCAAGTTACTGAGGAAAAAAAAATTCTTTAGAAAATCAGTATAACTTAGAAGTATAACCACAGGCGATCTTACCTTACTTGGAGTAACAAGTTTCTGACATTGAAAGTACATCACTAGAATACATCTATTTGACAGCAGAAATGTTTATTGTATGCCATTTTTGCAGCAAGTACTACCAGCCTTATAAGCAAATATTAATGGTGTATGCTTTTCACTAACTTCTTAGTTTCTGAACAGAGGCCAATAAAGATATTTTTGCATTGAAGACCAAATGAGTTTTCCATGTTGATAAGTTTGGCCTGTTTAAAAACTCCAAGAGACAAGAGCACCCAAGAGTGGTAGAGTGCTAATTCATCTATTTATTTAGAATACTTAAAGGTATTTCAGATTTCCAGGCATACTTCTTATTTGGTAACATGTTGTTACCTTTCTTCATTGCAGGAATGTGGTATTTTTAATGCCTTTGGGATTAACCCAAAATACAGATTTGAGTATGAAGTGTATGTTTGAACTAAAGAAAAACTTGTCATCTAGCCCCAAACACTAGACATGTATGGAAATAACTAAAACTCAAAGTAGAATGGTGAGTTCCAGAAGAGTGGCAGTAAGTACTAAGATGTTCAGGGGAGTAGAAAGAGTTTTCTAACAATGGAATCACATGAAGAAGAGTTATTTTTCTACAAATTAATACAAACCTTGAACTGGTGGAATGAAGAAAGGCCAGAATAAGAGGGTATCTTAGCTAGTGAAAGCATGTGGTTAAGGTTCGGGAGAAACAAGGAGCTGCCTGGGTATGGAAGGGAAATAGTGTAAGATAAGGCTGCAAAGGTAAACTGGGGCCAAATTATGTAATTTGTCAGATGTAAAAGTGTGGGTTTTATTCATTTGACCACAGCCAGCCATTGAAGGTCCAGAGCCAAGGAAGTTTAATACAAGAACAGTGTAGGATAGACCAGAGGCAGTAATGGTCAGTGGTTGCTATAGTAGCTTTGCTGAGAGGCAACGAGGGCCCAGTCTAGGATGGCGGCAATGAGTATTTTTTTTAAAAGAGTCTACAAAAGTTGTATCAGTAGGATTTGATGGGAACCATTTGGAGGAGGAGAGGGTATGTGCATCAGATAAGTGCCATTCCCTATCCTAGGGACTTCGTATACTATGTCATTTAACTTTCATGACAACCATGCAAAATTGGGATTGGTTTCCAAGATGTAGAGTAAAAAGGCTCAGAGGAGTTAAACAGTTCCCCAAATTACATAGCCATTAAGTGGCAAAGTCAGGATCCAAATTCAGGTCATCTTTGATTCCAAAGCCCATGCTTTGATTTTTAGTATGATTATCTTAGGGATGACAAGGAAAAAGTTGATTTGGGGGAAGTTGGTATGTTGTTTTGTTACAGAATTCTAATACAAGATTGAAGCATACTCCTGAAGAGAGACTTGTGGGCTTGAAAAGGGGAAAGGTATGGTATATGATATGGAGTACATGTGAATAAAAGAAGTGCAGAGCAGGAGTAAGGACAGTGACCACTTGTGCCCAAGGGAAGTCATGGACTCAGAAAAGACCTGAGAAGACCTTATGTTTACACATCAGGTTGATCCTTGGCACAGAGACAACCTACAACAATAAATAAAAATAATAAAAAGCGCAAATCTTGGGGAAGGAGGAGAATCTGATTTCAAGAGATACCACATTATTAGATTCAAATGTCCAGTTTTCAACAAAAAATATCACAAAATATTCAAAGAAACAGGAAAGTGTGGTTCGTTAAAAGGAAAAAAAGATCAACAGAATCTGCCCCTGAAAAAGACCTGATGGCAGATCTACTAGGCAAAGACTTTTAAACAACTGTCTTAAAGATGATCAAAGAACTAAAGGAAGATGTGGAGAAAGTCAAAAAAAGAAAAGTATGAACTTTCTGATTTCAAAACTTACAAAAGCTACAGTAATCAAAGCTGTGTGGTGCTGGCATAAAGATAGACATAATAGACCAATGGAATAGAATAGAGAGCCCAGAAATAAACCCTTGCATATATGGCCAAATAATATTTTTACTCTTTTTTTTTTGGTATAGGATAGTTGATTTACAATATTGTGTTAGTTTCAGGTGTACGGCAAAGTGATTCAATTATTTTTTTCAGATTATATTCCATTATAGGTTATTACAAGGTATTGAATATAATTCCATGTGCTATACAGTAAATCCTTGTTGCTTATCTGTTTTATGTTCAGTAATTTGTATCTGTTAATTCCATACTCCTAATTTGTCCCTTCTTCCCTCCTTCTCCCCTTTGGTAACCATAAGTTTGTTTTCTGTGTGAGTCTGTTTCTGTTTTGTATGTAGATTCATTTGTATTGTTTTTTAGATTCCACATATAGGTGATATCATATAGTATTTGTCTTTCTCTGTCTGACTTCACTACGTATAATATTCTCTAGGTCTATCAATGTTGCTACAAAAGGCAATATTTCATGCTTTTTTATGGCTGAGTAATATTTTTTTGTAAAATAATTTTTGACAAAAATGCTAAGACCATTCAATGGAGAAAGGACAGTCTTCAGCAAATGATACTGGGAAAACTGGCTATCCACATGCAAAAGAAAAAAGCTGGACCCTTATTTAACACTGTATACAAAAATTAACTCAAAGTGGATTAAAGACTTAAATGTAAGACCTAAAATTATAAAACTCTTGGAAGAAAACAGGGCAAAGTTTGCAGGACATTGGATTTGGCAATGATTTCTTGAATATGACACCAAAGGCACAGGCAACAAAAGAAAAATTAGATAAATTGGACATCATGAAAATTTTTAAAAATTTGTGCAATAAGAAAACCATCAACAGAATAAAAAGGCAATCCACAGAATGGGAGAAAATATTTGTAAATCATATATCTGATAAGGGATTAATATCCAGACATATAGAGTACTCCTGAAACTCAACAACAACAAAAAAACCCAATTTAAAAATGACCAAAGGACTTGAATAGACATTTCTCCAAAAACAAGGATAGTCAAATGGCTAACAAGCACATGAAAAGATGCTCAACATCACTAATCATTAGGGAAATGCAAATCAAAACTACAATGAGATACCACCAAGCACCCACTAGAATAGCTACTATCAAAGGAAAATGGAAAATAACCAATGTTGGCATTGATATGGAGAAAATGGAACCCCTGTGCACAGTAAGTAGGAATGTAAAATGGTATGGCTGCTGTAGAAAACAGTATGGTGTTCCTCAAAAAATTAGAAATAGAATTACCATATGACCCAGCAATTGCACTTCTGGGTATATACTCAAAAGAATCGAAAGCAAGGTCTTGAAGAGATACTTGTACACCCATAGTCATAGCAACGTTGTTCACAATAGCTAAAATGGCAACCCAAGTGTCATCGATGGATGAATGGATAAACAAAATGTGGTATATACATACAGTGGAATATTTTTCAGCCTTAAAAAGAAGGAAATTCTGACACATGCTACACTGCGGATGAACCCTGAGGACATTATGCTAAGTGAAATAAGCCTGTCACAAAAAGACAAACACCATATGTTTTCACTTATATGAGGTACTTAGAGTAGTCAAAATCATGGAGACAAAAGGTAAAATTGTGGTTGCTAGGGGCTGAGGTGGGGGAAATGAGGGGGACGGGCAGCTATAGTTTAATGGGTATAGAGTTTTAGTTTACTAGATGAGAAGAGTTATGGAGATGGATGGTGGTGATGGTTGCACAACATTATGAATATATTTATTATAATATGACTGAAATGTACACTTAAAATGGTTAAGATGGTAAATTTTGTGTGTATTTTATCAAAATTTTTTTAAAAGAGGGGGGGATCAAGGGCTCAGAGGTTGCAGTAAGGTTGAAGATCCATTTCAGTAAGCACCAAAAACTAGACAAATTTTTTAAATTTCAGAGTTCAGATCTTAGAAGTAAGGTAGGTCCAAGGAATGACCAAATTTTGTGGTCAAGTTGTTAAGCGGCTAAAGTTGGGTAGAAATTAATGTCCTTGAAGTTAAGTTTAAGGAAAGATTGTAGAGAAATGGGAAATAACATTTAATAACCAAATAAACTATCTCATGCTTCTACTGCAAGTTTTAAAGTCTGTTTGATAGGCTTCCCTGGTGGCGCAGTGGTTGAGAGTCCGCCTGCCGATGCAGGGAACACGGGTTCATGCCCCGGTCCGGGAAGATCCCACATGTCGCGGAGCAGCTAGGCCTGTGAGCCATGGCTGCTGAGCCTGCGTGTCCGGAGCCTGTGCTTTGCAGCGGGAGAGGCCACAACAGTGAGAGGCCCGCGTACCGCAAAATTGTGTTTGATAATTTTAGCCAATATGGTTTGTTTTGCATGTTAAGTAAGGAGAAGTTTGCATTATTGCAGTACTGTCCTCGCAAAGCCTTTTAAAATATGATTTCTACACATGAAATTATAAATGAGTCGTTGAATTCTCTACATGCTGAGCATATATAAATTGCATAATTTCATGCTGTTGCTCTACTGCTAATACTATGGACTTAAGACTCTAACACATAGTTCATCAATTATTTGCCCAATCCTTTACATTATTAGGGGAAAAAATTATTTTTTTTCAGGTCTAATACCATTCTCCTCTGCCTCAACAAACATAGCAACATTATGCCTTAGTTTGCTTTGCTGGTTGACAAGTAGTGAAAATTTGTCATAGTATAGGATTTATAAAAAACGATAGCATCTTTTAAATAGTTTTTTAAAAAGTATTGGTAGATAGCATGCATTTATTTATACTTCTCTCTTTCCTCCACCTATCCCTATCCTACACTTCCCTCACACACACACACACACGCAAGCTTACTTGTGCATTCTCCTATAGGTTTTCTGGTGATGTGTATATCATAATTTACTAGAGCATTGCTACTCAAAGTGATGTCCATGGATCAGCACCATTGGCATCACCTGGGAGCTTGTTAGAACTATAGGTTCTGTAGCCTCGCATCAGATCTTTTGAATCAGAATCTGAATTTTAACAAGGAACCCAGGTGATCTGTATATACATAAAACTCAAAGTTTACAGTGCTTCTCAAAGAAGTACTACCAGAATACTATGATTCCCGGCATGTCATGACTCAGACTCCTTATCTTTCAAAAAGCTGTCAACTGGTTCATTGGAAGACTTGTTTCCTCCTCCCTACTGCAATGTACTGCTAATCCAGTGATTCTTAAAGTGTGGTCTGAGAATTCTGAGGGCCCCAAGAGCCTTTCAGGGAGTTCATGAGGTCCTCCCTTTTCCATTTACATAGTTCTGTGAGGCTAGATTTTCATCATACACTTCAACCAAAACATATTGGAGCAGATCAAATGCAGAAGCAGATACAGTAATGCAACTATCTTCTACTAAGCCATGACATAACGATTTGCAAACATGAAAACAATGTCATTCTTCTGTTTTTGTTTTAGAAAATATAATTATTTTTCCCCAAAGTGTTATTTATGTTAAGATGTTGTTATCAGGTGTAGGGTCCCAAAGTCAAAAAGTTTGAGAACCACTGGTCTAATCTGTCAGTGAGAAAACAGGCTGCAATACACATCTCACTTACAAATCAATAGAAATGTCAATTTTGTAAATTGAGGGTAACCTGTCTCCCTAGGTCATATCCTTTCGGCTATCAATCTGTTTATAATCTCTAAAAATTGGCACAGGTTCTCGGCAAGAATCTGTACTTCTTTCTCCCAAATGATTTAAGTACTCTATCTCCTCTTATATGTTTTGTAACTTAGAGCTTCTTTCTCAAAGGAGCTTAAATTTTGAAGAGAGAGGGCTTCCCTGGTGGCGCAGTGGTTGAGAGTCTGCCTGCCGATGCAGGGGAAACGGGTTCGTGCCCCAGTCCGGGAAGACCCCACATGCCGCGGAGCGGCTGGGCCCGTGAGCCATGGCTGCTGAGCCTGCGCGTCTGGAGCCTGTGCTCTGCAACGGGAGAGGCCACAACAGTGAGAGGCCCGCGTACTGCAAAAAAATAAATAAATAAAAGGCCTATCTACTTTGAAATGCCATGGCATTTATAACTCATTTGCGCACATTTTAGTGAATATATTCTAGACCGAGCAATCTGTGATCTGTCAGTCACACATTTTGTCCATCACCATGTTCATCATCAGTAATCTGAACTGCTGAGGTTTTAATAATCAGTGCTACACTACACTAACACTACTACAATGTTACTAATGTTATGTAGAGATGGTACTTTCATTTTAACTTGAGGCATAAACAGTGTCAATTTGGCTTCTTTCAGGTCTCTTGAGTAATGAAATTAGTTTTAAAAGAGGGGTGAGTTGGCTCACGTACATGTATAGAGGCCAGAAACCTGCTAAAAGGTCCAGTGCCATTACAATGTCACTTTTATGGCAGATACCATTATTGAACTGTAGGTTCATTAACTCTCAAATACTATGCCCCACAATCTAACAACAATTTCAGTTTCATTTGAGTTTGGAGATAATGTTTGAGTGCATTTAATGTTCATATGTAAACAATACATAATTTTGCTATAGAGTAGAAATCACTTAATAAGTGGAAAACAAGGCACTGAAAAAAACGTGCTTTTTAAAAAAATAATTAATGCAAATTTTCGCAGGGTCCCCATCATACTTTTCAAGGGTGCTAGGGTGTATTTATTGAACAATCAATATCCCTACCTTTAACATTCGAAACATTTAAGTTGTAAAGGGAATCATAGAACAACATTAAGAAATATTTTCAGCACTTCTCTTTGTTTGTAGGAATGTATCTGTGTCAACTGAAGAGCAATAAATACGGTCTTTTTTGTCCTTTATGTTAATCAAATGATTAGCTCCCCCGCCCCGCATTCTTTTTAAACAGCTACTTTCAAAGCTTGACAGTTATTTCCTAGGCATTGCATCGGCCTATTAAGCAGTAGGACAGTATTACGGAAAGAGTGCTATTTCTACGCCGTATTAATTTGGTGTCCTTTGGTCCTCTCAAGTGTTAATACGGAGTTGTTGATGTTTTAAAGGTTTGGAATTATCTCTACTAAAATTGATATATTTTTTATCTATAACTGCTAAGTAAAGGAAAATTGATAAAATAGGATACACCATAATATGGAGGATTTTCCTCTTGCACTATTTTAAGTTAGGGAGATATAGTGGAAGGCACTGTATTTCCTTTTAGTAAGTTACTTAGAACATAATTGTATGGTAACATCATACACTGTACTGGGCGCTAAGAGCCGGAGGAATCAGTTCCAGCTACAGCTTAGTAAAATTCGAACAAACGCCATTCATGGTAAAGGCTTATTTCATTTATTTCGGAACTGACATCTTGCTTCCCCGTTTCAGGCGCGTAGGGGGCTTAGGGGGTAATTTCCAGCAAACTCCGCGGCTTCTAAACCGAAGCTCTCCTTCTCAGGCTTCAGTGCAGCCGGAAGGTGGGTTTCGGTGCGCGCCTCCCTACGCTTTACCCTCCTTCCTACCAAGGGCCGGGAAATGACAGCAACGGAAATACCAGGTTTCCGGAGCTGGGCTCAGAGGATTCCTCCTGCTTTCTCTCCCGCCACCGGCAGCCTTCCCAGAGTTCACCTTTCCTCCCTGCACACCATCAACCTCCTCACGCGACCTCAACATCCACCTGCTCCAGCGCCCTACACTTGCGCCCACCTCCAGCCGGCTGCCAATCACAGCCTTCCGCAGCTGCCGGGTACAGAGACGCCACTCTTCTAACTCCCTGGTCCCGCCCCCTCCAGAACTGCTTCCCGCCCTTCGGGTTCTGTATCCAATAACCAGCGCCCGAGTATTCTTTGGTTCCCGCCCCCTTCCTTAAACCTGACTGAACCACCTGATCCGGAGGCGCTCTGTCAGAAGGAAGGCAAGAAGGGGCGTGTGCGTGGAGAGGAGGGGCGCGAGAAGAAAGGAGGGATGTCGGGAGGGGGGCGGAGAGAAGGGTTGTCAGTCCGATCTCGCGAGAGAGGACGGAAGCCTGTGGGAGCCCGTGGCCTTTAAAGTGCGGTTCAGTCCTTTCCTCCAGGGGTGGTTTGTAAACACCGCTGAGCTCGGGTCTCCCCAGCGACCGAAAGAAGCATGAACTAGTGACCTGGAAAGGTGAGTAGTGATGAGGAGAGGGCCGCAGAGACTGGAGACTGTAGGGATACAGAGAAAGAAGGCACTAACATGGCGACGTCGCTCACCATAGTCCCCACCCCCCGCTTCCCATCACCTCGGGCGCTCCTGCCCGTGCCTGGCTCTCGGGGCGGCTGTGGCTGTGCTGCAGCTTTAGCGGCCCGCGCGGCGTCGGCTTCGGGAGCCCGGCCGAACAGGCCGGACCGTTAGGTAACTGGCATTTGTTGTTCCGGCCCCTCCCCGCTCGCGCGCTTTCCTGACGAGGAGGAAAAAGGAATAACGGCTCCTCTTAGACCCCTCCCCCTGCTATATCGTCCCCTTGTCTGGTCAGTTTGGAGATCCCTGGGGCACACGTCGGATTTGCCGAGGGTGCAAGGAGAGCCCCCTTCAGTCCTTGGGTTGAACAGGAAGAGGGCCGGCTCTGGTCTCCCCACTCAGTGGTTGGGAACTGTATGTGATGGTGGCGAGGGGGAGTATCAGGAGGCGCGGCAGAACACAGGGTCAGGGTCTCTGGCTGCGGTGGGAGCTGATGGAACAAATGGTATGCAGAACCTGGGAGCTGGAAGTCTCGGCCTTTTCTGTCCTTTCTGCCCCTTCACACTCCCGCCACCCCCCACTTTTTCAGATGGGGCGGGGCTGAGGTGCGGGTGCAGATTGATTCTGGTATTTTACCCCCCCCTTTTTTTTTTTTTTTAACCTTCCTGGGTGGACTGCAAACGTTCTGTAGGGAAATCACCTGTGCTTTTTTTTAATTGATATCCTGGGGACCAGGGCCGAGAGTGTGTTTTCTGTGTTCGCTGGTTGAACTGACGCTAGAAGGAGGCAGAGGACGGAAGAGATGGGGACTATTTTTGTGCCTTTAAGTGGTATAAAATTGTCTTTGTTTAATGAAAAGTTTTAAAACTGGACAGGCCAAGAGCAAAACTATTGTGAATATGATGGAGTAAAAGGGGTTACTCCTGATGGACCTTAGGCCTGTTGACTAATCTGTAAATTACTATGTGAAAGTTACAATTTCTTAGGAATTTAAAATTTTGGAGATAGTAACAGTAAATAAATTTAATGTCTATATTTGAAATCAGATCAAAAACTGTTCCTCTGAGCACGTTTTTTGTCCTATCTGAAGAAATTTATAACCACTGTCAGTAATAGTTTTTCTAGGCATAATTGGAAAGCCTATATGCTTGGTCTGTTGTACCAAAACTGTGAAGGTGAGAAGCTTGTTAAAA
The DNA here is from genome assembly GCF_964270905.1 of Leucopleurus acutus. NCBI lineage: Eukaryota > Metazoa > Chordata > Mammalia > Artiodactyla > Delphinidae > Leucopleurus > Leucopleurus acutus. The sequence goes on along the minus strand of NC_139149.1, from coordinate 61,250,167 downwards.
AGTCATCCCAGTAGGGTTAAGTGCCCTGAAAGACAAATGCAATAGCAATGATATTTTGTAATTAAATTTAAATTTGTTACAGTGTAACTGTAACACTGTTTTCACAGTGTAACTGAAAACACTGTTTTCAAAACTGCAGGAACATCGTTGTAAAGTGTGTTCAAAAATAGAGATGCCCTTCTTCAGATCAAGAAACAAAAAAGTTCATGGGTCTTTAAGGTCATTGATAATTGAATCCTAATCTTTGTAAAATAGTTTGTAATAATATTCCAAATTTACAGTGCTGTGTATGCTGCTTTCCTAAGACATGTTTAATCTTGTTCTGAGAGGATGCTACTGCCATTAAGTTTTTAATTATTTAAACTATAATATTGTGGTAATTTAGAACATAGGTGTTTGTTTTTTTTTTTATTTGTTTATTTATTTATTTATTTTTGGCTGTGTTGGGTCTTCCTTGCTGCACGCGGGCTTTCTCTAGTTGCTGGAGAGAGCGGGCGCTACTCTTCTTTGCGGGGCGCTGGCTTCTCATTGAGGTGGCTTCACTTGTTGCGGAGCACAGGCTCTAGGTGCGCGGGCTTCAGTAGCTGTGGCACGTGGGCTCAGTAGTTGTGACACATGGAATTAGTTGCTCCCCGGCATGTGAGATCTTCTCAGACCAGGGCTTGAACCCGTGTCCCGTGCATTGGCAGGCAGATTCTTAACCACTGTGCCACCAGTGAAGTTCCTAAAATTGCCTCAATTTTAAAGGTCCAACAGGAAAATAACTTTCAGTTTCTGCCTGTTTTAACATTGAATTAAGCATCTCTGTGCATAGATCTTTTATTTTGAATTATTTCTGTAGATACCAATCTCAAATGAGATTCTAGGTCAAAGGATATAAATGTTTCTACAGTTGCCAAATTTTTGCCTCCCCAAAGAGTTGAGCAAGTTTACACTGTCATCAGAATGTTACTGCATCAACTTTGTCTTAATTTTACCAACTTTGGAGTTGCGCTTATTAAAAAAAGTAGGATTACTTAGCTAGGAATTATTATTATTATTTTTTGCGCGGTACGCGGGTCTCTCACCGTTGTGGCCTCTCCCGTTGTTGCGGAGCACAGGCTCTGGACGCGCAGGCTCAGCGGCCATGGCTCACGGGCCCAGCCGCTCCGCGGCATGTGGGATCCTCCTGGACCCAGGCACGAACCCGCGTCCCCTGCAACGGCAGGCGGACTCTCAACCACTGGGCCACCAGGGAAGCCCAGGAATTATTAATGTAAGTGACATTATTTAGAAGTTTTATTAGTTGACTATATCAGTCTGTAGTTATTTGTCTGCCAGTGATCTGTGTGCTGGGACAGATATGTATATTTCATATTTTCTGTCATTTCACTGATTTTATTTCTCTTAAAGATTACTGAAACTTTTGACATCCAAGTAGCAATAATCCTTAAATTTTCTGCAGTTTTACATAGTTTACACATTGGATGTCTTATGCTAGTTTGTTTTAATATAAGAGCTTCTTTCTGAACTATACATTTGTGAATTATTAAACTTCATAATGACATTCCATATAGGTAACCCTTCCAATAAGGAATGTGTATGTTACAGCCAAATTGACTGTGTTGTTTTTTTGTTTTTTTTTTTGCGGTACACGGGCCTCTCACTGTTGTGGCCTCTCGCGTTGCGGAGCACAGGCTCCGGACGCACAGGCTCAGCGGCCATGGCTCACGGGCCCAGCCACTCCGTGGCATGTGGGATCTTCCCGGACCAGGGCACGAACCTGTGTCTCCTGCATCGGCAGGCGGACTCTCAACCACTGCGCCACCAGGGAAGCCCTTGACTGTGTTTTTGTTTCCTCAGTATTATCTTCTGGTTCATTGTAAGTATATAATCAATGTCATAGGGTAGTTACTAATCAGGTTGTCATGAGTCTACCACTTATTATCTGGGTCACCTTGGGCAAATCATATAACTTCTCTGTGCCTCAGTTTCCTTATCTTTAAAGATAATACTTAACTCATAGTCTTGTTGTGAATATTCAGATATTTAACGTATATACAATGCTTGAAACAGTGTCAGGAACTTAATGAGTAGTCAGTATATGGTACGGTAATTATAATTGTTAAAGTTCATTCAAAAATAATAATAATCCATCACAACCCCAACAGGCATGCATGTGGTGTGGCTTGAAGACAGTACAGTAGTCATCTATTTGGTAGCTTTGGCAATAATGTTGAGTTTTCCCTAGGAACTTACAATTTGTGGTGGAACTTATAATACTACCTCAGAATTTTCATAAGTCCATGTGAGAGAATAGCTTGTAGTTTTTGTTCCATATACATCCCTTCTTCCCAAGTGAGACTTTTTCTATATAAAACTCGTGCAGTATAGCATATCCACATTTTGAGATGGTAAAGTCATGATACTGTGATTTGCATGCATTCCAGTTGTCATTTTCTTCTGCTCCACCAATCCCACTATGAACATTTCTGTGAGACCTTTCATTTCTTCCTCTCTATAGTGGAAGAGATGATTAAATTAAAACATCATACTTCTAATATTTGTTCTTTTGATTTCTTTACTAATTATTTAATATAAGTATAGCATCATTTCTCAGTCATGGTGTTGAGAGTCACTAGTATCTTTTATCATTGTAAGATAGGTTTTAATGATTGTTGAAGTGTGGATGTTGGATTGAGGGTTACTTCTGAGGTAATATCTCTTTCATTTACCTGAATTTTGATGTACTTTGCATGGTGTGGGGGGAGGTAAGCTTACTAGTGTTGTAATGGGAATTGTATATAATCTGTATCTTATTGCCCTCTTCATAATGAGAAATTATTGATGTACTCCTAAGCGGTGATTATGAATTATTGTAATTCTTGGTGAGCTGTGAGTTTCTATTACTTTTACAAAGATAAGTTTTTAGTGAGGAAAAGCAATGATCAATAGGTACATTTTATACATCTACCTTGAGCAAAATTAATGCTATGGACACTGTTTTGTATAGCTGATATGATTACCAAATCTAAATGATGTTATTAGTAAAAACTTTCATTAGCACTGTTCATATTCATAACCATTAATCTGTAAATTCTGTGTATTTATATATTTCTAATGTTGTTCTGTTGTAATTTTAAACTATAAAACAAGAACTTGCTTACCTTAATTCACCTAGGAATTAAAGGTCTGGGAATAATCAAGACTCACTTGAAAAAATGAAGTTTGACTTAAAAATTGGACTACTGATATTATTAAATAATATTTTGATATATTGGGCTGATTTCACTATTCACATACAGTCATCCCTTGGTATCTGTGGGGTTCGGTTCCAGGATCCACTGCAGATACCAAAATCTGTTGATGCTCAAGTCCCTTATATAAAATGGCACTGTATTTGCATATAACCTAAGTACATCCTCCCGTATTCTTTTTTTTTTTTTTGCGGTACGCGGGCCTCTCACTATTGTGGCCTCTCCCGTTTCGGAGCACAGGCTCCGGACGCGCAGGCTCAGTAGCCATGGCTCATGGGCCCAGCCGCTCCGCGGCATGTGGGATCTTCCCGGACCGGGGCACGAACCCGTGTCCCCTGCATTGGCAGGCGGACTATCAACCACTGCGCCACCAGGGAAGCCCTCCCATATTCTTTAAATCGTCTCTACATTACTTATGATACCTAATACAATATAAATGCTTTGTAAATAGTTGCCAGGCAGGAGGCAAATACAAGATTTGCTTTTTGGAACTTTCTGGAATTTCTTCCCCCCATATATATATATATATATATATATATATATATATATATATATATATATTTTTTTTTTTTTTTTTGGTGGTACGGAGGCCTCTCACCGCTGCGGCCTCTCCCGTTGCGGAGCGCAGGACTCTCAACCACTGTGCCACCAGGGAAGCCCCCCGCTCCCCCAAATATTTTTGATCTGAGGTTTGTTGAATCCGGAGGGCCAACTGCACTCATAATGTACTTTCATGAATACAGTATTGAGAAAAGTCTGTGATGCTGTTCATGTATCCCATCAACTTTGAGGAATTTCATCAAAACTTTAGTATATTCTTGGGAGTTGTGATATGTATGAAGAACATCTGTCGTGTCTCCTGTGAGTAGCGAACAGTTAAAAACTGCTGCTTTCCTCATTAAAGCGGAACTTATATTTTTCTCACTTTCTTACATTGATGAAGTAAAACATTATATACCAAATAACCTTATGGGATAACATCAAATTCATGGGTTAAAGATTAATGTAAAAATCTTCTGTCTAAAAGTTAAACTATGTAGTGCTCAGCTTCTGGCTTTAAAAATAAAGAAGGTAGTAAGATTTAGATTAATTAAGTATTAGGAAAATGTACATTTTAAGTCAAAATACAGTAAAACTTCTAATAAACTGAATAGATACTATATGAGTGCCATGCACTGTACTTGATATATTTTACATATACAGTATTGTTTTCTATTATTATTATTTGTGTGTGTGTGTGTGTGTGTGTGTGTGTGTGTATGTGTGGTAC